>NC_137804.1:704862-1304862 GCF_963383645.1 Muscardinus avellanarius | reverse complement strand
CACATAACAGTTTCATTTGTCTGATACCAAGTTTTTGATGACTTAAAGATAACATTTCAATATTTCTTTTTGCTTTCTTTCTTACCAGAGAATATTTTTTTCTTTTTTTTAGGTGAAACTATCATATATTTATTTTTCAGAAAAAAATCTATCCTGATATGGAATATGGACTCTAGATACCCAAAACAATCTCGAAGCAAAAACAAAGCTAGAAGATGTATATTTTCTGATTTCAAACCATATAAAGCTACAATAATTGAAACAGTGTAGTACTGTTCTAAAGGCAGATATATAGACCATTGGAGTTAAATACAAGCCTAGAGCTAACTTCTTCCCTATATTGTCAAGTTATTTTTGACAAGGTTTCCACGAAGATTTGGTGGTGGAAATAATAATCTTTTAACTAAATATTGTTGAAAAATAATAATTACATGGAAAAGAATAAAATTGGACCCTTACCTAATCCCACATACAAGTATTAACTCAAACTAGATAAAAGACCTAAATATAAATCTTAAGACTATAAACTTTTAGGAGAAAATCTGGGTCATAAAACCTCACAACATTGAAATTGGCAGTGATTTCTTGGATATGATTTCAATGGCACAGGCAACAGAAGAATATACAAACTCCCTAAAAAATAAAAGAAAATATTGTATATCCAAAGACAATGTAAACAGAGTTAAAAGTTACTAATAGAATTGGATAAAATATTTCCAAATGCTATATCTGAAGGTATATTAATATTCCAACTAGAAATCCTAAAAATTAACAACAATAAAGGCAAACAATACAATTTAGAGATAGGTAAAAGACTAACATAAATAATGAATCTCCACAGATAACCAATCTTAGTTGTCTGTTGGATGGAAACTCTTGTTTCTCTGGTTCTGGTGAGTGTTACCTATTTCTTCTTTGTAGTTAATCTCTTTGAGTATTTTCTCTAGCGCTGGTTTTGAAGACATAAATTCCTTCAGTTTCTGTTTGTCATGGAAGCTTCTTATTTCTCCATCTAATTTGATAGAAAGTTTTGCTGGGTAGGAAATTTTTGGCTGGAAGTTGTTTTCTTTCAGAGTTTGGAATATGTTACTCCAAGCCCTTCTGGCTCTCATGACTTGGTTTGGGAAGTCTGGAGTGATTCTAATTGGTTTGCCTCTGAATGTCACTTGGCCCTTTGTTTTTGTTGCCTTTAAGATTCTCTGCTTGGCTTCCACATTGGTCATTTTGACAATTATATGGCGTGGGGATCCTCTTCTCCGATCCTGTCTAAAGGGAGTTCTATAAGTTTCCTGGATCTGTGTATCAACCTCTTGCTCTATATTTGGAAAATTTTCTGCTATTACTTCCTTGAAGAGATTGTTGATCCCTTTGGTATCACTTTCTTTTCCCTCCTCTATTCCAATTATTCTTAGGTTAGCTCTCTTAAGATGGGCCCATATTTCTTCAATGTCAGATTCCTGCTGTTGGATATCTTTTTCTAGATTAGAAACTATGCATTCATTTTTGGATTGCTCATCTTCTAAGAGCGAGATTCTGTTCTCCATGTGGTCTAATCGGTTGTTTGTGCTTTGAATTGAGGCCTTTACTTCATTAATTGCATCCTTTATCTCTTTTTGGCTCTCTCTGAGTTCTTTTCGAAGCACCTCTATTATTTCTACAGTTATTTTCCTGATTTGATCTTCTAGAAATCTCTGATTTTCTGTTTTATTAGGTTCTGATGTTGTGGGGTTGTGCACATTCATTACTTCAGTGTTATTCCTCTTTCCCATGATTTCGGAGGTTTGTGCCTTCTCTGGGTTCTTCCCTTGGGTCACTATGGCTTCACTTAAGGTGCTCTGGATCTCGAGTCTGTATTATCTCAGACCCTACTACTCCTTTACTGGGTTGTATCACAGAGTCTCCGACCCAGGGAGTCGATAGAGGCTGCTTTAAACTATGGGGGGTGCCAGGTTGCACGCTCTCCTATGGTGTGATATCTCTGCCACCACCACTCCCTCACTGGGTCAAGTCCCAGGAGGCACAATACTGGAATTTCTCCTCTGTGGCCCGCAATTTGACTCACTGTTCTTGAGTATGTAGATGTAGCTGTACTGGACTCGGTGAATTCACTGCTGCTGCAGCCGCCGGTGGCAATATGGCGCCTCTGCCACGCCCTCGGCCATGAGGCTGGTGTATTTTTTCTTCTCTGGTTTTGATTTCCACGCTGAATCCCTGCAGCGTGTGCTGAGCTCAGCCACTGGGAGCTTTAAATGCTGTCTCCGCCGAAAGATCCCGCCTGCTGTTCCGCAGCGGCTCACCTCGGCTTGCTGTAGCCGTCCGCTGAGTTCGCCGCTGCCGCCGGCAGTATGGCGCTGCTGCTGCGTCCTCGGGCGCGTGTGTCTCCTCTGTGGCCCTGAGCTCTGTTCTCAGTCCGCTTTCTCTCTGGAGCCTGGTGGTTTTTTTTGTTTTTCTGGTGATGGTGTTTTCTGGCTATGAAAGGCGCTCTTTTTGTGGTAATGGAGATTGGTTGTTAGCGGGACTCTTAAGCCCCGCTTTTCTCGGTCGCCATCTTCCCGGAAGTCCTTATTCTTTATTCTTGATACAAACTCATGCTAGGTTGCTTAGAGTCTTCCTAATTTGCTGAGGCTGGTCTCAAACCTGCAACCTCGGTCTCAGCCTCTCAAGTACTGGGATTGCTGGTGTGTGCTACCACACCTAGCTCTATATCCTTCTTTGGATCCTTAATTATTTCTAGGACCTATTAGCTTCTATTTTGTTATTTTACTCATTAATTTTTATTGGTGCATTGCAGTCATACATCTTAATGGGTAAAAGATAGTAGAGGTATACACGCAAACACACACTCATTTAGCCCTCCCTCAGTTCCCTCCCCATTCCTTCCTCCTTCCCTCCTTCTCATGTTTGGCTTAGTGATTGACTTTGATATGTTTATGAATGAACATCATGTACATTAGGGAATTTCCCTCTTCGCCCTCCCATCCCCCTCAGTTATGTTGCCTTATTTGCTCATATACAGTTTCTCCTTCTTCTTGTTCTAGAGTTTCTTCTATGACCCATATTCTCCAAAGCTTCCACATATTAGGAAGAGTATCTGTTTATTTGTGTGTGTGACTGACTAATTTCACTTAGCATAATGTTTGCCAGTTTCATCCATTTCCTTGTAAATGACATATTTTTTTTCTTCTTTATGGCTGAGTAAAATTTCATTGTGTGTGTGTATGTGTGTGTGTGTATGTGTGTGTGTGTGTGTGTGTCTGTGTGTAAAACAGTTTTGTAATCCGTTCATTTTTTGATGGACATCTTGCTTGGCTGGTTCCTTAGTTTGGCAATTATAAATTGTGGGGCTATGAACATTTTAGTAGTTAGTTTAGTAGTTTGGTTTCCATTCTTTTGGGTAGATATCCAGAAGTGATATTGCTGGATCATATGGTAAGTTCATTCCCATTCTTCTGAAGATCCTCCATATTGTTTTCCAAAGTGGTTGCACTAATTTGAAACCCCACCAACAATGTATTAAATTTCCCACTTCTCGCCGGGCAAGTAGGCGCTGGCCCTGGGCAGGGGACATGCGCGGGGCCCACCAGCACCTACCCCTGGGAAGGCATGATGGTGGGCAGGTGGCTGAGCCCGAGTCCCGGGAGGCCCAGTACCAAACAGGAGGCCCAGCCGCAAGGTACAGAGGAACCCAGCACTACTGTGCTGGGCCGGGCTGTGGTATGCTTAGAACAGCAGATTCTGCTCTGTGTGGCGAGGCTATTGGACTCTGCTCTTGGAAGGGAGGAAAGAAAAAAATTCATCTCTACCGAGTCCCTGATCCCACAACCTCCTCAAACCACACATATTGTTTTCTCTTATTAAAAAAAAAGGAAAAGAAAAAAGAAAAAAAAATATTGAGGAGAGAGGGGTCAAGATGGCCGCGGTGGCAGCCAGGATACTGAAAATGCAGACAAACATATCCAACTGAACTGGAACTTTTGGTAAAATTCCCCGCGAAGGACATCACCTGTAAGGAGCGAGTCTAGCGGAGACCTAGGAGGAAGGCAGTGTTGGCAGCAGTGGCCGAGATGGCAGTGGAGGCATGTATTAAGGAAAGGCAGAAATCTGATCCAACCCACCCTGATCTTATGACGAAATTACCCCAAAGATCGAACGCTACTATTGTGCATGCTTAGGAACACTGGACAATATGCAGTGTGGGAAACGAGCTTGGGAAAGATTTGAAATGGTGGAGGCAGTGGCAATGGCAGTGGCAAGTACTCAGGGGAGGCAGAGATCTGATGCAATACACATGGAAATTTTGATGAAATAACCCCAGAGGCAGAATACTACCACCACACACCCTCGGGAGCGTGGGACAACCTGCTGGGTGAAGAGGGTGCTCAGATCGGAGCCTGCCAAGGGGTGAGGCTGGTGAAGGGGACAGCAAAGCTAGGTTTGGAGCCTGAAGCGAGGCAAGGCCAGTGCTGGGGCCTCCAAGGCCAGGATCAGAGCCTGCCAAGGGGTGAGGCCGGTACCAGGGCCATGGAGGCCAGGATCGGAGCCTGCTGTGAAGCAAGGCCAGTGCTGGGGCTTCTGAGGTCAGGATTGGAGCCTGCTGAGAAGTTGAGCTGGTGCAGGGGCCAGCGAGGCTGGGATCAGAGCCTGCTGAGGGGTTAGGCTAATGCTGGGGCCAGCAGAGGCGGGATCCAAGCCTGCTGTGAGGCAAGGCCGGTGCTGGGGCCTCTGAGGCCGGGATCAGAGTCCTCCAGGTGGCCAGGCCACTACTGGGGCCATCAAGAATGGGATCGGAACTTGCAATATGGCATGCACAGAGAGATAGCACAGAAAATAAAATCCAGATGCCTTCCCTAATTAGCAAGAACTAGAAGGAAAGGGGTAACAGGAGGAGGTCGAGTTGTAGAAAGGGCCCTACTGAGAAGCAATTAAGGTGACCAATCAAAGGGGATGGGATAGGGGAGAATGGAACCTCTTTAAAACTCATGAGGTACGTAAACAAATATATCAAAGATAATCACCAATCAAGCATGGGATTGAGGGAGGGGGAGGGAGTGGGATGGGGGCTGGATGAGGGCTAGTTGGATGATTTGTGCTTGTATATCCTCTCAAGTCTTGTATTCCAATGTGATGTATGATTACAGTGCACCAATAAAAACAATTTAAAAAATAATAAAAAATAAAGTTCCCAATTCTCTACATCTTTGCCAGCATTTTTTGTTGTTTGTGTTTTGAATAATTGCCATTCTAGTTGGAGTTAGGTGAACTCTCAGGGTGGTTTTGATTTGCATCTCTCTGATTGTCAGATTTTCTTCAATGGAAATCGAGCAGCAATCATCTACCTGAGGTTCAATACTAATCCGCATCTTTTTGAACATTAGGTGCTTAATAAATACCTGTTGAGGGAACAAGTCAGTATTAAATGTTTGATATGTATATGTTGTAAAGTTTAAAGTTTGGTTGCAAGGTTCTCCTCCCCACCAAAAAATGAAAAGTTATGTCTTTTCTCATACTTGAATTTTGAGCCAGAGTAAAAGCTTAATAGATATTGGCAGCAGAGGTTAAAATCAGTAATTAATAAATTCACCCTGAGCTGAGCTGAATGATCTTCCAAAATGGCATGGAAATGGTGTGACCTGAAGCAAGAGAAAGGCACATGATTCCTAGTGTACATTTGCTTTGACAAGGATGCTGTAACAGACGGTTGTTGATTTCTTTGTAACTAAGGTAAGTAAAAGATACCACATGGATAACGGTGATGAGCGTTTAACACTCTTCCATTCAGCTGAATTGTTCTTACAAGTTTTAATCTTATTCTTGCTCTAATCATGGTGACACTTCCCTTCTCTTCCTGAGCTGCTCACTCAGGAATGGGAGAGGGCAAATCAAAGACATATCAAGAAATTTGGGAGTGGAGTAAGTCGCACTTGCCTGTTGAGTGGGGGAAAATGAAATCAGCTGCAACTCTGGTCTGTCTGCTTGGATGTGAAACTTTTCTGCTTTTAAGAGCCATTTTTGGCAGAGATTACATACTGGAGTACCTTTGCATTCGATTGACCCCACAAACACACCACTACACACACACACACACACACACACACACACACACACACACACACCGAATCAAAAGAGCAGCTGGAATGGTTGTGCCACTGTTGAGCTTGTTGACTGCCTGACATGTGAAATCACCTCTTCCCAATCCCCAGAGTCTCTTTTCAGGCAATGTTCTCGTTTTCTCTCTTGAGAGGAGAAACGACATTGTGAACCTATCTAGGCATCAGATTCGTTTGTTCCTAGATCATAAAGCAAAAAGCTATTAGAAATCTGTGCTTTGGCATTAGGCTGTAATAAAATAACTCTAATTAGGGTGGTGAAAAATACCTTGTGATGCTTTGGGAGAAAAGTATTTGGCCTAATAGTTGGTTCCCAGCGGGTCAACCACAATGCTTTCATTTAGACTCTGAAACCAAAATTGCTTGCTTTAGTATTGATGGAAAAAAACTAAAATGTGTGATGAAGTAGAATCACCTCTGTGTTGGTTGTCAAAATCCTGAATTTAGTTCTAGCTATGACAATAAAAATTCACATCTAAAGGACAGGCTGGGTCAGCTCTGGACTTACATATATAGACCTGACCTGGGTTGAATCTAGCTTTTCATGTGATTATTTTTTACAAAGTTGAGTAAGTTGATTGTCTTCTCCAAGACTTAGTTTCCCTTTTTGTTAAAGAATCATAATTTGACACTCACAAAATTATTGTACATATTAAATACTATAAATGTGTTTGTGTGGGGTACAGGGATTGGGAATTGAACCCAAGGGCATTCTATTTCTGAGTAGCCCTATTGTATTTCCCAGCCCTATTGTATTTTTTTTATAAACAGGATCTTGCTAAGTTGCTGAGGCTAATCTTGAACCTAAAATCCTCCTGCTCACCCTCCCAAGTTCTGAAATTATAGGCATGCAAAACCTGTCCAGCTTTAAGCAGGTAAAAATGTAAAGATTAAGCTAGATAAAATATGCCTATGCAAATAATTCTTATATTGTGTACTTGAAGACACAAAATACCTTTGGTCACATGCCACTTTTGACTATGCTGATTTTATCCAATGCATACCTTCTCATTTCAAATAGCTTCATTGTCTTCCTTAATTTATCCATTCAGCCTCAATTAAGCATTGGCTTTGTAATGTTGTAGCTTCACTCAACAATAAGAATACTAAAAGATATTTTTGTTTACAATATGGCGCAGCATGTTTAGAGGACCAAGATGTAGCTCCCAGGCTCTAGTGGACTTGCAGTGAAGACAGGGAAGCAAAGATATAAGCAAATAAGCAGAGTGTAATTCATTCATCCCTGAATTTATCCGGTCTTGTGTGTTAATCCCACTGATGCAAACAGAAATAAAGTGAGACCTCTGTTTAAAACATAGCAGGGGTTGCTTCTGCCAGGCCTTGAAATATCATGTCTCAGTCTGCCTGTGATATCTCTCTCCTCTCTCCTCTCCTCTCCTCTCTCCTCTCCTCTCTCCACTCTCCTCTCTCCGCTCTCCTCTCCTCTCTCCTCTCCTCTCTCCTCTCTCCTCTCTCCTCTCTCCTCTCTCCTCTCTCCTCTCCTCTCTCCTCTCCTCTCTCCTCTCTCCACTCTCCTCTCTCCTCTCTCCTCTCTCCTCTCCTCTCCTCTCTCCTCTCCTCTCTCCACTCTCCTCTCTCCACTCTCCTCTCCTCTCCTCTCTCCTCTCTCCTCTCTCCTCTCCTCTCCTCTCCTCTCTCCTCTCTCCTCTCTCCTCTCCTCTCTCCTCTCTCCTCTCTCCCCTCTCCTCTCCTCTCCTCTCCTCTCCTCTCCTCTCCTCTCCTCTCCTCTCCTCTCCTCTCCTCTCCTCTCCTCTCCTCTTCTCTCTCTCTCTCTCTCTCTCTCTCTCTCTCTCTCTCTCTCTCTCCCTCTCATAGCAAAGAAGACTTTAATAGACCATTACAAATAAAACATGTGAATGAGCAATGAGTACCTGAAAAAGTGAATCCAGGAAACAAAAATTACAAACATAATTGTATCCCATATATTACCAATGAGAATGGATTAAAATTTGTTACATGCTTCAATTGGTACATTATAGTCTCACCTGCAGTATGTTTTAGTCATCTCTCCTAAACAGGATGGAAAGCTTTTTATCATATTCACATTTTCACTACCACTAGCAGATAATATTCATTGAAAAAGTTTTAGTAGTTGGCAGAATATTAATTTTCTTCCTTTTTTTCGTTTTCCTTCTTTTTTACTTTTTTTTTTTGTGGTGATGGGGATTGAACCCAGGGACATTCTACCTATAAGCTAAACCCCCAGCCTTTTCTATTTTTTATTTGGACACAAACTCTTGCTAAGTTGCTGAGAGCCTCACTAAATTAGTGAGGCTGGTCTCAAACTTGGTGATCCTCCTGTTTTCATCCTCCAAAGTACTGGGATTACAAACATGCAAATTCTGAGTTCTCACAGATACCTTTGGACTAGATAGACTGTTTTCTTTGTTTCTGGAGCACATGAAGGATTTTTATCTGTAGTCTCCTTTTCATAATAGTATGAAATGTGTCCTGTCACTTCTGAGGTCAATCTCAGGAGGACTGTGTCTGAACCACCAGTTAGTTGAGGCTAAGTATGATTATTTCATTGTGTGTGTGTAGGATTCTCATAGGTGTGTCTGCAAACATCATGTTATATTCTCTGTTGAGGATACATTTCTGGAATGATCCTGAGTCTTCCCATCATTTTTGGTCCACCCACAAGACCCCTGATATGTGCCTAAAACTCTTTAGTTTTTTGGGAAAAGATATTAGCAGTAGGCTCTGGGCCTAGATGTGAAAATGAGGAGTATCTGTGGGTCGAGGAAAACATCTTCTAGCCGGGCTTATGCTCTCCCTCCCTCTAGAAACATTCTCTGCTACTCAATTAAGCAGAACCAGCTACTCAGACCTCAGCTCCAACCTGCAGGCAGGTAGGATACATCTGCTTTTGTGTATACCCACACTCCTGCATGTGCTTTTGTGTACATACATCTCCTGATGGGTACAGACTCTCAGGGTGCAGTGATACTCAGGAGACTTCCAGCTGTTGTTCACTGGGGCTCCAAAGCTCTTTGCTCTGGAGCTGTAGAGACTAAATCCTCCTCATCAGTCTTTCTGACTAGCCCATCTACAGCAGTGCTGCCAAGGGCTCAGGGTTCTCAGTTCTGGAAGCTCCGCCAGGTGTTGTTTCCAAGACAACCTGGCATGTTACCAATTTTACCACTGGATTTATGATGAAATAGCACCCTTGTTTCTTTAATAAGGTTTATGTGTGTAAGGCAGCAAAGAATTTATTCAAGAGCTTTGGTGTCTGTGAGGATGATCTGAAACTGACCATCCTCCTCTTCAGGCTTGTTAGAGGAGACACTGGGTTTTCATGATGATCCAGTGTCTTTTGGTCATCTGGTCACCCACCTACGAAATAGGCTCCTAGAAACATCACTTCCAGATGGGCCTGATAGCATGGATCTTAACATTGGGTATGCAAATCCCCTCAGTGTAAAACAGGCAGTGAACGAGGAGTTCCATGTCCTCAATAGACAGAAGGAGGTGTAAAAGAGTACCCTGAGAAGCAGAATCTCGGGTGCCAAGAAGAGAATATTGGCCAGCTGCACACCTTCAAAAACTGTATGAAAACCAATAAACTTGATTTTAATGCATAGCACGGCTCTAAAGAATATAAGATAAAGCCAAGTATGATGGGGCATGCCTATAAACCCAGTACCATTAAGGTAGAGACAAGAGGATTGTAGGTTCACAGACAACCTCAGCAACTTAACAAGGTCCTCTGCAACTTAGTGAGACCCTGTTCCAGAATAAATAGGGCTAGGAGCAGAGCACAGAGACAAAAATACCTCTGGATACACACACACACACACACACACACACACACACACACACACACACTATCAAGGGACCAAAACTGAGAATCTAAAATAAGACCTGAGTAAATTATGTGGTTTTCCATAAAACTTAGAGACAGCCCTATGATACAATGTGATACGTCAATAAGAAAAAACAACATGAACCACTCTGGAAGTCTGAGTGGGTGAGAGATTGAAGAGCCCCGGGCTGCAGAAAAAGGGTGGAATAAGGAAGAAATGCTCACCAAGATAGAGAACGGGCTCTAAGACAGAAGTAAAATATGTAGAAGAAGAGAGTATTTGGATTACGGAGAATGGCTCAATTCACTGAGCTCCTGGTGCATTCTGGTGGCTCATCAATCATTTTTGTTTAGTGTGAGAAAAACCCTTTCCCTTTTTAGAGACTCAATTTCCCCATCTGGCTTCTAGTATCTTCCATACCCTTATGGTTTAGTCCCAGTTTCCTAAAAGAATGGCCCAAGATGAGAATCCTCATGAAAGTTATTCACCGAGAGAGTAAAATATATGCAGAAGTAAAGATGGTAGGATGAGAGAGAAGAAGGAGGCAAGGAAAATGTAATCTCCACTAGAGACGGACTGAAGCTGGTCCATTGGGAGCTCCAGGATATCAATTAGTCCCACACAGCTTTAGGATGCTAACAGTGTACAATCTCAGTCCAGAAAATGGGTACACCTGCTAGCAAACTGGATCTAAATGGGGTACAAACAGTATCCATGATGCTTTCTACCACCACAAAAGATAGAAAAGAGAGATCACAAGAGGCACAGCTGTTTCATTAAACCCAACAAACTCAGGTGTATGTCTGTGTCTGCCCCCAAGAAATAGAGTCAAAACACAAGCTCTGTTTTGGAACAATGGCCCAGGACCTTGCTTCTTGAAGGTCTTATTTTCTTTCTGCTCTTTTTCTCTGGCTCCTGCCAGGGCTTTGCCTCTTTGATCCCAAACTTGGTTCTCATTTCTGAATCAATTCGATGTTTGCTCCTCCAGGCTATGACTGGGCTAATTCCTTAAGTTTCCAGAGTCTCATGGGAAGAGATGAGCAGCCTTGTCCTCGGGCTCCCCAAACCTCATCCCGATCCTGGTTACTAATCAAGAGCAGCCCAGATAGTTACTCTCTAACACAAGTGGTAGACCAGATGAATTATCCAAAAGTTTCCAAGAAAAACTTCTTAGAACATTTCTCACCATCACACCTGTAAATTAGTATTTTACAGTCTTTTATTTCATGGACACCAAATGGCCAAGTATTGTTTTTACATTAAAAAGAGAAACTATTTTTAGCTCACAGAGGAAACGAGATGATATATGCTGCACTTGTCAACTGTCTTTTAAAATGTATGTAGCACACTGGAACTCATAAATATTTAAAAGGACTAAATAATTATCTGAAGCTCCCCAGTCCGCTTTTTAAAATTATCATTTCCACAGGGAGCCAGGGAGCATTTGTTCTTTGTCAACTGTCCAGACAAGATGATCATATTTGAAAACTTGTCCCTCCTGTTGGTGACTGTTTTTGTCATTTTTTTGACTCACTACCCAGCCTTACCCCCTCACTCATCCCCCTGCTGGTTTCAATGTCACCAGTTTGGCAAGTGTGCCAAAATAACTCCATCAGACTCTTCCAGATACTGGTTCCGACCTCCCTAGGAACCTTCTAGAGAGAGGTCATCGACAGGATGGAGAATAGACACTGAGGACAAGCTGTCTTCCCATGAGTTGTCCGGGATTCTTCTAAGCAAAGTAGCGTGATAATGCCCCAGCTACTTGGGCTATTCTAAGAATGTTTCTATAGGATAAAAAATTCCCCCTAATTAAAAAAATGATATCAATGTGAACTAAGAAAGAGCAGAGAAATTCTTAATTCTGTCTCTACCATCTACTAATTGTGTGGTTTTCATGGACTTACTATAAAGCAAGGCTCATTAATAGTTATCATACAGGCTTTTTGGGAGAATTAGGGCTAATATTGTAATCATCAGTTAAAATGTAAAGCATAGTACCTGATGCCTATTAGGAGCTCAATAATTGGTAGAGATTATGATTTTTTTGTCTATTTTTTTTTTTTTTTTTTTTTTTGGTGGTACTGGGGTTAGTGGAAGCCCTTCTACCTCCGGGATACACTCCCACGGGCTACACTCCTAGACCTATTTTTTAACTTTTTTATGTGGAAACAGGGTCTCTTAAGCCAGCGAGGCTGGCTCCAAACCAGTGTGATCCTCCTGTCTCTGCCTCCCAAGCGCGGGGATTACAAGCGTGCACCACCAAGCCCGGCTTTTTTTGTCTACTTTTTAAAGCAACATAGCTGGCCATAGAGGTCCATGCCTGTCGCTCCAGTACTTGAGAGACTGAGACAAAAGGATCGCAGGTTTGAAACCAGCCTCAGCAATGTAGTGAGCCTTTCAGCAACCTAAAGAAACCCTGTTTCAAAATTAAAAAGAAAAAGGGCAGAGTATATAGCTCAGAGGTAGAATGCTCCTGAATTCAATCCCCAGTACAAATAAATAAGTAAAGTAACATAGCAACTGAAATTATTCTAAAACTACCTTTAACTGAGCGTAGTGGTACATGCTTATAATCCCAGTACTTAGGAGTACAGCAGGTTCTCAGCCAGCCTCAGCAATTTAGCAAGATCATCTGCAGCTTAGTAAGACCCTGTTTCAAAATAAAAAATAAAAAAGAGGGTCAGAGATATATCTTGGAGATATAATGCCCTAGGGTTCAATCTCCAGTACCAAAAAATAAAATAAATAATTACAAAAATACCTTTCAATATATTTATAAGGTGTCACCCTCCTTAAGTGGCATTTTATTAAGGTTGCATTTCTTTGGTGATCCAATTTCAACATTATTAACATTGATAGTATTTTTAAGTCAAAGACATGGATGAACTGGGATCTTATAAAAATATGAAATGTTGATTGTCTCACCACCAACTATTGTTGGATTGCAATGCATAATGTTTTGTTTTATATCTGTTTTTGTGTCTTCTCTATTTCCACGTTACTACTCAGGCATGTGTTGTCTTGTAGCAGATTCTCCTCTGGGATCACTGCTTCCAAGTTGATGTGCGTTTATAAACCAAATCATCAAGCCTGGCAGAATTGCAAATATTCCGTTTCTGTTCCTGGTAATATGGAATATAATACATCATGAAAGTCCTATCAATAAAGACACCTAAAAATTGTATGAAAAATAATAAACATGATTACATATACATTATTTGGGGTACTAGGGGTTAAACCCAGGGCTATTTTACCTCCAAGCTACATCCCTTTAATTTTTTTTGAAACAGGGTCTTGCTAAGTTGTTGAGAGTCTCACTAAGTTGCTGAGGCTGGCCTTCAACTTGCAATCTTCCTGTCTCAGGCTCCCCGGTACTTGGATTGGAGGTATGCACAACCATGCCAGACATAAACATGATTTTAATGCCTAGCTAGGCTCCAGAGAATATAAGATAGATATCAAGGGACTAAGAACGAGGAAGAATCTAAAATCAGACGTGAGTAGGCACTAAGGTTTCAGATACTTTGTGGGTAATTGAAATATCAATATTTGAGAGAATTTTAAGTCATAGAGGAGTAAGATAAAATGACTTGGAAAAATACTAAGAACCCCATGAACCTGTGATGCTAAAAATGCTTGATCTTCATTAATGCCATCAACTAGATTTTTTAAATGGCACTTTAGAAACTTAAAAGAAACACGCATGTATTTTACTATGAATTCTGAATAAGAGGGAAAACTCCCCTCAAAATGTATAAACATAATGCTCCGCTAATGAGGGTTTAAGTTTGATATTTGCAATGTCCACATGGCCCAGGAAACCCTCAAGGTGATAAATTGAGACAACAGGTCACCCTCAGCTTGTAATGTTTCCAGATGACTAACCTGAAGCACTTATCTTAGACTGGGCTTTATTTAATTTTTGATTTTTGGGGTTTTTGTTTTGTTTTGTTTTTTTGGGGTTTTTTTTGGTGGCACTGGGGGTTGAACCCATGGGCTTTTCTACCTCCAGGTTGTACTTTATTTGGAAACAGGGTCTCACTAAGTTGCTGAGAGCCTCACTAAGTAGCTGAGGCTGGCTTTGAACCTGTGCAATCCTCCTGTCTCAGCCTCCCAAGTGCTGGGATTACAAGTGTGCGCCACCACATCCGGCTTACACTAGGTATTATAGCAAGCTGATCCTCTGGCATATAGTTCAGGGGCTACTCTTTGACTGGGTTGAGTGCCAGGTAAAGGAATCAGACTGGGAAGTAAGGACAGCTGCCAGTAAAAAGATGTGTTGCTGAAAAGTAGGGTATCTCATGGACTTCCTGCTCCTTCATGTAACTGTGGGACTCAGCCCAGCAGTCTAGAAGAATCGAAGGATCGGCTCTTTCTCCTAGCTCCCTATTCCATTTGCAGGTAGTGTGAACCTAAGACCAGGTGATGCTGGGCTGTGCTGATAGGAGGTCAGTAGGAGTCACAGGAGAGTAGATGAACACCATGGCGATGAGAAGAGGATGCAGTTCAGACAGAGAGTTTTTTTTTTTTTTTTGCGGGTCTGGGGATGGAACCCAGGGGCATTTGACCTCCGAGCTACACCCCCTGCCCTATTTTTTATTCTTTATTTTGAAACCAGGTCTCATTGAGTTGCAGAAGGCATCACTAAGTAGCTGAGGCTGTCTGTGAACCGTGATCCTCTAGGTCTCAGCCTCCCGAATGCTGGGATTACAAGCGTGAGCCACCACGCCCGGCTAGACAGAGAGTTTTTATTTTTTTATTTTTTATTGGTGCACTGTATTCATACATCATAGTGGGATACAAAAAAACTTTTGTAGACATACATGCACACATCGCCAGTCAACCCCCACCCGATCCCCACCCCATTCCCTTCCCATCCCTCCTTCCCATGCTTGACTTAGTGGTTGACATCTAGTATTATAGCAATTTATCCAAAATTAAAAATGATAATCTCACATAACAGTTTCATTAGACAGAGAGTTTTTGACGTGGAATGTAAGAGATATCTCCTAGACCAGGCTATGCAAGATTGTGACAGATAGAAGCCCATTGACTATACACTTGCAAAAACTTACATAACACAGAGAAGCAAAATTCTGTGGGCAAACAACAACTGAAAAGAATTCTGTCCTTAAATGGAAGCTGGGCTTAGCTTCCTTCCAAAGGTTGCAGGTTGGAAGAGTAACTTTACAGTGAAGACCCTTAGTGAGTCAATCAAGGTCCATCAGTAATAAGCCATGTCAGTGAGATGTGCCCATGATGGGGTGTGACAAGACTAGCACTTCACTACTCTTATCTTCCTCCCTAAAACCTATCATCCCAATTCAATCTTGAGAAAAATACATCCAAAATGAAGGACATTCCAAAAAGTACATGATGAGTTCTCTTCAAAACCATCACAGTAAAAACTGTCACCATGGAGAGGAGCCCAAGTCAATGTAATGACTAACTGTAACATGGTCTCCTCAAGGGAATCCGGGAACAGCAGAAATACATAGGTGAGAAAGTTTTGAAACCCAACTAAACCATGGTGTTTGGTTAAGAGCAATATACTAAGGTTGGTTCCTTAGTTGTGACAAATGCATTATAAATTATGAGATGATAAAATTAGGAAAACAAAGATATAAAATGAATGAGTAGAGGAGCATGCTGTGTTGATATGTAATTTTTCTGTAAACATTCAAAAAACTATTCTTCAATAAAACTTCTATTTAAAAAATGACTAGCATGTTGACTGATAAAGCTGGTACAAATTCAAAGTCTATGATCATGATTTGTCTTTCTTTCCTGGCTGCACGAAGGTGAAAAATAGGAGGAAGAGAACAATCTGTCAACAGCCAGGGCTCATTCAAGAGAAAGGTCAAAGCTGATCAGTGGTTCACCAAAAACAAGAGTTCATACAAGGAGGGTCTCTTTGGGAGGGAAAGCAGTCCAAGAGATAAGGGTTTTATGGTTTTTTTTTTTTTACACACATATATATATATTGATCAAATGAATTGAAAGAGTGAGAACTATTGTGCCCAAGCCAATGTTGCAGCTCCGGACTGAGTGCCCGGACTGCATCCCTAGCCTGGCTTGTTTGATTTTTTTTCCACAGTTAAATAAATGATCTTCCAAGTTCTGTTGACATCGGCCTGGGTGCAAGTACTATAAAATCCACGATCTTATATCAGAGAAGGAAGGTATAAATATGGAAACATGGGAAACTAGAATAAACTGTGGTCTTGCTCTCAGTGAAAGGAATTGATGTGAATGTGTGGCTTTTGAAATATATGGGAAGTAAGTATATATAGGGAAGTAAATAAAGATATATGTGTGTGTACAAATACACATAAATGTATGATTCATACACATCATCTATTTATATGTCACACACACACACACACACACACACACACACACACACACACACCTATATATAAAATAAAGTAACTGGGGGCTCTTAGAAAAAATGCTAACAGGCCTGGGCAGAGAAGACAAAAGATGAATTTGGAACATCTTGTGCCTGAAAGTAGGCACAAAGTATGATAGGTGAATGTCAAAAAATAAGATGCAGCTCAAGGGTCATTGGCCAAATATGAGGGAATACATCAAAATTATTTATGAGATGAATGGATTATAGTCCACTGAATAAAATAAGAGCCCATCAATCTATACTCATGTGAGCAGATAATAGGGGAAATTCAAGTAATAAATATAGAAGTAGAATTTCAAGTAATCAATATTAGAAGGAATAATGGAATTATAAAGTCAACACTTCCACAACAGTTATAATAAATATATTATGAATAAATACAACCATTATTTATAAATAGTTATTATAAATAAACATAACAACAGTTATAATAAATTAAGGCAAGATACATCCATAATGAGTAAAATTAAAATAAGAAAAATTGTACCCAATTTTAAAATCCCTCCTTATAAAACATGTATTAATCAAAAATGAGGAAGAAATAGTTATAAAATGGAAAGATTGGGCAAAGACCACCTTGCACAAGTGATCAATTGATCACCAGTGAAAGGGCGATCGATATGGTCTGGCACAGGAGAGTTTGTGCAAAGAATGTGTCATCAAGCCTGTACTGGTCTATCCTTCCTCCCCAGATGCACCCCCAGGTCAACATATGAGCAACCAATATTAGATAAAGCCAGACTGGGACACATTGCATGAAAAGATTCCCTCCAAGTCTTCAAAATCTTTAAGACTGTAGAGGTAAAGAACACCAAGGACTTGTTCTACATTGAAGGAGATAAAAGAAATAGGACTGAATGGGTCTGACATGAAATTTTTAATTGGATCCTGGTGCTAAAAACTAGATTATTGTGCTGGGCATGGTGGTGCACACTTGTAATCCCAGGCTGAGATGGGGAAGGTGAGACAGAAAGGTCACAAATTCAAGGCCAGCCTCAGCAAATTAGCAAGGTCTTCTACAACTTAGCAAGACCTTGTTTCAGAATAAAAATAAAACTTATTAAAAGGGCTGGAGTTGTAGCTCGGAAGTAGATCACTCCTGGGATCAACCTCCAGCACGCGCGCGTGCACACACACACACACACACACACACACACACATATTATCATAGCTTTCACTCCAAGCTATGGTGGAGTAACAGGGACCAGAGCTGCACACCTACTATAAACAAGTAGAAAACTATACACATTGTAAGAGGCAGTGGTTATCGGACAATAACCTGTTTTTTGGACTGTGGTCTCCAAAAATCTTTATCCATGCGGATCCTCCCTCTCTTTAAAGAACACTTTCTAATGGATAAGAAATGGGAAGAAAAATATTGAGAAAATTAAGAAAGAACTCAATTATAGAACAGTTGGATACCTAATAAGTATATGTATATATGTATATGATTACGAGAAGGTACTTCACAAAAAAATTTAAAGAAGATGATAATATATGGTTATATTAGCATCACTCAGATGGACAATAGAACAAAAATAAGAAACAATCCCCTGCCAGACATAATGGTGCATGCCTGTTATTTCAGTACTCGGGAGGCTGAGACAGGAGGACCGCACAGATTCAAAGCCAGCCTCAGAAACTTAGTGAGATCCTGTTTAAAAATAAAAAATAAAAAGGGCTGGGGTGTATCTCAGAGGTAAAATACCTCTTGCTTTAATCCCCAGAACCAGAAAAAGAAGGATAAGAAGCAATTTTCCATATACCAAAATGTCTAAAAATTGATAATTTAAATTTGATAAGAATTTGAAACAAGAGGATATGTCTCAATAATGACATCTCACTTCAAGCCTTTTGGAAAACAATGGCATTATCACTGAACATAACATATAGCCTAACTATCCACAGAAAAAATTTATATATACGTGTATGTATATACATGTATATAATGTACATGTACAAGAATATTTATAGCATGATTAATCATAATAGCCAAACACTAGTAGCCATACAACTATTCATCCATTCCAAATGATAAATATGATTGAACATTATATAATAAAATCTGTCAAACTCCCAGTAAATATTAAATGATAAATTATCCCCAAAATATAATTTTGAATCAAATAAGGCAAACATAAATAATTCCACGCAGTATCATTCCATTTATACACATTTTAAAAACAAAAAAAAAAACTAATAACAAAATTAGATACTGGAACACTGATAAGGCTTGTAGAGGAGGGAGTGTACTCTTTGTATTATATATTGATGCAAAGAAAGTTTTAAAAGGGTGTTTGGTTCAATTTCGAATAAAGAAAAATGGGACAAGCATCCTCCAATATGTTAGTGAGGAATAAATTTATGGTGCATAACTAATATGGAATAATAGCTAGTCATTTAAACACCCTGATACTAAGAAAAAGCACTGAAGTAGAAAATATGAAAAGTTATATAATATTCATAATGTGATTCTACTGTTCCCCCAAAAAGTTTACAACCATGACTCCTCTTCGAATTTCTTTTGGACAGTAAAAGTAACTTCCTTTACCAGCTCAAATAGCCTTTTCTGAAATTACTCAGCCCTCTGAGTCAGCTCAGAAACATGGTTTTTCCCTGATTGAAGTCAGTTGCTCATATGAGTAATGCTCATTCTAACCAGAAAAGTGTGCCTTTCTTGACTTAACCTAGAAAATCATTCCACAAAATAATTAAACTAATCTTTTTTATATAATTTGGGAAAACATGTTGCAAAATACCCAAGATACTTTCTAATACTTTGGTGATTTGAGATGCTATTAAACCTTCTTCTCTGGTCCTGAATATATAATATGGAACAAAACACAGCCTAACAGAGTGTCTAATCTCAGTTTTGCACCAAGAGTTTACACTTTTAATGCTACAGAAGTGAAATCATTGGTTATAGACTAATTATCAAACTTTCGTGGGCCTGGTTTTATCTCAGTGGCAATGGCATGCAAACTTCAGAAAACAAAACATAATGGTTATATCTATGTGGAATAAAATTATATAGATGTATGCGTCTTCTTTCATGTAAAAGAGCATAAGGAAGCAATGGAGCCCTTCCAGTTTCTGGTAGAGGACAATAGGAGACACTGCTTGCAAATTAGATGGTGGAAAAGGTGTTTGGGACTTGACTCCATTGCTCCCTACCTGTCCTTCTGTGGGTTAGCAGTAGCGGTGTCCTCTATCATGAAAGGCTACTACGAAAGCTCTCTATTCTGCTCTGTCCCCAGCTTTCAGCTTACCTAAGAACACAGAACCTTCCAGAAATTATTTTTAAAAACCAAGCTTGAGCACCAGAGAGATCCAGAAATAATCTGAGTTTGTAGAGCCACAGAGAGAGGAATCACCCTCCCTCCTCTTACGCAGCCTCAGTCATTTTCCATCCAGTAATAACCATGTTGAAAGAGAAGTGAAAGTGGATGGCTATACATGTTCTCTAAGAAATGTAAAGTATATGGAAATATATATAATAGCAGCCAAAGGTCATGGTGATGTCGACCTAACTGAGAATTATCTAATGTGGATGAAGAAAGATTTTAAAATATACTGTGGGTCATTTTTAGGAGAATGTAAAAGGTAAGAGGAAAAAACTAAGATATATACGGGTAGCAAGTGACCTGTAGTTCCGTAGAGCCAAGCTCCTGGCTTGTGTTCTTCCAAAGAGGAAGAAGGCAGAAATCTTAGATCAGTTAAGGAAAAGTGCTACATATATTATTAAAAATCTATGTGTTCCAACAAGCAGAATCAGAACTAAAAGATGGATTCTCTTAGAATCTAAATAAAGAGCTAGATGGAAAGAAAACACAGGGGTCAGTGTGAACGGGGAACAAACTTTGGCTTTTTGTTTTTCTTTTACACAAATCATCTATCTCATATAAAGAGTGGATCTTTAAAAAGACTTTCCCAAGCCAGACATGGTGGCACATGCCTGAAATTCTAGTACTTGGGGAGGCTGAGAGAGGATTGCAGGTTCAAGGTCAGCCTCAGCAATTTAATGAGATCCTATTCCAAAATAAGAAATAAAAAGAGCTAGGGGTATAACTCAAATGCCTCTGACTTCAATCCTCAGTACCAAAATAAATAAATAAATAAATACATAAATAAATAAATAAATGTCCGCAAGGACATAAATAAATGTTCTTGGCAAGGACCAAAATAAGGAATTGTCTTGCTCCTTGCTTAAAATGCCTGCTTTTATTTTTATCCCACAGTGATGTTGGTTTTAGCCACTTATTCCTTTTCCCTCTCAATGCTGGGGAGTTAAGTGATCCAGAGGTCCTGAGGGAATTTTGCCCAAGTACCTCCATCTGTCCTGGTCTCTGAAGAGATTCAGAGGTGGTGAGTTAAACTCAAGTTTTTCTGCCTCACTAACATTTTTTTTTCTTGGCATTTCAAATTGGTTTCAACATTAAGCATTACTCTAAATATTGCCTCCTGGCCCCAGGCGTCCCGGGGAGAATGCATCACACTGCCTGTGAGGCACTAGCTCCCAGGGGCTTCTGACTGCCAATCACGCAGAAAGATAGATCTCCAGTATTCTTTGGGGGTTTGCTTAGCTCTGCCTGGGGATGCAGAAAGAGCAGAACTGGAAATCCAAACACTAATCTGTTCTCCAAAGAATTCTATCATATCATTTTTTTCTTCTGTAATCCAAAAACCAAGTTTTTAAAATCATTAAAAGAATTTTTTTCTAAGTTTTGGAAGTAAAATATGTGGATCAGAGAAAATCAAGGAAACAAATATGTATATAAGAAAATAAACATAAGCCTAATATGCGGGCACTAGCATGGGTATTAACATGTTTCTTTTACTTAACGTGTTTAGTCATTAACATGTTTCTTTTCATTTGTTCATCTATTTAATCTACTTTTATATATATACATATATATGTATGTGTGTATATATATACATATATATGTGTGTGTATGTATATATATATGTGTGTATGTGTATATATATATATATATATATATATTAATGTTGCTACCATTTATTTAAGGCATAGGCTAGGACTCTTTTAAAGAGATCAGCCATCTGCTCTTCCTCTCCATTTCCAGCTCAGGGGTGTGTGTGTGTGTGTGTGTGTGTGTGTGTGTGTGTGTGTGTGTTGATGTTTGACTTGCTTGACTCTTATTTTAGCCCCGTGAGGCTATTGCTACCTCTACCATGGTTTTCTCTTTAACATATCTGTTTTAGATGCCTCGAACCCTGCCTTTATTTCCTGATATTAAGTTCCAAAGTCCTTCTCAAAACCCTTACAAAAGACTGCATAATTTGACAATAAAATCAACTCCATTTCTGAGCATCCCCATTCCTGACTTCCCTATTTTGTGTCGGTTCTGGTAGAATTACTCTCAGTTTAAAGTAATCATCCCACTGGATGTCTGTAATACCTGTATTTGGGAGGTGGAGATAGGAGGATCACAGGTTTAATGACAACCTCAGCCAGTAGTGAGACTCTCATCAACCTAGCAAGCCCCTACTTCTAAATAAAAATAAAATAAAACTGGAGGAGGCGGACCTCAGAGGTACAATGTCCCTGGGTTCAATCCCTAGAGACATCAAAATAAAAGCTAAAAGTAATAATTCCTTCTGGCTTCTATTATTCCTGGTGCATGTGCTGATCCATGGGTGTGCCTGTGACACCGCCCCTTGTGGTCCTACAGCTTGCCTGACCTTCCTAGGATGCCCATGCCCTGTTTCAAAATCCAAATGGCACTGCCAGCGCTTACTTTATCACCCAAATCAGATCTGTGTGAAGTTATTGGTAACTCCTTCCTAGGCCTTCAATCTCAACACACAACCCAAAATCCTCTGAGTCTAACTCTTCAACCACGCTGAATTCATCTTTCGATCTTTTTCTTCAGTATCACCGTGGTCTCGGTGCTGCTTCTGTTTCCCATTCCAACAAAATTAATACATTCCAACCAAAGCCTTCCAGTTGAATATTTTCCCTCTAACCCAGCTCTTCTGTCTCAGACAGAGCCTCTGAAAATACAAGCCAACCCCAAGCTCACTGCCCCTAGAGATGATTATACCAGCATTTAGAAAGTCTCGGCAGGTTGCTCTCTTCCAGGGTTGCTTTCTGTTTGTATTCTTTGAGTATCTCAGATGCATGATATAGCAGTAGTTCTCAAAGTGTGGTCCAAAGATCTGCAGCATCACTATCACCTAGCAACTGGGAAGAGATGTAAGGTTGGAGGTCCCATTTCAGATCTCTGGCCGGTGAATATCAATATCATTTTACAACTATAAAGAAATTCTTAGCACTCTGAGGATTAGAAGATTAGTAGTAGTGGTATTCAAAGATTATTATTTACTTCATTTAGATAATTAACATATTAGTAATTAGGTTATTATTAGTAGTAGATTATTTTTATCATTATACTGATATTTCTATTATTACCTTCATTTGACAGGAGAATTATATAATTGGTTGTTTGTGAAGTGTACCAGGCCCTTCTATATGCTGCCATTGGGTATCAACATTGGTTGAACAATGAGAAAACATTTAAGAACTATATTACAGTTTTAGCCATAATCTAGTAAATATATATCTTAGAATTGACCCAAGAAAAATATATGCGCACTCAAAAGATGTTCCAGGAAGACCTTCTTATAATAGCAACAAATAAGCAGAATAAATGTCTAATAAACTATTGTGTATTCAGATTAATAAATACTATCCAGCTATTGTAATCAAATGAAGTTCATTTCTGTATTTTTATGGGTAAAGCTCTTCAGTATATATACTCTTTATTAAAAATCAAGCTATAGTACCTTAAAGCTTATAATTTTTTTGTAAGTTTTGTACAATATAGCTACAAAAGTAATTATATGTCTATAATATATATCATATATGACATATCAGATGATCTCAGCACCCCGGAGTATTTCCACTTCAGTTCTTTCCTCTATTGAGGTTGATCTGTTAAGGTTTAATTTATATACAGTAAAATTTATAGTCTGAAACATAAAGCTCAATGACATTTTACAAATGCATTTGCCTATGTAGCCACCACCCAGGTCAAGACATAGATCAAGATATTTCTCTCATGCCAGAATGTTTCTCTCTGTCTTTCTGTTAAGTCCCTCCACACCCAATGAATGAGTCACTTTTTGGACTTCTATCCTCATGGATTAATTTTTGCCTCAAGTTTGAATCTCATACAAATGGAATCATACAACTGGTACTCCTGTGGGTATAGCCTGTTTACTCCACATAATGCACTTGAAATTCACCAATGTGGTTTCAGATGTCAGTAGATCCTCCTTTTTATCACAGAATAGTGTCCCATTGGGGAAGTGTAGGACCATTTGTTTAGCCATTATCCTGTTGATGGACATTTGGGTCGTTTCTAGGTTTTTTTTGTTTTCTGAAGCTTCATTAATTTTTGCCAGCAAGACATCCCATCTGTTTTACTGTCATACTCCTTCCTACTAGTCCTGTGCACATGTATCCCTCTTAAGACTCCACCCAAGCCCCCAAGCCTTGCCTGACCACAGAAAATCCCATTGCTACCTTTTTTCATTTGCCCCACCCCAAATAATTTAACTTTCAAAAACACTTTAAAGAAAAATTATTCGGACATCGGAAGTCTCTGTTGGTATTAAGGAAGGCTTTCCCGGGACAGCTCCTCGGTCTAGATAGAAAACCAGAACATAGGAAGGACAGTGTCCTCTCATTCCCAGCATGCATCACAATGTGTGCTGCATGCAGTATTTATTAAACGCTAAAATTTTAACTTTCTATAGCCTTCCCAACAGCTCAATAGTGTTATATTTACAACTCGTATCCACAGAGAGCATCATGAATCAGGGGCGTGCTAGGAGCCACATGCTCACATCTCGGTTCCTTTGCCAGTTTCCCATCTAATGAACGAGGAGCCACATATAGCAAGCCACATCACAACCCAGAGACTCAGTTGCAGCATATGAAAAATGAGAGCACTAACTCTTACCGATGAAAAGTTTAGGTAAGGCCTCATACCTTGCAGAGTGCCAGGAACCCAGAGGATGTGTAATAAATTAACTACTCATTATTATCTCATTTAACTTTATGTAAATTCATTAAGTCCCCCTCCTTTCTGCAGGTTTGGTAGCATTTCTATCACTGTTCTCTACCCCTTGTTTATTTGCTTGTTTCCCATCTTTTCTCGTTAATATGCAAGTTTCTTGAGGATAGGTATTTGGCCTCATTTGTTAAGGGTTGTATTTCCATCCCTAGAAGGATGTTTGGTGGCCTTCAGAAGATTTCCAATATACATCTATTGAATGCATCAGTTAATTAATATAGTCTTTATCTAGTTCTGGATGAGACTGTGGCTTAAAGCTATAAGCTCACCTTACAAGTTCTATGGTTCTGAGGCTGACCCTTCATTTCCCTACCTAGGATGATATATCTCTGTTTTAATTTCACCAGTGAGGGAGACCCCAGTAATCAGCTAAACAGTCTACCTGGCGATTGGTAGTTCTGATTTTAGGAAGTTTTTCCTTCTCCTAAGCTGACAGTCCTGTGTGAAATGACATCTCACAGTCGAAGGGGACCTCAGGTAAAAATCCCTATGCCTGAGCACCCAGCAGTGCCTATTTGCCTGGGATGTCACGCTGGAGGCAGAATTTAATTCAGATGAGAAGTGACACCCACATCCTGGTGCCTTAGCTACCAGCAAAAGGCTGGTGACAACTTCCATTACACAGAAGGGTGAGCCAGGTGTCCCAGAAAAACCCGAGCTCCTCGAATCCCATCTACCTAATTAGATTTTCTCTGCAGAGTTAGCTGGATCCCTTCCTCCTCCATGTCAAGCCCTGAATACTGCCTTAAAAATGTGCTACTTCAGTGCCGCAGTTCTGTCAAAAAAGAGCAGAAGTTGGGGATCATAGAGCAACAGGAGCCAGGTGAGAAGAGGGTGGAGGGAAGAGGATCTGGATTCAGGAGAGGGGGAAGTGACTGTGAAAATACACCCACTTCCATGTTAACAGAATATATTTTGTCTCAAAGCACTGATTCATAGGAAGTGTTTAACCTCGTTACGCTCATCGTTGAGATATATTGGGGAAAATACTCTTTCCAGCTCGTGCCAGAGGCTGAAGGATGCTCAGATGTTTGACTGTGGGAAATCTTTAAGTGACACAGTTGTTGTGAACTCTAGACATCTTGGCCTTCTTTCTCTTCTTGCTTCTGAGAATTGTATGCCAGAGCTTGGAGAGGTAGGAATTGTAGGCACTGCAGGCATGGCTCCATAAAATGATGAGAAGCTATGACAGCAAAGAAGCTTTGAGATGCTCAAGGGAATGACTGCGTTTATCTCCAAGTCTTCACCAATGACATCACTAACATTGAAATTGTGTGAGTGTGTGTGTGCGTATTGGAACAACCACAGAGCAAGTGTAATTTAGAGCAAAATTAAATTCTGCTGAGTTCAGAGCAAAAGTGATATTCTTGTGTTTAGCCTTTCGTTTCACCTGAAGAGAGAAATGTGATGCACTACTGCCCCCCTAATTCTAATCCAGAAGCCCAGACACATCATGTGACAAGGAGAAATCAAGTCTGAAATGGAGAAGACTCTTGACATCTGAGCCTTTATAAGAATGCCCTCAGTATGCAGAGTCCGTGGTGTGGGTACAGTAAGCACAAGGTGGAGCTCTACTTCCTCTCGGTCAGTCCCAATGAGCAAACACTTTTCTGTTTTGATATACTTTCATTGGTACGTTATTATTACACATCATAATGAGGTTCCAAGTGATAGGAACATACATGAACACAATACTTGGGGTGTTTCCCTCTTCATCCCCACCCCTTCTATCCACCTAAGGTGTAAGGGCTTCTGTAGGATGTTTGAGGGTGGAGGCTTGGGCAGAGGATATCAGAGGGGCAGAATTGTGTAGGGACAGGAGCGACCTTCCAGGAGTGAACCTTGGTTGCCAGAGTGATGCCCTAGGAGCTACAGAAGCACAGGGAGATTGGGGGCACGAAGGTACAGAGAGGAGTATTCTGTGGGAGGTCACTCAGAACATGCTCACTGAAAGCATCTCCTGATTCCTCTTCCTGCTCCTGGCAGATGAGGTGAGGGTCTGCTGGAAGAGGTGGCATTTGGGGGATACTGGGCTGAGAGAGAAAAATATGAACCTGAGCCTGAGGGGAACAGAGGCAAGTAGAGTAAGCCATGTTTAGTCTCCCCTGAGCCTTGGTCTTTGGCTGAATCTTGTTTTATCTTTCATTATCCGTAAGCATCTAAGTTTTGAAGTCCTCAATCCCCTCAGCTGCTCTCACCCTCATCCTTTTATTAAAGTTCATGTGGTGTGTGTGTGTGTGTGTGTGTGTGTGTGTGTGTGTGTGTTACAAGAAATGGAACCCAGGGGCCATTCTATCTCTGAGCTAAACTCCCAGCCTTATTTTATTTAGAAACAGGGTTTTGCTGAGCGTCTTACTAAGTTGTTGCAACTGGCTTCAAACCTATCATCCTTCTGTCTCAGCTACTGGTATTATAGGTATGCACCACCATGCCTAGCTTCTTATTTTTAAGAATCGCTTTGGCGATGGGTCTTTTGCTTCTCCACATCAAATTTATGACTGATTTTTCTAGATCTGTCAAGAATGACATTGATATTTTGATAGAGAATGCATTGACTCTGTACATCATTCTTGGTAGATTGGCCATTTTGATAATGTTTATCTTCCCTATCCAAGAGCAAAGGAGATTTTTATTTTAGGTATTGGGGGTTGAAACCAGAGGCATTATACCTCCAAAGTCCAGCCCTATTTTTTACTCTTTATTTTGAAATAGAGTCTCTTAGTTTGGATGGTCTCACTAAGTAGCTGAGGCTGGCTGTATCCAACCTGAGATTCCCTGTCTCAGTCTCCCAAGTACTGAGATTATAAGTGTACTCCACTTCCTTAGCTGATTTTTCCATGTTTTAAGATATTCTTTTATCTCCTTGGTTAGGTTATTCCTAGGTATTTTAATTTATTGGTTTTGAGCTTATTGCAAACAGAATTGTTCTCTGGGTTTCTTTCTCAGTGGATTCATGGTTGGCATATAAAAAAAGTTATTGAATTTCTAGATTGAATTTTTTATCCCATTAATTAGCTAAATTTGTTAATCAGCTCCGGTAGTCTTTAGTTGAGTTTTATGGATCTTCTAGATATAGGATCAGGAAAATGGAAGGACTTGGAAAACATTGTTAAGTGAGATTATCAAGTCACAGAAGGTGAAGGAACATATGTTTTCCTTAATATGTGGAAGATAAGGAATAGTAAGTATACCAGAGGGACTCCAGATGATGGAGGAGAAACCTGAGTGGAGGCAGGGAGGTAGTTTAGACAGGGAGAGTGAGGATCAATGATGGAACTGCTACCCTTGGCTTTATGTACTTATGTGAGAATGCCAATGTCAATCTCAGTACACTGTATGGATAAGGAAGGGCTGGGGAGGAAGCCTGGCCAAAGCCCATGAAGGGCTGTGGTCATGGATATCACTAGCAATATGAAGTAAGACTGTAATGCAGCAATGAAAGTATATTAAAATAAACATATAAAATAGAAACAATCCCTACCCTAGAATGCTGATGTAAACTCAATTTAAAGCATCACTTTTATCCCATGTAAAGAAGCTATTAATCTTGTTCCGGTCCTGTGTTGAGCAGGACCAGAGTCTTCTAAAGACTCTGAGGTTGCAGAAGTGGAGAAAAATTGATGGTGAAGAAAAGCAGGGGGGCAGGGGGCGCAGAACATTAGATAGAGAGAAGGAAGAATTCTTTGAAAGAAAAAAGAGCAGAATATAAAAGTAAGAGGGCTGTTGACTTTTCTACTTTGACAAGGATCAGTTCCACATTTCCATTTTTGGAAAACGAAGCTCTTCAGACTTTAAGTTACCTATCATAAGCCGCAATGCAAGGCTTTCTCTTTGCAGCTGTATCAGTATCAAATGTCAAGTTCATCTCCTGGCACTTACGCATAGCAAGTCATTACCAAGGCGATACCACACACCCACACATGCTATAATAATGGATTACCATTTTTTAATTGATGCGGTGTCATCTTTGCATATTATCTTCCATTTTTCTTCATGGAGAAAGACTGAGAATTCATTATATTTGGAACTAAAATGCTTTTCATAATAGAAATGTATTGCTTAAAGGGAATACACATATTTCTCTTATGGTTAAAGGGGGAGAATAATAGGAAGAAGGATCCCATGATGAGAACAGAGTATGTATATTGAAATCCTTACCTGTATGTGGCATTGGCAAGTCCTGTGGACATCTCTGAGTCTCTGGAACTTCACACAGAGCGTGACAGTCCCACATGATCCGCTCCACTGTGGTGTAGATTACAAAGAGAATTAATGGGAAACGGGCTCATAGCAAATTCTCAAGAAAGGCTAGGTTTTCCCAATCCTCTATACACACTTACTGAAGTCTTTGAACTGTGAATAGAATAAAAAATAAGGCAAACATTTCTGTAGCCTCAAATCTTAATCTGTGCAGATATATTTTCTAATGAAAGGTTTTCAGGGACAAGTTAAAAAAAACACAAATAGTGCACCTCAAAATGACATATAATTACAATACACCAAATAAAAGAATATAAAAATACAAATAGAATAGAAAAAAAAGAAGTGAAGCAAAGTGTTCTTCCCCAAATACAAGTACCCTAAAGTTATGAAGAAAACAGGCTCATGTAATCCCTTCAAGACAACTTTTTGTGCATATATTGGTGAATGCATGTTTATGAATATGTAGACTATCATTCATATCTAAACAAAAGTTCATAATGTAGTGTCTTCTGATTTGTGTCGTTGTACTTAATAATATACATGAGATATATTTCCATTCCAACATATATAGATCTTCATAAATGTTAATATTTATAAAAAGCAAAAGATACGTATTTACATCTAACCTGTATTTGTTGGGCCATTATCTAGTGAAGAATGCACTGTGTGTTTTCTTCTGTTTTTTATCACGAATGAATCTCTGGAGTGTACTTGAGTTCTACTAACTTGGCCACCTTTCTCAGATATAAATCTAAAGACTGAAATAGCTTAATCCAAAGATGATGTTTCATTTTTCTTAGAAAATAAAGTTTATACTTTTCCAATAATAATGTTTCCAAATTTAAAGTGTCTGCCAGTTGAAAAGATAAAAGCAGCCATCTAATTTCTACTTTTACCTAAATGTTCTTAGGAGTATCTTTGAGCACATTTTTACTTACTTCATTATTTGTACTTATTGAGATATAAACTATGCAGATGATATATTTTTCTTATTGTAGTCATTTTTCATATTTTCCTGAGATTCTATCAAACTATGAAAAATTAAAAAATAGAACTACTTTTCCATTTCTTTTTTGTTCTTTGTATTGTTATTCACATGAGAAATTCAAAGTTTTGATGTATGTTTAGTATTATTTAATTTACAGTATACTAAGTTTGAGTCCTATAACAATGTTTTGACTAGCTCAGTATGTAAACTCAGTCCTGCTTAATTTGAACAATTTACAAATTATTTTTAAGTTACATTTTTTCTAACTGAAAGAGTGGTGTGGGGGGGTATAAGAAACAAAGTAGACGTATAATTTTTAAAAAGGCTGCTACAAACAATCTGAAAATCAGAAAGAATTTTAGGAAATAAAATCAATGAACAATTATTGTTTTTTGGCAAGTTCGATGACATTCTATTTACTTAAGTTTTGTGGTATAACTGTATATGTGTACGTAACTCAGCAGAATTTTTTATAAATATGACTATTTTTACTTAGTTTGTAAAAAAATACTGTAATACTTGATTCTTAAATATATAACATTTTATTCTTTCTTTCTGTGATTGTTTACCTATAAGAATTTTCTTAAAAAGATACTTTTAAAAAAATTGATATCAACAATATATTCTATTTCCCTATGACACGCGATCATGGTTAGTTATATTTATTTATATCTTTATCAGCCATCACACAGTTACATATAGTGGAAACCAATACCATGATTTGAAGCAAAGAGCTACTGAAAACCAGGAGTTCAAGTCCAGCATAGTGGCACATGCTTATAATCCCAGTTCTTGGGAGGCTAAGTTAATAGGTTAATGGATTCCAAGCCAGCCTCAGCAACTTAGTAAGATTCTCAGCAACCTAAAGAGACCTTGTTTCAATAAAGATGGTGGTGCATTCTTGTAATCTAAGTATTCTGGAGGCTGAGACTGATGGTCATGGTTTGTGGACAGCTTCAGCTACTTAGTGAGGCCCTCTGCAACTTAGTGAGACCCTGTTTCAAAATAAAGAATAAAAAATAGGGCAGGGGGTGTAGCTCGGAGGTTGAATGCCCCTGGGTTTCATCCCCACACCCATAAAAAAATACTTGGGGGGGTGGTGTTGGGATGTATCTAGAATGCCCAATCACCTGTACCACTAAAACAAAATCAAGCCAGCAAACAAAGCCTCTCGAAAAAAACGGGAACCAATTTATGTCATTTGCAGAAAATGAATGGAAACAGATAATATTAGGCTAAGTGAAATTAGCCAGTCTCTGAAAATGAATATTTGTATGATTTCTCTCATATTAAGAAGCTAGAGAGAAATTGGGTAACAGAAGAGACCTTAGATAAAGGGGTAGAGTTTCCAATGCAGTAAAGAACAGGGTTTAAGGGAAGGAGTAGGAGAGAAGGAGACCTAATGAAGGTAACTCTTTAAATAATAAGATAGCTGGGTATGATGGTGCACACTTGTATTCCCAGTACTTGGGAGGCTGAGACAGGAGGATTACAAGTTCACAGCCAGCCTCAGCTACTTAGTGAGGCCCTCCTAAACTTAGTGAGACCCCGTTTCAAAAATAAAAAATAGAACTGGGAGTATAGCTCAGAAATAGAACACCCTTAGGTCCAATCCCCCTCACAAAAATAATAAAATAATGCCATATACATATCTTGGTTACAGGTTTGTGGCAAAGGAGGGAGTGGAGTGGATCCCGAGGGAACACGCTGAGTGATGTGTGCATGTATGTTCTATCACTCTATATACCTCATTATGATGAACAATTCCAATTCAACAATAAAGATATATTTAAAAATACATGCAAAATATAAATAAATAAAGGAAAAGAGAAAGAAAGAGGCATTAATCCCAGGTTGGGCCAAGACCTACCGGAACTGTGAAGATCCAGCTCATCAAAGTAGCTGCTACTTTAGTTACACTAGGAAGCTGGAAAATAAACCTCTGTCGCCACTGCAGGCTCTGGGTCACACCACCTGAGCAGGGGCCTTTGGACCAGTGAGCTGTTTCCACACTTAAGGGGTTCAGCAAGTCACCATAGATGCTGAGCCTGGATCAAATTTCTTGTTATGGCACGTGAAAAACTGAATATTTCACTCCTCCTATCCTTATCTAATTCCTTTTGGCTTGTCATGTTTATTATTGTTGTTATCATTAGTATATTTCTGTGATTGCTGCTTCTATTAATGTGTTCCATAACTTATTTTTTGTAGATATGTCTCTGTTAGGCAGAAGATATTAGCTGAACTTTCAAAATTTTTCCCATAGTGCTGGGGACTGAGTTCAGGTCCTCCAGGCTAAGCAAGTGCTCTACTACCATGCTACATCCTCATCCTCTTTTACTTTATTTTTGGATAGAGTCCTGCCAAGTTACCCAGGCTGGCCTCAAATTTGGAATCCTCCTTCTCAGCTTCCTCAGTAACTGGGAGTGCCTGAATTACAAGCATTCGACACTGCACCAAGCTTGATCTTTTTAAAACTATAAGAAGATAAGTACATCTTTCTTCACAGCTTTCTTGATTGTCTGCCTCTGGAATTTTGTTCTTTTTACTTTAATATTGTCAGAGTTCCTATATTTACTCCCTATAACCATGTTCCCCAAAGCAATTTATCCTTTGTTCTATACTTGAGAAAATTCAGTGCTCACTGGCAGTTCTTTCCCCATCTTTTTACCTTTCATATCCAATTTATGTATCTTTTGTTGTCAAGTTCTTTTCACAGAGATCGCTTGATCCTTTTCAATAGAATAGCCAGAAGATATGCCTGAGCAAAGACACAAAGAAACCACAGATGTTCTCCAAACACGAAAAAACTTCTTTTCAATCAAACACTACCAACCAATAAGTTTTGAAACAGTTATTATTATTACTATTAATACATATTGCTGCACTGTAGTCATACATCTTAATGGGGTACGAGATGGTGGAGGAATACATGCATACATCACTCATTTAGCCTTTCCCCAATTCCCTCCCTCTCCCTCCTTCTCATGTTTGGCTTAGTGATTGACTTTGATATATTTGTGAATGTACATCATGTACATTAGGGAATTTCCCTCTATAATTATTATTATTTTCTTTTTTTTTCTTGTGCTATCGTGATAGAATCTGCTTATTACCTACACCAAAGTTTATTCTGATCTTTCTTACTATCAATGCAATCTATATTTAGAATATATTCTTATGAAGAAAAATGCATTTTTTTTATTTTACTTGCAACTGAGTATATTCATGTGATGTTCTGGCCAATGAGATGTAACTGGAAGTTTAATGTGGAATTTTAGGATGAGCTGTAAAGGGAAGCTTAATGAGGAATTTAAGGAAGTGCTCATAAAAAGTCAAATCAGCTAAAGATACTCTTTTTTTTCTTTCTTTTAATACTTGTATTGCTGCATTATAATTATACATCATACTAAGGTTCAAATTTACAGTTCTAATTTATAATACATACATGCAAACAGGATTTCTCAGTGTGTTTCTTTTCTTTAATTCTGTATTGGTGCATTTTATACACCGTGTGGTATATAAAATTATTGGTGGTGTATTTATACACCGTGTGTTTCTTTTCAAACCCCACCCTGCTACCCACCATACCAATCGATACCTTCATACAGGTATATGGTTTAGGTAATCTTTTCTGATCTAACCTTTGTATACATTTCTAGCATCGTTACTTACCATTTTCCTTCAAATATTCTTTTCTACACCAAACACAGAACAAAAATACCTTTGATGATATCACCATCAATCTTACTATTATCTGTGGAGACAGGTGGGTAGCAAAGTGGGACCTGAAAGGAAATGTACCAAGACTTGTGTGCATTTTTTTTTATAGATTTAAACCTCAGTATGATGTATAATTTCTTTTTTTTGTGTGTGGTACTAGGGGTGGAACCCAGGGGCATTCTACCTCTGAACTACACCTCCAGTCCTATTTTTTATTCTTTATTTTGAAACAGGATCTCACTTTGTTGCAAAGGGCCTCACTAAGTAGCTGAGGTTGCCCTTAAACCTTGATCCTCCTGTCTCAGCCTCCCAAATTCTGGGAGTACAAGTGTGTGCCGCCACACTCAGCTTATCACGTATAATTTCAATGCACCAGTAAAAGTAAGAAATAAAATAAAATAGTAACTGCATGTAGTAAAAAAATAATAATAAAGAGAGCAATAACTATTGGCTGAAAAAAGAGCCTCTGTGGACACTAGCATGAAATGATGAGAGAAAAGGGTGAAGGAAAGACATATTAAATAGGGCGGGTCCTTCATTACAGGTTCTGATATTGTTTCTGAGAGTGATAGGCAGAGAATTCATGATGGGACCTACGGCAAGTGCGCAAAATCTTGAGCAGTGGTTGTTAAGCTCCATTGGGCATCAGAATCAACTAGAGGGCCCAACTCCTAGTTTGTAACTCAGTATATATAATTTCCACAAGTTCTCAGGTGTCACTATTGCATGACACATTGAGAACCACTGATCTAGAATAATACGCTGAGAAATATCAAAGAATTTTCCCAGCAGATAGAATCTGAAAGGGCGAAGGCATGGGGTTGGTGATACTGTATACCCAGCAGGTACACTTTCTAAAATACATTTCAAAATGTTTTATAGAATCTAATAGAATGTCAAGATGTTCCAGGGATTAGCACATGTTTAGTACATTTGACCTAGTTTATTTCATTGCTTTCACTTTACTTTGGGAATTTTGAGATATTAAGGAAAAAATAATTACGCGTTCAAAGTCTACTTTTGACCCAGTCTACTTTTTAACACCATTTTATTTGCATCAATTGTAAGCTAGCTACCCAACAGAACATTCTCTGCCTGAACTTTATAGCACAATACAGAAAACATTTTCTTCTTTTTAATATTTCTATGCAAATTGCTAGAAATAAACTGTAGGTATGGGACAGGTAGAATCAAAAAAGAGGGCAAGTATTGAGGGTTTAAAGTGAGGGTATGGGATTGTATTCAATAATTGTTGTATTTAGCAACAATGGCCCAAGATAAGGTACTGGTGGCAGAGGAATCCAATACAAGGCTTAAATTTGATGGGCCTTGTAGAAGAATTGGTTGCACATGGGCAGAGTTTAAATTATATAGGGCTAGTTCGAAGATTCAAGATGGCAAATCAGTCCCGAGACTGTTCCAAGTACGTGACTACTGTTATTTCACACTTTCCACAAGTTGGAGTACCTACTATGTGCCGTGGTGATCCAAGAGCTTAAAATGTGAAAATAATCAAGTACAGCCTATAATATTGAGAAGAGAAGCATCTTTGCCTCTGCGAAGCCACATTTGCCTGCTCACTCACTAGAAGTTTTCTATGCATTGATTCATCTCAGTTTAACAGTCATGCTGTGAGTTGGCCAGGGTTAGTTTTATCTTCATTTGTGAGCTTTCTTTCTAAACAGTTTTGTTTCAAATGTCAGAGCAATTCCCTACAATCAGTCAAGATGAGTGATATAATCAAAGCAGCAGATGCCTAAAAATGATTCCAAATTGGTGGTTATGACCATCCCCTATCCTCACCTCACATGTCCTGCACCCTTATCTCCTGCCTTTCAGAATTTGTCTCTGTTCCACCTCCACTACACAGCATCTCCTGATCTCTGATCATCATGAGAATATGGAGTCTCCTACTGAACCCCATGGTGGCCAGATTATGTGTCTCTTGTGCCTTATAGCTTACTTAAACATGAATATTCATGAGCTTGTATATCATAGTTAATAAATTCCTCAGAAGAACTCTGTATTCTGCAACTGAAAATGTGACTTTGCATACAGAAAGTGTTTGGACGGTGTGTGCTGAAACGAATGGAACTGAACTTTCCTACCACACACATACTGAAGGCATGGCAACATTTATTTACCAATTTGATTTATTTATTTCAATGTGTTTCATCATAAAGATAATGGTAGCTTCCCAAGAAGTATACTTCTCAGTGATAGAAAATTATATTGTCTGATTTTCAACAATTAATGAGTTTTTCTGTTCACAACATTAATTTAGATTATTGAAAAGGTGAAATAGTTATCTCCCATGTTGATTTGTAAAAAGGGTGTAATTATTTTTGTAGCCAATAAAACATCACAGGTTTGGAAACTTGAAGGGCTTTATATTTCTCTTTCTCTGAAGTACATTTTGAAAATGTTTTATAGAATCTGATAGAATGTCAAAATGTTCCAGGGATTAGCCCATGTTTGGTACTTATAACCTAGTCTATTTTATTGCTTTCACTTTATTTTGGGGATCAGAAGATTTTTGAGATATTAAGAAAAAAATAATCCTCTGTTCAAAGCCTACTTTTGACCTGAAGAGCATCGTTTTATTTGAACCATTTTGGGGCTGTTTTTGTAAGCCAGTCACCCAACAGAACATACCCTCTGGCTGAATTTCATAGCATAATACAGAAAACATTTCTTCGTTTTGATTTTTCAATGTAAATTACTACAAAGTAACTACATAGCGAGGAACAACAAAGCTAAGGGAGATTTGTCCCTTTATATTAAAAAGTTCGGTTGTCAAAAATGCCAGACCCTGAAGCTGATACTGCAGTGAATGCTGATGTCTGCTTGATACCAACTCTTTTACACAACATTGTAGAAATGTAACAAACATCCGTCTGCCAAAGGGTCAGATGGCCGCATAGTCACAGTCAAAGAACCCATTCTCGCGGAACACAAAGCTATATATTTTTCCCACTCTTTCCGTGTTAGTTAGCTTTTTCATGTCTGTGACCAAAATACCTTACAAAAAAAATTTAGAAGAGGAAAGTTTTATTCAGGTTCAGGTTTCACAGGCTCAGTCCACGGTTGGCTAGCTCCAAGGGGGGAGTATCCTGGTGGTCAGTGGTAGGGTATGGGAGGAGGATAGCTGCTCAGCTCATAATAGCTGGGAAGGATAGAAAGGGAGAGAGCGGGGAGAGAGAGAGACTCAGATATAGATACAATTCTCAAGGCTACGGCTATGCCCCCAGTGGCTCATCTCCTCCAGCTATGTGGTACCTCTGAATCTTGTTGAAGTGTAGACCAGGCTTGAACTCATGAGCTTTTAGGGGACAGTCTAGATCCAAATCATAGTACCCTAGTATTATTTTGCCCTTCCTTAAGGAAATGATCTTTTTTATATCTTTCTTTTTCTCTCTCCTCTTTCAAACTTTCAATCTGATTTTTTCTACCTCTGCACTCTTAATTCTCTGTCCAAATATAAATTCTATTATACATCTTTCTATTCATTTATATTTTCATCAAATCTTTCTTTCCAAAGTCATTAGGTTAGTTTTCCTAACTTAATGAAAATGACCAGATTAAGCTTATACATGAAGAGAAAATCCATCTCTGTGGCTTGTGGACTGCTTGCTGCCTGGGGGCATGAGCTTATCTTTGTATGTCCAAAGGGGGCTAGCAGACACTAGATTAAGAAAAGCACTAGGAGGCTGAAGCAGGAGAATCATGGCAAGTTTGAGGCCAACCTCAGCAATTTGATGAGGATCTCAGCAGCTTACAAAGAACCTGTTTCAAAACAAATGAAATAGGTCTGGGAGTGTGGCCCAGAGGTAAAATGTCCTTAGGTTCAATCCCCAACACACACACACACACACACACACACACACACACACACACACACATGGAAATCTCAGAAACCAATCTACAAATGATTAGGTTTATCCCCAGAGTGTCAGGTAAACCAGTGGATATCGTAGAACAAGCTGGTGGCATGATCTGATCTATTCTAGAGGTTTTCTTGTGCCATTGGTATTCAAAGCAATTAGGCATGTTAATGCAGGAGAAATTGAATGAAGTGGTCCCAATTGGGGAGGTCACTGACAGCCACAGAGTGACTTGCTGTGTAAGGCAAAATGGTCAAAGAGAATGTCCTTGTAAAAATCAAATTTATTCATCCCAGAAATATAATCCAGGCCACCATGCCCAGACTAAAGACCTTTAAAAAAAAATTAAAAACTCCTTTACAAAGCCTTTTTCTTTCACATTAAAACCCAGCATCACAGTGATAGGATTCAATCAGAAGTAACAAATTTAATTTTCAACAGCACCTACTGAAGTATTGCCAGGGACACAGAATAGTAAGCTCTCAATGTATCACAATGGAAAACGGCTGGATGCCATTTTTCTCCATTTGGGTAATTAAAAGCAGCTGCTCAGCTCTTCTCTCTCTGTCTGTCTCCTTCTTTCTCTCCTTCTTTCCCATGCCCATGCCTATCTCTAGTATTACCTTCATCCCCTTTCCCCAGAGGGCTTTGTGTCCTTTCTTTGTTTATCAGTTGTGAAGCTCTACTAGTTTCTCCTCTGCTCTTTGGCTCTTACGAGATTTCAAAAGGTGACAATCTGTGAATGCTTAGCCCCTGAGATTTTTTCCTATCTTCATTTCTTCACAGTAATTAAAGTCCCTATCGTAGGGGGCATTTCCTGGCCACCTTTAAAATCCGTAGCTCCTCAACCCTTGACAAGGACTTTTCTCATTTCCAGGCTTGTTTTTCTCCTTACTACTTATAATGTCTGACTTGGTAGACTTTATAATTTTATTGTCTATCATTCTTCTCATCCCCAGCTAGAAATGAAAGATGAAAGAGTGCAAAATGTTTAGTCTGTTTGGTTCACTGCTGAACCAAAGCCTTGGCCTGATCAACATCGGACACGGTGGCGCATACCTGTAATACCAGCTACTCAGGAATCTGAGGCAGATGGGTTGTAGGTTTGAGGCCAGCCTGTGTAACTTACCAAGACTCTGTCTCAAAATTAAAAAAAAACAAAAGGGGGTAGGATAGAGTTTGGTGGTATAACATCTTTGGTTTTAACCCCAGTATCAAAATTAATACATACATAAATACATAAATAAGTAAGTAAGTAAATAAATAACAAAGGTTTTTAAGGTATTGTAGGTTATCCACAAATACAGTTCCCAGCCTCATTTTAAATAAGCCTTTCCTCTGGATTATATATCATCCTGTCTAGATTTGATAAATGTGATATTTTGATCCATAGCTGCCTGATTCATTCCTGTGTCTTTTTCAGGTGGATCTAATGTCTTCATTAGATTTCCTTCAACCTAAATTCCACTGAAAAGTTTAAAGGGTGCCATCCCTCAGAGAAGGAAAGTATTGAAGATCAGATGAGTTTAGGTCTCTGGCTCTCATGATATTGTGCAGAGGTGAGTCTGTGTTCTTCTAGCTTTTATGACTGATGTAGAAGTCATATTCTAGCCCCACTGGAAGGCAGCCTGTGGGTCAGAAGTGGGTTTGTGCTGTGTAAACCCTCTCTGTTGAGCACTCCACTGAAATGCAGAGAAGTGTGTGCCGTACTCCTTCATGAAGCCAGGGATGCATGCTTGATAAGAAGCCCCCAAAGCCCACTGTAAAGCTCCAAAGCCATCAATCTAAAGTCATCCGTGAAGATATATGTCCTTCAGTAAATAACCAGAAATTCTCTGGCCATGATATATGAGGTTACTGTGCAATAAATTAGAGAGAGGTTAGGAAAAGCAACAAAATTAGGACATTTTTAGACCTCCTATAGTTTCTATCATGAATGTTTTGTAGGATTTTTTTTTGTGTGTGTGTCTTTCACATGTTTTGTTGGGTTAATGCCTAACATATTTTTATGCTAGACTAAATTATATTATTTTTATTTACATTTAAAACTAGGAATTTCTAGTGCACATCAATGCATCTAATTTATATATTTATCTTGTATATTGCAATATTGCTAAATCTTATTTATTAATTATAATTGCTTTGGGTTTATTTTGTTGGATTGTCTACGTAGAGATCATGCCTTCTGTAAATAAAATGTTATACTTCTTCCTTTCCTTTCACATTGGAATGCTTTTTCTGCCTTTTCTTGCACTAATATGCTGACCAGAACTTGCTACACAACACTGAATAAAAATGGTGACAACATGTGGCCTTGTGTTGATCCTGCCTTTAATGGGAACATATTTTGGGGTTTTACTACTAAGTGTAATGATAGCTATGGGTTTTTATTGAAGATATCCTTTCTTTAGTTGAAGAAGTTTCTTTATATTTTTAGTCCACTGAAAGTTTTTACTTTTTCTCACAGGGCTCAGTCTTTCAGTAGTATCCAGTGTCTGAAAGCTATACAGTTTGTCATTTTATTGGTAGCTTGACACAGGAGAGTAAATCCAGTCTCCTTTATTCTATCTTGGTTAAAAAAAAAAAAAAAAGGAAAACTAAAACTGCTTTTAAAAAATGAGAAAGCCAACGTGAAACTCCAGTGATGGGATTTGCTTCTGATTATAAAGCTCACCCATCTCCATTACTTCTGGGTAGGTGAAGTCCAGAGTCTCTGATCAAGGATGGCTTGTATGTGAGATTGAGTTATGCAAGCATCCGCGCACAAGTCATAACGCTCATCTTCATCTATTTCTAGGATCTTGGAAGCTCTCTCACCTCTGTGAGCTTTAGGCTTCTCATCTCTTAAAGGAAGATGGTTATAAAAAATAAGTAAGATCATTAACATAAATCATCTAACATAATATATGTCATGTAGAAGGTATTCAAGAACTTATAACTTGTATAATTGGAGGGAGGGACCTTGAATTAAGAATCAAATATTGAAGTTTGTGTTGATTTTTCCACTTTTTATCTAGTCTAGCTCAAGTAACTACTCTGGATTTCTACGTTGTGTGTGTGTGTGTGTGTGTGTGTGTGTGTGTATCTTTGTACATATATATATATTTCAATAAATCCCTGTCTACATATATTCCTATATCTACCTACCTACTTATCTACTAATTTCCAAAGGGCATAAAAATAAGAAAGGTTTTAAGTGATTCTCCAGAAATCTCTGGAAATTTTGACTTTCCAACAGAGTGAGAAAATAAGTAACACATTTCATAGGTATAGCTGTCAAGTCCTAATTCTTTTGTTTTCAGATTTCATCACTGACCAAATCCCCAGAACATGAGGCTCCCAACTCACCTCTCTGCTTTCTGTGCCCAGATGTTTTTTCTTATACTCAGGTGTTCCTCTTTATACACAGGAGTGGTGCCCCAGAAATCTGAGTTATATCTCTGAAAATGAATCTCTTCTTATGTGACCTCCATGTTCATCTCTACAAATGATGTTGTAGAATTGAGTACTCTCACATACCCAGACACTAATTTATTGCACTTCTGCTAAGAAGAGACACTTTCATTATCTCCTAGAGATGCATAGGTGGGAAGTAGAGTCATTCTTCTTAAGGTATTCACCAGAGAGTGAAAAGGGCATCATGCAAATAAAGAGAAAGATAATAACAATTGTAAGAAATAAAATTTCATTTATAATAGCCCAACATGTATTGAGTATTTACTATCTCTTAAGTACCTTTTTCTTTTTCATTTTTTAAAAAATTTTATTGGTGTATTATACATACATATATCATAATGAAGAAAAAGAAACTTGTGTAGAAATAAATGCATACATCACCCAGCCAGACCCCAACCAGGCTCCACCCACTCCCTCCCCATCCCTCCCTCTCATGCTTGGCTTAGTGGTTGACTATGATATGAATAAGTACATCGTGCGCTTTAAAGAGCTTCCTTCTCCCCCCCATTCCCACAGTTAGGCTGCCTTGTTTGCTCCTCTATAGGATCTCCTTTTACCTGGAGTCCTCCTATGACCCCTTTCACCTTAGCTTTCACATATTAGGGAAAGCATCCAATTCCTTATTTTTTACGACTGACTACTCTTGCTTAGCATAATGTCCTCAAGATCCATCCACTTTGTTTATTTTTATTTTTTGGAGATGAGGATTGAATTAAGGGACATTCTACTTCTGAACTATATCCTTAGCCCTATTTTATTTTATTTTTATTTTGAATAAAGATCTCACCAAGTTGTTTAATGTCTCACTAAGTTGCTGAGACTGGCCTCCAGCTTGCTATCCTTCTGCCTCTCAAGTCCTGAGATTACAGTGCACCATCACACCTGGCTTCTTAGGTACTTTTAAAGTAGTAGTGTATGTGTTATCTTATTTAGGTTTTTTTTTTGTGGGGGGGGATCTGAGGATGGAACCTAGAGGCATTTGACCTCTGAGCTACACCCCTGCTCTATTTTTTATTCTTTATTATGAAACAGGGTTGCACTAAGCTGCAGAGGGCCTCACTAAGTAGCTGAGGCTGTCCGTGAACCATGATCCTCCAGTCTCAGCCTCCTGAATGCTGGGATTACAAGCATGTGCCACCATGCCTGGCCTCATTTACTTTTTATATAACCTCATGAGATAGATATAATTTACTCTCATTTCAGTAGTAGTTAAGCAGAAGCACAAAAATAGCCAAAGATTACTAATCTAGGAGACTGAGGTGTGGCTCAGTAGTAGAATGCTTGTCTAGCATGCAGGAAGCCCTGAATTCAATCCTCAGCACTGAAAAAAAGGATGCTGTCTAGAAAGTGCAAGTCTTGGATGAGAAAAAATGGTGAGCTGAGGATAGGAGGGGGAAAAAGAAAATTCCCTAGCCGGGGGTGGTGGTGCATGCTTGTAATCCCAGCATTCGGGAGGCTGACACAGGAGGATTGTGGTTCAAGGCCAGCCTCAGCTGCTTAGTGAGGCCGTTTGCAACTCAGTGAGACCCTGTTTCAAAATAAAGAATAAAAACTTGGGCTGGGGTGTAGCTTGGAGGTAGAATGCCCTTGGGTTTTATCCCTAGTACACACAAAAAAGAAAATTCCCTGATGTACATGATACATATTCACAAACATATCAAAGTCAATCAGTAATCCAAACATGAGACAGAGGGAGGGGAGGAAATGGGTTGGGAATTAGGGAAGGGATAAATGAGTGATGTGTGCATGTGTGCCTCTACCATCTTGTACTCCATTAAGATGTATGACTATAATGCACCAATAACAACAACAAGAACAAAAGTACCAAACTGACCAACTCCTCTTTTCGGCAAATGGGCTCCAGGATCTTTCTTTCTAACCATGCTCTGAGATACCTCCCAAAACCAGAAGATCAGTGACACAGAGTACATGGTGGTGTTTTCAAGAGCACAGGAGGACCACTTCAAACAGATCTGCACTAGCTCAAGTGGGTGCAGATTGTCAAGGAAGCATAGAGACTCTCCCCTATTACTTCTTTACAAAGTAAAGATTTCTTACAATACTAAAATAAAAAATTCCTGTAATGAAGAACTTGCATTGGTTGACTTTTCTTGTTTAAGTGACAGGTCAGAACCTTTCCATTCTGGCTAATGGCTGCAGAGTCAGCTGAGCTGAGGATTTCCAGGAGGATAATGATGAGGTGCTGGACTCAGTCTGCCCGAGGCACTGCCTGCAGGTTTTCCCTGCCAAGCCATCATTTAATAACTGGGACAGCAGGGCATTTTGGTTATTTTTAGCCTAGCATCTTGACTCTTTTTAAAATCTTTTAATCAGGGGAAGCTTTCCTAAGTATTGTGGCATTCTAAAACACAAGAAGAAAGGCAGAAGTAGGGTGTCCGGGTGGATCAGTGGACACCCTGTTCCCAGCAGAGAGATGAACTCTGACCCGCAGGAGGACAAAAAATAATTAGAATCAGCAGATTTAAGAAGGAAAAGTGAAGTGACTATTTAACAAGTGCTATTTAAATCTCCCACAATCTTTGCACATTTTAATGAGCGGACAAAAAGAGAAGAACATTGCAAATGGTCACAAGTAGATGCCAGGATGGGCTTCTGTCTCTGATACTTTTTGGGGTAATACTTTTATATCTTCCAGTTCTCTTGGATGGGAAAGAGTGGGTCCTAGGAGTTAATGCTTTTGCCCCAATCAGTCCTGAATAACTGGCAAAGCATTGTTGTGTATACAGAATATAAAGGTTATAGGAAATAGTTTTTGTCACCTAAGGAGGTATATTCCAAACAATGACACATGCAAAACAGTGACAGGCAAAGCCCTTTTTCATTTTCTTACAAAATAGTTCACCCAAATATTTAACGAATGTCTCCATCATACAAGGCGTTGAAACGGAGGGAGCAATGAACTACCAACCCTACTTTCAGGAAGCCCACAGTTAACATGTAAGCAGATCATTACAAGACAGCAGAGAAAGTAAAAGGCATAGAGGATATGAACACAAAAAAAGAGGTCACTAATCAAGCTTGTGATGTTTGGGCTTCTTCCCAGAGGAGGGGGGCTCTAACTTGTAGTTCAATTTATAGACAATTGGTTGACAAAAAGGGGGAAATTATCCAAGAAAGAGAGAGCAGCTTTCAGAAAGGTGCTTTGAATGAACCACCCAGGAGCTTGGTAAGATACAGGCAGAAGATGGATTGCGCAGGTTCGAAGCCAGCCGCGCTGGCTTAAGAGACCCTGCTTCCAAATACAAATATAAAAAAATAGATCTGGGAGTGTAGCCCGGAGGTGGAAGGGCTTCCAGGAACCCCAATTCCATCCAAAAAAATAGGATCGTAATAATGAGTTGACACAAAGAAATCAACTCATTATGACTCTCTCCAATTTTTGTGGCTTTCATAAACCTAGTCTATTGTTTTTTGCCATGAAAATGATTATTTACTCAGTTTCCCTAGAACAAGCATTTCCCAAGGTTATTATTCTAGTGTTTCCAACATGTTTCTGCTACACCATTGTCATGAAAAAGAAGAAAAATACACTACATTAGGTGACATCTACTACGAACCTGAAAGTGAAAGTTTATATAGTTGGTCTTATCAAAGGCACATAACTTTTTTCATTCATTCATTTATGTCCTATATCGGGTATTGTCCAAGACAAAAAAAAATAAAGAAGAAAATAAGACAATTTTTATATAAGTCACATCAATCTAGAAAAGGGCATTAATAAAACAAAGATAATATAGTGCAATAAATTTTATAACAGAAGCATGTTCAATTATGAAGATTATTAAGGGGAGGAAGAAAGGTTAAGAAAGAGAGATAGTTAAGCTGTGCATCAATCGAGAAACAGAAAATAATAAAACCAAGTGCAAGAGTAAAGTCTTGCATAGTGATTCCGCAAGCCTAGAGATAGGTATGCACAAAGGAATTCACTGGCCCAACAAGGATAAGTAAATGAAAAAATCAGAGTTGCAGGCAATGGTTAGATTGTGGAAAAGTTTATTGAAAACCAAAATTAAAAAAATAATGCATGGGCATCTATTTTCATAGTTGTACAATTCACCATTGCCAAACTATGAAACCAGCCAAGATGTTCATCAACGGATAAATGGATTACAAAACTATGGAATATGTACATAATGGAATTTTACTCAGCCAAAAAGAAGAACAAAATTCAACCTTTACGGAGAAATGGATAGAACTGGAGAATATTATGCTAAATGAGACTAATCGGTCACAAAATGTAAAAAAATCAAATGCTCTCCCTAATATGCAGAAGCTAGAGGGTGAAAGGGTCATAGGAGGAACTATAGACTAAGAAGAAACCTTAGATGAGCAAAAGGTGGCCTAAATGAGGGGGGTGGGAGAAGGAAAGAGGGAAATCCCCTAAGGTGCATTATGCGCACTCACAAACATCCCAACGTCAATCACTAATCCAAACATGAGAAGGAGGGAGGGGAGGAATGGGGTGGGAATTGAGGAAGGGCTCAATGAGTGATGTGTGCATGTACGCCTCCACCATCTTGTACTCTGGGAAGAGGTATGACTACAGTGCATCAATATTTTTTTTTTAAAGTCATCTCTTTTGAAGTTACAATGGGAAACTACAAAGCAGATCATTTAAGCACTGGAAAGAATACAATATTGAAAGAATAAGTGAATTGAAAAAGGGTGTCAGACTAGAGGAAAGGAAATTAACTAGAAGGTCATTTAAAGCCGGGTGCGGTGGTCCATACCTGTAACCCCAGTACATGGGAGGCTAGGACAGGAGAATCGCAGGTTCAAGGCCACCCTCAACAAAATAGTGAGTCAATCAGCAACTTAATGAGACCCCATTTCAAAATTTAAACACACACACACACACACACACACACACACACACACACACACACAGGGCTGGAGTATACCCAAAAGGTAGAATGCCCCTGGGTTCAATTCCCAGTACCAAAAAAAAAAAAAAAAATAGAGCACTTAAATGATTCAAATCATATGCAGACGCAGTGAGTATTTGGCCTAAGCCAATGGGATTAAGAAAATGAGAAGATGATAGACCCAGATGATATGAAAAGGATAGAACTGGACATGCCTCACTGACCAATCCGATGTGAAAGATGGAAAGCCCAGAATGACTTCTTAGTTTCTAATTTAAGAGACAGAGTGAAATTCCATAGAACGATCACCTCTCTCTTCTTCTGTTTTTTTCCCATGAGAACAATGAAATGCAAAGAGGTTAATCATTTTGCCTACGTTGCATAACACTTCTGTGACTAATTTGGGGAATTCTATCTGGATCTCAATGATTTATTTGTGTGTGTGTGTGTGTGTGTGTGTGTGTGTGTGTGTGTGTGTGTTTGGTGAGATTCCTGCCCTAGTAGTTAGGAAGTAAGCGCAACATATAGAAAAGTCCTAAGATGTCGTCCCCATCGGGCCATCTGAAGGATGCAAGGCAAGATAAAAATCTCTCACACACAAACAAACAAACAAAAGGAATAGAGAGGAAGAGGCCTTTGGACCTGTCCTACTTCTTCTGCTACCTGTGGTTTAATGTCTACCTTCCTCTGGACCTCTCTATTGGTGACCTAACACATCTTCTCTGTTTTGGTCTTCTTCATCCTTAGTCACTCATTACAGCATTAATCAATGTTACTCTGAAAATAAAATATAATTAGAACCAATCCACACTAACTACGATTTCATTGAACACACTGAGTAATGAGGGTGGTAGCATCCTTCACCTGCTGCACAAACCATCTGCCATCTCCTCTTCTCTCTTCTGCTCCCATGGCCAGGAACTGTTAAGTCATGAAGAAAAAAAAAAACCTTATTGCTCATCTAAATGTCATAGGAGAACTCTTTCTATCAATATAAGAAAATGAAATAAGGAGAAACTGTGAGTTATCAAGGAAGATGTTTTAAAGCTCACGCATATTTCTAGGTAGCAAAATGAAGTCATTAATCCTCCAGGACTTCATCCATTTATCTCTCTCTTCTGCTCTAATCACATAAACACAAATTTTCTGTTCCATTCCCAATACATTTGTTGGAAGAAAGTGGGGGAGAAATGAATTAAATGAACAACCACTCGATAATTCCTGACCTTTCCTTTAACATGACAGTTTTATCAGTCAAGCAGAGAGATAATATGATGAGGATAAAAAGCTAATATTCTCTCCTGGTGAAAAAGAATCAATGACACTTTCACCCACAGCTTTATTGAAAAATGGATGATAATGGCCCAAGTGCACCTACCAGACCAAGCTGCTAGAAGCTACATTGAGCAAACTTCCAAGAAGATAAAATATCACCAGAATTGTAGAGACCCACAAAAGAGGTAAGAGAATATTTCTTAAAATAAATGCAATAAGCCGCCCCCCCTCTTTCCCCCAATGAGTAGCAATGAAGTGCCATTTACAGGAAGGGGGAAAGAAAGCTGCAGATTGTTTGAAATCACTGCATGTCACATTGAACACTCTCGTTTGGTGATCCTAAAAGTTTTAGCCCTTGGGAGAACTTACTCCAGCCTCTGGACTAGAGCTACAAGACCAGGGAGAGAAAAGACATGCAGTCACTGATAAAACCTCTATTATCTGTAAATAAACAGAGCTTCTAAAAATTATATATATTGGTCTCTGGAGGAAAGGTCCAAGAACATTCTTTCTTCCCTCCAGGCACCTACACTAATCCAACTTCAAGAAGGACTGTTAATTTTAATGGTCACAATACAAAATACTGGTCACACTACATTTTTGAGTGAGTTATAAATAACATTACATGGAAACTTTTCTTGATGTTGAGGAATGTATAGGTCCTGCAAAGGGGATTTTGAGGTTGAGTCTGGGGAAGGGAAGTTGTTCTAGATTTCCTCTTGTATTACTCCAGGGTGCTGGAAATCTACATTGGAATTTAAGTTTAAAGATGAATGTGAAAATTTATGCTAGGCATGGTGGTTCATTCCTGTAATCCCATTACTTTGGTGGCCGGGACAGGAGGATTTAAGGTTCAAGGCCAGCCTTAGCAGCTTAGTAAGGTCCTCAGCAACTTAGTGAGATTCTGTTTCAAGATTTAAAAATAAAGGGGGGCAGGGAATGTAGCTCAGGATGGTAGAATGTCCATTGTCCATGGGTTCAATCTCCAGCATACACCTTTTCCAATAGGTTAGTTTCACTATTTCCTTATGCATACTCAGAGACATAGATGGGTGGGAAAAATATTCCTCTGTTATCACAAAATACTAGTATAGCTTCATTAAAATGTTCCTTACCTCCCTTGCAGTGCCCCTGTGTATCTACTTGGGACCAATAAGTCAAACACTGCAAGTCCTCACTAACTCCACAAATGTCATGCTGATATTGACTCCAAACACTCATAAAATAAATGAGAGATGTCTCCTTGTGGATTTAGTGAATGGTCACACTATACTAGGTCAAAAAAAATCAAATCACCTTTTATTCCCTTTTCTGCCTCAAATTTGATTTAGGTTGTTCACTCAAGTTCTTCATGTTATTATTTGTACACCCAACAACAAAACATAATATCATTAAAACAAAAAAGAATGGATTCACCATCAAATCTCTGAAGATCATAATATGTAACCCAGGAAAGTCTATCTTGCTATCAATTCAATGCATCATTCTGACAGAGAAAATAACATTATTTTCTATGTGCGGGCTACCTATACTATACTCACCTTATCCAAACCAGTTTGCACATGCTCAGCACCTGATCAAATCATATGCCTCTTCTCTAAGTGGAACGATCAGTCCACTCCCTCTAAAACTAAAGTGTTCCTTTAGCCTTACTCAAAAGGCTGTTTCATCCCTATATTCCACGTGCTTCTAATGATCAGGTGAGTTATTGAAATTCTAATCCCTTGCTCACCTTTTCATATCATAAGCTGAGGCCCAGAACAAATTATACTTTACAAGACATAATTTAACCAAAGTGTGTGTGTGTGTGTGTGTGTGTGTGTGTGTGTGTGTGTGTGTTTTGCTGGAACCCAGAGGCTTTCTACCTTTGGGTTACACTCCCAGACCTATTTTCTATTTTATTTGGAAAAAGGTCTTACTAGGTTGCTGAGAGCCTCACTAAGTAGCTGAGGCTGCCTTCAAACCTGTGCAATCCTCCTGTCTCAGCCTCCCAAGTACTGGTACTACAAACATGCATCACCACGCCCGGCTCAAAGAGGTTGTATTTTTTTAAATATAACTGATAATTTCTGAGCCATAACAGTATTATCATCTACATTTCCCAAGGTGTCTAAACAAGTGCTAATATTTTTTTAATTCTTTCACTGAAAACTCAAGTTTAAGTGCAGAGTTAGGAAATACATAGGTCTCTGCTTCATTTGCTTTCAAGCTGTCAAAATTCTCATGTTCATCATGAATCTCAGGGAAGGGACCTGGTCTATCATGTTTCTCAAAAAAAAAAAAAAAAACCCTTTCTATCCATTTCATCAACACCTGCTTCTTCCCCACTTCCCCACAAAACGAAACCTGATTTCATTTCTCAAAACCTATGTTAGCAGTCTTGACTGAGATACACATTAACGTCAGCAGCCAAAGAGTGGAGGCCAACAAGCAGATCCTCAATGAATTCTAGGGAGAAATATCATCAAAGAAGAGGAAAAGGGGCTCACACAATATTTTATTTCCTACAAGGTCCTATGTTTCTAATTGTGACAGTTCATTGCCCAGGAACTTAGCATCCATTTGAGACAAATCCCCCATAAAGAGTTTAATCACGGCACTCTTTTCAATCTGCCTGTGTCTTGAACAGGAACATGTGAACCATTGTTTTTTTTACAGAACATAGATATTTTCAGTGGTGCTGTGGCTATTTCTTTGGGAGATTGATCCACCTTTATATCATCCCCTTAAGCTCCTCTATTTCCATCCGCCATGTTTCTTCTCCTCCCCATCCTTAGTGTGGGCCTGCTGACCAGCTGTCAAGAAAGGCTCCTGCAGTCTGGTATAGGCTTGTTCTCCCAACCTCATATTGTCCCTTCTGTATTTCTCCAACCTGACTATAACCTGAAAAACTTTTAGTCGTTTGTTGATTTTTGTCATATTTCTAATGCAATACTCTTAGAGAGTCAAGGAAAGAAGAAAAATGACCTTTGCTGGTGCCTTTTTCAACTTTTTGCTTTGCTTTTTCCCTGAGTATGGAGGAATCATTACGACCTCATCAGTAGCAGACATTTCTTTAATTTGCTTTTCTCTTGACTCTGTATAGGAAACTTCCAGTTCAAATGACACAAGCATGCCATACATTTAAGAATACCTGCTGCCCCAAATATCTGACCTGTATGAGCGTTTTTCCAATCTATGTTCACGACGAATGTCCATCTTTGAGTGGACCATTTGCTTTTTCATATTAAATTTAGGAAGTTCTTTTAAAGTGAAGAGTATTAAATAACTCTTTGGTTATCTGCAAAGATCCTATAGAGTTTGTGACTTCCTGCTGATCTTTCCTTTATTCTGTAATTTTCATACAAATTTAAGGTACTAGGATATATTTATCTTTCATAGCAGTGTCTTGTGTGTATCCAGTTAGAAAAAGCCTTTCTACTTCAGGATGATAATATTCTCTTGCAGCTTCTTCAGACAATTGAATCTTTTACTAGAATTTATTTTCACTGAAAGATGTATACATGGATGGCTTTTACAATTATAAAATGTCCAGTACATTCTTCATAATGTGACATCAGTCACAAATTAAACTTCTATATATGACTACATGTCTGGGTGCTGTGCTCTATTCTATTTGATTATTTTTGCAAATACCACATTCTGTTAATCCGCATATAGCGAAAGATGTCTTAATATTTAATAGAAATAAAAAGTCCTACCTAAACATGCCCTTTTCTTCAAAATGTAGAAGTTACTGGGCATGGTGGCACGTTTATAATCCTAGTACGCAAGAGTTGACACAGGAAGATCAGAGGTTTGCTGCCAGTCTTGGAAACTTAGCAAGACCCTGTTTCAACATTAAAAAGAATTAAAATAGGGCTTCGGATGTAGCTCGGGTAGCTACATCCCTGAATTCGATATCCAGTTCTCATCCCCCAAAAATGTAGAAGCTCCTGACTATAACCCTTCCCTCAAAGAACAACTCCTATGATTTTTTAAAAATGAAACTGCATGTAATATGTGGATTTATAAGGATTATTTTTATGCACTTTTTGGGGTGTTGTAGTTCTTTATCATAGTGAGGGTCAAAGCGATACGAGCGTGCATGCACAGTAACACCTGCTGTGGTTCCCTAAGATGCCACATGCATAAATACAATGGGGGCTTCTTTATACTCAGGCATGCCTTGCGCTCTTCAGAAAAGCCTTGTTATTTTTCATCATTCTCTGTCTTTCAGGTTTTTTCCCCGATTTCTCCATTCTGCATCTATCACATGGATATTCTCAGTATTAAGTTCCAATACCTATTCCTCAATCCCTATGCATCCTTTCTGGACCCTTCCCCGTGCACTGAATCTATCTCCTTCGATGTGTTAATTGCTAGGCAAGCGAAAAGAAAAAAGAAAAAGAGAAAAGTCACTTGATGAACTTATCTACTTTAGTAAGACAGAAAAATTATCAAATAATTTACAATAAAGTGTAATATTTTATTTTATTTTATTTTGTGGTACTGGGGTTCCTGGAAGCCCTTCTACCTCCGGGCTACACTCCCAGCCTTGTTTTTATATATTTTTATTTGGAAACAGGGTCTCTTAAGCCAGCGTGGCTGGCTTCAAACCAGCGCGATCCTCCTGTCTCCACCACCCAAGTGCGGGGATTACAAGTGTACGTCACCATGCCCGGCTAAGTATAATATTTTAAAAGCAAGATATACAAGCAAGTGCTATGAAACTATACTGCCCAATGAAAATCAAGTCTAGATAAAAAAAATATTCAGTATATTTAAACCTACCATTAAAAATAGGATAGGGTATACATATCCAAGTAAAAGGATTCTAGTAGTAGCTCAGGAACAGTTTAGTGTGTGTGTGTGTGTGTGTGTGTGTGTGTGTGTGTGTGTGTGTATTGCTAGGATTGAATTTAGAGGCATTCTACCTTTACTCTATACACAGAGCCCTATTTTATTTTTTATTTGGAAACAGGGTATCTCTAAGTTGCTGAGTTGCTGAGAACCTTGCAAAGTTGCTAAGGCTGGCCTTGAACCTGGGAATCTCTTGTCTCAGCCTGCAAGTACTGATATTACAGCTATACACCACCGCACCCAGTTCACAGGTCACTATTAGTGAAAAGTCTAAGTAGTAAAAAAAAAATTAAGGTCAGGTTGATATTCCCTAGCTTTATGGAAAAAAAATATTATGTGTAAACATAAATATAGAGTTCAATAGTAGTACGCTATGGCCACAGAATATGCTGAATTCCTTTTTTTTTTTTTTTTAGTGGTACTGGGGTTTCTGACATCGCTTCTACCTCCGGGCTACACTCCCAGACCTATTTTATACTTTTTTTTTTTTTTTTGGAAACAGGGTCTCTTAAGCCAGCGAGGCTGGCTTCGAACCAGCACGATCCTCCTGTCTCCGCCTCCCAAGCGCGGGGATTACAAACGTGCGCCACCACGCCCAGCTGAATTCCTTTTTATAGATCTATTTCTTGTACTTTTCTTGAGAGTCTGAAGAGCAAAGGATGGAGAGGTAACTTTTACTGAATCGTCACTTCATGTCATTCTTCATATATCTGTTCCCCTTCAAAGCCAGCTGTGTAAATTTCCATTCTGAATACACTGATAATCATAAAGAAGTAAGTTCTTCAAGATCACAGTGCTAGTAGAGATAGACTATATTCAAAATGACTTTGCCTGTTATGTATAAGTTTATTCATATTCTAGGTAAGGGTTTCCCAGCCACAGCACTATATTGAATTTTTGTTGTAGGAGCCTGTTCAGGAGATTGTAAAACATCAAGGTATTTTCTGGCATCCCTGTAGATGCCAATGGCTTCTGCCTGTTTGTAACAACCAAGAATGCCTCTAGGCATTGACAAGTATCTCCTGGTGAGACAAAATTGTCCCTAGTTGAGAATCATGCTTCTGGATGAAGAAACCGATTCTAAGATGTGATATATAGTGCACTACCAATATAGAGTCTTAAAGTAAAGACTAAGTAATACTTATATTGAGATGTGTGCACATTTAAGGATGAACATGAAACACATCAGAATTGATATCCATAGTGAGGAGGGATAAGAAATGAAGGTTAAAAAAAAAGCAAAGTAAAACAAAATAAAACGAAAGAGAAATCTTTTTTTGAGGGGTACTGAAGATTGAACCCAGATCTTCATGCGTAAACACTCTACCACTGAACCTGGAAGAGCTCCCGGAAGAGGAATTTTGTATCACAAATAACAATAATGTGCTGTAAAATAAGGAGAATGAGAAACATCTCTTTGTACCTGAGTTCCAAAATAGAGAAACAAAAGAGAAATGAATGTGGCCAATTGGACACAAATGTGTCTGGTTTGTTTTAAACTGTAAGTCTACAGTCTTTTCTGTCTTAACAAGTCAATTTGCTAAGAGATTTCGCACTATACCATGGTTTCTAACACTGTCACAAGTTGACATTTCTTTGGCTTCCAGGATTATTACTCCATGCATCTACAACATCTGTGTGTATCCATATTCATTAGACAGTACCAATAAGGTCAGTATTCTATCATAGAAAACAACCGCTGAGTTTGGAATGAAAAATCCTGCCTAAAACTAGCTGTCTTTTATGGCTGTGAGCAAGTCATTTCTCAAATGGAAAGTGATTGGATTTGAGGAGATGCTTTCTCTTCTTTCCCTTCTAAAATATCTTTATACCCAGAGACAGAACCCTGGGGAAATTCAGTCAAACCACCATTAGCTTCACATATATATTGACTACCTATGAGCAAGCAAGTTAACCAAGAGTCTGAAATAGAATTCAAAGATAAAAATACTTGCAACTTTATGCTAAAAAGTTAAGAAGTCCAACAGAACAAAATGACCAAAATAAAAGTTTAAAGTTTAAATAAGATTAATCTTGAATACCTGTCAAAGTGACTCATGTTGTATAAGTGAATTTTAAGATCACCAAGACTTATCCATTTTACCTTCTGTAAATAATCATTGATTTATTTATTCAACAAGTGGCTACCAAGTTCTAGTTACTTAGTTACTGGGGAATCTAACATTGCATATACCCTGCCTTTATTGCTCTAATGGTATAATAAGAAGATAAATACTAATCCAATTAGTACACAAATTAAAAACATAATGTGATACATGATATGGACAGTGTATTGTAAAAATATATTCTTACTAATTCTGAGTGACATCATGGATAGCTACTATATGGATGTGGTATTTAAGTTGAGGCCAGCAGGTGATAATTAGTTGAGTATATGAAAGACTTGAATAGAGGAAGGAGAAATGGTCCAGAGAGAAACACAATGCAAAAAAGAAGTTCATATAGTTAGAGATATTAGGAAATATTGTGACTCTACTGGGGAAACAAAAGACTAATTAAGAAGAGACTTTACAGGATTAAATATGCATTGTTTAAACGTTGTTCTCGCTTCAATGTGGAGAACAACTGCTATGTAGAAAATATTTTGTAAAAGACAAGGATAAATGTGAAAAGATTGTTACTGAGGTCCTGTTAAGAGATAATAGATTAGGGTGGTAGCAATGAAGACAAGAACTGCATGAATCTAAAATGCTTATGGGATGAAATTTACCTTTACCTTTACTGAGGTACTGATTGGCTATAAAGATTGAAGAAGAAAGAAAAAATTAAGAATGAGTCCCTGTTTGGTTTTTTTTTTTCTTGGAATCTAGGTAGAGTCATTCAATGAGATGGATAAGACGGAGAGAAGATAAGTATAATGGAAATACCAAACTGGCTTAAATGCAGATTCTAGAAGCAGGCTAGGGAATAATTGGGATACAAGTCAAACTCCAGATAATGAATAAGAAACCTCAGGGGAACCAGGGAGGAGATCTAAGGGGAGGAGAGGAGAAAGACTGACATTCTACAATATAAATACTACCATTGACTATGTGTACATATGTGAATACACCCATGTCAATCTGGTTATTCCGTATTAGGAGGGAGGAAAATGGGGAGGCAGAAAGGGCACCACGTGCTGTGTGCATGTATGTCATTATCAGCATGATTTACATTATGGCATGAAACTATAATGTACCAATAAAAGCTCATAAAAATAGAAGCAAAAGATTTATAAGGTTCCTATCCACTCCTAACAGAGCCTGATATTAAATACAACCCCAATCTCTTTCCTCTTGAAATTAGCGCTTGGTCCCGATATCCCATAATCCTGGCCTCAGCTCTTCTGATGTGGGCAGAGCTCTTGGTTCTCTTTTTTCTCTATCATCTCAGAATGGTCAATGCTGCATAAGTTGATTTCTTTCTTTCTACTGATGGTCTTTAACATTAGTTTTAACATTAGAACCTTTCTCCAAGGTTCATTCATCTCCATGAGAAAATATATAAAAGTTCTCCAGTAGGTCCAAATTTCCAGAGACCTGAGCAAAAAAAGAATTCAGCAAAGTTCAATGCCTATATCACTGGACTGTTGAAGTAAATGAGTCAAATGTTTCAAAAAATATTTTTTAATGCGTCAGTCTCATGGTGGGAATGAAACGCAACCGTTTGTATAGAATGCTACTGCTCTGGGAAATCCACCCTTATCATTGACATTCCTCTGAAAAAATGGCTTCTCTTGGGCTGAATATGAACTCTAGTGCAACCGATCTTCAATAGCAGGAAGTTTTTTCTTATAATGAGATTTCAACTTCAAATTCCCCTCCAAGTTTCCTAGATTGCTATTATGCATGAACCAACGAGCTAGTGTCAGGCTTGTACATAAGCCTGTCGCCTATTCAAGCCATATTACTTTGTCAAACTTTAGAGAAATCTTAATTTGTTTTAAAGTAATTTCATTTTTTTCATAATAGATTTTTTCACTAAAATTGGTTCTTGATGCAATAAAATTTTCTACTAAACAAAATATCTTATTAAAGATGCATGATCAGATAATTTTGAAGGTTCCACCTTCTCTGTTTTGTAAGTAGATAAGAATCCTCACTGCAATCCATCTGGCTTTATCTTATCATTCCTGACCCTTTTTCAGATGTATCACAGTTAATATTGATTGTTCAGTAGCATAATTTAGATAAGTGAATATTTACTTGTACATTGTGAAGGGTGAAGACTTATAGACTCCTGAGGGCATCAGTTTTAGCAAAATACTAGGTAGTGATTGTAATTCACAAGAGAAAAGAAAATAGATATATTGGTGAGTAAACAGGCATCTGCTTCTATTTCTGGTGTTAAATGAAGTGCGTTAGCTTTGTAGCCCAGGTTTTGGTTACAGGATATATAAAAATAATGACAAAGCATTTAAACACATAGAGAAGCTAAAGAAGAAATGAATGCCTTTGCAGAATCAGAAGTATAGTTGCTCTTGGTAATATGTAGTCCTTGTTTTTCAGGAGCTATTACTCATATTAGAAGGTGAAAACCAGAAATATCTGTGACCCTGAGTGGCAACTGGAAGGACCAAATGCTGATGAAGGACATGATATGCTGATAATTAATTTATATCATCTCACATAGACCTAATCTAGGAACTCTTTACTGCCAGGAATCCTAACATGTTTCTCCATCTAGAGTTTTCTTCTTCTTCTCATCACAAAAGATGTTCAGGTGTCTCCTAAATTGAAAAAAATATCAAAAAATAAAATCCTTTCATTGAGGTCTCAACCAACATCTTCACTTTGCGGTTAGTTAGGCTTATAAAAAGAGACTTCCAGCTCTCTCACCCATGACCTTCGCAACAAACAGCAAACTGATTCCATCACCAGTGAAACTCTTCTTACCAAGGATTATGATGTCAAAAGTGACCAGATAGCTTATCATCCAAAACAGATTGCTTTTGCCAGTGAAAAAAGGAACTATTAGTAGGTAAACCTCAACAGGACTACCCTAAATAAAAAAGATGTATGGACAAGACACAGATAAAATCCCAGCAGGAAAATCTAACAGACTTGATCATTCTGCAAATATTGATTTTGTTGGCTACCACCTCTTTGTCTTCTTTTACTTTAACAGAATTATCCAGAGCTTTCCCTAACCATATTTTGGCCCTGCTACCCCTTCAATATCCTTTGACAGGTATTTTTATTTCTTCAGTGTTCATGGTTGTAAGGTAGCTATCCTAGATAGTTTCTCAAATAAGAATAGGAAAATTCTTGGGTATTATCACTCACTTGTAACTTCAGTTTTAATTTATGCTAATAAATTCTATGACTTCAGCCTTACATTTTCCTCTGAGCTCAAGAATCATATCCAGATCCTTAAATTGACATGATTTTTTATTTTAAAAAATCAAAATTAGTTGATTAGATCTGAAGTTATCTCCTACCAGCAACAACAACAAAAAGATTCATCTTATCATATCTGGAGTTTGGTGAAAGATATTATTCCAACTCATAAAATGAAGCCATCAATTTAAATGACAATGGTTTCAGTCAGGATAACTTCAGCCTCCATAAAGAAAAAAAAACATTACACACACAAATACATACATATATATATATATATATATATATTGTGTGTGTGTATATATACACATATATGATATATGATAAGAAGCAAAATCTCCAATGTGGATCATGAGTTCCCTACCTTAGTAGTTATTAAAAAATGCAAGCTGCTGTCACCTAGTGGATCTATCATCTTCTAAATAAGGCTTTGGGTTCATATTGATATCATCCAGCCAAATAATAGAAGGGATCAAAGAGGACTGTTTATGCTAATTGTCTAGGATATTCCCAATTGAAGTTTAATTACAAGCAGTGACCCTTTTCTTTTTCTTTTTCTTTTCTTTTCTTTCTTTTTTCTTTTGTCAGTACTGGGAACGAAACCCAGGGGCATTCTACCTCCAAGCTATACCCCCAGCCCTATTTTTTTATTCTTTATTTTGAAACTGGGTCTCACTGAATTGCTGAGGGCCTCACTAAGTATCTGAGGCTATCCTCACACCATGATTCTCTTGTCTCAACCTTCCAAATGCTGGGATTTCCAGCAGGCACCACCAACCTGGCTTTCAGTGCCCCTTTTCACTTGCAAAATCATCCTAGTTTGTATGATAAACTGTATGGTCGCTTTCATCTTAAGAACCTTTGGTAAAAGTTTCACTGGTGATAGAATTGGTTTGCTGTTTGCTGAGAAGTTCATGGATAAGAAAACCAAAAGGAAGATTCTTTTTATAACTCCTTTTATATAGCTCCCTTGCCCTCAATTCATTTCTGTTTACATTCCATTGACAACAAGGTTCATTTTGCTTCACTCAGATTCACGTAATTAAGAAACATCAATTAACTGTGCAAAGGAAGAAGAACTAGCTTGGCAAAATCTATCCAGGGCCTGCTGCACCATCTCATTTTTCCTCTTTATCCAGACTTCGTATTTAATCACTTTATTTTCTGCATATTCTTCCTGCTAATGTCTTAAATATGCCATTTCCTTTTATATTGATCATTCTTTTTATAAGATCTCAAAATTTTTACCAGGATTCCATAGTAGCCCAGGCTTTGCTCTTCACTGGTAGGATGTTTTAATCTTTCAGAGTTTGAACTTATCATATCAACCTTCCTTCAGTCTTGAGATCTCCAAAGAAAACTCAAAATTCCTAAGCCTGGAGCAAAATTATTACAATATAGTAGACAGTCCCCATGTAACCCACTGTATTTCTTATGACATATACCTTGAAAGTACTCAAACCAGTCCCAAATTATTATAATACCTTAAGCTTGTACCTTTGAATATTTTAATTTGTTCCATTCTCTGCCACTCACTTCTCCATCCTAAGTCCTTGTCAGTGTGTGTGTGTCTGCATGAATGTATTTGATACTGGGGATTGACTCCAAGGGCATTCTACCTCCAAGCTGCAACTCCATCTTTCTTTAATTTTAATTTCATTTTCACATTTACCTTTAAATGGGGTCTTGTTAAGTTGCTGAGAGTCTCACTAAATTGCCGAGGCTGACCTCAAACCTGCAATACTCCTCTGTCAGTCTCCCAAGGACCTAAGAAGGCTTCTTTGACCTCTCGTAAACTCCTGGTTTAGTTTTCCCAAAGCCTCACTATTGAGATACAAATTCATGCTTCTATATAATTCATACTATCTTACTGAACTATACTTTTATTGTTGCTTAATCGTCTGTCCCTATTATAGAATATTAAGTGTATAAAAATAATACAAAAGTTAGATGAATGATTCATCATTAAAGAGTAAAAAATAACTGAGCCCTTGGCAATTTCATCTCAAATGAGTATGATTAAACTCTTTTCAGTCCACACTGAAATCCAATAGGCAGAAAAAGGACGAACAGAGAATTGCCAAATATCTGTTATCTAGATTATCTGACAAAAGAAAGGACAGAGGGATGGATGGATGAGTTAAGTAACTAAGTGAAATCATTCTCTTCATCATCTCAGTATCTTTTGACTCAGGGCTCTTTTTAATTCCTGGATAACCCAATCATCTCTTTAAAATATCTATATGTGTGTATGAGCTAAATAAAATATGTATGCCAGGCGTGGTGGCGCACGCTTGTAATCCCCGCGCTTGGGAGGCAGAGACAGGAGGATCACGCAGGTTCGAAGCCAGCCGTGCGCGCTGGTTTAGGAGACCCTGTTTCCAAAATGAAAATGTAAAAAATAGGTCTGGGAGTGTAGCCCGGAGGTAGAAGGGTTTCCAGGAACCCCAGTACCACCAAAATAAGTAAATAAATAAATAAATAAATAAATAAATATAAAATATGTATATATGAATTAAATAAAATAAAGTGAAATACATAGCTTACTTTCAGCTAAAACTTTTCAAAGCATCATTTGAGAATTGTCAATATGACCCTACCCCAATATGAAATCTTTATTGCTTTACTGAAAGACACAATTTCCTGAAGACTAAAACCTTTCCAAATTTGGTATTTAAGGACCTGTAAAATTTCACCCCATCTTTTCTTCCACCTACCCCTGTTTTCTGTATTTATTCCAGCACAAAGATGACTCTGAAGCAAGCAGTGTGCGTTTCTGCTTCCTAAACAAGTATACACATTTTACTCTCATCTCTACTCAATTACATCGCTTGAATAATACATGAACTTTCCATTACCTTTATTTCATCAAAATCTATCACATTTAAAAAGGGCAATTTCCCAACTGGGCAAAATGGCACATCCCTGTAATCCCAGCAAAACAGCAGACTGAGAAAGCAGTATCACAAATTTGAGGCCAGCATCGGTGACTTACCAAGACCCTGTCTCCAAAGAAAATATAATAAGGGTTTAAGGATGTATATTTGACTGCTCCTGGGTTCAATCTCCTGTACACAAAGAAGGAGAAAGAGAAGGAGGAGGCAGAGAGGGAGGAGGACGAGGACGAGGAGGACGAGGACAAGGATGAGGAGGAGGACAAGGAAGAGGAGGAGGAGGAGAAAGAAGAGAGGAGGAGGAGAAAGGAAAATAAGAGGAGGAGGAGAAAGAGGAGGAGGGAGAATGGGGAGCAATCTCCTAATAGTAGAAAATGCACATTATTTTTTATGTCTGTAATATTGGCACTCATACTGTGCAAACATGTCACAAAAAAACAAAAAATGATCTAAAGAGAATAATTTGTTGTTTTTAAAGCCTGATGCTGATTATATTACTGAGTCATAGAGACATGGGTGGCACTGAATATGTGTCAGCTTTATTCAGTTCAACAAGAACAATCCACATAATCGTTGTGAAATTAAAAAACACTCACTGAATTACAACATGCATCCTATAACTAGATTTAGAAGGAACATCAGCAGAAAACAAGATGAGATTTGTTCTCAGAGTCTTTTTGCATTAGTCCGTGTTTGTTACTATAACAAAATACTTAAGACAGTCTAACTTTATAAAGAAAAGAGTTTTACTTACTCACAATTTTGGCAGCAGAAAGCCCAAACATCATGGTGCAGGCTCTGGCAATGCCCCCTGCCCCCACCATCACCTGCATGGCCTTATGGTGGATGGCAGTGGTGGAACCATGTGTCAAACAGAAAGATCACTTCCCCAACTGGGAAGAAAGATAGAAGGACACTGGTATCCCACAGTGCCTTCCAATGGCATGCCTACAATTGACTAAGGAGCCCCCACTGGTCCCCACCTCTTAAAAGTCTCACCACCCAGCATGGTCACACTGAGGAACAAACTCCCAACCCAGTTCAGGCATCAGCATCTCTGTAGGATTGTCTTCTCTACTCAGCCTAGACTAATTTCTCTCCAGACACCTCATGGACCTTTGGGCATGCTTTTTTATGTAATTGGTTACTCTATTGTACCCATATAAGTTGTCTTTTCCCCTGTGAGAATGCAAGCTTCGCAAGACAATGGCTAGGATTCAAAAACATAAGGAAGTTTCTAAAATATAACAGTCCCTCTAAATGCTTACTCAGTTAGCATTTGCATCTCTTCTGTGTGACACTGTGGAGTTCCATCTGCATCTTTTATTAGGATGACACACATTCTCCATCTTTCTATCAGCTGCTTACCATGGTACTGTCTCTATTGCCTCAAATAAGTACAACTCTGAAGGTTCAACCTACTTCTAGTGCTTCTTAGAAAATAAACGAATGCCTCTGCTTCTCTTCTCCTTCTGCCAGTCCTGCATTCCTTAATGCTTTGAAGATGTGTATCTTAGAGACACGCACTATAAAACACATAAGCAGCCAGCTCCATCTCAAAGTCTTCTCTAAAAACAAGCTTTAACACACTTACTTTGGATGTGTTCGTTCGAGTTGAAGAATACTTAAAAACAAACAGCATTGCGCAAAGGAGACAGGAACACAATGGCAATTTTAAAAATAAATAGAGAAAGGAGATTTCACTAGCATGTGTGTCGTATTGCAATCATCATTCAAAGAAGCTGGAAGCGAGCATATTATAGAACAGGACTAGGCGAAGACCAGTCCCACTATGACTTCTCACTAATATCACTTCAACTAAGCAGTTCACATTTCTTTTTCTTCCCCTGTTTTGGTGTGGTGCACTGTAATAACACATCACGATAAAATTCAGAGTGATAGAGCCAAACCTGCACTCAGCACTCGGTGAGCCTCCCCGCCCACTCGCAGGCTTCTCCCTTACCCTCCACGTATCTAACACTGTGATTGGCACTGATAAGTTTGTGTCTGTACGGCATGTCCGTTGAAGTGTTCCCTCATCGAGTTTCCCTTCCTTCTCCGGCCTCCTTCCCTTAGGGCCTCTCCATCACTCCACTAAGGTTTCTCCTCCTTTGTCTAGAGTCCATCCTGTGTCCCAATATTCTCCTTACCTTCCACATATGAGGAAAAACATCTGACCTTTCATTTTTGGTGACTGACTAATCTCTCTGAGCATAATACTCTCCATCTGTCTCCCTGGATCTGATTAGCTAACTTTTCTGAACAACCATTCATTCCTGCATCTATTGGGCAAAAGACCATCAGACACAAATAGCAGGAGTCTGGGGATGATTAAACATAATACATGAAAATCTCAGTGCCAGGCAGGAGTGGTGGTGCATGCCTGTCAGCCTAGTACTCTGGAGGCTGAGACAGGAGGATAAGCAGATTCAAAGCCAGCCTCAGCAACTTAGTGAGACCCTGTTTCTAAATCTAAATCTAAGATAAATTAAATAAATAAATAGGGCTGAAAGAAATGACAAGACAATATTAATTATTACAAATATTTTAGATAATGGAAATAGTAAGGCTGTAAGGGTATGTTCAAGGAATATGAGAACAGGTTAGCTGGACCAGAAGTCACATGCTGCAAGTAAAACAAAAAATATATGAATAACCTGCATTAACACTCATTTTTATTTCCAAACTACAACTACATTCCAGTTCTATTTTAAAGTGAATTTTTCTTTGATATAACAGTAGCTTTAACCATATAAAAGGGGAAGAAGAAACATTTACTTCATGTATTTGAAAGACATTATTTAGCACCATAGCTCCCATGTGCTAATACTTCAAGAACAAGTCGAATTTTTCAGTTTGGAAAAACAACTGAAAAATCTTCCTTAAATCTGTTCTGGGAAAATTTGACCGATAAGTGAGTGTCAGAAGTGGATGGGATTTTTTTTCTTTTTCTTAGATGAAAACGACTAACACAGAACTTAGGGACACTTCATTATTTAAAAGGTCACAGAAGGAATCCAATTCCCTTTACTTCTAATTTGAATTCCTTAAAGTATATGGAGAATATTAAGAGGATCAAAGGATAAGCCCAACAGGGTCAGGAACAAATCTTCACTTCAAATCATGAGTCTTCTCTCACTAATGATAATGAGAAGAAAGAAAAAAAGTGGTGTAAAATGTGTAATCCAGTTTTAAGTTATCACTTGTACAGAGAAAGCAAGTCAATTGTTTAATAAGAGAGTTACTGGATCCAGTACCTTTCTTTGGGGGAAAAAATGAGATCCAAGTACCCTTGTCCCCCCCACCCACACACACACACAAAACTATTGAGCTTCACCAAATTCATATCCCCAACCCAAAATAATCTTATTCATGACTTTTGCTTTATCATGATTAAGCCCTCTGTTGCTTTATTTCTCTTTCTTTCTTTTACTTGAAAACTGTGCTCAGTCTATCCAGTTATATTGAATGAGTGCTGTTCCCTTCTGCCTCTAACCATCAGAAGACCATTTGGTACTCATTTGTTCCAGCTTGTGATCAACGTGAAATAGAACATTGGCCAAAGAGACTATTTAAAATGCAGTAAAAATACACAAACAAATAAATAAACAAATAAATAGCAAAGATTGGCCAGAGAAGCTATTTAAAGCCCAGAATATAAAAACTGTGTAAATCCTTCTTAAAAATATCTTAAATATATAACTTGTGATCTGAGCTAATTAGCAAAGCCAATCAAAAATTATATAGCAATATATTCCATATACATATTGAGAACTTCCAAGTGAAGAGGTATTCAGAACAAATTAAGAACCTGTTGACCATTGAAATAACAAATTCAATGAGTTTCTTTTTTGAGTATATGTATCAAAACCCCAATTTGATTTATTTATTTATTTATTTATTTATTTATTTATGATATTAGGGATTGAGCCCAGGGTCTTTCTACCTCTGAGCTACACCTCCAGCCCTTTTTATTTATTTATTTATTTTTGAAACAGCATCTCATTAAATTGCAGAAGGCTTCATTAAGCTGCTGAAGCTGGTTTTGAACCTGCGATCCTCCTGTCTCAGCTTCTTAAGGACTGGGATTACAGACATGTGCCAAGAAGCCCAATTTATTAATTATTGATTTATAATTTATGTGGTCAAAGAAAATATATATTTTGTATTTCAAATTATTTTAAATTGATTGATATCAGGCTATGGCTATCCTGAAGAATATTCCATGTGCGTTTGAAAGACTGAGCTACTGATCTCATGATTCACACAGAAAAGTTGATTTTCTGTCTGCAAGTCCTCGTGATTGTCCTATCCTACCTTGAAGGTATAGTACTGAAATATTTAACTATGATTTTTTTTTTTTTTTGCGGGTCTAGGGATTGAACTCAGGCCCATTCGACCTCTAAGCTATACCCCCTGCCCTATTTTTTATTCTTTATTTTGAAACCGGGTCTCACTGAGTTGCAGAAGGCCTCACTAAGTAGCCGAGGCTGTCCGCGAACGGCGATCCTCCAGTATCAGCTTCCTGAATGCTGGGATTACAAGCATGTGCTACCACGCCCAGCTTTAACTGTGATTATTGATTTATCTTTCCTTACTTTTAATTCTGCTTGATTTGCTTCACTTATTTATAACATTCTTGTTAGGTGAGTATATGTGTATAATTGTCATAACTTTCATTTTCTAACTCTTAGCATCAATATTTCATTTTTAATAATATTTTGTTTTAAAGTTGACTGTATCTAATATTAATATAAAGACTCCTTCTTTAGGTTGTTGTTTACATGACACACATTTTACCACTCATATACTCATATACTTTCAACCTGTTTGTATCTTGGAATATAATGTGTGTTTTTTTATAGGTAGTGTATTTTTTTTTGGTTCATTTTGGTCATACATCTTAATAGGGTACAAGATAGTAGCAGTATATATTTGAATCATGTTTTTGTCTCCATCTTGCCACTTTCTTCACTTTAATCAATTTACAATTAGTAACAACTAACCTTATCATAACTTATAAGGTAGTATTTATATCTGTTATTTTGCTATTCGCTTTTTACATAGCTTTTGCCTTTCTTCCTCTATTCCTATGTTATTGCCACTTTCTGTGTCTCATTTTAAATATCTTGCTTTTTCTTTTACTATATTTGTAATCTGCTTTCTAGTGGTTTCCCTGGGGGTAAAATTAGCATGTAAACCTAAAACACTATGGTTCAGATTAATATTATCATACTTTCAATAGTACACAGAAACAGTGATCCAATATATTCATGAAAGAATTCCCTACAAAGACTTACACATGAACAATGATACACATAGGTTTTTAAAGCTGTGTAAATAATTTTGTTAAAATTCATCAGTAAGTTGGGGCCACTGCTCTCATCTGGGTGAAACATTCATTTTCTAGCTAGTAGAGAAGAGGCCATACAGAGGAATCAATTCCCCAAATCTTTATAGGCTGCTAGCATTTGTAACAGGACATCTTATCCTTAGCCAGTATCCTTTCAATCACATGACATGCCAGTCCTTTAATTTGAGTATTTTAGGTCCAGAATTCATTTTTAAAGAGTTATGTCATTGATGATCTCAAAATTCTACCAACCAAGACATGCGAGAGATTTAAATGTCTCTAACTCCTCTTCGTATCTTTCTTTTATATTTGATTATTACCTTAGTCACCATGGGCATCAGGGATCCCATTCTGCAAGGAAAGAATGATTTTCAGCTCTCCTTCTCTTAGTCAATATAAGAATAAAAATATAAAAGTAAAAGAACAAACGCCAAGCTAAGAGCCTGAGCCTCCTTAGGTGGGATGAGTCATGGGTTATCTACTGTATCACCTGCTTGTCTATCTCTTGCTGTACATTCATATTTATTATTATGCTGCTAAAACTGAAAGGCATACAGTTTCTTCTTAGCATGGAAGAAAAATACTCTAGAAATAAAAAGAGAAAACTCCCTTGCGCCAACATCAGTGGGGTTATTAGTATAAATGGAAAATGTCACTTGAAAGTAGGAAGCGCATCCTTTCACACGGAGGGCTCTTCATCCAAGGGCTGTTCACACCCTAGGGATAAAACCACTCAGATTCTAGGCCCTTGATAATAGAATGGAATCCAAAAATACCAGCTTTTGTCTATTACATGGTTTAACCAATTCACCCAGGGGCAAACCTTTTGTTCTCTGGATGATATGTGAACTCGATTGTCAAGTGTGTCATCTTTATGGTCTGTTCTTGTTACATTGGCTTCCAGCCCAGCCCTGTAAAAAATGCCATGGATGAAAATAACTTGATATCCCTGGTTGCATTTCCAGAAGATGAAAGGGAATCCATATCTGTATCAGTCCGCTTAAGTCAATTTATCATGTGGTGATAAATGAGAGGAAAAGTAATAATTGCGACAATGAAAGGCTATTTTTCTTTACATTAAATATTGATCATGAATGTGTTCATCTTTGGTCCATGTCACTTGGATTCAGCAACCCAGAAGCAGCATCAGTTTCAAACACTGTGGGTCTCATGACAGAGGGAAAAGATATCATGGTGAAGAACACACAAGTTTCCTGTTGGTAATCAATTATGCTTACAGTTGACTGGGCAAAGCAAATCATACATCTATGATGGTAATGGAGCAAAGGTATAGACATAATTCTCTTGCAAGGATAGTGTGCAGAATACTCCATAGACAGACATGCAGTGGAGAGGGCAGGTATGCCATGAAAATTAATAAAATCAGCCATAATATTCATTAAGAGATATCTTTTCTGGGAAACCAAAGCTCAAAAGTTACATTACCTAGTAGAGGTAGGTAATATGTTTTAAATAAGCATGTTTTAAATAAGCAATGTTCAATATTATAGCAAATAACCACCTGTGGCTGTTGTAAGCATTAAACATAGAAGGTAAACTGAGAAGCTGACTTTTAAAATTCTATATAACTTATGAAAAGTGGAGATTCCTATTTCTGTATGCTCTTGGAGGATCAGAACCTGTTCAAAAGCCTATGGACAAAAAAACTTGTTTCAGCTAAGTTGAAAACAACATGCTTTGTTAGGCATTGTGCCACAAAAACTTTTGACAATGTTAAAAGTGACTCAGTGTTAATAGTGATTCATGGTCTACTGAAAATGGGTTAGCTAACCTGCCTCCAATTTAAAATTCTAATAGGTGGATGGCCCAAGATAAAGGGTTGTAAAAAAGAAACATTATGGTAAGATATCTGGATTACTATATAACATAATAACATCAGTTTTTCATGTAGTCACTGAATTACCATGAATTACTCTGAGCCAAGATTACCAGTCTCCTTCAGCCTTCTAGCTCCAGATGTTTATGAAAACAAATTGTCATGTGAAGAATTCTTCCTTCAATGACCCTCTACATCATCCATCCTCTTGAGACCCTAAGCTGCAACATCCTGATAGCTCCCCCTACCAGCTGGAAACAGAGTGGTCACGGTCCCACTTCTCTAACAGCAGTTAGGGTCACATCATCAGAGGGGGGGGCACATGAAGCAGGCCAGAGGACTTGGAAAGAGGGAGAATTAAAGCAGCCATTGCATCCCCCTTTTCTGTGAGGTCGGGGGAGTAAGCAGGAAAGTAAGAGACTGCTGGACGCCAGGCAATCAGGCCCTGACCGGCTCACAGATAATCATTCAAATTCAGAATTGAAATTGTGCAAAAGTCATTGGTCCCCAAAACACAATTCTTATCAATCATCAAAGAACATATAGAAAACCTCAAGAAGGTTTAAATTCCATATCCCAAGGGATTCAAGGTCACTCCTTTTCTGGGCACCCTACCTTTGGGGGGATGTTTTGTCTTCTATCTTTCCCTAACTTAAAATTTCATATACCTATACAAAAAAAATTTTTTTTTCAAAGCCACATGTGGCTAGTAGTTACTGTCTTGGACCTTCTTTTTCTAAAATGTGTATTTGAACAAAGAAAACAAGGTGACCTCAGGCTTTAAATAAAAATAATTGTTATGAACATGAGTATGCATATATTTTTTTTAGTTCTCTGATTTCAACCCCTTTGGAAAGATACCCAGGAGTGGTAAAGGCAGATCATATGGTGGATCCATTCCCAGTTTTCTAAGGAATCTACACACTGATATCCATAGCAGCTGAACTACTTTTTACTCCCGCCAACAGTGTAGAAGAGTTCCTGTCTCCCCACATCCTCACCAACATTTATTGTTATTTGATTTCTTTATGCTTGCTATACTGATTTGGGTTAGATGGAATCTCAGTGTAGTTTTGATTTGCATCTCCCTGACTGCTAATGATGTTGAACATTTTTTCATGCATCTATTGGCCATTTGTATCTCTTCTTTTGTGAGGTGTCTATTCAATTTATTTGCTCATTTTTTATTGGGTTATTAGGTTTGCTAGTGTAGAGTCTTTTAAGCTCTTTGTAGACCCAGGGAGGAAGGGTAGGGGAAGCTGAAGGCTGAGGTTCATTAATGGAAATGCTACCTTCGACTATGTGTCTACATGTGAATATAATATTGTCAACCTGGACACTTGTGTGTGAAGAAAGGGAAATGGGGAGACAGGGTAGGGGGGAGCACCAAGTACTGGGTGAATGTTTTCCATTGTCAACATCATGTGAGACTATAATGCATTAATAAAAAATAAAATAAATGTGGCAATGATGCTTCAGGGAGAATACAATGGTGAAAGTGTAGAGAGAGTGCCTAAAAAATGTCTCCTCAAAGGAAGGAGTTTAGTAATAAAGCATAGTTTGCCTTTGAAAAGTACCTCTTTAGAAATACCTGGTTACAGCCGGGCGTGGTGGCGGACACTTGTAATCCCAGCCCTTGGGAGGCTGAGACAGGAGGATCGCACAGGTTCGAAGCCAGCCTGAGCTATTTAGTAAGGCTCTCAACAACTTAGTGAGACCCTGTTTCCAAATAAAGTATAAAATAGGTCTGGGAGTGTAGCCCAGAGGTAGAAAAGCCCCTGGGTTCCACCCCCAGTACCACCAAAAATAAATAAGTGAATAAATAAATAAATAAATAAATGCCTGGTTACTTACAGAACATTGAAAAATGTTGATATGACATTGCAAAAGGTTAATGGGATCCTAGAAAAAAATTAAAAATGAAAGACTGTGTGCTCCTGAAGTGCAGAACAAGAACAATCTTCTCCAAAATCATGATTGCAGTTTTGGAATTCTTCTTATCTACCCAAAGTCACCAAATGGGATCGTCTGCTTTCGATAGGCAACATGGCCGTAAGGTTGTATGCACACCCCTGAAGAAATAGGCTTCCCAATCAACACTCGGTGCCCACAAAATGAGCATAATATTTGATGTCTTCGTGTGTGTCGTGTGTGTGTGTGTGTGTGTGTGTGTGTGTGTCTGAGAGAGAGAGAGAGAGAGAGAGAGAGAGAGAGAGAGAGAGAGACATGCTACTGTAAGTGCTGCATTCTGAGGCGCTTGCAATTTTGCATGTTTAGTAGAAGCACAAGACTGTCTTAGACACTCTCAACCACAGTCCCACCTGACCTACATACTTAGGGCTAATTCTAGTCCTGAGGAAACTTGTCCACTCTAGTCTTGGTGTCAAATCTGAACCTGTATTACAGAAGAGAGTGGTGGATGTGGCTCTGAAGTCAGAGACATAATTTCAGGCCCAACTTGATCACATAGAGCTATGAATGTAACCTGGAGTAAATTAGTGCATTTCTCTGAATTTTATTTGCCTCATCTGTAAGATACAAACAATATTCCCTAGATCATTCATTCTGAGAATTCCATGAACTAATGCCTGTAAAGTGCTTAACTCATTTTCTTGGCACACACACAAAAAATGAACTCAGTGAATGGCAAATTTATTACAGTGGCCCATTAAAACTCCTCTATTTTTAAGTGGGATTTAGCCAAGAGGGTAACATTCATCAGAAAGCTAAATATTACCAAATCAAATATATCAATGACAGTGCTTTATGTCCTTTTGAAATACTTCTTTCATGTATTCAGATTGAAAGGATGCCAGAAATACCTGCATATTAATGCTAGTTCTACCATTTCCTACCTGGGTGACTACTGCATACTGATATCAGAGTTACTCCTTTATTTGCAAAATAGAGATAATCATACCAAACTTTCCATATTCGCATGAGGATTAAATTATCCCCTGTATATAAGTAGCCTAGCATAGTGTCTAGAGTAGGTGCTCTATAGAACAGATGAATTTCTCTTTGCTAATATTCCACTATTGTATTCACAAGAAACTTCAGATAGATAAAATACATTTACTATCATCCAATTATATAGTCAACATCTTCCTTACCAAAAACGTATGACCACATCTCTCAGTTGAGACAGAACCAAAAAGAATGCATTTTTATAATATGGAAGGAAGTCCTATACACACACTTGAGCATTTATTTCATTGAAACAAAGAGAAAATGTAGGGATTTACCATACATTACATTTATATAATACAGAAGAAAAGGGAGATTGATTTCTGTTGATGCCCTCGTTCTAATATAATTTGCAACTAACAGCACTACTACTGCTCTGTCTGCATGACATATAATCATTTCCTTTGACAGCATCATGAGAATTTTCTGTTTGGAAGAAAGCCAGAGACAGACAGACATACAATCAATGATAGACAGGAAGACAGAGATAGAAAAGCCAAGATGTGATTTTATTTCAGGTACCATCACAACCTACAAATATTTGTGGGTGAACTTGGGACTTTGATGGACAGGGTTGTTATTGAGCAGGCTAAATTGTTTGCTATGAGGTCAATGTTAATCAAACAGTGAGAATTTATTGTTTGAACATGTATGAACTATATGTAAAACTATCCAGCCTTTGACAAGCTCATTTTCAGAACTTTTCTAGTCATGGTATTTTTAGCTTGAGCATGGAGGAGAGTAGGATACATAGGAAGACTTATATGTCATGGTGGCCTCACCAAATAATTCACACTCACTGAAACCTACTGCATGAATGGAGCTTTAAAATTAATAAGATGTGGAAAATGGATATCTTCATTTAAAATCTACCATGACAAGATATCACAGATGGGGTAGCTCATACAATAGAAATATTTTGCAATAGAAATAGTTTGCAAAGTTCTAAAGACTGGGAATGCCAAGACTAAGATGTTGCCAAAGATGGTTTGTGACGAGGCCTCTCTTTCTGGCTTGTAGGCACACACAGTCTCTTTGATTCTCTGCATATTATTTCTTTCATATATATGCAAAGAATGAGCGATAACTACCCTTTATGTTCCTTTTCTTATAAAGACACCAGTCCTATTTGGTTTGGACCACACTTTATGACATAATTTAATGTTAATTACCTCACTAAAGGCTTCATCTCCAAATACAGTCATATTTGGGGGTTAGAGTTTCAACATATGAAATTTAGGGGAGAGGAACAATTCTGTCTATAAGAGCAGGACTATTGAAAATGAAAATTTGAAATTGCATTGTTCATGCACCAGGAAAGTGTGAAGTACTGGGTGTCCATCCAATAAAAACAATTCACTTTTAAAATAATTTATAAGTAGTACATTTCTCACCAGGGTTTTGAAAGTAACATTTACTTTCCATTCCCACAGCTCACATTTGATTGTACTGGCAAGGAAGTCAAGACTCACAGAGCCCCCTTCTGTCTAATCAAAATTAATATGCAATAATAATTGGATGGGTACTAGCACACACTGTTCAATGATGCCAGTGAGAAACAAATATTGTACTGGTCTCAACGTGTCTATTTCCAAAAGATGGCTGGAGAATGCAAATTTAATCTCAGTGTCAAAGGACCAAAATTATTATTTCCTTTGAAATTAAGGAGAGAATTACTGAAAACCCTCTTGCATCGGTGTATGTTTATAAGATCCCCACAGCTTGAATGTCTTGGGATCCCCAGAATATCTACAAGAATGCAGAAATCTGTATATTTGTATACCAAGTATTATAAAGTGTAAAAAAAACCAAACTTTCCTCAATGACAAAATGAAAATACCTTGAGATCTTGAAAACAAAATTATTGCAATTCTTTGGAAAGTGTTCCAAGAGAGGAACATGATTAGAGATTCATCAATGGCCCTGTGAATAGTAATCTAAAATATTTTCTTTATTCCTTTTAAAGAAATCAGGAAGTAGCCAACCACATAGAAGTAATATAAATGGTCATAGCATGAGCTACTCAAACAAAATACTATATTTTGTACTTTAAGCATGTGCCTCAAACCTGCCAGTACTCCTTACTCAATTCCAAAACTTCTTCCACATTGTTTGGTATTTATTATAGAACACCTTACTCCTGGTACCAATTTCTATGTGAGTCAGCTAAGGTTACTATAACAAAATACAGTCATTTTCCCCTATCTGTAGTTTATTTTACTTTCTATAATTTTAGTTACCCACAGTCAACTGTGGTTTCAAAATATTAGGTGAAAAATTCCAGAAATAAATAATTCATAATTCATCAATTTAAAGTTGCATGCCATTGCAAGTAATATAATAAAATCATATGCTGTCCTGCTCTATCCCACGTGGGAATGTGGCTCATTCCTCTAACTAATGTATATGCTACCATCTCATTAATGAGTCAGTAGCCCTCTTAGTTACCAGGTTGAATGGCACAGTGATTGTGATCAAGTAACTTTTAAGTAAACTTAATACTGGCCCCAAAGTTTCAGATACTGGAAGTAGTGATACTGGTAATTCAGATGTGCCAAAGAGAAGTAAAAAATACTTCCTTTGAGTGAAAAGGTAAAAACTGACCATAGATGTGTTTGGATAGTAAAAAAAAAAAAAAAAAAAAAAAAAAAAAGATAGTATATATAGCACTTGAAATTTCAGAAATCCACTGGAGAATCTTAGACCCTGTAGACAATGGGGGCTACTAGATCACAAATTCATCGTTTACTCAAAAGATATTTATTTTTCAGAGTTATAGAGAGTGGGATTCTGAGATCAAGGTAACAGGAGACTTTATTCTTGGTGAGGGTGCACTTTTTGCTTGCCTAATGCTGTCTCCTTGGCATATCTTTTTATGGCAAAATAAGAAAGAAAAAGAGCAAGAGTGAAAGAGAGAGAGACAGAGAAAGAGAGAGGGGGGGAACCTGTTCTGGTCTTACAGTACCACTAATTTTATCATGGAGGCTCCGCCCCAATGACAGTGTTTAAATCTAATTACCTGCCTACAGATTTTACCTCCAAATAATATTGCTTTGGGACTTAGAACTTCAACATATACATTTGGGGAGAACAAATATTCAGTCCATAATCCAGGCTGAGTTATCCTGAAGCCATTTTTCAGATTATTAGAAATTAATTTGACTAAAAGAAATACCTGCTGAGAGGACTGGCTGGCTTCATGAACATACAACTTGCCCTCCGTTCATAAGAGCCCCACATTCAGTTTAATGTTCTTCTATCTTTGTCTTGTAATTCATTTTATTTTTCTTCTGTGGTACTGGAAATTGAAGCCAGGGGTATTCTACCACCATGCTATACCTCAGTCCTTTTTATTTTGAAACAGGGTCTAAGTTGCTGAGACTGGCCTTAAGCCTGAGATCCCTCTGACCCAGCCTCCCAAGTACTGGGTTTATAGGCATGGACCACTCTACTTGGCTTCATTATTTTTTAATATTCAATGGTTTCATAACAAGGAGCCCTATGCTTTTATTTTACACTGGACCCTGCAAATGATGTAGCTGGTTTTATCCATAGAAAAGGGATTGGTTCCCAAACAGAACTTCTGCTATGGAGAAGGGTTGAGTGATCAATTACAGATTTGCATATAGGTTGTACCCATTATCAGAACCTTCCTATTTCTTCCGATCCTAGTCCAGGCAGAACTTTATAGTAAGGAGGAGATGACCACCTCCTCATCCTCAGCTGACAGCCATTTTCTTTCCAATCCAGGCCTGTTCATGGAATGATTCAGAAGAAGAAAATAGAGATAATTTGTCTTACCTTTTAGCTACTTTCTAACTAGCCCTTACCAGTGATTGTTCTACATCTTTCAACTCAGAAAATTTAGGTTGACAGTACTTCTCTTTCTGAGTTCCTAGGCTCTAATTCTGATGAAAGTAGCGATCTGAATCAGAACTAAAATTATCTAGTTTATTCTGTTCAGTCACTATCATACTTGGTTCCCCTGTCACAATCCATCTTGGTCACTGGTGAAACAAAAGTTATCAGATGGAACACCTGCTTTTATCTTTGGCAAAATGGCCTGAATTGTTTAATAGTCAAAATATGTTCTTTCTGATAAAACAATGTGATGCCAAAATTAATTTCCTGTTTCATGCAGAAGAACTAAAATTAAAAATATAGTGAGTTAGAAGAGCAGAATTTTATTATTTTCATTTGTGTTCTTCCATAAAGCTTCAGATAACACAAATGTTAAGAGTCGATGATGCATACCAATAATTATCAATTTCTGGAAAATACCTCAGTAATTCTTATCTCGGTGCCTTCAGCCTTGAAAGAGGAGGAAAGAGATTAGGTAAATTTATAGCTAATCAACCTTTCCTCCTTTGCTACCTTAAATGTGTGGTGAGGTTACTTCTCAACACTAAGTATGCACACCATAAGCATTTAAACAGACTTCATCTTAAAAACAAACCCAATTAGCCTTAACTTGGGGAAGAGAGAGAGTACTGGTGATTCAATCCAGGACATTCTACCTCTGAGCTCTATCCGCAGTACTTTTTATTTATTTTATTTCATTTTATTTTTGAAACAAGGTCTCACTAAGTTTCTGAGGCTGGCCTCAAACCCCTTAAATTTACCATTTTTTTTAGATCACTAGACCCTCTGCTTCCCAGAGTGACCACACTGAAAATAAATTCCTTTTCTCCTTCACCATCATTTGTCTCTCCAGATTCCCAAGGTGATAGGTGCCCAAACGTGGTCTCTGGGGAACTGCCAGAGTCAGGACACTAACCTAGGACTCCAGTAACCAGACAATACAAGTCTTTGTTTACTGCTATTGCTTTTTATGCAGATTTACTTTATAAACACCCTTCCCGTCCCCAAAAAATAGTCTGCAAGAAACCCCTGTGATAAAATAAATATGTGTATGCAACACATATCTATATGTTTGACCATATTAAGAAGTTTTCTCATTTGCATATAGAGTATATTTCTATCTGCGGGAGGCCAGTTGGACCCTGTCTGAATTTGAAAAACCATTTAGAAAAACTCTAAGTCAGCTTAAATGTCAAGCAATTTTTTTCTGGTTGATGAGATTATAGGCTCTTCTTAAAAATTTCTTCTTTAGACGTTTTTGCATTTTTCTTCTTTAATGAACATGTAATATGTTTTAAACCAGGCCAAGTCTTATTTTTAAAATGGAAATGATCAGCATAAGAAGTTTAGCATTTGTAGGTATTTAGTGGTTCTTGATATAAATTAATAAATTAAATAAAATATGCTAATAGCTAAATTTTTTAAGGCATTGTTGGCATTGAAAATTTGACTAGGGTGACCTTGAAATGCAGAGTGACAGGTCCCTTGAGCAAAAGGGAAGAATGATTTAGACCAGCACATTTGCCTTGAATCATCTAATAAATCTTATGCTTATGAAAATATTTTTCATTGAAAATATGACTTATCTTGACTTCTACTGAGAGCAAGTGGTTCGACTATGCTTGTTCAAAAGAGAACAGTTCCAGTCTTGAAGCATTTACCACTCATTAAATCACTCAGTGTTTTTAAAAGTCAGGCCATATTTAATTCATGAGTCTGTGGGTCAGCTGGGTAGCTCTGTTGGTCTAGGCCAGATTTAGCTGATCTCAGAGGGGTTCACTGACGGACCTGTGATCATCACGCAGGTGGCAGGCCTGGGGTAGACCTTAGCATGTCTGTCTGGCTATTGGCTTTCAGCCAGAGAGAAGGGGATGATACGTCACCATTCTCCTGTCCTTCAGCAGGCCAGCCTGGATCTGCACGCCTGGTTTTAGCAAGAGACTCAAGGGAACAAAGTCTAACCATCTTGTCTGCTTTATTATTTTGTTCAGTGTAAGTCACCAGAAAAGGTTAGATTCAAGAGGTGAAAAAAGAGACTTTGCTCCTAAATGGTGAAAGAAACAAATCACACAGCACACTGGATACCTATGAGAAGGAAACCTTTGGAGTCCTTCTTGAAACTGATTAATGCCACACCTTGCTTGTATTTATGTGTTTGGAATAAAAATTCCCACAGGGTCACACTTCTGGAGTTTAAACATTAATGTTATTAAATAGTGATGTCAGTATAGCCATGTACAGGGACACAGTTCCTATATGAAGATTTTGGGTATAAAACTTTTTTTTTTTTTGGTGGTACTGGGGGTGGAACCCAGAGGCTTTCTACCTCCGGGTTATACTCTCAGACCTATTTTTTATATTTTATTTGGAAACAGGGTATCACAAAGTTGCTGAGAGCCTCACTAAGTAGCCGAGGCTGGCTTCGAACCTGTGCGATCCTCCTGTCTCAGCCTCCCAAGCGCGGTGATTACAAGCGTGCGCCACCACGCCCTGCATGGTATAAAACATTTTTGGAGGGTCACTAGAGGTTGAAAACAGAGGCATTTTGCCTCTGAGCTACACCCCCAGCCCTATTTTATATTTTATTTTGAAATAGGGTCTCGTTAAATTGCTGAGGGTAGTATCAAACCTGCAATCCTTCTGTGTCACATTCCCAAGTACTGGGAGTACAGGCAAGTGTCACCATGCCCAGCTAGGTATAAACTTCTAATAGCCTAATAAAAATTAATTCCTTGCATTCTCAATGTTATACTTTTACTTCCCTTACAAAAAAAAAAAAATAAGCAATTCTGTTAAAAAAAATTCCCAGTTCTTCTGTATGCCTCAATGTAAAGTATCCCAAGCAAGAAAAGCAGCAACCTCTTATCTTCTCAGCAAAGTAGACTTAGATTGTGGGTCTATTATATGCTGGTCAGAACTTTCCTTCATAACAGTAGTGATGATGACTATGAATTATGAATATAGGCAAAGTCATTGGTGAGAGAGAAGTTAGCTTCACTTATTGAGTAGAATAGTAGAAATTTATTAAACATATTTCTCTAGGTGAAATGAGGTCTATGTATTAGGCAGCAGTTTATGTGCTAAGTTTATGTTCAGAATTTGTGGGGAGAAGGATGAGTAACAATATAACCAGCACTCCCAAAACCACTTACTATAACACTCTACCCAAGAGTATACTCAACACTTCCAGTAAAATATTGGTATTTTTAGAATAACACGCCACAGTAAATTCTGGGTTAAATAAGAAATCACAGTAAAACCTATGAAATGCTTAGAACTCAATAACAATGAAAGCATCGCATAGAAAATATCTATGAGATGTAAGTAAAATAATAAGCTGATCAGACAGGGGTAGGGTTTTGTCTTCCAGTGCAACCGCTCAAGAACAAGAGAGATGCTTGATTAAAAGAGTTAATCTTTTTTTTATATATAACCTCAAAAAGAAGAGAGCACTTCACCATAGAGTGAAAGACAATGACAATAAAGAATAGAACTTTCTGAAATAATAAACAAAAGATGAATAAAACCAAAGGCTGAATGTATTTTTATGTGTGAAAAACCATTTAGAGATAGTTACAAAATGTTATAAAAGCAAACCTGAGTAAAAGAAAAAGAGGCTATTTTCACAGAAGGAAAAATATAATAATAAAAACATAAAATCTGTGAACATGAATGTATAATCCCAGTACAATTCCACTCAAAATTACAGAGGAGTTTTCTTGAAACTTAAACTGAAGTTCACATAGAAAAAAAAGACAGTGAGATATAGATGGAATCATACCGAGTACTGTGTGCACATGTTTGTATCACATTGAAAATTACTATGATGTATAATTATAATGCACCAATAAAAATACATTAATAAAAAAGATAATTAGTAAACAAGATATTTTTGAAGAGGGAAGAAACTTCTTATCCCAGATATAAAAAGTTATTGCAAAGCTATAATAAAAATCTAGAATAATAAAGGTACATAAATAAATAGTATGTTCGGTAGAATAAGAGAGAGAATAGGAGAGTTCTTTGGTATATTGTGCTTACATAATTCTCTGCCCACATTGGGAAAAAAACTAAAATAGATATTTCATTGTACACATAAAAGTAAATCCCAAGAAAATTAAATTTTGTAAGTTAGAAGTTTAAAGCTTTTGGAAGACAATTGGGTCAAATCCTTTTATGTGTTGTTGGACCTAAAGGAATCATTTAACAAAACAGAAAGTAGAAAGAAAAGAAGAAATACAGTTAATTTCAATACATTAAAATCTTTGAAAAATATGAACTACCATAAAGCAAGTGAAGTAGAAAGCTACTAATTGTGGCTATCTATATAAAGATAAATGTTTATGTCAGGGTAAGACTTTTTGGAGTGAACTGAACTGGTTAAAAATTATGGATTTTTTTTTTGTGCAGAATTAGGGATGAAACCCAGGGGCTTTCTACCTCTGAGCAAAACACCCAGCCCTATTTCTTATTATTTATTTTGAAACAGGGTCTCACTGAGTTGCAAAGGGCCTCACTAGTTAGTAGCTGAGGCTGGCCTCAAACCTTGATCCTCCTGGCTCAGTCTCCCAAATGCTGGGATTACAAGCATGCACCACCATGCCCAGCTAGGATTTATTACTTAAAACTGATCTCAAGCAAATACTTAATTTTTAGTACTTCCGTGCCCTCATTTATAAAAGGAGATATTACCTAGCTCAGGAAGTTACTGAAATAATTATGGCATTCATAGAGTCTTTACAAAGGAGCAGGGACAAATTTCAAGTTGGGGTTAGCTATCATTCTTGTCATCCCGATTATAGAAAAAATCCTTACAATCAGAAAAATAACAAGTCACAATTTTAACATGGACAAAGGATCTATGCATACAGTCCACAAAAGATAAACATCAAATAGCTAACTAAAATTCATGAGATTATATGGTCAACTTCCCATAATCAGAAAAATGCAAGATGGAAGCACATTGAATCCCCAATTCTCAACTCTCTGATTAAATTAAAAATGAAGCCTGATGATACCATGTGCTGCCCTCAAATTCTCAAAATTAAAACATTTTAGGAGACGGGTAAGTTGACACAATGTCTTTGAAGATCCATCTTAAAATATCTAACAAAGTTAGATATATGCCTTATTAACCACCCATCATTTCTTTTTTTAGAAATCTGAAAATTAGGGAAAGATAGAGGACATAGCAGCCCCCAAAGGGGGGGGGGTCCCTGAAAAGAGAGTGACCTTGAAGCCCTTGGGGAATGGGCTTTTAAACTTTTTTAGGTTTTCTATCTGTTCTTTTATGATTGGTCAGAATTGGGTTTTGAGGACCAATGACTTTTGCACAGTTTCAATCCTGAATTTGAAGGATTATCTGTGGGCTGGTCAGGGCCTGAATCCCTGGCACCCAGCAGTCTCTTTCTTACCTTCCTGCTTACTCCCCCCAACCTCACAGAAAGGGGAATGCAATGGCTGCTTTAATTCTTCCTCCACCCTGCCTCCTGTGCCCCCTCTGATGATATGACCCTAACTGCTGTTAGGGAAATGGGACCATGACCACTCTAACTGCTTCGAGCTGGTAGGGGGCACCATCAGGATGTTGCAGTTTAGGGTCTCTGAGGATGAATGATCTAGAGGACTGTGGAAGAAGAATTCTTCATATGACAATGTGTTTTCATAATCATCTAGAGATAGAAAGCTGAAGGAGACCGGTGATCCTGGCTCAAAGTCATTCATGGTGCTTGATACATTAGTATATTACACAATAATCCATATATCTCTCCATAATGTTTTTATAGATAACCCTTTGCTTTGACAACCCACCATTTCTGGTGTATTATAAAAGACATATACAGGAATACAAATTAAACCACTTACCAATTAATTGCTCATCCTTGGGAGAATAAATATATAAATTTTCAAATAGTTTCATATCAAAATTCTAGGTCATGATTAAGATGAATGAAGTATGGTAAAGCCCATTTGGGGAATAGTGTAAACTTTCTTACAAAATTTAACATAATCTTACCATACAACCCAGTAATCATACTCACTGACATTTACTCAAATTCGTTGAAAATATGTGTCCATAGTAAAACCATCTCAAGGATGTTTATAGTAGCTTTACTTGTAATAACCAAAATTTGGAAGCAACTGAAAGATCCTTGAGTGGGTGAATGTGTAAACCTTGGCACATCTAGAGCCATAAATTCTCAAACTCATTGTCATATTGTTCCATTTTCAGAAAAAAAAAATTACTTAGTGCCCCAATGGAAACTTCCCTAGCCCCTTAATTTCATTCAATGTCCCCAAGTTTACTACCACCCCACTGAATCATCCCACAACCCCCCTGGGGGCAATATCAGGAACTCTGAAAATTTATGAGAGATGAACTAATATTTAGCAGAAAAAGGAAATGTACAATTAAGACATAAAAAGACATGAAGAACCATGCTGTTTTTATTACTATGGTTTTATAGTATAAAGTCAGGTATTATAATTCCTCCTACATGGTTTTTGTTTCTGATAACTACTTTGACTATTCTGAGATTTTTGTTGTTCCAAACAAATTTAAGAAACTTAAGAAACTAAAAGGCGAATCAATACATTGGATTGCTTTAAACTGAAGAGCTTCTGTACAGCGAAGGAAGCTATCAAGAACCTCAACAGAGAGCCGACAGAATGGGACTAATTCTGACAGAGGACTAATATCTAGAATATACAGAGAACTCAAGAAACACAGCACTAAGAAAACAAATAACCCAATTAAAAAATGGGCAAGTGAACTAAATAGACATTTCAGGAAGAAATTCAAATGGCCAATAAGTGCATGAAAAAAATGTCAACATCATTAGCAATTAAAGGGATGCAAATCAAAACTACCCTGAGATTCCACCTAACTCCAACTAGAATGGCAGTCATTCAAAACACAAACAACAACAGATGCTGGTGAGGATGTGGAGAAGTGGGAACTCTAAAACATTGTTGGTGGAATTGAAATTTAATGTAACCGTTTTGAAAAAGAGTATGGAGAATCCTCAGACAAATGGGAACGAATTTACCATTTGACCCAGCAATACCACTTCTGGGTATCTACCCAAAAGAAAGGAAAACAAACTACCAAACAAATGCATGTGTATCTGTGTTCATAGCTGCACAATTCACCATAGCCAAACTATGGAACCAGCCAAGATGTCCATCAAAGATGAATGGATTAAAAACTATAGGATATGTACACAGTGGAATTTTACTCGGCCATAAAGAAAAACACAATTACATCATTTTCAGGGAAATGGATGAACTGGAGGACATTATGCTAAGTGAGATTTGTCAGTCACAAAAAATAAGAAATCAGATGCTTTTCCTCATATGGAAAAGCTAGGGAGAAATGGGTAACAGAAGGAACTCTAGATGAAGAAGGAGATTCTACAGATGAGCAAATAAGGTGACCTAACTGAGGGGAGAGGAAGGAAACTCTCTAAAGCATATGACGTACTTAAACATCAAAGTCAATCACTAAGTCAAGCATGGGAAGGAGGGATGAAGAGGGAATGGGGTGGAGATTGGGTAAGGGCTAATTGAGGGATGTGTGCATATATGTCTCCAAAAGTCTTTTATCCCATTAAGATGTATGACTACAATGCACCAATAAAAAATAAAAAAATAAAAAAATAAAATTGACTTTTTTATTTAAGTAAAGGCCTGATATGTCATATAATGTTAAAAAGAAAAACGCAGCTGAGAAAATACAAACACAAAATATGTATAATTGTAGTTACCAAAGACAACTATATTTTGCATGTTAAATCATATCCCTGTATATTTGTATATTTACATATATGTATATTTATATCTACACATCTCACATATATGTATATGTATGTTTATGGGATGTACATATTTCTGATATGAATATAATTCATACATAAATAGCTCATATTTTTGTGTGTATAAATACAAATTTTTGTCCTACTAATTGCTTTACAATCCATCCTAATTTATTTAAACATCAACCAGTGAGTGAATATTTAGGTTGTTTCAACAAATTTTCTCCAAACAGATGTTTAGATTATTTAGTTCCACATCATGATAATACATACTAATGAGTGCTTCAAATGAAGAAGTTACAAATGAAAATGAAACATCTATGAATAGGAAAAAACGTGGTTAAATCACACAAAGTATTAAACAATTGTCCCATGGGGTATCTAATTCCAATATTTAGAAAATATGGTCTAGGAACTACAAATTCAGAGTGGACAGCTCCTCTAATCCTGCAAGCCCCTCACCCTGTTCACCCATTCAACTGCTACCAGAGCACCATTGCCTAAACACGAATTTGCTTATGTAGTTTTCAGTTTCAAAGCTCAGTTGTGCAACTCAAGAAATTCTCTCCTGCCTGTTTCCTTTTCTTTTCTTTTTTTTTTTTTTCTTTTTTTTTTTTTGCAGATCTAGGGATGGAACCCAGGGGTATTTTACCTCCTAGTTACAGCCCTCCCTGTTTTTTATTCTTTATTTTGAAACAGGGTCTCACTAAATTACAGAGAGCCTCACTAAGGAGCTGAGGGTGTTGGTGAAGATCCTCCAGTCTCAGCCTCCCTAATGCTGGGATTACAAGCATGCACCACCACACCCAGTTCTCCTACCTTGTTTCTCTCCCATCAGGTAGATAGGTCCCCAATTCACCATGGTCTTTCCTCCTCTACTCCTTTAATACTACTGACTGCTCTGTGTCGATTGTTCAGACCAACATCTTATAGGATGTATCTCACCTACAGTGTAGCTCAGGCAGCAAGGAGCACCTGGAACACTCTTTACAGTTACCTAATTTCCCCTACTTTCTGTCCTTGGACTTTAGATGGGCCGCCAGTGTTTTCTATATGTTTTTTGGAATTTATCTATTTTAGGATCATCTTATATTTTTATTTATGTATGTCATGTTAATTAAAAATTCATGAGATATGCAGATTATATAAAAAAGAATGAATTATATGTAAAAGAATTTAGGGCATGTGCGTAGTAGTAGTAGTAGTAGTAGTAGTAGTAGTAGTAGTAGTGATTGAACCCATGAGCTTTGAGCTACAACCCCAAACCTATTTTTTTTTTATTTTCAAACAAGATCCTACTAAGTTTTTGACGCTGACCTCCAACCTTCAATCCTCCTGACTCAGCCTTCCAAGTTACAGGTATATGCTACCATAGCCAGCTAAAAGTGTATCACTTTTAATATCCAAATAAGGTAAATAGGAGGAGAGACTAAGATAGATATGCAAGTCATTAGACACTCACATGGCTTGCAGCAGGACATCTTTAATTTTGGCATTAAGCTATTACGCTATCTCTTGACCAAAGCAAAAATGAAGATTTGGTCATTTTTCAGTTTAATTTATCCACATGGCAAAATCGTTTGCAGTCCTTGAGAAAGCAAAGGTTTAATTTTATTCCAGTCTTTTCTAGGGACTTTCCTGCTACTTGAATTTCTTCTCCCATTATGCCTACAGTTGAGCTTTGACTCCATTTCATTTGGTGGGACCTTTTAGTGTTGAACTTGTGCACATGGTCCAGCTGGTTGGTTCATAGAGGTGTGGTTTTCTTCTCTGGCATTTATGGTTTTTTTTTTTTTTTTTGCATTCTTCTACCTGTGCTGCGTGTTCAAATAAATTAAGTTTCTTATAGCACTCTTTTGTATTTTTTGGGTAAGTAATTTTCCTTTAAGATGATTGAGCTCTGTGGGACAGAGAATAGGGAATAATTAGACTTTTGTGTTAAGCTGAGAAGGTAAGATGCCAAATGAGCTGCCAACCAACTTCTCTCCTCAAGAGTTTTGGAAAATGAATATTGAGTTTTTAGAGGCAGTTTTTTGTTTGCTTGTTTGTTTGTTTCCTCACCGAGAAAGAAGATCCTATTTTATAAGCAAGTACTGAAAAGTAAAGATTAGATTCTGAGACCCTACGAAAGAAGCTTGGAAGGAAGACTACTAGGTTTAATTTTGCATCTGCAAAGTAATACTCCGTGGATCCATTGCCAGCCAGTGTCAATGTCAGATAGATTCAGCCCAGAAAAATATATCAGCTACCAAAAAGAGAATTATTCTTTACTCCAGGTGCTAGAATAAACGTCCTCGCCAGCACTGACTCAGGAGCAGGCTGCCTTGGCCAGCCGCCCATCCATGACCAGTGTTCCAACACCTCTCGAGCTGGTCATCTGGGCAACTTTTTAAGAAAGAGCCTCATTCATTCCCAATTTCAGAACAGCTTCCTGCCAGTTCTCCCCACTGTCATGGACATAAACTTAAGATATAGACTCTTGAGGTGGACAGTGTGCCTTGATGGAACCTGAAATCAGGGTACGGGTAGCAGAAAGATGACTGGATATCCTCAACATGTAAGTATCGCAGGAATGAACTGGATGCTGTCCACGTTCTATTCTTGGTTATAACTTCATCACTTTTCACAGTTCTGGCTTTGTCCTCTTGATTTTTCTTTCTTATCAACACTTTCCTTTTTCTCCTCAACATTTTTTATGTTCTCTGAGGTTAAAGCTGATAATTCTCAGCTAGATATGATGGTGTCGATTCATTAGCATATATTTAATATTTTATCCCACTTCAGTTTCTGTTATTTGAGTGGTTAGAGACCTCTTTCTTTTTAAGTGTGCTATATCTTTAGTTTCCATTTAAGTATTTAAACAATACCAGGTTGCTCTGTTTTCTATGCATCTTCCGTACTCTGCTTCCAATTTAGACTCTGTGAAGTTGATTGATCAGGATAGAGAGACACCTCAATTCCATGATCCATTTTTATGTGATGACACTACCAAGTAATAAAACTTATTGAACTATAATTATTAGAGACAGATTATTTTTGGTAAAGTACCTTCTAGTTTAATGATAATTCTTTGAAAATAGTTTCCTTTGCTGAACAGAAGCTCTTCAGTTTCATACAATCCCATGTATTGATTCTCCTTTTAATTTGTTGTGCCTTTGGGGTCTTGTTGAGGAAATGTTTGTCTGTGCCTATGTGTTGTAGTGTTGGACCTATGCCCTCTTCAAGGAGCTTCAAAGTCTCTGGTTTAATTTCCAAGTCTTTGATCCATCGTGAGTTGACTTTTGTACAGGGTGAAAAAGTGGGATTAACACCCAATTTTCTGCATATGGTTAACCAGTTTTGCCAACACCATTTGTTGAAGAGGCTATCTTTTTTCCAGTGTATGTTTTTGGCCTCTTTGTCAAAAATCAATTGGCTGAAAGTGTGTGGACTTGTTTCTGGGTCTTCTATTCTGCTCCATTGGTCTATATATCTGTTCTTTTGCCAGTACCATGCTGTTTTTATTACAATGGCTTTGTAGTATAGTTTAAAGTCAGGTATTATGATTCCTCCTGCGTGGTTTTTGTTGCTGAGAACTACCTTGGCTATTCTGGGCTTTTTGTTATTCCAGATAAATTTAAGGACTGATTTTTCTATTTCTGTGAGGAATGATCTTGGTAGTTTAATGGGCATTGCATTAAATCTGTAGATCACTTTTTGGGAGGATGGCCATTTTAATGATATTTATTCTGCCAATCCATGAACATGGAAGATCTTTCCATCTTCTAAGATCTTCTTCGATTTCTTTTTTCAGTGTGGGAGAAGATTTTTGCCACCTACACCACTGATAGAGGACTAGTATCTAGAATATACAGAGAACTCAAGAAACTCAACACTAAGAAAACAAAGCATCCAATAACAAAATGGGCAAATGAACTAAATAGACACTTCACAAAAGAAGAAATTCAAATGGCCAATAAATGCATGAAAAAATGCTCAACATCACTGGCAATCAGAGAGATGCAAATCAAAACTACCCTGAGATTTCACCTAACTCCAACTAGAATGGCCATCATTCAAAACACAAACAACAACAGATGCTGGCGAGGATGTGGAGAAGTGGGGACTCTAAGACATTGTTGGTGGGATTGCAAATTAGTGCAACCACTTTGGAAAACAGTATGGAGAATCCTCAGAAGAATGGGAACAAATCTACCATTTGATCCAGCAATACCACTTCTGGGTATCTACCCAAAAGATAGGAAACCAAACTACCAAACTAATGCATGTGTATCTATGTTCATAGCTGCACAATTCACTATAGCCAAACTATGAAACCAGCCAAGATGTCCATCAACAGATGAATGGATTACAAAAATGTGGGATATGTACACAATGGAATTTTACTCAGCCACCCAAAAAAAACTCAATTACATCATTTTCAGGGAAATGGATGGAACTGGAGGACATTATGCTAAGTGAGATTAGTCAGGCACAAAAAATAAGAAATCAGATGCTTTCCCTAATATGTGAGAGTTAGGGAGAAAAGAGGAGCAAACAAGACAACCTAAAGGAGGAGAAATGAGGGGGGAAGAGTAAAATCTCTAAAGCTCACAATGTACTTAAACATATCGAAGTCAATCACTAAGCCAAGCAAGGGAGGGAGGGACGGGGAGGGAATGGGGTGGGATTTGGGTAGGGGTTAAATCAGTGATGAGTACATGTTTGTACACACAAGTTTTTTACCCCAATAAGTTGTATGAATATAATGCACCAACAAAAAAAAATTAAAAAAAAGAAAAAGAAAATAGCAAATATCTGCTAAGTATGGTGGGGTACATATGCCTGTAATACAATACTTGGGAAGCTGAGACTGGAAGATCACAGGCTCAAGGTCAGCCTTAGAAAATTAGTAAGGCCCTCAGCAATTTAGTAAGAACCTGCTTCAAAATTAAATAAGACTGGGGAGGGAGTATATGGCTCAGTAGTAGAATTCTCCAGTCCCGCAATAAAATAAAATAAAATAAAATAAAATAAAATAAAATAAAATAAAATAGCAAATACTGTGGGGGATCAGAGAGCATGCCATAATATTTGCTGTTTAAAGTGATCCTATAGCCAGGCGTGGTGGCGCACGCTTGTAATCCCCACGCTTGGGAGGCGGAGACAGGAGGATCGTGCACGTTCAAAGCCAGCCATGCTGGCTTACAAGACCTTGTTTCCAAATAAAAAATATTTAAAAAATAGGTCTGGGAGTGTAGCCCAGAGGTAGAAAGGGATTCCAGGAACCCCAGTACCACCAAAAATAAAAATTAATTAATTAATTAGTTAGTTAAATAAAGTGATCTTAATAGTTGTCTGATTTCCCTGCCTCAGTCTGATTCGTATTCTGAGAATTATTTTATTGGGTTCAATTTAATGGTAACATTGTGGTTTAACTTCTTTTCTGCCATTGGAACTTTACCCCATTCATTGATCCTCTGTTTTATTTTCTGAACTTTGGAGGTCTTATTGAAGAAGTCTCTACCAGTGCCTAAATGTTATATAGTTGGTCCTATATCTTTTCCTAGTAATCGCAAGTTTTTTGGTCTAATTTCTAGATCTGTGCTCCATCTTGAGTTGATCCTTGTGCAAGGTGAGAAATTGGGGTCTAATTTAATTCTTCTATATGAGTATCCGGTTTTCCCAGCCCCATTTGTTTAAAAGGCTATTTTCTCTCTAGTATCCACTTTTGGCTTCTTTGCCAAAATTCATCTGGCTGTAAGTTTGATGATTTATTTCTGTCTTTTGTTCTTATTCTCATTGGTCGTTATGTCTCTTTTTGTGTCAATACCATGCTGGTTTTGTTTCTATAGTTCTGTAGTATAATTTGAAATCAGGTATTGTGATGCCTCCAGCATGCTTCTTCTTATTCTGAATTGCTTTGGCTTTTCATTGTTTTGTTCTTTCATATGAATTTGGAACTTTTTTTTAGCTTTGTGAAGAATAACATTAAGAATCTTCATAAGGATTGGATGAATCTGAAGATGGCTCTTACTAATATGGCTATATTGATTATATTTACTCTATTTATTACCAATTCAGGAGGTCTTCTCATTTGCTGTTCTTCAACATCTTTCTTTATTGTTCTATAATTTTATTGTAAAGGTCCTTTACCTCCTTGCTTATATTTATTGTTAAGTTGTTTTTGTGTTTGAGGCTTTCATGAATAAAAATATCCTTCTGGAATTTTTTTTCCCAGTGGATTCATGGCTAATGTACAGAAAAGTTCTGTGAGCCCTGTGTAAATAGCCTGCTAAATTTCACAGAAGGATGAGTCTATGGAGAGAAACATCAATCATCATAAGCATCTTAGCTGAGGCCATTGTGACTCTGTGGGCCACTGGCCGGTCATATATAAATAAAGCTAGCAGAGATCATATGTACTCAGTTGAGACTTCAAGAATTCCCTTAGGTTAAGTCCGGTTCTAATTGGCAGCCCACATAATCGCAAACTAAATAAATGTTTTTAAGTTTCTATGTTTTGATGATTTGCTGTCCAGCAATAAATCATTTTAGAGTCACTAATGGGCAAAAGCAGAGTCTGAGTTGTATCCCAGACCTCTTCAGGGTCAGAAGGTATCTTAGGGTGAGAAGAGAGAAGGGGAAAATTAGCATGAATAATTCCCCAAGTGAGCAACTAAGGCTCAGAAGATTATGAGTTTCTATTTTCCTTGTCTTACATTACCCTTCAGGCTACCTACCAAATTATGTTTTGCTTCATTGATCTGTAGAGAAGGAAAAAGAGCAGTAGAACAGCCAAGGGATGCCAGCAGAGGAGGACACTTTGAAGTCTCTCCCTGGAGTACAACTTCTTTTGTCTCTGTGAATTACCTCCGTTTGATTACCATCTAGATGAAAGCTGGTGTCACACATTCAAAGTTAATATGTTAAGCTCTGAGATAAACAACTAGGTGACAGCCAAATTTCAAAAGAAACCAGTAGATTGAGCGAATTGTCTTCTCTCCTGGTGTTTTTACCATATTTCACAATGATGCTCTGAAAATAGTGTGTTTTACAACAACAACAAAGAATTAAGGAAAAAAAATCTTTGCATTGGAAGAAATGCTGAAAAGAAAAAAAAAATCATACCCATGAAGCGACTTTCCTTCAACACTGGGCTAACTGTACACAGGAAGGGACTGATTTGTGTTTTGCAAAAGTGTACAATGATAAAGCATGCCAGCTTGGCTGGAGTAAGAGAACATCGGGTCGAGGTTTTGTTGAAATTGTGTTTGTTGTATTTCTTGAGTCCTTCTGTTCTGAACTGACCATTTGTCTTTTGAATTGATGCAAACCTCTTTTATAGACAATAAAACTTTAACTCTCTTTATATAGAAGAATATGTCCCTTTATCCTTTTCACCTTTTCCTTCTGTACATCTCCCTTAAAAATTCTTTAGTTCTAGAAAGATTCGTAGTCCATTTTAGATCGCAGTATTTGATATACTTTATGGGACTTCTTGAGTCAATGTTATACATAATACAATAAGAATAATTTTAAAGGATTAATTCTAAACTCCACACTGGAAATTGTTACAATGACAAATCTTATGAGTATTTAACATAATTAAAAATAAAAAGTAAAATGTGATCAAAATAAAGGATTAATCCTTCCTAATAATGTGGTGTTATTAAAGAAGTTTTACTGATTTCTTACCTACATTTATTTCTGTACCTACATTTATTTCCATTTGTATAATTAAATGAATTTTAAAATACTAAAATATATATATCTAACTGCATCTAATAGCAATGTATGTGCATATGTGAATGTCTTTTTTTGAAACCGTAAGCACGCATACTGCCACAAAAGTACATTTTATGACAAAACCATATACTTAGAAATAACAGGCTAGGGATTTTGCATATACTATTGCAGTAATATAAATGCACAAATATATGCACATAGATATTTACATATAAAATGTAGTATGTTGGCTTATGAATAAAAAATAATCATTATTTCTAGTTAGAATATCCAGAATGAATGTACATAAAACACAGGTACTAACCACATAAAGAAATCTCTCATAAAATTTATCACATGTCTCAGACAGCATTCTCACTGATATAATCCAAAACAACTGGCCACACGATTTAGGGAAATGAATATATATTTGTTCACAGTATTTGGAGATCTTGGATTCAGTCCATGACTGCCAAACTATTTTTCAGTATGCTGCAAACCTTAGGTCATGGCAGTGGGACAAAGAGAAAGAGAGCAACGGCTCTTCTTCACATCACAGAGGCTTGAAAGAAGAGAGTACCGGTAAGCAAGGGGATTCAAAGGCAAAAGCACAATCCCCAAGACCACACCCCCAGGGACCCAATTCTTCCCCATCTTCCTCCAACCTGGGTTACCACCCAGTGACTCCATTACACACCAACGAGGTTACAGCCCTTATTATTTAATTAAATCAATCCTGGACATTTGTAGATGAGCTCTTCAGGAGACAGTCTATGTCTAAACATAACATCCTAATAACTAAGCTGAAACATTTAAAAAATTATTATTATTATATTTGTTGGTTTATATGTTTATTTTGTGGTTCTGGGGATTGAACCCATGAACAATCTACTTCCAAGCTACACCCCTACTCAGCCCTTTTTTATTCCTTTCAAACTCATTAAGTTGCTAACAGTCTCACTAATAAGATGCTGAGGCTGTACTCAAACCTGTGATCATTCTGTCTCAGCCTCCCAAGTACTGGGATTTACAAATATGTATCACCATACTTGACTCTTAAAATTACTTTGAAAATATTATAGATTCATAGGAAGTTGCAAAGTTAGAAGAGAGGCTCTGCCTCCTTCTTCATTTCCTCAATAGTTATACCTTATATAATTATATGACTCTATCAAAACCAAGGATTTTACATTGGTACCATTTGAGTACAGGTATATGTCATTTTATCATACCTGTATGGTTTTTGTATAACTGTGACAATAAGGATTATTAACTGTACCCTCACCACCAACATTTCTCGTAAGTTCATAGTTATGCCCATACCCTAATCCCTATATCTCTAACCCAAATAATTTTTACAGCTTTTTTAATTTTATCACATTGAAAATGTAAAAAAAAAACCATAATGTGGTATATGTTATTTTGATTTCTATCCATGTTGTGTGCACCAAGAACTTGTACTTTACATTACTAAGTCATATTTGTGGTATAGATGTAACATGGTCTCCTTAAATATGCACTTATTTAGGAATACTGATATTGTCTCCAAATTGGGGCCATTATTAACATAGCTGATTGAACAAACATATTCGAGTCTTAGTGCAGACACACATTTTTATTTATTTTGGTTCAATATCCAGGTGTGCAATTTTACTTAGCATGTGGTATTTGCATGTTATGATTTTCTGTTGTACTTGTGATTGGTCTGCTTTATTTAGGATATAGTTGTGTGGCAAAAACGTTACACAGGTTTAATGTATGAAATTTGAAGAGTTTAGATACATACATGTGCTCATGATACATACCACCACAGTCTAGGAAATATTCATGTCCATCACCTCCAAAAGCTTCCTTGTGTTCATGTGTTTACGTGTTTGAGTTTTTTACTTGTTTAATTTTGATTTTCTTGTGTACTTTTGTAAGGAACTGCCAAACTATTTTTCAGGATGTTTCTAGTACTTTAAATAACCACGAGAAATGCATGTATGATCTCCATATCCTTATTCACAGTTGGTTTTGTCACAGTTTTTTTTTTTACCTGTTTTGATTGGTGTGTGGTGATACCTAACTAGTGTTAGTTTGTATTTCCTAGTGGTTGGTGATGTTGGACATCTCTTTATTTGCTCTCTGTATATCCCTATAGATCTAATTGATATTCTTGTATTTTTCCAATTTCTAATTTTTAATTGTTTTTAATGCTCAGTTCATAGTGTTCTTTATATATTTTAGATATGAATTTTTTGTAAGATATGTGAATTGCAAATAATAGCACTGTAAAATGGAAAGCTTCAGTATTCTAATAAACCTTCTATATTCTGACATGTACAGACGCAATAAACATCACAGAGTTCCCTTGGTGATTAATTGATATTATTTAAGGAAAAAGCGTTTTGGTAAATTCTAAAATAAAATTTTATGTTATTTTATCATTCTCCATTGACAAATATCAACATCCTTCCTCTCCCAACCTAGTCTAATTTTTAGGAAACCCAGTAGAGATACAATATTAAAGGTTAAAAAACAAATTATGTTAAAAATTTATTTGGCTGTTAACATATAGAATGTTAATTTCAAGGATTCTATTAGTACCACATTTTGGTGATTTAATCTAATAGCTTGGGTATACCTCAAACTCCTCCCAATGTTTCCCCTCTGTCTACATTCCTATTAGAGTACTGCACTGTCCCAGGCTCTCTACTAAACACCAAATATTCTTTATAAATAATACATTAAAAAACAAGCCCAGTTTTGTCCAGTTGTCTCCAAAATTATTGTAACATATACTTCTATAAATAAGACAATCCTCCCACAAAAATAAGCCCATACCCACAATTTATGTTTATTACAAATTATCAATATTTGCTAGCATATAAATATAACACATATATTGCTAAAAACACAAAAATAGAAATTTTTAAATCACATGAAAATAGATACCAGTAGAAACTTGATTTTTTTAATTACATCTTACCAGAATGTTACAATCCCCTGGAGAGCCAATTCTCCCTCTGGTATCTGACATTAGAAAGAGGTTAAATAAATAAATTCTCCAGCTAGACTGCAAGTTTCTTGGGGTGAGGAGGCCTCATCTTATCTTGAATTTATTGAGGTACCTAGCACAGATACTGGTACCTCATGGACACTCAGGATCACTAAAAAGAGATTGATTGATTGATTGATTGATTGATTGATTGATTATGGTACTGGGGGTGGAACCAGGAGCCTTCTACCTGTAAGATACACTCCCAAACTTACTTTATTGGAAACTAAGTTGCTGAGAGCCGCAATAAGTAGCTAAGGCTGGATTTGAACCTGTGCCATCCTCCTGTCTCAGCCTTCCAAGTACTGGAATTACAAACATGCACCACCATGCCCGGCTTTCATTAATAAGAGATTTAAAATATATAATTGCATTACACTGATAAACAAGAGGATAGATCTTAGAAAAGAAACCCCTTTAAGGCTTCAGCTGGCTTGGCTTCTTGGAAGACATATACTTAGATGTCTGAGGCCCTGTGAATGGATGGTGTTATTTTCAGAATTCTGCAGATATATTTTGCCTTTCTTTTTTACACACTTTTATTGGTGCATTGTAATGAGGTTCAAAGTCAAACAAACAAAATTCCACAGGTCTCGGTATGTTTCCTTCAGGTCCCACTGGCAACCTATCCTCCCTGTAGACAATAGTCCGCCTTTGTGTGGCGACAATTTGCCTTACCAAGAACATTTTCAACCGAACTTCCCTTTTGATCTGCATTACCTTTAAAATGCAGGGAATTACATTTCAGAAAATACTCTTTGTCAGCCCAACCGCTCAGACCTGCCATTAAATCTGCCATACTCTTTTTATTCACTCGCTCTCTCAAAGAGCAGGAAAGGGGCTCTGTAGTAAAGTCTCTCCAAATTAACAATAATTCATAAGGTCCTTCTTCACCAGGAAGTCATTTTGTAGCTTATAGATTATTTTTGGCCATATAAATAATTTCTCTTTTTATTAAGGCAGGCATTCATTTTAGTCATCTGTGACAAACTGTGAGAAGTCGGCTTGCTCAGACCATAAAGAAGCAGCTTTCTTTGTTCAGTCTGACAGACAGGCAAACTGAGATGTTTTTTAAATAATTTTTTAAAAAATCTCAAACCTAATGCGCAATACTCCTGATTTGGATAAATCACGTGCATGCACGTCGATTCATGCATTATGATCACCTACTATGTGTCCTGCCTTGGGCTACTTTCTAATGAACCATTACCTTTGGAGCATAACGATCTCCACAATCTAACTTTAATAGAAACACTTTACCCAAGTGAGAAAAAAAGGTAAAATGCATATAATGAGTTGGACCTCAAATATCACTTTCTCTCTGTGTGCACCAGATATCATTTTATTTTTGTCTTTAACCAAAAAGGTAAACTTGCAGGCACTTGTCCTCTTCAACTGATGTCTTCCCAGCCACAAATACCCAAGAACATTTGAGAAACAATTTTATTCATGTGATATATTTTATTTAACGAATGCTTAATGTATTTGGAAAGTATATCTAATGATTTTTGTCATTGTGATATACTATATGTTATTTAACCAACAACCTATAGATTAGAAAGGTAAATTCTGAGTTCATAAAGTGGAGACTCCATTTTTATAACCGTACAACCTCATTTGTCTGTGAGATGGAGGTCCTGGGAGGATTTCCTTTTCAAGACTAGCTGGCAAAAGATGAACCCATCTATAAAATCTCTATTATTTTCCCTTAATTTATTTTCTGTATATCTCAGTAGTTCTTATTTTTTTTTTTATCTCTGTTAGGGTCATTTCTTTTCTAAAAACTTCGTGGAAAACTATAGGAGCAAATAACACATGTGAACACCCGTTCATTTATTAAAATGCACATTGAATGTCATTCCCTGAATTTCACTAAGACCTAGCCATACACTGCTGTTTAAAATATATAAATACTAGGAAGGAATACACATCACTGTGATTCAAGGAAGAAAAAACGAAGGCTGTTATTTATCTATGTTTAAAATGTATCGGAATTTTTTTATTTTGTAAATAAAAAACCATTTGAAGCAAAAGTAGAAAATCCAAACAAACCTATATCTCCAAAGTTATAGGAAATAAGGCCTATTAGTTTGCTAAAGCTTCCATAACAAGGTTTCATGGATTAACACATCCCATCCCACATCTGCTGCCCCTTCTTCTTTCTTCTTAAAGGGTTACTTGTCATATTGGACTAGAGCCCCATTCTAAGTCTCATTTTCATTTAAGGGTCCCCTTTAATACTCCATCTCCAAATGCAGTCACATGCTAAATTCTGAGGGTTAGGGGTTCAACATATGAATTTGGGGAAAGAAGCTCCACTCAGCCATAATACAAAGTTAATACACATATATTAACTTTTTGTCTAGATAGCCAGAAGTGAACAATTGGAATTTGAAATTTAAAACATATAGCCAGGCGTGATGGCGCACGCTTGTAATCCCAGTACTTGGGAGGCTGAAACGGGAGGATCATGCAGGTTCAAAGCCAGCCTCAGCTACTTAGTGAGGTCCTCTGCAACTTAGTGAGAACTTGTTTCAAAACTGTACAGTCTGAGTGTGATGTGCAGTGTAAAACACGAGAGAAGTCCAGTATGCGTGGTATCAGCTTTAATGGTACGGTTCTCCTGGGGATGGGGATGGGCAGTTCTGGGGACCTCGCGCCCATCCGAGGCTAGAAGTGGAGGGCCCTTCTTTTAAGGAATGCATCTCGGGGGTGGGGTTTACTCTTGGGAACGCATGATTCTCGCAAGATATTACTCGTGAGGCAGACTTTTTCTGCCTCCAGGGTCCACCCCTTGCACGTGCAGAGGTCACGTGGGGGAAGGGACCCCGACTTATCAAAAATAAACAATAAAAATAGAGTTGGGGGTGTGGCTTGGAGTTAGAATGCCTCTGGGTTCCATCCCCAGTTACACACACACACACACACACACACACACACCATTTATGCTCACAGCAAAAAATGGAATATTTTGTATAAATCTAATGAAACAAGCATGAGATCTAAATGAAAAAAGCTATAAAACTATGATAAATGCAAATGGCCTTTCATAATATATTTTGCAAATCTATGGCTAGAAGTAAATACCAAGATATCACATTTTTTAAGATTATGTAAAACTTTGTCATTATGATATATCATACTTTATTTTATCAATATTTCATATATTACATTTATGTGGATTTAACTTATACTATTAAAAATTATATTTCATATTATTGTGCAGTTTGCAACCATACCCCTAGGTCAACCTTCTGGTAATATAATTGTGAAAAGTGTGTGTACATTTGAAATCTTGTTAGATAAAAATTATGCTCCCAAGTGGCATAAGTGCCAAACTATGGAACCAGGCTAGGTGTCCATCAACAGATGAATGAATTACAGAAGTATGGGATATACACAAAATGGAATGCTACTCAGCCATAAAGAACTAAATTATACATTTTTAGAGAAATTGATGGAATTAGGGAATATTATGCTAAGTGAGATTAGTCAGTTACAAAAAGTTAAAGGTCAAAAGGTTGGATGTTTTTTCTTAGATGTGGAAGCCAGGGAAAAATTGGGACACAGGAGGGACTCCAGACAAATGAGGAGGAACGTCAGGAGAGTGAGAAAGCGGACATAACTGAAAGGGTGGGAGGTGGGAGGAGGACTTGAAGAAGGAGACACCTCAGTGGGCAGGATGTATGCGCACCATCTTATCAAAGTTCTTCTATGTTCATTATGGGGAAAGTGTAGAGAAGGAGGGAATGGGGTGGGAGCTGGGCAAGGGCTCACCCAGTGCTGTGTGCAAGCATGCCTCTATCACTCTGAGCCTCATCATGATGTATGATTACAATGCACCAATTTAAAGATGCTGAGTTAGGTTTCGTCGTTTTTATTCACTTTTGCCAGTTATATACGTGTGGATTCTCATTTCGTGTTTGTTCATTTAAATATAGCGACAGTGAGAATGATTGCGTTGCTTAATAGTTTGTCTTATTTTTGTGAAATTACTATTCTTCCTAAGTGCCGCATGTAAGTCTTACTTGTAAATTACACATCTTGCAAATACTTTGTGCAGTGTATTTTAATTGTTCATACCGCCGTAATCTAAATTTTAACTTTTTAGTGGCCACTTTATCAATATTTCCTTTGTGGGTCCAGTGTGGCTTATCAGACATGTTTTTTTCTGTAATATTTCTAAGGGTTTTTTCACATTACATGATTAATAAATCTCAAGTTGATTTTGAGACCACAGTAGCTATAGTCATTTAAGTTTATTTCAAACATCAATTCAGTTGTCACAATACCATTTTCAATTAAAACACCTTTACCCACTGAATAAAATAGCAACGTATTCCTCTATGACTAAGTCGATGTTTTCTAGGTCCTCAATTTTGTTCCATTACACCTCTGGTTTTTTTTCTTGTTTTACATAGCTATTTAGTACATGCATTCCTCAGAAAATATTTTGTAAATTTTTTCACAAAACATTTCATTGGTATTCTAATTTGAATGGCATAGGCTTCTTAGATTAATTTCAAAAGATAACATCTTTATGATATTGAGTCTTTCCATCTAAGAATAAGTTATGACTCTTATTCCAAGACTCCTTTTATAACCCTCAAAAGAGTTTTAAAGTTTTCTTCACATAAACCCCGAGTATTTCTTTTTCCTAGCTTTTTTTTTAATCTTTTTTCTTGGGATTGTAAATGGAATATTTTCTTCATTAAATTTTCTGTTTATAGCTGGCATATAACAAAACTAATGATTTTGATATAAATTTGGCAACCAGGGAATTTTCCAAACTCTCCTTTTTATTTCTTATGGTTTTCCAGACAACTCTCATGAGTTCTAATGGTACGCAATCATACCATCTGCAAATAACAATAATTTAATGTCCTCCGTTCTCAGTTTTATAGTTCTCCTTTTTATTCTCTCGCATAAACACACTAAGACTTTCAGAGGTATGATAATTGACCTCCTGCGTACCTTGTTCATTCCAAACATTTCTTACTTAGAAAATATGAACCAGACTTACCACGATTCATCCTGTCCACTTTATGCTTTTACTTGCTTATAGGGTAGAAATGTTATCAAGACCATCCCCAAAGCTTGCTAACCTGTGATATTCTTGCACTTTTTCTCTTTCTCTGTCTTACAGCTTTCAAAGCTGCAAAGCTGCGCCATTCCACATGTTTGATTGTGACTAGGAAAGCAATGTAACAATTATATTTGTTCATACCAACTACTTAGATGCTGGGAAGCCATTTTATTTTTCTCCAATTCTCCTGCAGAAATACCACCATGCTATTGCCTATGGGATGCCTGACACTTCACTGAGGATTTGCATTTAGTGACACATTTAACTTTTTCAACTAACCTAAGGGACAGTTTTTATCACTGTCCCTATTTCATTGATGAAGCCTAAAAAACACCTTCTAAAAAAGTTGCACGGTTAATTCATAGAGCACCATACTCAAAACTACATCTTTCTGTCCCCTAAACTCACACTCTGGGCTACATTTTTTTACTTTCAGGAAGTCTGAAGTCAGGGATGAACAAAGTTCCAGATGGATGTAGAAGAAGGAGTGATCAGTTCTACTCAGAGAGGGTCAAGAAGTAATGTACCCCCTCCTAAGAATCAGCACTAAGAAGGATGAATAAATAATTGATCTCCCACCATGACCAGGAAGTCCCTACAAACCCAACATCACAGCTTTGCAGTAACCATCAGTGGATATCCCCCTGGGGGCTGGGCAGTTCCTCCTGTTACAGCACACTCAATTATTTTCAAGTCCAAACTACTTTCCTTAAGAGTGGGCACATGCTCAACAAGCTTTTTTTAGGAAGGAAAAAGCCTTGTTTTTACCTGTGGAAACTTAATTCAATTTTCAAACTCATTTCTGCTTTCAAGCAGCTTCTGTCCCCAAACACAATCCTGTAGTGGGATTTATAGAAACACAGAACACGAAAGACATTTACTCAGAAGTAACTAAGGGATATGATGTGGATTAGAACTCGGGGAAAATAATAAGTGATAAAGCTACCGAGTCCTGAAAACACAGAGCTCTACTTGAAAGCAGACTGAGATTTGAACGGGATGAGTTATCGTCAAGCGAACAAGAATAGGTCAGGAATTATATCTGAATTACTTCCCATATCAAAAGTTGCATTGAGCATCTAATTTTCCCCTTAACTCTTTTTAACCCCATTAAAGGAAACATCGACACCTCCTTTCACTCCCTTCTATAGATGAATAAATAAAGGAATAATTGAATTTCCAGGGCTATTCAGAGGAGAACTAAAGGCCTACAATTAGAATTAATAATTCCCAATCAAAAGACCCTTTAATCTTTTGGCTGATAATTGCATTTTATCTTGTCTTCCTAAGAGGATGCTGCGAATCTGAGGTTTGTCCTGGACATTTGTTGTTGTTGTTTTTTGTTGTTGTTGTTGTTGTTGTTGTTGTTGTTGCTGTTCTGGTTCTCTCTACACTTTCCAGCCCTCTGGAGTTTCTGCTCAACTAAGTCTGGCTGTTTTCATAAAAGTCCAGGTGAAAAGCCCCAGGGCAAGAATGGGTAGTGGCAAACCTCCCCACATACTCACAAAACATCACAGTCAACTGCTCATTTGTTGGTCAAGAAACGTCAATGGTTATTATGGATCACTCCATCTGCACTGTTATTGTTCTAAAAAAAAAAAAAACCCAGAGGAAAGAATGGTATGTGATCTTCTCTCACAGGACGTACAATCTAATGTGAAGATAAGAAGTCATTAGGGAATATAGTTAGAGAAATGTCAACAGAGGGTATAAGAATTAATATGACAAAAATGGCAAGGTGTGATTCAGGGCTAAAAGAGGAGAAGACAACTCATTGTACCTCAACAAATTTGAAAATTATCTGCAAGGTTGGAACTTGCCCCTACAACACTAAAACACCAAGTGGTGTGTGTGTGTGTGTGTGTGTGTGTGTGTGTACTAGAAAATGTCAAACCTTTATTCTTATCTTACATTTAAAACCATAGGATCAGGCCGGGCGTGGTGGTGCACGCTTACAATCCCAACATTCGGGAGGCTGAGACAGGAGGAATGTGGTTTGTGGCCAGCTTCAGCTATTTAGTGAGGCCCTTTGCAACTCAATGAGACTCTGTTTCAAAATAAAGAACAAAAAAATGGGGCTGGGTATGCAGCTTGGAGATAGAATGCCCCTGGGTTCCATCCCCAGTACCACAAAAGAAAAAGCATAGGATTTATATTTTTGAATAAGGAAAACAAGATTTAAAAAATTCAGCTCGTTTGCTGCAAGGTACAGAGGGTTTTAATGTCAAATGATTTAGTTTTCTTCCCATGGGATTGTAGTGGGAATACTGAAAGATGCCAGCAGACACAGGTATGGTTGTGTATCATATATGACATCAAGGAATATGGAGATATACGAATGTGGAGAGTTTGCTGTATATCCTAATAGGAAGAAAAGTTCCCACAGATTCTCAAAGGTCTCTCTGAGATACCTTTTTCCGGTTATCTTACCCTTGTCGATGAATTTCTGACCATAATAAGAATCATTACTTTATTATTCTTATAGGAGATTTCGAATATTCTAGAAACTGAAAAAATACCTTTCTACTTACTAGGTTCAGCTGATTCTGCAAAATCAAACCCCAAAAACCCATCTCTAGGTAAGTCAAAGGTCAGTTTCCTAGGAAACCTTTACCAGCCAAAGGTCTGACTTCCTACAGACCCCAAAGCCTGCCAAAGGTCTGAAGTGCTACAGGTACCAAACTAATATCTTTCTGTTTTGTTTTCTTTGTCACTCATTTGTATTTTCCCATTCCCTTAAGTATGTTTTATTATATTTTGCTAAACCCAGTCTTTCAAGGAGCCTCAAATCCTATTACAAAAGTGTGTGGTAAGAACAAATACATACATAGGAAATTAGATCAGGATATTAGTCTGACAACAAATGCTTATATCTTCCTTCCCTAGAGAAGATATAAAAAAAACATCGTGTTTGAGAAAATAAAATTACAACATTAGCAGTAAACAAGAAATATTCTCTTCAGTGTATCAAACTTGAAGAATCTATGAGAGTCAGTTCAGAAAGGATCAGTTTGACAAGAGATGACAGGCAAAGAGCCTAGAAGGAAGGACAGCCACAGAAAGCATGAACATTTCTAGAGTTTTCCACAGATGAAAGGAGTAAAGATGCATGATGATATACTGACGACTATCAAAGAAATGTATGTGCGTGCGTGCGTGCATGCGTGCGTGTGTGTGTGTGTGTGTGTGTGGTACTGGGGACTGAACACAGGGGCATGCTACCTTTGCACCACACCCCAGCCTTATTTTATTTTAACCAGGTTCTCACTAAGTTGCAGAAGGTCTTGCTAAGTTGCTGAGTCTGGCCAAAAACTTGCAATCTTCCTGTCTTAGCCCCTCAAGTACTGGAATTACAGGTGTGTACCACCATTATAGGCCCAGCTTATCATGATGATGTTTAGCAGAATTAAATTCACTCCATCTGATCTTTCATATGTGGGTGAGAGAAACTTTAGGCAGTGCTGTGGATAATTGTGTGAGAAAGACTAAGAAATGCCAAGGTGGTGATGATATCCAGAAAGACCAGAGGACATGCTCCTTTAACCACTGGCAAGGTAAGCTTGTCCTATGCCATCCCCATGGGGACTAGAAGCAAGCTACGGTGTGCAGAAAGGAGAAACTCAAAAAGAAAACTAAACCAACATCAAAATACATGAAGATCAAAGAACATGACCTCAGATAAAGACTTCACCTCTCATTGAGAGAAGCTGAAAATTAGCATTACAAAGGGGTAATATAGAAGAGAAATTTGAAAAAAAATGTTCTGAGATTTGCAAAAGTTGTCAATACTCCACTTCTATTCCATGTCTTCTAAACAGGCATGACCTTGGATTGCAAGATATAGAAAGCACAGGTCTGATTTGGCTTCTTGGTGGTTCAGTCTACTGAGAGACCCAGATGTAAAATATGTTGGAGAAACAAAAATAGAGAGGATTTTTTTTTACCTCTGCTAAGCAATAATTTGGTGGAGAGTTTAAAGATCAGCTGAAACTTTGCAGGTTTGGAAACTTAGTCCAGGTAGAGAGGACGGCATGATAAAATGGAGGAACCGTGGAGGCGGAGGTAGTGGCACACATCTGTAATCCAAGTACTTGGGGAGCTGAAATAGGAGGGTCGCAGATTTGGGGTTAGCCTCGACAATTTATTAAGACCCTATTTTAAAATAAAAAGGAAGGCTGGAAGTATAGCTCTGAGATAGAATGCCCCTGGGTTCAACCCCTGGTACCAAAAAAATAAAAGGGGGAAATGTGTCAATACAAAGCACACTAGCACATTCAGCATGTGTGAGCCGCCAGTTTGCAGGGCTCAGCTTAAAGACTACATGGACCATGGGGATTCGATTGGCTGTAGATTCTTATGTAGGGCAGAACATAGGAATCCATCTTCTATGTACAAAAGCAGACTAGTAAGCTCCCATGCCTCACTCCGACCACCTTGTTTGATGAACGGTATAATTCATACCTAAAACTATATTCCAAATTCACAAGTCTAGCAGAATACTCTCCTGTTTATACAAAGTCAGGAACCTATTAACATGTCTTTTCTATTTATCATTTTTTTCATTGCCTTGAATAGAAGGGAAGCCTTGCTTACTTTATATTTTCCTCTCAATAGTAGATACCCCCAAATTGAAGTGGGGATGGGGGTACTCTTTTCTAGTCCTGTCTCTTGATGCCAGAGAACTTATTTTCCTCCAGATACTTGTTTAGGGTATAAAGTTGGGATGCTGGCACAGCCTGGATTCTTATTGACGAGCTTCCTTGTTTACTGTTGTTCATCTTTAAGATGTTGCTTTGTTAAATACCGAAAGGTTAACAGCAGAACCCTGTTTGCCTTGAGTAAATCATACTCAATTTTCTGGAGCTCATTGCAAACAATCTGCTCCAAAAGCACTAATTAGAGCTGAGGATATAAAATGTGAGTCTGGACAGCACTGTCTGCAGAGTCTCAATTATGTGCTTCTTTTTCTCTTTCAAATCAACAGAGTCCTTGTGTGTGAGTCAATCTCATTTCTTCTTCAGAAGGGAAAATGCATGCTAAAGATGGGGATCCAGGCACTGTCTGGCATTCCAATGGCAATGGAGGGCTGAAGTGGCAGAATGTGGACCATGCAATTGTTCTGAAAAAACTTGTCAGCATCCTAGAGCTGTTGCTAATGGTTACTGGCAGAGCCCAGAAGATGCTGGGGTGTCATTCATTTGATCAGGAGCTGCAGAGTAGGGTGTCTAAATGGAGCTCAGTTAGAGGCATTCTGTCTTCTTTCTTTCTGTGTGTGTGTGTGTGTGTGTGTGTGTGTGTGTGTGTGTTGCTTGAGAAGAAAGGAATGGACTTGTCAATAGATAAAACAGTTCTTACCTTCTGTGCCAGTTATATTTTGCTGTATCATTGAGTCCTCAAAATGCAGTGGCTTCAACAGTATTTTATGAGTTCTTCCATCTATAGAGTGACCGGGTAATTCTGCAGCCCGAGCCTGCTCAGCTCATCTGACCTAGGTGTACTCATGAGTTTGCAGTGACAGACTGGATCAGGTGCAGACTGGGCTCAGCTTGGAGGGCTCGTCTCCAGTCCATATGGTCTTCCGTCCTCCTACAGGCTAGTCTGAACTTACTGCAGGGTGGCCCAGCAGGGCTCCCTGCGTGAACAGAAGCAGAAGAAGCTTCTTGGCCTGGACTTAGACCTGGCACTGCATTCCATCTACCATGATCTCATGACCAAAGCAAGCCCCAGAGCCAGCCCAGCTTTGAACAGTGGGGAAACAGACTTTGTCTTTTGAGGAGTAGCAAAGTCCCAATCAAGGGCATAGATTAAAGACAGATGGAGAGTTGGTGTGATGTTTGCGGTCTATCACAAGTCACAAGGGAGTAAGGGCTTTCTTAGAACCCAAAACAAACAAACAAACAAAAAATTGCATGCTTAGTATTATGGAAGGGCACTTTTATGACCCTGCTGGAGTATAACTAAGGGAAGTTGACCTCTCCTCTTCTACAACTTGTTCTTATTTGCTGGTTTGGAAAACCTCGTGATAAATTCCTCGGTGTGTCATATTGTGTCAGATGACTTCATTAAGCATGAATAAAGGAGAGAGTATTTACCCTACAGCACTTAATAATAAGCCCTTTTTTTTGGTAATCCATCAGTCATGGATACAGCTCAGAAAAGAAGTTAAACTCCATTATGGGAAACAAGGCATGCAAGTGAGCAGCCCCCAGGCAGGATGGATTCTCTACCTCTATGTAACACCATCGGACAAATAAGGAGTAAGGTCCCCAAGCGACTGGGTCCTATGGATAATAAAAGAATGCATATAAGCAGCAAAAAGCCAAAAACCATGGAGTGACTATGAAAAATCAATGTAAGTTTAACTTTAAGAATTTAGAATACCTGAAAGATTATGTGTGTGCTACCACTGAATGAAAGAAGAACTTGGAGCCAGGCGTGGTGGCCCATGCTTATAATCCCAGCATTTGGGAGGCTAAGACCAAAGAATCGTGGTTCATGGACAGCCTCAGCTACTTAGTGAGGTTCTCTTCAACTTAGTGAGACCCTGTTTCAAAATAAAGAATAGAAAATAGGGCAGAGAGTGTAGCTCGGAGGTCAAACACCCCTGGGTTCCATCCCCAGACCTGCAAAAAAGGAAAGGAAAGGAAAGGAAAGGAAAGGAAAGGAAAGGAAAGGAAAGGAAAGGAAAGGAAAGAAAACTTGGTTCATGGTAACATGATAAACATGATGCTTTTGAGGAAATAAACATCAAAGCACATTGAGGATTGGATGGAGTTTACCAGTTTACAGTCTAAACATATATGATTGATTATTGAACTCCAGGTATGAGGAAACAGTGACACCTAGCCTGTGTTTAGGGCATGGAGCAGGAGGACACAAACACCTAATACCTCAGTAATAAGGGGGTCTATAGACCCAAGAGAATGAAGAGACCACCTTCGCATGGGGGTCAGCCAGCCTCCAAAAGTCGAGAGTCATATGCTTTCTCACACTCGTGGAACCTAGAGAGAAAATAGGGGCTTTAGATAAATGAGGAGAGAGACCAGGAAAAACAGTGGAAGTGGATTGGTGAGGAAGAGAGGAAGGGAAATAGGAGGTTTGAGGAAACAGTTCAAATAATTCTATGTCTATATATGAAGGTGTCACTACCAGTCTCACTAACATGTACAGGAAGAAGGAGGGGGGGATGGAATGGGATACAGAAGGAAACACATCAAGTGCTGGGTGCATGCATTAATGTCTCCTCTTGAATCTCACTATGATGTATAAATTACATTACACCAAGAAAAATATAAAAAAGAAATAAAAATTCAGCATTTTTTTTTCTCTCTCTTTGGCTTCTCCCTCCTAGCCATGAAAGCAGTTGTAGTCATGGATGTTTTTGACATAGCAGACTAACTATGGCCCCAAATTTCTGGCTGGAAAACTGAAAAGGAAAAAAAAAAAGAGCCTCATATAACCAGAAAAAACCAAGAAGATCACAGAAAGGGAAGAGCTTAAGAACTCCTAGAATTCACACGTGTGGGGATCTAATTCTAAGGAAACCGAAGGATTTAAAACTGGAACCCAGATAACAGCCACCAAGTGCATTCCAGACTGGATACTGGGAGTGCGGATGTGAGCCACACTCAAAGAGCTCTACAAAGGCTTTGGAAAGAGTCTAACCTTGAAATCGCATTCAGAAAAGGTAGATTCAAACTTGAGGTTTGAATCCAATCAGATAAATTGCCTGTCCCCCCCAAAAAAAAATACACACAATTTTTTGCAGAAAATTTAAATCGGACTTATAGCTTTATGACATACTATTCATAAGGTCCAGAATACAATTCAAAATTATTTTCCATAGGAAAAAAATAAGTTTGTTGGGAAAACTCAATCGACAGATGAAATCAAGGCAATGACTAAGATGTTGAAATTATTCAACGAAGACTTCAAATCAGCTAAAATAAAAATTACCAAATAAATAGCAGTAAATTCCCTTTTAAGAAATAAAAATGTAGAAAATCTCAGTGAATAAATAAAATTTATAAATCATAAGCAAAATAAAAATTTTTTAAGTGTGATCTGTAATAGAAACGTAACTGAATAGATACAACTGCATAATAGAAATGACAGGAAAGTATAGATGAAGAAAGGTGAATAGAAATTTTTTAATATTAGCAGAAAATAAAAGTAAGAATTGAAAACACTGAACAGCCCTTAAGAACCTTCATTCATTAATGAACATTCACATTACTAGTAGCCCAGAAAGGGACAATAAAGTATACCAGGCTGAAAAAAAATCTATTTAAAGACATGATAGCTAAAAATCTCTCCAATTTTTGAAAGTGATAAGTCTACAGATTCAAGAAGCTTATTCAATTTCAAAGCAGGAGGAATGCAAAGAAATTCAAATCCAGTGACTAAAGGTTAGAGGCAAAAACGAATTCTAGAAATACACCAGAAAATGCTGTTCCTCTTATAGAGAAATATATATTCAAGAAATTATAGAATTCTCACAAAAAATTATGGAGTCCAAAAAAATGTTAAATATTTTAATGCACTCAAAGAGCTGTCAACCCACAATTCAAGGAAGACAATTTTTTACAAAGCAAACGAAACAAATAATTTTTTTTTTGCAGTACTAGGCATTGAACCCAGGGGCATTCTACCTCTGAGCTACCCTCCTGTCTATTTTTTTTTTTTTTTGAAACAGGATCTTTCTAAGTTGCTGAGACTCGCTTCAAACCTGTAATCCTCCTGTCTCCGTCTCCCAAGTACTGGGATTACAAGAATGCATCACCATGCTCAGCTACAATTAGTTTTCTTTCTAATTGCAATGTTTTTACTCCTTTTAGTAAAGATTATAACTTCATTGCTATTTCAGCCCAAAAATAGACATGTATAGGTATTTTGTTTAAATTCTATGCAACTTTTTGCAAATTAATCAAGGGCATTTTTTTTTTCTTGGGAGATGACTCTGGTGGCTCTTGGGGTGCTGGGAGGAATTGTTAGATCCCTCTCTTCTAAAAAAAAAAAAATTTTTATTGGCACATGGTATTCATAATGGAGTACAAGATGGAAGAGACATACATGCACACATCACCCCTTTAGCCCTTCCCCAATTCCCACCTCATTTTATTCTCCCTCCCTTCTTCTCATGTTTGGCTTAGCAGTTGATTTTGATATGTTTGTGAATATACATTCATGCACATTAGAAAATTTCCTTCTTGGGCCAGCGTGGCCGGGATCGGAGCCTGCTGTGAGGCAAGGCCAGTGCTGGGGTCTCCGAGGCTGGGATCAGAGCCTGCCAAGGGGTCAGGCCGGTGCTGGGGCCAATGGCGGGAATTGGAGCCTTCAGTGAGGCAAGGCCATTATTGAGGCCTCCGAGGCTGGGATCAGAGCCTGCCGAGGGGTTAGGCCGGTGCTGGGGCCACCGAGGCCGGGATCGGAGCCTGCCGTGAGGCAAGGCCGATGCTGGGGCCTCTGAGGCCTGGATCAGAGCCTGCTTAGGGGTTAGGCTCCGGTGCCAGGGCCATGGGCTAACATCAGAGCCTGCCGTGAGGAAGGCTGGTGCTGGGGCCTCTGAGGCCAGGATTGGAGCCAGTTGAGGGGTTAGGCCAGTGTTGGGGCCAGCGAGGCCAGAACCAGGGCCTTCCGTGAGGCAAGGCCGCTGCTTGAGCCAGCGAGGTCTGGATCAGTCCACTGGGTAGCCAGGCCACAACTGGGGCCATCAAGAGTAGGATCGGTATTTGCAACGCGGCATGCACAGAGAAATATCGCAGAAAATTAAAACCAGATGCTTCCCCTAATCAGCAATAACTAGGAGGAAACAGGCAACAGGAAGTGGTCGAGTTACAGAAAGGGCCCTATAGTGAAGCAATTAAGGTTACCAATCAGAGGGTATGGAATAGGGGAGGATGGAGCCTCTTTAAAAAGCAGGAGGAACATAAACACATGTATCAAAGTTAATCACCAAACAAGCATGGGATCGAGGGAGGGGGAGGGAATGTAATGGGGACTGGATGAGGGCTAATTGGTTGATGTGTGCTTGTATATCCTCTCAAGTCTTATATTCCAATGTGATGTATGATTACAATGCACCAATAAAAATAAATTTAAAAAAAAAGAAAATTTTCTTCTTCCCCTCTCCCATCACCCCAGGATAGGCTTCCTTATCTGCTCATCTATGGGTTTTCCTCCTTCATCTCGAGTTTCTCCTATGACCAGTTTTCTCCCTAGGTTCCACCTAGTAGGGGAAACATCCGATTTCTTACTTTTTGTGATTTACTAATCTCACTTAGCATACTGTTCTACAATTCCATCCATTTCCCTGTCATTTCTCATGTGCTTGGAACAGGGTCCTTGAGTCCAGGGCTGAGATCCACTCAGTCCACATTACTTTAGGGCAGCAGATGACTGACTGCCTCCTTAGGACCAGCGTTTTACCAGCTGCCTTTGAGTACAAATTTGGGAAATCTCAGAGGAGGAGGTCTGCTTTTGCCCTCCTGGAAACTGAGCCGAGAATCAATCTAAGTGCTCCATTGGACAGATGACAAAAAGGCTTTTCTGAAATAAATCTTTAAACTTTTCTCTCTGCAAGAATGACTACCACCAGGGACCCTTCAGAAAGAATAAAGCTGTCCATCTGAAGTGGTGCCTGTATTATCTGCAGGAAACCAGCACCATAGAACGACACTCAGTGACTCTGGTCACTTCAGACACGAAAACAGCCCATGTTATTTGCTTTGTTCATTCATTTTCCCAATTACAAAGTAAAGTATGTTCAGTTTGTAACATTTTGAAATGACAAAATAAGAAAAAAGAAAATTGTTTCTCCTTCTACAAATTAAAGACAATTCCTTGCAGAAACTCACTCTCTACAAAAGTTTACCAAATTCTGATTATTCTATATATTACTAAGTATTTTAATTCCTTAGCATATATTTAAGCATATGTTCAAACCCTTAAATAGTTCCTATAAGCAGAATATTTTCAATAACCTTATGATAGATTATCACATGAATATATACTTATTCTCAATTCCTTGTTAATCACTCTCTATTCAAGGTTAATATTATTTTATTAAAAATAACTGTGAATAAACGTGTTGTTCATAATGTTGCATGGCTTTTTATAAATAGATTGCTTATAAATAAAATAATACATTGATACCTAGAATCCAATAGCCTCTCCAGACTTTTGTGCCAGTTAACAAACTAACAAACATGGTACATGAAATAAAAATTTTCCTAAATCTGAACAAAGATAAACACTGTAAGGTAGGCATAGTAGTGCATACCTGTAATCTCAGTACTTGGGAAACTGAGACATGAGGATCTCAGGTTCAAAAGCAGCCTTAGCAATGTAGTGAGATTCCCAGAAACCTAGAAAGACCTTGTTTCAAAACAAAAATTAAGGGAGTAAAAGCTCGGAGGTACAACCCAAGACCACCAAAATACAATCAACAAGAGGCATTATAATGTTTACTACTTTTTCTATTATTTTGTTTTTCTTGTTTTCTGTTACGGTTGTTGATAACTGCCATTTTTGCCTTAGACTTACTGGTATTTGTAAAATATCATGAATGCATTTATAAGATTATTATTTGCCATTTAATGCAATTTAATTAATTTTCCTATTGAGTAATTTTCACCAAAAGTGTAAACAGTGAAATCTTCCACTTTTAGCTTTCTAATTCTCAAACTCTTACAGTTTGTGTATATATCTCAAAAGATATTTCTACACATAGGAACAAAACTAAGCTGATTCTATTCACAATATGTTTGCTATTACAAAAACTTTCATTCAATACCCATGTGCCTCAGTCAGCGAGCTAGCTCCACGACGTATAGGATTACCTGTTTTCAGGCATCCTGATAAAAACAGTATGTTCCTGAACTTTTTAGAGCATCTTTTCTGGTATAATGAGTTCAAAGTTATATTTTCTTACAGCTCCCATTTGCATTTCTCTTCCTGTAGCAGATGCCGAGCATCCTTTCCCATATTTAAGAGCCACTTCTATCTCATTTTGGTAATATGAAAGATTTATTCAAATGCGTTTTCAATTAAGTGTTTCTTTTGCTTACAGATTTCTCACAGTTGTTTGTACACTATGAGATTTGCACTTTGTTGTAATGTGAGATGCAAATATACTTTCAGATTTGACATTTATCATTTGACCTTGTTTGGTAGGTTTTCCTTTTATATAATCAATTTAATCAGTCATTTCTATGTTGACTTTTGATTTATGAGTCACAGAGAGGACTTTGTTGTTCCAGAGTGATAAAATAACTCTTCTGTGTTTACCTCTAATAACTCTGTGGCTTCATCTTTGTTTGTTTTTGAAGTTTTTATTAAAGTCTAAATAATTATATACATAAATGTATATAAATCATAAATGTAAAACTGATTGGATTTTCAAAACTAAAAGTACCTGTGTAGTCACCATTCACATCAAGGGACAAAACATTAATGAAGATACCCAAAGCCCCCTTGGGCCTCTGCTGGTTCCAAGCACCAATTCTGCAAGGCTAACTGTGATCCTGACTTCTGAGGCCACACCCATGAGATCCTTGCAGAACTTTTTATACTTGTTGTTCCCAGAGTGCCTAGAACATTTTCAATGCAACATAATTGTTTATCAAGCATAACAACTTGCAATAATCAAAGTAAGTACCCGTATCTTCATAGAATTGACTTTGCACACACTAAAGACAATGTACAGTAGCGTATATCTGGGGTTTATGGGTGAAATAGACTTTGACAAATGGTGTGAAATATGGTGAGGAATTAAACTATGTCAAGTTAGTGATTAAAATTAAATTCTGAGAAACTGCCTTTATCACTCCTGCAAGATATTTTCATCATCACCAAATGTGCCATTTCTGGATACTTTAATGAACAGCAAGAACCTTCTCATTCTCGTGATACGATGCCAAAAGTAAGCCAAAACCCTTAATAATTCATTTTTCTTTAATTTCCCTCTAATATGCACAGAAAACTGCAGAACTTAGAGACTCCTTAATGATAAGACTTTTAAGATAAGGATTATCTACAAGTCTAAAGCACAGCAAGGAAGCCAGTTTTGATGAAGAGGGAGATGAGTCATTGCCAATCATGCAGAGGGTATGGAAACCAAACAATTATTGAGTGACCGATAAGTGAAATGTACAGACAGGAAGCTTGGAAAAGGTCAGAGAACTGAGCTGGAGCAACTCCTAAAAAAGTAGTATAGTTTTGTCATAAATATATAATGCAAAATAAACTGGGGAAAACAAAAAGGACAGATTATTTCTCTGGATAGACTGGAAAGGTTAGAGTTTAGAGCCTGGAGATTCAAACAGATGAGAAAGTTCAAAGCTCAAAGCCAGAAAAGGACATGTGAAGAAAAATTCAGCAATTTAGGAAAAATTATTCTCTCTGTGTTGCATTGATATCTTCATTTCAAGGTTTTTTTTATCAACTTCCAATTGTTTAAGTTATTTTTCTGTGCTTTTTTTTTTTTTTTTTTTTTTTTTTTTTTTTTTTTTTACAGTACTGGGGATGGAACCCAGGGGCATTTTACCTTTAATGTATAACTCCAGCCCTATTTTTTTGGTGGTGGTGGTGCTGGGGGTGGAACCCAGGGACCTTCTACCTTTGGGCTACACTCCCAGACCTATATTTTATATTTTATTTGGAAACAGGGTCACTTAGGCCAGTTGAGGCTGGCTTTGAACCTACGCCATCCTCCTGTCTTAGCCTCCCAAGCGCAAATATTACAAGTGTATGCCACCATGCCTGGCAATCCCAGCCTGATTTTTTTTTCTTTATTTTGAAACAAGGTCTCACTAAGTTGAGGAGGCCTCATAAGTATCTGAGGCTGGAAAAAATCCTGAGGCCCTCTTGTCTCAGCCTCCCAAGTATTGAGATTACAAGGGTGTGCCACCACACCCGTCTTTGATTACTATTTTTTAAAAATGTCCACACTTTGACTTCTGAGAAACCACTCTTCCCATTTCTCTTTCAATTTCAGCTCCATCCCTATCTGTGTTCCCTAAGACAAAGCCTGAGCAAGAACTTGTGTTCAGTGTTTACCCAGGACAGAAGAAAGAGGCAATAAAAGGTCATCTATTTAGTTCACTGATGTGGTCAGCTGGGCTCAAATCCAGTGAGCATTCAGTTTCTAAGGTCACAGCTGACATTGTCTTAACGTCTGTTTCCTCCAAAAGCAGTCATACACAAAGATTCATGATCAGATATTTTATTGTGGAGTTATTTTAGAATATAGGAGTAAGGAATAATCCAGGACACTGAGAAAAAGAAAGTTCTTTAATATAAAATCCACTCTTGAGAGTAATGAACAGGATTCTCGCTGTAACCCTCCAAAGACCATAAAGTTCACCTCTCATAAATTTTCACCAACGGTATGGCCAGACATGTGTAACCATCAACCCATCCCATTACCTATCTGTGGAGGGCTGCCCATGAGGTCACTAACTCCCTGAACTTTAGGACTATGCATATATGCTTTACTTGTGACCTCTGAAAATGTCTAGGTGTTAGAGAAAACTAGTACATGAAGTGGCAGAGAGATGGCTTATACTGAGGGCCTTTGCTGAGGAACAAGTATCGAAATATAGCACATCGAAGCCCACAAGGAAGCTTTAGCTCAGTAGTAGAGCACTTGTCTAGTATTTATAAGGCTCTGGCTCAAATAAAAACAATTAAAAAGCCTACAAGGACCATATGCTAGAGTACAGCGAAATCTCAGATGAGCCTGAGAGGAGATGAGTCAAGAAGGGTCCCAGAGATGGTGGCTGTATCTCCTGCATATAAGCTCTCTGTCATTCACTCACCAATCCATTAAGGCTTTGTAGTCAAAGATTATGTCCAAATTCCTACCCATCTCCATTCCAGAGAAAACCATCATTTAATAAATGTTGCTCCTCAGTGCAACCTTTATTTTTGTAATTAATTAATTTATTCTTTTATTTTTATGTGGATCATGTTGAAAATTGCATACCTTCAGACCGTGCTTGATGTCTTCTTACCCCCCCCACATCCTCCCCTCCCAACAATGAGTGTCCAGGTTGACCATGCTACATTCATACTTTTACACATATTTGGATGTAGCTCCTCCACTAATCAACCACAGTCTTATTCATCCACTACCCATCCATTTCAGCTTTGCTGAGGGTTCTCCTTCCTTATCTGGAGTCCCTCTGGTATTCCTAATACTCCCTAGTTTGGACATTCTAGAGAAAACATATGTCCCTTCTCTTTCTGTGCTTGGCTGATCTCACTTATGTAATGTTCTCCAGGTCTTTCCATCTTCTTGCAAATGACATGATTTTGTTCTTTATAGCTGAGTAGAATTCCATTGTGTGTATTTCCCATAATTTTGCAATCCATTCATCTGTTGATGGAGACCTAGGTTGGTTTCATCTTGCGACCCTTATTTAAATGAAATGGCCTATGGGACTATGTTGAACTCAGTACTGAGTCTTCAGTTCTTCTTATCCTCCTTTCTTTCTTTCTTATTTATTTATTTATTTATTTATTTATTTATTTATTTTGCAGTACTGGTTATAGAACCCAGGAGCATTGTCCCTCTGAGCTACTTATATTTTAGTCTTTTTTAATTTTTGAAACAGGGTCTCACTGAGTTTCAAGGGGCCTCTCTAAGTAGCTGAGGCTGTCTGCCAACCACGATCCTCCAGTCTCTGCCTCCCCACTGCTGGGATTACAAGCGTGCGCCATCACTCCTGACCTTCTTTCTCCCTCTTCTAATAACTATTCAGAAGGATTTTTTAAAGTACCCTAAATAGCATGCAACCTATAGCAGAACCCTCTATTCAGGTCCATGAACACTAATGCAATGAAAACCAGATCAATAACTCTTTCTAAAAATGTAAATTGCATGTAATACAGAGCGGGGGAAAGTTCACTAGATAAAAGCTGAAAATGGGTCAGAGATTACCTAGATGGGCAGTAAGTAGTTAGGCATCAGAAGAAGGCAGAAGGATACATAAAAGGGCTGAATCCCCATCGCAAGATAGATGACAAACCATAAGCCAGTGAAAGAGAACAGCTCTCTAGAGCACCTCTCAGGTCTCACCCCATTCCAGGGACAGCAAAGGCTGCACCATATTCCAAGATGGGAGCAGAAACCAGAGTGTTGACGATGCCATTGGCAGCGCCAAGCCTGAGCTTATCTAGCTCATCTTCTGCTAGAACTGCCCACCCAAAAATTGGTGGTAATTCATCGCAATCAGCCCTGCCTTTGCAAGCCCAAGGGAAAGTCTACCCCTTCTGCTTGCAGTCACCACCTTTTTGGGAGGCAAGGGTGGGGGCTAAGAAGATAAGTAAAATGGTACAAATGGCTTACTAGGATACCTCAAGCAACCTGGCTTCCTCATCAACTCCTCCATTCCAAGTGACTCCAATTAATGAATGATAGTCTTAGACCCTCTAGTTACCATTAGAGGGGCCATGGCAACAGGCCCTGATAGGTGGTGAACAACTTTTAATCAATTTCAATGCTTTTAATGAGAAAGAGCTTGAAATCCAGCAAAGCAATAATATACATATTAGCTGTTGAACAGAACATGCTGATAACTTAAGGAAAAAAAATATATACCAATCTCCAGTAATGCAGCTGATAAGTCCCATCAGGGTTGAAAAGGGAGATTCAAAAGCCCTAACACTGCTCTCCTGCCAGTAGGTCCCAAACACCCAACTATCTCCACTATTCCTTGAATGTCCTCTGATTAGGACTTGCTTAGGGCCATTGGGCAGGTCTCTGCTATTTAAACATACTTGATCTCTTTTACAAATTGTTATTCTCCTGTTAAGATGTGCTTACAGCCTAAAAGAGAAGGCTGCTACCATTGTTTTCCAGGCAGTGAATTCTTCTTGACAAAGAATCATCTATTTTTTTTTAATTACTACATTGGTGGGTCTTACAAACATCATACACCAGCCTGCAATCCTCCTGTTTCAACCTCCCCCCATAACTCTTGAAAGCAATATATAGCTCACTTGATGATAACTTTTCTATCATTGCATAGGATGAAAGCTTGCTCTAAAAATAAATAAATAAATAAGTAAATAAATAAATAAATAATAAAATTCATTTTTAAGAGATCAACTGTATTTAAATTTTTAATTTTAAATTACATATATATGTATTAAAGCCCATTTTATTGTGGTAGTTGTGCAGTGCTCTGAGTTTTAATTAATATATGATGTTGTGTAACCCCTTGTATAATCAAGATACTGAATATTTCCTTTGTGATGCCCACTTGAAGTTACACTTTCTCCACCCAGTCTCTGGCAACCACTGCTATATTATTTTCTCTGATACTTTCTCATTTTTGAATATCATTGAATAAAATTATGCAGCATATGACTTTTTAGTGTGGCTTCTTTCATTTACATAATGCACTTGAGATTCATTTATGTCAGGTTTATTACTACTATTTCTGAATTGTTCCCTACTAGGTGGAGGGACCACAGATGAGCTTCACATGGACTGAAGAAAATATGGGTTATTTTCAACTTGGGAAATTATGAAACAAACCATTTTACACATTTATTTATATAATGTGAATTTATGTATGGATTTTGCCCAAATACAGGTATTACTTCTCTACAGAAAATACCTTAAAGTGAGGTTATAGGGTAAACATATATTTTACTTTATAAAAACTTTCAAATAGTTTTCTATTGTCACTGTCTCATTTTGCATTCCTACCAAAAGTGTAGGAAAGTTTCAATTGCTTTGTATCTTTGACACCATTATTTTTTCGATTTTTTGCTTGGATTATTGTTTATTTCCTTTTTGCCCTTTGCCTAAACATACAGTGACATCTCATTGTGGTGGCTTTGCAATTCCTAATGAACTACAGATGGAGAACATCTTTTTCTGTGATTATTTACCGTATTTCTATTTTCTTTGTTATAGTGTCTGTAAAAATATTTGCCTGTCATTGGGATTTATCCTTTCTTATTAAATTTGTTATATAATATGTTCTATTTTAGATAACTGACCTGGGTGCATTCATTTCCTGCATATAGATTTTCTTTTCACTTCACTAACAATTTCTTTCACAGAGCAAACATTTTTTTTAAATTTGATAGGGTCCAATTTATGGTGCTCTATAGATTTTTGGGTGTAAAATCTAAAAACTTTCTGCCTAGCCAACTACCATAAAGATTTTTATTCTAAAAGTACTATGTCTTTAGAATGTGCATTTAGTCTGTGATCTATTTTAACTTATTTTCTAGGGTATTAGGTATAGACCAATACTTATTATTTTAATAAGAATATCTAATTTTATTTTTATGTACCCAGAAGTTTAATTTTAATTTTATTTTTATTAGTGCACTATAGGTCTCACATCATAATGTGGATCATGTTGAAAATGGTTTATATTCACACAGTACTTGAGGCACCCATGCTTTCCCTTTTCCCACCCTTCCAATACTGAGTGACCAGGTTAACAATGTTATATTCACATGTATACACATATTAGAATGTAGCTTTTCCATTAATTAACCTCAGCCTTCTTCCTCCCCTACCCCTTCTTTCTGGCTTTTTGAGGTTTCCCCTACATTATCTGGAGTCCCTCTGGTATCCCTAAGACTCCCTAGCTTGAGAATATTAGAGAAAACATATGTTCCTTCTCTTTCTGTGCTTGGCTGATCTCACTTAACATAATGTTCTCCAGGTCTTTCTATTTTCTTGTGAATTACATTATTTTATTCTTCTTTATAGCTGAGTAGAATTTCATTGTGTGTATTTCCCATAATTTTGCAATCCATTCGTCTGTTAATGGAGACCTAGGTTGGTTCCATATTTTGGCTATTGCAAATTGGGCTGCTATGAACATGGGTATGCATATGTTACTGTAGTTCTCTGATTTCAACCTCTTTAGAAAGATACCCAGGAGTGGAATAGCCAGATCATATGGTGGACCCATTCCCAATTTTCTAAGGAATCTCCACACTGATTTCCATAGCAGTTGAACAATTTTGCACTCCTACCAAAAGTGTAAAAGAGTTAATTTCCCCACATCCTCACCAATATTTGTTGTTACTTGACTTTTTTATGCTTGCCACTCTGCCTGGGGTTAGATGGAATCTCAGTGTAGTTTTGATTTTCATCTCCCTGATGGCTAATAATGTTGAATATTTTTTCATATATCTATTGGCCACTTTTATATTTTCTTTTTTGTGTGTGGTACTGGGGTTCCTGGAAGCCCTTCTACCTTCAGGCTACACTCCCAGACCTATTTTATATATTTTTTAATTTTTTAATTTGGAAACATGGTCTCTTAAGCCAGCAATACTGGCTCCGAACCAGCATGGTTCTCCTGTCTCCACCTCCCAAGTGTGGAGATAACAAGTAGGCACCACAATGCCCAGCAATATATTTTCTTGTTTGGAGTGTCTATTCAATTCAGTGAATTCTTAATTGAGTTATGTGTTTTGCTAGTGTATAGTCTCTTGAGCTCTTTGTATATTCTGGATCTTAGCCCTCTATCAGAGTGGTGGCTGGTAAAGATCTTCCCCCATTCTGTAGGCTTTCTCTTTAGCCTCTTGATGATTTCCTTTGATAAACAGAAACTTTGTAGTTTTAAGCCATTCCACTTGTCAATTTGGGGTTTAATTTCTTCCACTTTGGAGGTCTTGTTGAGGAAGTTACAACCCATGTCCATATGTTGGAGTGTTGAACTTATGCCCTCTTCTAATAGTTTCACAGTTTCTGGTCTGATTTCTAGGTCTTTTATTTATCTCAAATTAATTCCTGTGAATGCTGAGTGGTAAGGATTTAGTTCCATCTACAAATGGATAGCCAGTACTCTCAGCACAATTTGTTTAAAAGGCTATCTTTTCTTCAGCATATGAATTTTTCCCCTTTGTCAAAGATCAATTGACTATAAGTATGTGGGGTTTGTTTCTATATCTTCTATCTTGTTCCATTGGTCTGTGTGCCTGTTATTGTGCCAATACCATACTGTTTTAACTACTATTGCTCTGCAGTATAATTTGAAGCCAGAGATTGTGATGCCTCCTGCATGGTTCTTATTGCTGATAATTGCTTTGGCTATTCTGAATATTTTCTCTGTCCATGTGAAATTCATAACTGATTTTTCTAGGTCTATAAAGATGTCATTGGTATTTTGATAGGAATTGCATTGAATCTGTAGATCACTTTTGGCATAATGGCCGTTTTGATTATATTTATTCTGCCCATCCATAAACAAGAGAGATCTTTATATCTTTCAGGGTCTTCTTCAATTTCTTTCTTTAACGTTTTATAGTTTTCATTTTAGAGGTATTTTACATATTTGGTTAGGTTTATTCCTAGGTATTTTATTGGTCTTGAGATTATTGTGAATGGAATTGTTTATTTCTTTCTTCATGGTTTCATTCTTGGCATATAGAAAAGCAACTGATTTCTTTAAATTGACTTTGTAACATGTCACTTTGCTGAATTGGTTAATCAGCTCCAGTGGTCTTCTAGTTAAGTACTTTGGGTCTTCTAGATAGAGGATCATATTGTCTGAAAACAAGGATAATTTTAACTCCTCTTTACATATCTGAATCCCTTTGATGTCCTCTTGTCTTATTGCTGTGGCAAAAGTCTCAAAGACCATATTGAAAAGGAGTGGTGATAGTGGGCATATGTGTCTTGTTCCTGATTTTTGAGTGAATTCTTGCAGTTTTTCCCCTATTCAATATGATGTTGGCTTTGGGCTTATTGTATATTGTCTTAATGATGTTGAGACACATTCCCTCTATTTCAATTTTCTGCAGTGGTTTAACATAAATGGGTGTTGGATTTTGTCAAATAATTTTCAGCATCTATTGATATAATCATGTGGTTTTTGTTCTCAGTTCTATTTATATAGTGAATAACATGTATTGATTTGCATATGTTGAGCCACCCTTGCTATTCTGGAATGAATCCAACTTGGTCATCATGTACAATTCTCTTAATATGATTTTGAATGTGTATAGTTATTATTTTGTTTAGAAATTTTACATCTGTGTTCATCAAAGATATTGATCTATAATTTTCTTTTCTTAAGATATCTTTATTTAATTTTGCTATTAATGTGATACTGGCCTCATAGAAGGTATTTGGAAGAATTTCATCTCTTTCAATTTCTCAAAACAAGTTATGAAGTACTGGGATTTGATCTTCTCTGAAAGTTTTGTAGAATTCATCTGGAAACCTGTCTGGGCCTGGGCTATTTTTGATGTTAGATTTTTTTAAATTGCTGTTTCAGTTTCTTTGTTTGCTATTGGTTGGTTTAAGCTTGCTATGTCCTCTTGGCTCAATTCAGGTAGGTTATATATTCTTAGGTTATATATTCTTAGAAATCTATGGATTTCTCCCATATATTCCAGTATATTGGAGGATACATTTTCAAAATAGTTTTTTATAAACCTTTGAATTTTCCTATTGTTTGTGGTGATATCTTGTTTTTCATTTCTGATTTTGATAATTTGAGTTGATTCTCTCTTCTTTTGGTTAGGTTGTTCAGGGGTTTGTCAATTTAATTAATCTTTTCAAAGAACAAGCTTTATGTTTTGTTGAAAAATTATATTGATTTTATTCTTAATTTCATTTATTTCTGCTCTTATTTTAAATATTTCCTGCCTTCTGCTGGGTTTAGTATTAGACTGTTGTTGTTTTTCTAGGTCCTTGAGACATGTCATTAAGTTGTTTACTTGACGAGTTTCTGTTCTTCTTATGTGAGCATTCAATGCCCACTTTCCTCTTAATACCGCTGCTGAGATCAGCTGCGTTCTCTCGGCATCTGTGTGAAGACCACCCATGCAGCTAATAGGCAAAATCTCAACGCGAGAAATAAGCCCCGAGAGAGGGTGTGGTCTCTGGCCAAAGTACTCCCCACTCTTAGATATTCTTTCATAACTATTATCCTTTTGGTAATGATTCTTTTAACTCTCCACACGAATTTCTCTGGTGGTGTAAGATCAGGACTGTGAGAGAAACTGAGTCCATGGAAAATAAACTTCCTGGTAATTTGTCTAAGCCTCTAAACATCCTTGGCTTTGTTCAAGTGGTAATAAAATCTAGTTAGAATTCAGATGCAGTGGCAGCATTCCAGTCAGTAATTACAAAATGCGGATTTCCCCCCTATCTCTGACTTTCATTAACACACAGTAAAAGCATTAAGTTAACTGAAACCATTAGCCCTAAAGGGGAGGAAACCGGTAACTGTTTATCCTTGCGATCCTGCCTAGATACGGAGAAGATACACTTTATGAGCAGCTAATACTGCCCAATACAATAGAACTGAAGGCTAGGAAGATACTTAACCTTTACACCCAGTATGAGCCGCTGCCCAAGACAAAGAGGCGCCACAAAGCGCCACGTGGCTAAGAAATGAATATGTCTGAAACAAGGATAGATATAATAAATGTGTAAAAGAAAGGAAATATGGTGAGAATAAGAAAGGATTCTTGTATGAAGAAGAGCTTATCATAAGATTGTCCCAAATGGGAAAGAAAGGAATTAGAAAGATTAAAAGCAGGTTGCAGAAGAATTGTGATGTGGAAATGGATTATTTAAAAGAGGAATAGGTTTCTAATAAGCCTATCATTTGAGGAAAAGTGTTCAGCAGCTAAGGAAATACATCTGACAACTAAATCTAAAAACTTCATGGTAATTTTTGGTGTTTATCTGCCAAACTGTGTTGTGAGTTTGCTTAAACTTTCAGAATTTAGAAGGCAAGGTGGACACACCTGGGATAACTCCATTACATCCACCTGGATCGCCACATCTCCCCATGCCTGACATATGGACTAAGTCCTAAAGATGGAAAGTTCCAAAAAGTTAAAGAAGACTCCATGAGAAGCCTATTCTCCAAGCCCTGGGCATGCCGTTTCTTCTGGAATTTGCCCTTCGCAAGGACAGCTGGATCTGCCACGGGATCCGGAGAAGACTCTGAGCTAATCTCTTGAAAGCCGGACTAACTTGTTTTTTTTTACCTTGATTATTGATTTATAGTGATTACACTCCTTTCTTTTTTTTTACTATTAACCCCACTGGGGAAAGATATAAATTTTCTGGGTTCTTGTAATAAAGTGTCATTAGCTCAAGAAGCTTTTGTCCATGTCAGATTCTTTCCAGAAGCGCCGTATATAGGAACTTAAAGAAATTTATTTCCTAGAAGGGAAAGAATCGCTGCAGATAAGCGGCTGCAATACGGCACCCTAATTCTTCGTCCATCTTTTCTGAGATTTTTCGATCATGAATGGAATCACGGCAGTTTCGACTGAGCGGTTTGTGGCACACCGCCTTCAAAGTATCCCATATATTTTGTTATGTTGTGTCTCTATTTTCATTTAATTACAGAAATTTATTTATTTCACCCCTATTTCAGATCTTACCCACTCCTCATTCAATATTGTATTATTCAATCTCCATGTATTTAGTTTCTTTTGGTCTTCCTGTTGTTGATTTCTACTTTCATTCCATTTTGATCTGAAAAGATGAAGGAAATTATATTACATTTTTAATATGCTGGTGCTTGCTTGGTGGCCCAGAATGTGATCTATTTTGGAGAATATTCCATGAGCAGGTGAAAAGAATTTGTACTCTGCTGTTCATGGTTTAAATATTCTGTATATGTCTATTATGCCCATTTGGTTTATAGTTTTCTTTAGGTATAAAGAGTTTTTACTCATTTTTACCTTGAAGACTGATCTAATGGCATGAATGTTGTGTTGAAGTCTCCAAATATTATTGTATTTGGGTCTATTGTGATCTGATGTCCTGAAGGGTTTGTTTTACAATGTGGATGCACCCACATTTGAGGCATAAACATTTACTTTCATTATATTTTCTTGCTGAATTGTTCCCTTTTTAAAGTAAGTGCCCAGCTTTGTCTCTCCTGATGTGTTTTAGCTTAAAGTATGTTTTACTGGAAATCATCACCGCTATGCCTAATAATTTTTGGTCTCCATTAACATAATATCTTTTTCCATTCTTTTACTTTTAGGCTATGAATATCTTTGGCTGTAAGATGAATTTCTTGCAAGCAGCATATATTTGGATTATTTTTTAATCCAAATTGCCAATCTATGTCTTTTAATTAGTGACTTAAGTCCTTTGATATTTGGTGTTATCATTAAGATATGATTTTTTTTCCTGTCATTTTGTGTTCTATATTCTCTTTGATATGTTATTTCTTCTTTGTTATTTGCACCCTGATCAAATTAATCTCTTCTTTGATTCTCAAATTTGCTTCTTTTTTCTTCTTTATGATTTATTTCTTTAAGTATTTTCTCTAGTGCTGGCTTAGTATTCATGAATTCTTTGAGATTCTGATTATCTTGAAACACTTTTATTTCTCCATAAATTTTGGATAATAACCTCCAAGATATAGTAGTTTTGGTCAGAAGTTGTTTTCTTCCAGGGTCTGGGTTACATCATACCAGTCTCTCCTGACATTCCTGACTTGGGTTATAAAGTCTGGAGTGATTTTTATTGTTTTGCTTCTGAATGTCACCTGTTCTTTTGTTCTCACTGCTTTAAGATGCTTTCCTTAGCCTCTATTTTGGTCATTTTGATTAGTACATGGCATGAGGAGGTCTGTCTTTGATCTTGTCTTAATGGTGTTATCTATGTCTTATACATGGATGTCCAAGTCTCTTTCCATGTTTGAAAAAAATCTCTAAAATTATTTCTCTGAAGAGATTATGGATATCCTTAGTCTGTGCCTCTGTCCCTTCTTCAATGCCTTTATCTATAAGTAGGATATTTCATATTGTCACATAATTGTTGCATGTTTAGGTTCTTTTGCTGTAATGTCTTTTGTATACTGTTGACTGTGCTTTCAATTTTAAATAAACTGTCTTCTACCAGTGATATTCTGTTTTCCATTTCATCTAATCTTCCAGAATTTCTTTCTAGTGTTCTCTTCATTTCATTTATTGACCCTTTTATTTCATTCCAGGCCTCTTTCTGATTCTTTTTTAATGTCTTAATTTCCTCTTTCATTTCCTGTACACTTACTGTGAGGTATTTCATCATATTGAAGATCAGAATTTGGAATTCTCCTTCTTGCATTTCTTGTATGCCAATATTTATGGTTTTCCTTATTTCCTCACTGTTCCTCATTCTTATATTTTCAGAATTCTCAGTTTTGTGTTTCTGTTATCTTGGAATCTTCTTTCTTTGTGTGTGAGTCTGTGGATAACCTGTCTGATAAAATATTAGCAGTACGGATTTAGAGGTGTCATCAGGTTCATGCATGGGCAAGTAGTGTGTGTTTTTTTTTAATGTTGATGGTTAGATGAGGGGGAAGGAACTGGGGTGATGGTTACAGGAGTAGGGTAAAGTGGAGGATATAATTAAGATGAGTAAGAATTTAAGTATAATAAAGTAATGCCTGGTTAAGAATGAGAGATGGTGATACAGTAGAATTCTTGTAGTTAGTATAAAGTATTTAGGTAATGAAATATTAAATGGCTTGAGTACAAAACAAGGAGATACAGTAAGGGGGAAAAGTTTTGAGAGAACAGAGTAGATAGAATTGAGGGAGGAAGCTTGTAAAAGGTATGAGGAAAGGAGCAACAAACATGCATATAATAACAAAACAAGCAATGAAAACTAACAATTATAGAATAAATCAAACACAAAAACAACCAATAAAAAGCAGTACTGCTAATTTACATATATAGGACCCATATAATGTCTGTCATTGTAGTAGTTTCTCATATATAGTTCATTTGCTCCATAACCTATTGTCAGCTTTTGGACCCACTTCATGAGTGTTTGTGCCCCTCTCTCCCCTCTGACCACTTTGTGCTCAGGTATTATGGTTTCAAGTGTCACTGTAAATGAGTTTCCTGCAAGTGCAAGATTCTGTATTTTCCTTCCCTGGGCTTTGTGCTTTCTGGCCCTAGGCTCTGCACCTTCCAGCTCTATGCCTTCCAGCAGTTACTTTACTGACCGTTGGGACTGGGTCTAGTGAGGGCACAATGTGATGCTACAGATGCTGGCTTCTGGTGAACACACAGCCTTTTGGATCTTCTCCATTCCTGCAACATGGTGCTGGTCACTTAAGATGTTGGAGCTCTGTTGCTGCTTTCTGCACTTAAAGTTCTTGGTTTACTTGCCAAAATTTCTTGGGGCTGCAGATCTGGCAGTTTCAGTTCAGACAGTGGCCAGGGATGGCTCTGACCACCACACCAGGGCAATTGCATGCTCGAGCTCTTTGCTATGGATCTTGAAATCTGAGTATTGGATTTCCTTCTTCTGTGGTTCCCTTTTTGGTATTTTTGTTCATAAATATCTTCACTGCTTTGTATTTCTTGTGAAGGAGCTGCCTTCTCAGTAGTTAATTTTTGTTTGTTATAGCTACTGAGATATGCTGCATCCCACAGTTGCCATTTTTGCCCAGAAGCCAAATATCTAATTTTAGAATCATTTGTTGAAAATAGCCTTTATTCATGAAATTTCTTTCTTCTCTGGTCAAAAACAAGTATCCAAGTCTTTAGCTGTAACTGATAATAACAACATAAAAATAACAATAATAATATAAAAATCTTGAATAATCACTTTATATGGAGGTTGCTACACTTGGAATATGGCTTTTTCCAAGCATAAGATGGCATTTGGAGAGGCAGTGGCAGCCCCAATGGTCTCTACAATGTCAAAGCCAACAGATGCAGCCATTTGGCAGTGAAGCTACTTTCATCCAAATTCAGCCATCTTCCTGGATCTCTAAGCTGGCAAGAAGAAATTACATACAATAAAATTTGAAATCTCCACAAGTGGAAAGTAAACTCACTCTGTAATAACATGCTGAAAATTTGTGGCACTGGAATTTACAACTAGATCTGCCTGGCTCCAAAGCCCAGGCATGTCTTCATATTTTTTATCTTAAACATCCCTATTTCAGTTTCCTTTTAATACAAAAACTCTGTGTAAGAAAACCTAGCACACAAAAAATGAAAAGAATAAAAGGGACACTTACATATTCTGAAATAAACTATCTGATCCTATATTCATGACAACTATCATCATCTTCCCATACTAAGGTGGAAAAAAGTGGGAAAAAACAAAGAAGAATCATCAGGAATGTGAAAAGACACCACATCACAAAAGGGAAGGGCAAAAAAGAGATTTCTCTCTGCCAGAGTCACCCTTTTGTTCCACAGTTGTAAAGGGAGTTGCTAACTTGAAGGATAGACAGTTAGTTAGCTTATTTACTCACATAAAAGAAGAGTGAAGACAGAAATGGGGTGAGCTTGAATCCAGGTTCCATCATTGACTAACTCTGAACCAAGAATTTAATTTAATTATAAACCTCAGTTTTCTTAAGTAAAAAGTGATAATAATTAACACTTGCTCTTATTTAGCTAACATAAACAAAAGTGGACAGTTTTCAGAGGGATCTTTCAAAATTCACAAAGGAATATAAGAATCAAGGTAATGTGTGAGCAAGATTTTGCAGTTTCATATATGACTTCCACTAAGCAAAAAAAAAAAAAAAAAGTGGCAGTGATTATCAGCTATTTTAAAGCTCAGTTAAAGATTTATCAACCCCAAATTTACTCTAAATGGTTTGAAATATTTTGTATTCACACTATGGTTAGGGTATTTCAGTTGACTAACTGGACAGCATCAGATGGGGACAAAGTAATTTTCTAAAGAATGTCATGGTTCTATTGCCATAAAATGTAAAATGGATGTTTACAAGATCAAAATTAGGGTCTAGCACACATCCTCATCTTGTAGTTATAAAGATTAAATAAAAGACTGTCAGTGAACCACTTATTAAATGAAGGCTAAATTCAGGCAGGAACGGTATAAGGATCTTATAACCTGGTGCTTAGAGAACTCAGCCATTCTGGCTCTTTAAACCACAAACATGACCCACTTGTTTTGTTTTCAATGAATAAACTTCTGAAAGACCAGAGTCTGATCAGCTACTTTTCTTAAACCTATCTGAAAAGAATTGATGCAATCTGCCTCAGAGTTCTCCACCATTTTCTAATAACCTTTATTTAGCAGTAAAAACTATACTTATGGCCCTTCCCTTTATACTCGCTTGTTTTAATGTTCTTTTAATTCTACAGTGATGGCTCACACCTGTAATAATTCTAGTACTTGTTACTCAGAGACAGGAGGATCACATGTTTGAGGACAGCCTCAACATCTTAGCAAGACCATGTTTAAAATTAAAATTAAAAAGAAAAAAAAGAAAAAGAAAAAGGGCTGTGGATGTAACTTGGAAGTAGAATCCTTCTGGATTCCAGAAGGAAGGAATGAAGGAAGGAAGGAAGGAAGGGTAGGAGGGGGGAAATACAGGAAGAAGGAAGGAAGAAGAACGAGATTGGCAGATGACAATTCTATTTGTGGATGTATCCTTGGAAACCACAGAAAACTAGCTATTTAGATTTAATTTAATACAAAGATTTTCATGACAACAGCCAAGGGTATATTTTAACTACTGTTTTTACTCTAATTCAATTAGAAAATTACAAAAAAATGTTTAAAGTCAAACAGCTCTTAGACTCCCAAAGGCTGTTTCTGTTTCTTTGACTCTGTGGTGGATGTACTAGGAGCTGTAGACAAAGCCAATACATACACTTGCCTTCATGGGCTTAGCTGCAAGAAAGATGCCTGCATTTTGGTGAGAGTAAGGTGATTTATGGCCAAAAGGTGTTCAAATCCCATGCAGGCAGTTTATGGGCATGGATCTAAGGCCTGCCCTGGTCAGTCACTTTCTGTGGATAACTAGAAACAAAACCATTTCCTCTAAGGGTATAAGTTTGAAGTCAGTAATGTCAGGTTCTTTCAGGCAGGACATATGTAACTGTCACCAGCTACTAATTGAAATCCATCCTTCTAAATCTAAGACTGCAGAGTAACTTGGATTTCAGGAGTAAAGACCCCATATCTCAGCTCACACTTATGCCACACCACACAGGAAAGGCACAAATGGCCAACAACCTTCATCAATTTTTCTTCACACTTCCATAAGGCCAGAGGGGGAACTGAGTTTTACTCTATAATTCTAGAAAAGAGGAAGGGAGAGAATACTTTTTTTTTTTTTACTGTGGCTAGGATTGCTTCCCAACTGATATCTTAAGATAGGATTAAGGCAGGTCCTTTCATCCAGGAAACGCAGGCAGCATTCCCATCACTACCTCCTGGCATAGAAATCGTGGCCACGTGCTCTAAACCTGGTCTATCCAGGACTCTCACTTGTGAATCTGAATCTCTATGTAAGGATGTAAAAGCATAGGGTCATTTCAAGGGTAGTCACCTAGACCACCATATGTGGTTGAAAGTCAAATGGCAGGCAGTAATTATCCCTGATCAGCAGAACTCAGCAGGCCATGTATTACAGAACCATGGCCCTAATGGTGACATCTCTCCAGAAGCAAATCCCCCAGTACTGGCTTGCTAGACAGTGTTCCTATATAGGGATAGTGGATGCTACCTCTATTACATCTTTTCCAAGCCTGACCCACTGACAACTGAGAATACTGATTTCCCCACTGAGAACACTGATTCTAAACAGAAAAGGAATGAAGAGTATGGAAGTTAGTGTAGAGAACAGTTCATGTCTAATAAGCATTTGTCTTCGCCAATATTCTCACTGCTGCAATCCAAAAGGACTGACCAGAAAACTTGGGAGAAGGAAGACTTATTTGCTCACAGTTTTCTGGAGATTCTAAGCTCAGCCCATGAAAGGCCAAAGTCTGATGCTCAGGGAATGAGAGTGCACATGCAAAACTCTGTCCTCACATTGTGGAGGCCAGAAGCATAGAGAACAATCAAGGGGATCAGGCACGATATATAATCCCCAAGGTCACACCCGCAGGGACCTGCCTTCTCTAGCCACACTCAACCTGCCTAGGTTACCACCTAGATAAATCCATTTATCTACTGATGAGATTACAACTCTAATGACTTAACTATATCAACCCTGAGCTTTTCAGCAGATCTTCTATATCTGATCATTACAACATTGTTAAATTATTTGACTATTAAATTATTATTGATAAAGCTTTAACAAAACTAACTTCTACTTATCAAGATACTTTAGCATATAGAAATTTGGGGCTAAATATTTTTTATTTACTCACCCATAACTGCATTCAATGAAATTCTACCAAAAGGCCCAGAGGAAGGGTCCTTTAATCAAGCACCTTCCTTCATCAAATATAAGAGCCTAGAGAGGGAAAAACCCATATTTCTACTGAATATTCTTGAAGTTGTTGGTAAGAGATTATGAATTTAAAATATAAGGCTTGCCGGGCGTGGTGGCGCACACTTGTAATCCCCGTGCTTGGGAGGCGGAGACAGGAGGATCGCACAGGTTCGAAGCCAGCCGTGCTGGTGTAACAGACCCTGTTTCAAAAATATAAAATAGGTCTGGGAGTGTAGCCCGGAGGAAGGAGGGCTTCCAGGAACCCCAGTACCACCAAAAAAAAAAAAAAAAATATATATATATATATATATATATATATATATATATATATATATATGGCTTAAGTTTCAATGGGATTGTTGGGTACCAGGATGGCATGACCATTTAACAAGATATAATTGTCCAAGAAAAATTATACATACTTAGAATAAACAACAATAAAATAATGACCATAATGGATCATCTCGTGTGAAATCATGCCTATGTCTAATCAATAACGAGGTTCTACATGACAGGAAAGGATGTACAACTCACTAAGATTTTGCTGGATTTTTATAAGCCAAAATCTTTTGCCAAGTGAAAGTGATGCCTGACTCATCATGATAGGAGACCTCCTGGTTTCAGACCCTTTGTAAATAAGAGAAAGTAGACATCCTTGAATGAATATTCAGCAATAATATCATAAACATCATAAATCTTCTTTCTAACCTCATCCAAATTTGTGGCCATTTAGCAAACTAAATGAGCATCAGATCAATAGATATGTCAAGACATTAGCAGGTTATTAAAAGTGAAATTTAAGTGAAACCTTATTTCCTGGAACCTAGAAAATCATCAAGATATATAAAAATAATGAGAGTTTTTTAAAGTTCAGTATTGAAAGGATATGACTTGAATCTATCTCATAGTAGTCGCAGTTGCTTCTTAAACATATGTAATGTTTATTTCATTGGTTTCCAATTATATTTTCAATTGGCTATCCTCAGGTAAATGAAAGGTTTTAAAACACCATAATAAAATTTCTTCAAGATTTAATAGGTACCATAGGTGCCTTTTTCTCCTATTGCCATTTAAAACAATGAATTGGCTAATAAGGAAGATGGGAGCGTCTCTAAGAATGACAGCTAGTGGTCTATGTTTAATCAGGTATAGCTGCCATTTGCAGCTGGTTTGCTAGATGTAGTTGGCTTACCAGAGGAAATTAACATAATCAGCAGAAACCAGAATGTCTTGATCATCTAGTCAAAGATCTTTCCTTATTTCCAAAAAAAGATGTGAGAACCCATTGATTTCACCCACCAGAAACTGTCCTACAGCATTACCATTTAGAATTAGTACATCTCAGGTGTTTCTGTATGTTTTACAATGTAGAGATCAAGGACCTAGATCTTCTCACCATAACAAAATATGCCATTCTGGTTCACTGTGTTAGTGGGACTAGGGGTCAAAAGCAGCAAATACAGCAAATGCCTTAAAAACCCTTACATGATCACAGTTAGGATCTAAATCTTTTACAAAAACATACTGCTTTAAAAATCTGGGGACCCACTCATCTAGAGTATGTTGGCATATAGTTTCTTAAGTGAAAGACAGATTCCTGAATCCTGTATTCATAGTCACTAAGAAAGATGCAAAGTGATCTTTTGGGATTTTGCAGTCAACTCATACCATATTTGCTTGTGTTTTTCCAATCTATTTACCAGGTTATTAAAAATGTTTTCAGCTTCAAGGGAGATCAAGAATAAGAGGAAGTTATCCAGCTGGTCCTGGCTTCAATGCCAGCAGCTTTGGCCCATGGTTTTCACTACCCTGCTGATTCCATGATGCTAAAATCTGTGGTGGATGAGGATGCTGCCTGCAGTTGGTGGAACTCTGATGGGAAAAACACTCAGTTCTTAGGATTTATGAATAAAGAGCCTGTGTATTCGTTACACAGTAAATGTCCTTTTGGAAATACTCTTGCCTCATCTTATACTCTAGATTGTGCGTCTATGTGTGCCCATTCAAACTGAGCTAGACACCATGAACCGTAAATCATCTAGTAACTGCAAACCATAAAGTCATATGCACACAGCAGCTACCTTTATCAAACAGAAGAGGCATAGCTAGAACTGAGCCTAAGCAGCTTCAGAAGCATAAGAAAGTTGCATGAACAGATGGCAAAAACACACACACACACACACACACACACACACACACACACACACAGTATGTTTTTACTTGGCACACCATTCTTCCTCTATCAATTCCCACTTTTGATCTCATAAGAAGTCCCTTATGCTAGAGCAATGATCGTTTATCATATAAACAGAGAGATTTTTGAGCTCAAAAGTAGGCCAGGATAATAGGCCTGAATGAGGATTGTCCTAGCCAAATCAACATGCAATGTGGTTTTCAACTGGGAGTGATCTATGTGCCCCTCAAATAGAGATATCTGGAGACATTGTGTGTTGTCACAAATTTTAGGAAGTGTTCCACCGGCATCTAGTGGGTAAAATTCTAGGATTTTGACTAATGCACAGAGTTGTCCAACCTAAAGTATCAACGATGCTTAGGTTATGAAGCATTTTATAATAATTTAAGAGAAAAGAATCAACGTATAGACAATTATGCATAACAGGCTGATGACATTTGAAAGTGGGCATCTAAAGCTTTGTAACCAGAGATACACTGGGTGAGTGCATTAGAGTTTATGATTAGAAAATATCCCTTTCTAGGCAGAAGTTTAAGCACTACAACTCCTTTTATGCTTGTATTGAAATGAAAGAGAAAGTGATGTAATGATGTCTATTTCTCTGGAACTGCCCAGTTGTGTCCTAAAGAGGGACCAAGTTTGGAAAACTGCTGATGAGGATACAGGGGGGAAATGAACTTGAACGTACTGCTTGTCGAAGGGTCTCAGGAACTCATTGCAGAAGAGAGTCATAATTAGTAAGAAGGTCTACTCACAAAGTCTATCCATTGTCCTTATCACACAAGTTCCTCAGTGATTTTATAAAATATGGCCATAGTAGCAAAGATACTGACTGTGCCTAGGCTCAAAAAATATAAATAATTGTTCTTCTTTGTCAGTGTTCATATGGCTACCATTCTTTTGGATTCAGTAGCCAACAAGGAACCCTAAATTAGACACCATACTCTGAGAATGTCAGTTCGTCTCCTGGAGGCAAGGTGATTATATTGGATCCCTTCCATTATGGCAGAAAAGTATTAATTTGTCCTCATTCTAAATGATGCATATTAGACTCAAACTCTATCAGCTCAACATATTCATTGCAAATATTATTCAAGTCTTATCACATTACTATGATATAATGCAAAATGATGCTTCAAATAAAAACTTATAACTAAATGCAATTTTAATAACTAATGCCATGGGATTTTTTTCATATATCCCATCTCCAGAAATGACTTTCCTCTTAGAATGTTGATGTAGGCTACTGTAAAGTCAATTTCAATGCCAGGTGAGTATAATATTTTGCAAATTCAGGGTATTGCTCCTGAGAAAATGGTTTATATTCAAAACTAAAAATAAACATATGGTGATTTTTTTCAGCTAGAATAAACCAGTTCATGAATCAGAGAGTTCACAAAGATATAGTTATTAAAATATTAGGTATAATATTATTTTATTTTATCCTTTAAGATCTGTTTTCCAAAGCCAAACTAATTACTAATCTCTTGATATAATTAATAATAATAATAATAATAATAATAATAATAATGTGTGTATGTGGTACTGGGGATTAAATCCTGGTATGTTCTACCTCTAAACTACATCCCCAAACCAATTTTAATTTTGAATTTGAAACAGAGTCTCACTAGGTTGCTGAGAATCTTGCTAAGTTGCTGAGGCTGTCCTCAAACATATGATCTTCCTATTTCAACCTCCCAAGTACTGAGATTACAGTTGTGTACCAGTGCACCTAGTTTTCATTCTTTTTTGTTGTATAGAATACACATAGTGATATATTCCATAGAATTCCTTTTCTTTCTTTTTTTTTTGTGGTACCAAGGATTGAACCCAGGGTCATTCTATCTCTGAACTATCCCCTCAGCTGTACTTTTTTATTCTTTATTTTGAAACAGGGCCTCACTAAGTTGTTAGAGGGCCTAACTAAATAGCTGAACCTGGCTGTGAACCTACAATCCTCCTATCTCAGCTTCCCAAGTACTGGGATTACAAGTGTGGGCCATCACACCTGGCTTCTTAACTGACTTTCTACTAAGCACTATATCTTACCTTTCTTTGTTTCCCCAATACTGAGTACAGTGTGAGAGGCAGTAAACATGCATTTGCTAAGTGTTTGAATTAATAATCAATAAATAATATAGAAAACCAAGTCACATATTGATGTTTTGGGCGACTTTATGGGATATTTGCATTCATTTTGGAGTGTTGTAACTCACTCAAGCTGATATGCCTCAATGCTAGGAACATTGTTAAGTATGCACGCACTTGTTTTCATTGATCTTACTATCCACTTTTAGAGAAACAAGGAAAAATGGAATGTACTGATAAGGTTTTTATCACATCACCTTGCACTGCTATTTGCTGTGGGCTAAAAATCTAACTTAATTATTTTAATTTAATCAGAATGCCAACAATTGTACAACTCATGACTGTAAGTCAATTGGCATGCGGTTCCTAGAACTTGGAGCTATCCTGTTTTATCTGTCTGTGTGTCTGCCTTTCTATAACGGGTCGCCCAACCATCTCTCATCTAATTTTAGTAGCAACCAACACAGGGTGAACTAGCAGTCGTAATCACATAGTATTGGTTCCAACAACAACCAGCAAAACTTTTGCCACTATTTCCTTCCTACCAGGCCTCTCTGCCTACAAAGAATTCTTCTGTCACTGATTTGACATAATTGGCAAATCAAAATATAGAGTAAGTAAATCCTGCCTAGTCTTTGGATGAACATAATTCTTTCTTTGCTTTTTTCTTTTTATTATTATTATTTTATTTTATTATTATTATTTTTTTTGCGGGTCTGGGGATGGAACCCAGGGGCATTCGACCTCCAAACTACAGCACCTGCCCTATTTTTTTATTCTTTGTTTTGAAACCAGGTCTCACTAAATTGTGGAGGGCCTCACTAATTAGCTGAGGCTATAAGTGAACCACAATCCTCTGGTCTCAGCCTGCTGAATGCTGGGATTACAAGCATGCGCCACCATGCCTGGCTCTTTCTTTTTTATTTTTAAACTGAGGATTGAACTCAGGAACATTCTACCTCTGAGCTATTCTCCCCAGTTCTTTTTATTTTTTATATTGAATTTATTAAGGGTCTCACTAAGTTGCTGAAGATGATCTCCAAAATATAATCCTTCTGTCAGCTTCCCAAGTACTGGGATTACTGGTGTGGGCCACCATGCCTGGCCTTAATTTTTAAGAAAGCAAAACTTGGACACTTCTCTACTCCAAAATTGTTTTTAATGACATGATCTGAACATATATTTGAAGTAGGATCAATTTTCTAATATATGTCTCTGAAAGAACACTAATTTTCCAGTTGTTATAGAAAACTATGGAAGAGTCAATATATAAGGCTTTAGTGAATCAGTTAACTCTCAATGTATAATAAATCATTCCAAGACTTAGTACTTAAAAATCATCTTAATTTTGCACATAATTTTCTGACCTATACAGGTCAGAAAATTTGGGCAAGTTCATCTGTGTGGTTCTCCTGGAATTGGTTGGATTTGGTCCAGCATCTGCATTTCATTGCCAGATTGGCTGGTTACTAGCTGTGATGAGATGTCCTCAGCAGGGTGCTCTGAGCATCCTTCAGTAGAATATTTCATCTTTGTTCACATAGAAATGAGAAGAGATCCTAGAAAGGCATTTCATGCATAATCTTGAGGCCCAGGCATGTGATGGCTACATCAATTCTCTCTCTCTCTCTCTCTCTCTCTCTCTCTCTCTCTCTCTCTCTCTCTCTCTCTCTCCTCCCTCCCTCCCTCCCTCCCTCCCTCCCTCTCTCTCTCTCTCTCTCTCTCTCTCTCTCTCTCTCTCTCTCTCCCTGCACTAGTGAGGTGGAACCCAGGATTCTGCCTCCAAACTACATCCCCTGCACAATTTCCATTTTTATTTTGAATAAAAGGGTTCTACTAAGTTGCTGAGGCTACCCTCAAATCTGTGATCCCCCTGTCTCAAACTCTCAGGTACTGGCATAATAGATATTCAACGCCACACCCAGTGTGCTACATTCTCTTAATCAAAGCAAGTCACATAGGCGGACTAGAAAGAAGAGAAAAAGATTTCATCCCTTGATAGGAAGAGCAGGAAAATCATATTGCAGAGGTCATGGCTGCAGGCAGGGGTGCAAGACTGTGGTCATTTGTATAATTGACTGATCTCTCAAGTTCAAAGAAAAAGCTAACTAATGTACAGAAAGGAGCTGTCAGTCAATGACTGTCAGCATGTAGAGTGTCTCATCTGAAATAATTAGTGGGTAGAATCCTAGAGCTGAGAGTACAGAGACCAGATGTTTGACCTTGGACAAGTTACTTAACCTCCTAGATCTTCTGTAGGCTTCTACTTATATGCGGGTAATGATAATATTTAACTCACGATTAATATGAAAATAAAGTGAGTTAATTTATGAGAAAGTACTTTAAAATCTGTATAACATCAATTCAAATATCAGCATAAGCAGCAAAGTGCAAAAATGAAGAGCTTTAACCCTGGAACTAAACCATCTAGGCTAGAAGGCTGTGCCTACAGTTTGACGGTCTCTTTCCCTACGACTATATGACTTGATTTGCAAGATGGGCATGGTGGCATACATATGTAATCCCAGTATTTGGAAGGCTGAGACAAGAGTATCACAGTGTCAAGGCCAGCCTCAGAAATTTAGCAAGACCCTGTTTCAAAAGAAAAACAAAATAGGGCTGGAAATATAACTTGGAGCTAGAATGCCCCTAGATTCAGTCCCCAATGAGTTGTTATATATACCCTTTATAATTTATTTTTCTCACCTGTAAGTGATAAATATTGTTATTTTATTGTTAATACTGTGATAATCAGGGGACAAAGAATGCTAGGATATGGTATAATGGTGCATATTCAGGCATATCTTTATTATACACCAGGGATGTTATGCAAACTTAGGCAAGCCACTTCAACTTTCTATTTCCTTATGTGTTAAATATTTCAACTTGGCTACTCACCAAAATCTACTGAGAAATCATTAACACATGGTGGTTACAGATGTTGAGCACCAAGAACTTCCTCCTTCAGCTAAATATAGGTCTGTGGAAACTGCTCGGGAAGGAAGCATACCCTAAGATGACTCTTTGCCACCAAACCAAGAGACTCACAAATCTTAACGGTGGTCTGTGTTAGTGATGATGCAGGAGCTTCAGCCAACACAGACCCTACTATTATAGTTAAGGCCATGAACCGAAATGAGAAAGCTTGCCAAGTTTTAGAGTCAGATAAAGCTGGATTCAAAGACATTTTCTTAGCTTCATGTGACTCCTGCAACTTACTAAAAACTCCCGCATCCTTGGTTTCCTCATTTGAAAAATTACTGCAATATCAGCTCTTCAGCTGGGCACAGTGGCACACGCCTGTAATACCAGGACCTGGGAGGCTGAGACAGGAGGATTGAAGATTCAAGGTCAGCCTTAGCAACTTAGGGAAACTCTGTTTCAAAATACAGATAGATAGATTTTATATATATATATATATATATATATATATATATATATATATATATTCAAGGTGTAGCTTAGAGGTAGAATACCCCTGGGTTCAATCCTCAGTACCAAGTATATGTATTATCTCCTCAGAGGTCCTCTGTGCCACACTTCATCTATCACCATACTTGCAACTATCTCTTGGCCCATCCAAAACTGTCGGGACTAGGGATCAGAAAATTCAAAGGAAGAGAAAGGCAGAGTCAATTCCTTGGTTTTCCACAGCTTTTTCTGATGCCTGCCACACACCTCAAGCTGCCTATACTGACCCAAGATCATGTGCAGCATGGGTGGGTAAGAATGAGGTCTCAGCCATGTCAGGGAAAGAAAGGAAATATAGGTGAGGATTAATTAGGCCCCTACTGAGTACCAAGAAATGTGAAGTGTGCAGGCATCCAGAACTCCATGTCATCTCTACAAATGTCCTTCCAAGTAGGAGTTATTGGCCTATTTTATCTACAAAATTTCAAACGGACACAGACGGACTTCAAATAAAGTCTTTGTATCTGTTCACACAGTTAATTGCTGATATTGCTAACATTTCAGATATAGAGTTATTGGCTTCAAAGTCAAGGTTTTGGCACCTAAAATACATGTTTATAAACACATGTTTATAGTTTCTGGTATTCATGAGTCTATTCTTTGAGTAATCCAGGTTTTTTTTTATATAGGAAACTTTATGGTTATGTTGGAAAAAGTTGAATTTTAGTCTCTACATTCATATAAACCTCTACACATCTATCTCCCTAACCATTAAGTCAACAGGTATTTATTGAGCATATCACACACCCCAGAATTGATGGAAACTGACTATTTAAACTCAAGCAAATCACTTAAATACTCTGACTCTGCAAAAAGATAAGATAATCACGATTGGAATTAATGGAGCTAAAAAATGTCAAATAGTTAGCATAGTTCATTGTACACAGTAGGCAGCTGACAAATGGTGGCATTGTAGGGGCTGTTCCAGCTGTTTGCATTTATTTTGCAAATGTATATAAGCAAGGAATTACAAACATGTTCCTTGCTAGGATGTAGTTTCATTGTGAGCAAAGCAGGTATGAGCAGTCTCTTTTATGGTCATGTTAAAACCTGAATTGAAAGGATAGGGTGAATAAAAGAGAAATAGGACCAGGGACTTCTGTTAATATTGAGACAAAGAAAGGTTCAAAGGTCACAGCAGAGCATGTAGGGATAGCACGTACAGGGCCAAACATATTGCTTCAGATGCAAGCGATATGCAAGTCTGGATTTCTGCTATTTATTCTTCCTTTTGGTGAGGTTTCCCTAAATAACAATTTTAATGACTTAGGGTTCCTTTGACTTTTTTAACCTATTTCAGTATAGATAAACTCTTCTGCCAACCATACTAGCTTGCCTCATTTAAGTCACCTTCGGTGCCTGCATTTTTTTTTTCTCAGTACTGGGGATGGAACCCAGGGGCATTCTACCTCTTAGCTACACCCTTGGTTCTATTTTTTAGCCTTTATATTTTTTGAAACAGGGTCTCACTGAGTTGTGAAGGGTCTCACTAAGTAGCTGAGGATGTCCACGAACTGAGATCCTCCAGTCTCCGCCTCCTGAATGCTGGGATTACAAAGGAGTACCACCATGCCTGACCCGCCTGTATTTTACATCTCTCTCTCATTACCCAAATCCAACCATTCAATCATTCATGAATCCCACCTCTCTGCCCTCTAACTTTCAACTTCTCTTCATTGCTGTAACCAAATCTAGACCAGCTCCCTTTGCCTGGGCTTCTACATGTCTCCATCAAATTCCCTCCACTTTCAGCTCCCCCATCAGATGGCATCCATTTATTGTAAAAAATAAGGAGAATTCATTTCTATTCCTCCATTATCTCCTGTTTTCCTGGCATGCTTCCCATAATTTTCATCAAAGTCGCCCCGGTGATGGGAGAAGAATTAGGGTTGGCATTTCTCAGGCTACAGTTTGAATCAACTCAAAGCATTTCTGACAACACTTTGGCAATTTTGTCCATACTTGAATAACAGCTCATACAAAATTTCTATTCTTCTCCCAAGCATTATTTCTCACTTGAAAATATGTTTTAAATTATTCATCCTGAAGTAAAATTGCTTCTTTAAGAGAATGCACCAGGTACAGACTACAATTTTCCAAATTCCCTGACATAGTGCTCTTGACCCAATTTGAGATGCAGAGACCCAGAGACAACTCTTCAGTTCTATAGCATGATATTAAGATTCCAAGAGCCTGGCATGATGGTGTATGCCTGTAATCTCAGTACTTGGGAGGCTGAGATTGAAGGATCACAGGTTCAAGACCAGCCTCAACAACTTACCAAGACTATCAGCAACCTAGAGAAACCTCGTTTCAAAAAAAAAAAAATTAAAGGGGGGCTGGGGATGTAAGTAGAATGATCCTGAGCACAATCCCCAGTACCACAACAAACAAATTAACAAACAAATGACCCCATCAAGCAGGTCCTGCTTCTCTACCATTGTGAAATTAGCTTCAAATATTCATCTGTCAATTCTTCATCCATGTGCCCTAAATATGCCACTAAATTTCATGCCTGTATCTTTGTTGAAACCATATTTTCAATATGAAAGTTTCATGGTCTCTAGGAATAAATCCTGTATTTCTCCTTAAAGAGGAGTTTCAATGTCAGTTCCTCTGTTAAAATCAGTTTTCCTGATTTAGAGAGGTCTTACGTCTCATTCATTCTCATAATCCTCCAGTCTTCTCCATATAATAGGTGTCAATTGAGTTTTTGCTGGTGCATATTATTATTACCATAAATATTGATGTCAGTCATTGATGCTATCACGATATAATCAATACAGTATTTACCACCCTTTTACTTTCCCAAGACATTTTCAGGAGCATAGATAATCAGCCATCAGCAATAATATTATGAGTTCATTAACATTGCAGGTAAAAAAACTAAGCATCAATTAAATGTCTTAGACAAGACTGAATAGATATAATGACACCTTTATCCTTATAGGGAGAAGTCAAGTCCAGGACACTGGACACACCAATGCTATTCATTGCAGGAGTGACTGACAGTCATGTGGATGTAATTTGAGCCAAAGATTATCATCAAGAAATCTACAATGGTAAAATCTGTATTCTCCCTGAAAGACCATATCAATTCTCATCTCAACTTGGCCATCGGTGACTAGATACGTCATTTATTCTTCTTTTTCTGTGTCTATTTCTAAGCTATAAAACGGGAACAGCCATACCCACATGTGTGCCATACATAGAGGTTATAAAGACAAACAATGGGATTCGTGTCAGAGAAGTCACTGAGAAACTGCAATGGCTCATTTCTCGGGAGGAAAGAATGTTTCAAAGAGCAAAGACACTGCCTTTGGGCGGCATCTGAGTATATTTGTGCTGAATCCCAAAGCAATTTTGCAGTTGTGTATTTTCTTTGGCACTTTTCCACCTTTCTCATATGCTATTTCTAGTGAGAAATATTCCCAGACTTAATCTCTCCCCGACTTTCTTCTTCTTTTTTTTTTTTTTTTTTTTTTTTTTTTTTTTTTTTTTTTGGTGGCACTGGGGTTCCTGGAAGTCCATCTACCTCCGGGCTATGCTCCCAGACCTATTTTTTTTTTTTTTGAAACAGGGTCTCCGTAAGCCAGCGCGGCTGGCTTCGAACCGGCGCGATCCTCCTGTCTCCGCCTCCCAAGCGCGGGGATTACAAGCGTGCGCCACCACGCCCGGCCCGACTTTCTTCTAATAGTGTTCATACCAGGATATCAATGCTGTACTGTGTCTGAACTAGACAACTGTCCTGCACTGAATGTTTGTTTCCCTCCAAAATACATATGTTGAAGCTCTAACCCCCGATGTGAGGCTGTTTGGGGATGGGATGTTTGAGACGTAGGTTTTGATGGCATCATGAGGGTAAGGGGTACTCGTGATGGGATTAGAACCCTTATGAGGAGAGGCCATGGAAAATTCTTTGCACTCATCCCTGTGGAGGCACATACAGATTTTTAACTCCTTCATATCAAAAGGGACACATTTGGGTTGCATCTATGAGGCTTTATCACATCATCCACCTAGATGCACAGGGATTAGAAAAGACAGAAGAACACCTGGATTGTCTTGGCCATGATACCTTAGGTAGTTAGAGCAAAGGTAAAGGGGAAGGATTGGGGCTCACTTTACCCAACACTGCACCCTCATGGTTGGAAGCTTCTTCCCTAAACTTAAAGGGAAATAGCAAGATGTGGCTGAAGAGGCTTTCCGACTCTGGAGCATGCACAGAGCACTAAGCTCCTGGGTTTCACATACTTACTTTGGGGAAAGTTTCCATATTGTTAGACACAGCACAGAAGCACTAAGCTATGGAGTGAAAAGGGGATTGTGACCTCCCAAGATGCATATACATGAGAGGGAAGTTTTCCAGACTGAATAAAACTCACCATGTTTCATAACATGAAGAAGACTCACTGCTATTTTCTTCTCCTGAAAGAGGACCACTCTGGATCCCTTGTCTAGAAAGGACTCCTTTACCAGATGCTCTCTTAAGCTCTACTCCCACTTCCTTAAATAAACCTCTTTTGTTTCTCTTATTCCAGTTTTCTACTTCAAACCAAACCAGACTCAGAAAACTGCCCCCTGCTGACAGATAAAAAAAAATCAAGTAGATGGATACATTCTAGGTAGAAAAACATTCTAGGTAGAAAAAAAAAAAAAAAGCCCGCCCACAAAGTATGTGAGATCAGAAATCACTTGGCCCAGTGAATAACTGACAGATCTGCGCATCTAGAACACAGTGGATAAGGAAGAGAATAGGACTGTGCAGGAAGGTAGAACTGACTGTAAGAAAAGCCAAGCCAAGCTTCATGTGGTGGTGCACACCTGTAATCCCACAGACATAGGAGACTGAGGCAAGAGGATTGCAAGTTCAAGGCCAGCCTGGGCAACTTAGTGAGTCCCAGTCTCAAAATAAAAAATAAGAAGGACTGGGTATGTAGCTCAGTGGTAAATCACACCTGAGTTCAAATACATACATACATATATACATACATATATTTTTCAGAGACAAGTAAATCAAAGTAATAAACTTGGAATTGACTTAAAATACTAAAAGGAAAGTCACACTAGATTTTCAGTAGAGTAATTATATTACATGCCATATATTTTTATAAGAATCAATGTTACTAATTTTGGACAATGGACTTAAGAGGATAGTCATTGGATCAGCTGTTCCAGGTGAGAAATCATGATGTTGGTTGATAGATTGGAAGTGGTGGTGGTGGTTGTCACAAATGACTCTCTTTATTTTAGCCTGGGTGCAAGATGGATGTGGTGTCCTTTCCTGAAATGGGAGGAACTATAATTTGATAAAAACATATTTTGAGAGCAGATCAAAGTTAAAGTTGGGATATGTTAAGTTTAGAAGGTCTTTAAGATATCAGGATGGGGTTGCAATAGAAAATCATCAAGTGCTCATGTCTGAACTGAAGAGAATCAGTAGCACCTTCAGATCAGCATGTGGGAATCCATAACCATCAGAGGTGTTCACATGAAGATAGCGAATCAGGTCACCTGGAGAGAGATTACTCAGAGAGCCTGAGGTTTTAAGGTTGGTAGAGAAGTAAGTAGTGGTGCTCAATGAGGAAAAGGTTTAATGGGTTATTCCAACCCTCAAAAAAATCATCTCAACCAAGTTGTGGTCAGTTGTATTAAATACAGATTTTATTTCATATGAGATCAGGAAATGATCTGTGGGTTTGGAAACACAGCTCAAAATGAGCCTCTGTTGAACTGTGACAGAAGCCATCCCCACAGAAGTTGGGAGAAGGTGGTAAGTGGAAAGCGTAGGTTTGGAGGTGACTAGCACATTGGTAATCACACAGCCAAATGCAGGTGCTCATTCTTTTATGAAGAAAAGCAGAGAAAATGATAGAAGCAGCTTATAATGAACTGTACGGCCAAAAATGATTTCTTTAGTAACAACCCACCTTCTCATTTAATCTTAATACGAAGCTTGACATTGAGCAAGACAAAGAGAAAGAAAATTCTTTGTGTGGAGCTGTTGTAGGAACTTCATGAAGAATAGCACACGTTAATGTTTCTAGACAGTGAGACCGCTCATAATCTGAGCTGATTTTCCCAGTTTCTCCCTCAGATCATTTGTCTGCACTTTAGCCTTCTTCCTTCTTCCCAGTTTTCATTTTTCTAGTTTGAGTTCTGGAATCCTAGATATTTATTCAGACCTTTCTACCTTTTTTTTTTATTTTGATTGTGGTATTAGGAATTAAATGCAGGGATATTTAACCTCCAAGCTATGCCCCTCGCCTTTAAAAAAAATTTTTTTTTAGTTTGAAACAGGATCTCACTCCAGTGTTCAAAGTCTCACTAAATTGCTGAAACTGACCTCAAACCTGAGATCCTCCTGTCTCAGCTTCCCAATTCTGAGATTACAGGTGTGTGTCACCATGCCTGACTAGTCCCTGCTATCCCTTCCCACCTTTTCTTATACTCCTAGGTCCTTAATCAGGTCCTGTCACTTTTCAACTAGCAATATAAACTTTTTCAGAAGAGTTATGTATGCCATGGAAGTCTGCTAAATATTGAAAGTCCACCCAATGATATATGTCTCTTGAAAGTCCTTCTGATATGTCTTTTTTTATGGCTCATGAGAAAAAAGACAAATGCTAGTAGTGCTGATGTGTCTAAAGGCCAACTGAACTATTAATTACAGAAATCCATTAGATCTCCACCCAATCTACTTTCCAACATGCTCATCTCAAGTATCATTTTTTGTTAACTCATGACTAAATCAAGTGCCACATCTCCTTGAATATATATCATCTTTAATCCTTTTCAAAACCTGCTTCTTGTGGCTCTTAAAGCAGAGACCTATGACTCAACTTTTCCTAACAAGTATGACCTAGGGATCAGGTGGTCCTAAGGGTCCTACCACAGCCCATAATATGCCTTATTTTGTTTCTCTGCAACACTGTTGAGTCTCATGAACATCTCTCTAACATTCTTGTCTCTTCCAAATTTGTTGTCTACACCGTATAATCTTTTTGCCTCAGGGTCATGATTTTGTTATTTTCTGCCATTAGCTCAGGGCTTCAAAGAAATAGATTCAGAATCATATTTTACCTTATTTGAAAATGCTAGAGAAGTATGATAATTTTAAATAACAATTTATTTCTATTCATAGAACTTTGCTTCTGATAAAGATGAAGTTTAATAGATAATAAAGACACCATCGAAGCCCCAGACAGGTAGAAGGGAAGCAAATTCTATATGCGCAAAATTAAAAGAAAGCACCAAGTCCGATCATGCCTGAATTGTCATTATCTCTTTAGTAGAGCCATTATATCCCATCTCCTTTGCAAATACTCTTGATTCCTTGCTTCTAAGTGTCCACAGTTTGCTTTTCTCAATAATTATATTAAATTAGATAAATTAAAGTCTAACCAAAACTAATTTTGCATAATATCCCAGTCCATTTGTGCTGTGTCTCTAAAAACCTCTAAGCTATTTCTCTAGGCAGTAGGGTAGCTAATTATTTACCCTCCCGGCAGCCTCCAAGGCACTTCTGATCCTATGTTTAGAACAGAGAATGATTCCATTTGATTAGGAGGAAAAAAGTGCCCACAGCTTTCCTAAGATAACATGAAAATTCCATTTATCCAAGGGGACTCTGTAATTTACTCTCTGTAGATTCGTTTGGATCCTGAAATAATGTGCACTGGTGCATGGGCACATGGTCATTATGCCCCAGATTTCCTCATTTAGGAAATCAATTCTTAAACGTTGGGGATATGCAAATTCAATTATTCCTGAGCTGCGGAATGATAATCATGTGCTGAAAATCATATTAGCATATCCACGTGGAGAACAGTTTCTCCTTCCCCAGGGTTCCTTGCCACCTGTTGAATTAATTTGGCCTCATCCCCCAACATCCATCAGGTTCCACATCTGACAGGGGCAGAGTAGCTTAACCCTTTGTCAGGAGATACTGCAAAGCAACAAGAGAGTCACATCTCAGCAGAATACAACAGAGAAGAGGCACAACCTAGAACAAATGCTTAGCCAACCAGTCATCAGACATCACCTACAACACACCTTGGTGAGCAAGGACCACTGAAATCTAATTAAGAAGTTTGTCTTCAGGGTCTACTGGGGATCTACCCAATGACACAAAAACCATGCTTAACTGGCATGAGGCTAGCTAAGCAAGCACTTGGGAATTAACTTCTTTCTCCTTTGTTCTTTTAAATATTTCTAACTGCTGACAAATTCTGTTGTCATGATTCTAAAAAAATGAGAAATAAGCTTAATTCTCAATTTAATTTGAAACTACGTGCAAGGAAAAATAGCATACACTATATTTCTTACTCCTCACTGGCTGAAAATCTTCCAAAGTGGTGTGAGATACTTGTTAACATGGAAAATATTATATGTGGGACATATAATATATTATATATGGGAACTATAATGTGGTATAATATATATGGCATATATGTAATATATGATATAATCCATATCTATACATAGGGGATGTATATCCTCAAATAGTATTATGTTTAGATACAGAATACGCCCTGAAGAGCTCATGTATTACTGTTTAAATTTTATATGATTAAGTCATATGGTTATCATCTCATTAGTATATAAATCCATTGTAATGGATTTACTGGGTGGTAACTTAGGCATGTGGGGTATAGTTGGAGAAGGTGTGTCTGTGGGGATGTGGCCTTAAGGATTGGGTTTTTATCTTTGAATCTCATTCCTTTCTTGCACTGCCTTTATTCTATCCTTCATTCTTCATGATATGAGGAATCTCATTGCTTTCTTGCACTGCCTTGATTCCATCCTTCATGATATGAGAGTGGAGCTTCGCTCTCTCCCCCTTTCTCTGCTTCCTGTCATTATACCCTGATGAGTTCTTCAGATCCATCCTGACGTAGTCTGAACCCTGAAATTTTCAGAATCTTAAGCAAATAAATCATCCTTCCTATCTGTTGTGTTGAGTTGCTTTGGAATATATCAGCAAGAATGTTGTCTGGAACAAATTGGTTAATGTTTAAAAGCAAGAGCTCTGAGATGGGAGTTTGGGTCCAGGCCACTGATCTGTAATTCACCAGCACCATTACCTGAGCAAGCCATATCACTTCTCCAAGCCTCAGTTTCCTCATCTAATTATGTTATTATCTGAACCAAAGGGCTAAACAACATAGCTCTGACATGTACCATACATTCAATACATGATCATCATTGCACGTTCCAGTATGGTATGGTAAGCTCATAAAGAGGGGAGTTTGGAAGGTGTCCTAAGGAAGTTTGCAAACCCTATTACTGGAGGGCATGTTGAAACTGATATGAGTAAATTGGGTTTGTAGAAAACTGTATCATATCATTTAATTCAGACAAGCTAGGAGAAATGGTGCACCTGAGGACTGGTGGAAGTAGGAGTAAAATCACACAAAAGCTTATGTTCCAGAGGTATTATCTCTATAGTGTGTACAATGATGTGGACAAATGAGATGAGAAATGGAATATAATCAACTATAATTTTAAAGCTGGAAAAGATAACTTGGCTAAAATGTAGAGCCAACATTTTCCAAATGTTGAGTCTGGACTTCAAATCAACATAGTAGACCCTGACCAGAATATTTTTTAAATGAATGAAATGAGATAGCTTATATCAAATTGAATCACACATTTGTGGGTTTAAACATCACTTTTTGAAAGTTCATTTCAGCATGTATTACAAGTTTGTGTGTGTGCATGTTAATGGTTCATTAAAATGTAAATTTTCGTTTTTAATAGGGGTGACAAGGACTGGATCAGAGAGACAAGTGTGGCGATGGAAGAATAGTAAGAAAGTGTTTACCATATTGGGATCTGGAAAAGTGGTTTTATATTGTTTTGTTTTTAATTGAATTAGAGAAAACATTTTACTTTGAGGTTTTTTGTTTTTGTTTTAGCAATCCAGCACCAGCTTTAAAGTGCTCAAATTTGCAAGTCTATTTTATGTCAATCAATATTCTCCAAGACATGAAACTCCATTCACATTCAAATGTGTTTTCCCCTTTACTTTGTCATTCTGGGAATTAAACCCAGGGACGGTCTACCTCCCAGCTACACGCCCAGCTCTATTTTATTTTATTTTATTATTTTTTAGTTCTAAATATTTTATTTGTTTGAATAGTTTTGTTTCTTTTTAATTTTTTTATTGGCACATTGTATTTATACTTCTTAATGGGATGCAAGATACTGGAGACATACATGCACACATCACCCAATTAGCCAGGGTCTCACTGAGTTGCAAAGGCTGACCTCACACCTTGGATCCCTCTATCTGAGCCTCCCAAGTACTAAGATTACAGGTATGCACCACCACACTCAGATTATTACTTTTCCTCTTCGACATGTATGCAATCATTGCTCCTACATACCTATTCTATTCAGATACAGCACAAGAAAATTAAGCCTTGGTTCTGGCTCCTGCTCCTGTCCTCCTGGCTACGTGACTCTGGATAACACATTCACCCTCTCTGGCTCTTCAACAAAGGAAATGAACAGTGTGACCTGTTGGGTATGATCCATTAGGCTCCCTACACCTCTGCAGTATTTTATTCTACATGGCCAGTTTACTCATGAACACAGAACTTATTTTTTGTGAGATTTGGGATCAAAACTGAGGGTATTTGTGCTGCTAACTGGTGACATCCCTTGTACACAGCTACCATTACTGTTCAATGTGCAAAAAAATATCATTGTAATAATCATATATCCCAACAAGTGGTCCCAGAAGGATGACTAAGTCCTCTAATCTCTACTTTGCACATAATATATATACTTTTCCTATGTTGCTTATACATCCACTGGATAATAAGAGTCCTCAGAATGGGAGAATTCCTTAGTCTGTGAGTAGTCACTGTGTCTAACACTGTAGTGTATTTGTAGCAGAAGCATATATTAAATACAATGGTGAAGCCAGGTGTGGTGGTACATATTTATAATCCCAGCATTCGGGAGCCTGGGCCTGGAGAATCACGGTTCATAGAAAGCCTCAGTTACTTAATGAGGCCCTTCGCAACTCAGTGAGACCCTGTTCCAAAAAATAAAAAGGCTATAAACTAGGGCTGGGGGTGTATCTCACAGGTACTATGCTCCTGGGTTCCATCTCCAGTACCTGTCCCCACACACAAAAAAAATGCAATGGTGGAATTTCTTCTACTCTGAACCTCTAGACAATCGAGTCAAGGGAATTTTTAAAGTCTGTTAAAAGAGATTGGAAAATAACCAAGCTTTCTAGGATTTGATGGACTCAAGAGGCCAGAGGAGGGAACCACATTGCCATGAGCCCTAGGAATTCCCTTTTAGTGATTTATACTTGATAAAATAAAAATCTAAGGAGCCCAGAGATAGTTGCAACTAAATGGCTGAGATAGTATGTATGACCTTTAGTAGCCTTAAAATATTAAGAACATTCAGAAATGGAGTTCATGAGCTGGTAATGAGAAGGGGCCTTGCCACATACTGTAGACTTTTAGTCAGAGACCTTAATTCATGTATGCCACAAAAGTAAAAGTAAACTGCAAGGAGACAAGCCCCTGTCAAGAAAGAAACCTGTTTTTTAATTAGTTTAAAGCCTGTCATTGAATTAGTTTGTATTAGCAACAGAGCAATGTATGACCCCAATGTATGACCCCAATGTATGACCCAACAGGTCATACTGTTCATATAGATATTTTCAGCACTGGGAATGGAACCCAGGAGGATTCTACCTCGAGCTACCCCCAGCCATATTTTTTATTCTTTATTTTGAAACATAGTAAAATATCTAATGATTTCTTCTCTGTAAGAATGAGACGCTCTGGGTGCAGTGGCATACACCTATAACCCTAGTACTTGTTAAGTCTGAGACAGGAAGGAGGGTTACAGTTTTGAGGCCATTCTCAGCAATCGAATGATACCCTGTTTCAAAATAAAAATAAAGAAGGCTGGGGGTGTAACTCAAAGAAAATATTTCTGGGTTCAATCCTCAGCCCCCCCCCAAAAAAAAACTGAAACTAAAAGGACTTTTCTCACTATTTCTATTCAATATCGTAGTATAGATTCCAGCCACAACTAGTAAAAGGCAGAACATTTATGTGTATGTTGAAAACAATAAAATAAAATTATGATTTTAATATAATATGGCTACAGATGTAAGCAATATTTATATAGGTGTGAGTAAATTTGGAAATTTGGAAATATATTTAGTCATATCTATGCTTGCAGAAATAATCTAAGGCATATATTTATATATACTATCAATAAACGATTATAAAATAATGTTTTAATTTTAAAAATTTTATATCTCCAATAATATTTAAAATATAAAATACCTACTACTCAGCCCATAAAAATGTATCAATTTCTCTATACACAGAAAAATTACAACTGTTTGATAATGAATTGAAAACCTTTGAAAAAGGGAAAGTTATGCCATATTTATTATGTATTGGAAGATGAAATATGTCAAGGTGTTAAGAACTCCCAAAGCAAACCTATTGATCCGATGAGATCCAATAAAATTTCAGCAAAGGTGCTGTATAAATTTACATGCTAATTTTAAATTTTTTAGGGAAATACAAAGGACCTAGAAAAGCTGAGATAAGCTTGAGGAGGAGAGACAAATTCAGAACACTGATGCTAGTCACAGACATCATGTCTTAAAAGTTTCTATAATTAAGACCAAAATAGCTGGGGCATTAGATTAAAGCAGTTGCTTGAGTTTTTCTTTCCTTTATTTTTGTGGCTCTAGGGATTTAACCCAGGGATGCTCTACCACTGAGCTATATCCTAGCCCTTTCCATTTTGAGATAGAGTCTCACTAAGTTGCTGAGGGTGGCCTCGAACTTAAGGATCCTCCTGCTTCAGCCTCACCCAGGGTGGCTAGAATTACAGGTATGCACCACTGGGTACAGCTGGTCATTTGATTTATATAAAAAGTGATGTATGTGAAAAGGGGACTCTACAATAAAGTAGGGGGGCAAAGAATATCACACAAGAACCAAAATCCACATAATAATGAGAATACTTACAAATCATAATGAAGGAAGACCAAAACAAAAAATATAGCTGGGCGTGGTGGTGCACACTTGTAATCCCAGCATTTGGGAGGCTGAGACTGGAGGATCGCGGTTCACAGACAGCCTCGGCTACTTAGTGAGGCCCTCTGAAACTCAGTGAGACCCAGTTTCAAAATAAAGAATAAAAAATAGGGCTGGGGGTGTAGCTTGGAGGTCAAATGCCCCTGGGTTCCATCCCCAGACCCACAAAAAATAATAAATATAAATATATATATAATATATGTATATGTATATATATAATATGTATGTATGTATATATATACCATAGGAGAATGGGTAAAATCCTTGAAAAAATTTAGATACACATAAATATCCATGTTTACTGAGGCACTGTGTGTAGGAGATCAAATATGAAATAAGCCTAGGTACCTATGAAGGAGAACAGAATTACATTATTTACAGGAAAATGGATGGAACAGGAAAACGTTATACTACGTGAGATTAGTCAGTCACAGAATGTAAAAAAAAAATCTGATGCTCTCCCTAATATGCAGAAACTAGAGAGAAAAAGGGTTATAGGAGGAGCTCTAGGCAAAGGAGTAACCTAGATGAGCAAACAAGGCGACCTGAGAGGGATGAGCGAGGGGAAGAAGGAAATTCCCTAATGTGCATGACTATATTCATAAACATGTCAAAGTCATCACTAAGCCAAACATGAGCAGAAAGGAAGGGGGAGGAAGTGGGGTGGGGATTGGGGAAAGGCTAAACATGTGATGTGTACATGTACGCCTCTACCAACTTGTATCCCATTAAGATGTATGATAACAGTGCACCAATAAAAAATAAAAGATAAATACATAACATAGGGTATAAATACACATTAGACTGTTACTCAGCCAGAACAGTGAGCCTGAATTCTAAGTACGCTAGGCCAGTATTTCCTAAGCAATTTCCTCTACTTTACTTTGCATGAACTTCCTCCTCACCTGCTATGATAAAGGCAGAACCATGATGGCGATGAGGCATGAAGTAAACTCAAGAAATGAGAACCCTTCTATGTGGTGTCGCTGAAAAAGTCTTTTGTAAAATATTGACTTCAGCACCTTCCAGCAAGGAATGTCAAGTCATAGGCAAGTGTATGTAGGGATATCTTCATACTTCAATCACTGGGCATTGTGCACGAGGCAGTGAGGTCCCCCGCCCAAGTTCTAGGCACTAGATCATGCTGCTCTCTTAAAACTCTGGTATTCACTTAGATATATTTGGAATCTAGACTGGGGATTTGCAAAAATGAAACAAAAGAGATTAAAAACTAGAAGCGCACCCCCAAAGTGATTCAATAGGTTTTTCAAAACAAAAACTCCTCCCTAACAGTGCATTTAGGTTTTCAAAAACTTCAGCCTCTGTTTTTACTGTTGGGTATTTATGGAGCAGAAAGAAATGGGCAGCCCATGTGAAGCTGAATGGGCAGCACGGGGCTATACTGGATTGCCAAACACGAGACACTGTTGAGTGGATAAAGGAGGAAAGAGAAGCTCAGCTTTCTAAAAGCAGATTCACACCAGACATGGTGGCACACATCTGCAATCCTCCTAGATTGGAGGCTGAGATGGGAGGATCACAGGTTCAAGGCCTGCCTCAGAAACTTAGCAAGACTGTTTTAAAATAAAAAATAAAAAAAGATGGGAGTGTTGCTCTGGGTTAGAGCAACTCTGAGTCTAATCCCCAGTGCCATAATAATTAATAATAATAATAATAATAATAATAATAATAATCCGCAACAACAGAAAGATAAGACATGGTCCCACCTTCCTTTCTCCATCTACAAATTCCCTTAGTAAAATGAGGCTGGAATTGAAGTTAAAGATATCTTAGTCCCCTTTCTGATCTTGTCTATACCACAAAGCATCCACCTGCTGCTTGGACCTGCCCTGTAATTCCTCTTTAAGTTATCTGTACCAGGAGAAGAGACTCAAAGGAAATTTCAGTGGCACATTTAAGCTATTGAGATTGTATTGAAAGCAAAACTTTATTGTTGCCAGATAAAGTAGGTCCAGATAAATTTCTAAAGAAAAATCGCCCCTTGTAAGAATGAAAAGGGGAAAAAAAACAAAACTACTCTCATATTCACGTTAATTCTAAGAAGAGAAGGCTTCATCCCTGTATCGGTAAAGGGTCCATTGTTCAAGGTATTATATTATTTACTAAAGCTCATTTAAGAAGGTTAAAGATGTGTATTTGAACCCCTAACTGCCCAACTCTAAGCCAGTCATCTTACTTTGCAAATAGCAAGAAGAAGAAAAAGAAGAAGAAGAGAAAAAAAAAAAAAAACATCTCCAGTGCTGTTTGGCACTGGCAAGGAAAATTAGGAAGTACTCAATACTCACTGCAATGTCACAGCTTAAAATAAAGTGGGAAAATTTAATAAACGCCGACTCCAACTCCGGCAAGTTCTGTGGCTCTAATTTTAGAATGCCCACGATAAAACAACAACAGTAACAACAAAAGTGACTGCTGTCGCCACCTTCATGGCTGGAGTGACGGTTTCACATTTGCAGAATATGGCAAAGCGAGGATTATTCAAGGACTGTGCTGTTTTTTTTTTATACCCAAATTGCTGCCTGCTTGTGATAAAAATGAGTTGACAGGCCTTGGCTGTTTTCACATAAAATTCAGGACCAGAATGTCCCTAGTTAACGGCAGGCCTCCTACTTTAGGCCACATGCAATCCCCCAATGTAATAAGCACAGGGATTCTTTAAGACTCAGCAACTTCCATCCGTCCTTGCGGGCTCTCTCTTACTTTTCGAGCTTAATTTTTGTGGTATCACCTATGTACAGAAAATCGCACAAATCACAAGGGTAAGTTGTCAGAAACCGAAAGCATGGCTGCCTCCTTTAACAACCAACCAGTTCAACACCAGATAATAAAAGCAACTCAAAACTCTTCCTTGAGGCCATTTCTGGCACGGCTCCTTCACCCTGTTCAAGGTGAACCACTGAATCCTTTCACCATTAGTTTAACTGTTTATTAATAATAATCATCATATAAATGTTTTTAATGTTATATAAAAGTACAGGGTATACTTCCTTGAGTATTGCTTTGTTTCATGCAATATTCTTGTTGGGTAATTTATTTATGTGCATTACCAAATTATGTTCCTAGTAGAAATACACCACAATACACAGGGTCTCACTAAATTGCTGAAGTCTTGCTAAGTTGCTAAGGCTGAACTCAAGCCTATGATTCTGTCTCATCCTCCCAAGTACTGAGATTATAGTAGGCGTGTGCCACCATGCCCAGCTTAACTATACTTTTAACTGTGATGGTTGACTAAGATATTTCACCATTCCCCAGCTAGATCACACTGTGGATAGGCTCCTTCCTGAGGGGAAGCCACCGAACTCCTCTCTGGGATGTACGTTTCTTCCAATGTTTTGCTATTTTAACAACCCAGAAATATCTTTCTCCATGACCTAAGATCAAGCCCTTTGAAATGGAATCGAAAGAAATAGAATGCAAAGCCTATATAGGAGAGTAAGAATTTAACTTCCGTAAATACCAGTCAGCAAACACAAGTGGCCTGACCACTTAAAACTCTCCCACCTTCTGTGCCAGTGGAGTTGAGCTAAATCTCTCTCCCCCATGGTGATAGTCTTGAATAAAGTCTTCCTTGCCTGTGTGGCTCCATCCAGTGCAATTTTCTTTGGCATGACTAAGAATGTGGAAGACCTTTACATTCCCTTGCATTTTTGAGGGGACTTTTCCCCATTTTTCTATTGTTTCTTTTGTCATAACTTGTAAGTTGCTCTTATCTTTGCTTGGTTCCGAGTCCATTGTCTATATTTCCTCATGGCATTGTGAATTGACTCTGCAAGGGTCACTTGCAGACACTGGGCTCTGGTTGTGTAGCATCTCTAAAGGAAGCTGGCAGCTGCCAAACCTTAAGGGAATCAGAAGCTTGGGCCCTTCTCCACGAGAGTCCTGAGTTGCATTTCTTCTGCTTCTTACAGCTAAATTCTGGTCTTCTCCCATTCCATGAGATCATGCTCGTTTTCTCACTTTGAATTGTCATAAAGTTTCCACTTGGCAACCATGCACCCAGTACATGATGACTATCCACTGCATTCTCCTTGATTTATATGTCTATGAGGCTGAGATAAGTGTGGCCCAGAGCCAAAGCTCTATCTGCTGGAGGGATCATGTGTTTGTTGCATGGAAACTGGTTTCATCTGAGCCAAGGTGCCCAAGAAAAAATAAAACATGCATTTATTTTAGTACAGGGAGCCAGATTCAATTAAGATTCCTCACATGTATGTCATCAATTAAGAAGGATGTTCTTTTACCTAAAACCTAGAATAAAAGTAAATTAGAAACCGAAATAGTCATTATGTAAGGAAGAAACATAATTTTCCTTTTTATAACAAATGAAAAACTTTTCAACTTACTATAAGAAGAAAGGTAAATCATAACTAAATTGAGATGCTATTTCTCAGCTATCAAATGACAAAAATTCAAATGATTAAGAAGCACTCGCTCCATTGGTGAGGCTGTTGGGAAAACAAGCATACTTCTGCAGTGGTAGTGGTAGTAAAATATAGAATAACTCTAATGGAAGAGAAGTTGGCAACAGCTGTCATATGTATACATTTACCCTTTGACACAGTTATTCCACTTCTGGAAATTCTGCCTTAAAGTTTCATGATTTAAAAAGAACCGTATGCAAAATTTCACCGTAATGGTGAAATATTGGAAACAAACAAAAAAATCAACTTATCCTTAGTAGAATGGTTCAAATAAATCACAATACATATACATAGTGGAATACTTTGTAATCATGAAAAGAATGAATGGGATATTTATAAAATGATATGTTTGTGTCTATCCATCATGTACTTTTAATTGAAAAGGTTAAACTATGAAGGAATATATACTATATGCTATTTTGCATAAGAATGATGACAGGAGAAAAATAATAGATATACATGTATATAATAAATATTTACATATATTCATCCTGGATATGGCGGCTCATGCCTACATCATCTACTGTCTACCCCTCCAAAAAATCTTGGATCTGGTTTAGTATATTTCTTATTAGCAATGATATTGATATCTAATTTCTGAAACTGGCATGTATTATAGAAAATAATCAAACAAAATAATATATTGCAAAAATAAATGGTAGAAGGTCAAACAAATGTTGTGATTTAGAACTAAATTTTAGATGTTATTATAAACTCAACACTATAAAATTTTTTTCCTAGCTTTGGATACTAAAAAAGCCTAGAAGAGAGATTGATATACTTTTTTTTTTTCTCTAAAGGGACACATGGTGAATACTTAGGGCTTTGTGGGCGATATATTACCTCTCCTGAAAATGCTTGGTAAGTGTTTTGGCTTACTACTTCTTGATGTTATTTTTGCTTCTTTTGTTTGCAGGATTTTTATTATTGTGGTTATTTTCAACCCTTCATGACTTTTAACATAATTCATAGCTCCTAGGCTATACAGGCAGGACATAGCCCACAAGTGGTTGGTTGCTGCTGCCTAAGCCCTGAAACAGATATCGCAGTGGCAATCAGCATACCTTAGCCCCTGCCCTTGGTATAAATATGACTTATATTTTAATAAGTATCTAGCCTCTTTAGTAGAGCAAATTATTCCAGATCTAGAACCTTTAAGAGTATGAAATAATCATGGAATACTCTACTTAGAAAACAAGAGAGAAAAAATAGTTCAAGGTCATAAGAGACAGACAATACTTTTGAAGGCATGTTTAGTACAATTCAAGAGGGGTGATGTTCTATAACACATTGGAAGGAAGAAGATAGAAGGCATAGTCTGTGAGTTGTCACCAACAAAGAAATGGTAGAATTACAAAATTACCATTGGACTGCTTGAATGTGGTCATTAATCCAGGCAGTGGTGATCAGCAGAAAACAAAATAAAGCAACAGCAACAAAAAAAGTAGGTAAGGTTTGTTGAGAAATTGGATTAACCCATTATTTCAAAGTAGATTCCCAGACTTTTTATTAATAATAAACATTTAATAAAGTACTACTAGGAAAAGACCCAGAGAGAAACAGCTTTTAACTAGTTGATCCTCTGAGCATCACCAATAATCCAACAAATGAGAATCCCATTTCCTTTTGATGAAATATGATGGGAAATACAGAACATCATCAATATTCTTACAACAAATGTTTCATCTGACTATAATCACAGGAGACTAAAAAGATAAGTCAGCTATGGAGTGTTCTATGAGATAATTGATGCAAATCTTTCAAGTACAGTTGATGTCCCAACAGCGACATGAGATGTCAAGACTGCACTAGAGAACAGAGTAAGCCACTTCACCATGGAACGCCACTGCGATTGGCATGGATCTGAGATGGGCAACGAGAGTAACATTTATAAAGAATGTTTTTTGAAGGAAGGGTGAGAAAATTTGAGTATGAATCATATGGTAAGATTTTTAAGTGAGTTTTAAATTTCCTGGGCATGCCATTGGTATTTTAGAGCTACGTAGGAAAGTGATCTTGTTCCTATTAGATACATACTGAGGTATCTAGGCATAGGTCATGATATATTCAATTTACATTCAAATGATTCAACAATATGCATAGATATCAATATATATTTATAGAAAGAGAAAGGAAGTGACAGTGGTAAAGCACTTGAGTCACTGCTGAATGACTAGATAAATGAAACCTGCGGATTCTTTGCACTTTTTGTTTTCTCTCAACTTTACTTATATTTGAAAATACCTAATCAGAGCAAACAAATACGACTTTTACACAACTCTAAAATACTATAAATGTCATGTCCAAGGGTCTTTATTTATAACAATGTTTTTAGTAACAAAAGGTAAACTTAAAGAGGCTTAAATATACTTCACCAGGGATAAATTGAATAAGTTATGTCACATTTACATGATATGTAGCCACAAAATATAAAGTAGAGCTATATGAATTGATAGAAGAAAATGTCATAAATAATATACATGAAAAGCGAGAAAAAGAAGGAAGAAGGGAAGAAAGGGAGAGAGAAAGAAAGGGAGGGAGAGACAGAGAGAGAGATAAAGGAAAGAAGGGAGTATACATTATAATTATTATTCCTGTTAAAATATACAGTTTTGGAAGAACATAAAAGAAACCATTCACAGTGATGCCCCCTAGAGAATGAGACAGGAGTTGGGGAAAGAATTTTAATTTTCACATTCCACATTTCATTACTGTTACAATTTGTTTACCATGAGTATATTATCACTTTTATAGTAAAATTAAGCTTTTTCTCTCTCCCACCTAAAAAGTGAAAAGTCTTAGTCAACTGTATAAAAATTTTAAAACAACAATAATCACTACTTACTAGAAATTTTGCTCTGTTAATGAATTTAGTTAGACAGTCTTTGGTATTTGGTGTGGGTCAAGGCTACATGACAATTACATTTGACATGTGTTGAATTTAGTTAGACAGTCTTTGGTATTTGGTGTGGGTCAAGGCTACAGGTACAATTACATTTGACATGTGTTGATAAAAGTATACGTAAGAATGGTCCATGATTTTAAGCCATGCCTAATGTCTGGCTAGGTTAAGTATCATGAACACATGTCTAGATTCTGAGTGGTCTTAAAAATCATAAAAGTCATTGATTTCAGCTCTATCAATTATTTAAGGGCCTTTCTAAACCACAAATCTGAAAACAGGTGTGAATTATTTTCCTTTTTTTGGAACTTTATAATTCTCTAGTCAGAACAGTTATTCTGTTCTGTTCTGACTAGAATAATCTTTGTTATTTAAGTGTGTGAATTCAGAGAGATTAAGAGACTTGCCCAAGATATTCTCTCCCCCACTCTCCTTTAATTTTTGCTACTATGAATTGAACCCATGAATAATCTACCACTGAGCTACATCACTGATCCTTGTTATTTTTAGTTTTGAGACCATCTTGCCATGTTGTTCAGGCAAGACTTGAATTTGTGGACGTCCTGCCTCAACCTCCCAAGTTGTTGGTATTACAGGCATGTGCTACCATACCCAGCAAAAATCAACTTTTTCCTCAATGTTCTTGGCTTCCACTAATAACACCAACAATCAGAGTATCAGAGATAATTTTATCCTGGATATTTAAGCCCAGGAAGTATAGGAGAAGTTATACCCTTCATATGAATTCAAAGGGCATTATGTGTCAACTCCTTTCAAGTTGACACTCAGAATCATATCCTTAGATGAAACAACTTCAACATTTTCTAAGAGCGTATAGGACATCTCAAGAGTACGCATGATAAGTCCTACAGCTGTTTTCAAGAATGTATCTCTATGTAATTTACATGAGAAACGAAATAGCACAAAACTTACAAACATCACAGACTGAATGGTATATTTTCCATATATGGATAAAGATCATTGGATTAGAAAAGTTTCAGCAAACAAAGTAGGGTGGCTAAAATATTTCATATCATGGGCATGAGTCAGTAGCATTAGCTAAGTAAAAGACAGCTAAGGAGCCTGAGCAAGAGCTGGAAGACTATAATCAATATGATTTTACCTCTGACATTTGCAAACACCCTCTCAAATCGAAACAGTACTTTAAAACCTTTTAATGTCATTTTATGAAGTTGGTTTGCCCTTTAAATGTCTTTTCATTCCTCTGGAGAATTAAATCAGTTATGGGCAGGACCCCTTTTTTGATTTTTTGAGCAGCAGTTGGGGGTAAGAAGGTAAAACATGCCAAAAGGCTCTGAACCTTCTTGTAACAGTCTATTGTCATTAAGAAGGCCAGCCTTTCAACTCTTCCTCTTTCCTTCTCTTAATGACTCATGAAAGTTAGTTACAATGTCCTTCTCTGCTGGAAATCCCAGCTTGCGACTTAGATGGTACCAGAGAGAGATGCAGGTGATGGTTTTATGAGCAAGGCTTTGAGAGATGCATGACCCTGCCAATCCCTGGTACATGGGGATGCCTAACAACTAAGTTCACATTAGTATAAGGTGCGCTCCTTATAATAATGCTACAGACACAAACACTCCCCTAAAGAACACAGGAAGGTACACAACCCTGCTGGGGTGTCAGTGGGACTGGGTAAAAGCCAGACATAGTGGGACAAAGTTGGGCAATGTTAGCTTCTGTAGCCTGTGGCCGAGACAAATACAGGGATAAATGTGGTAGGAGATACCTAGAGGAGTGTATAGTCATGAAAAAAAAAGGGGGCACCCAAGCTTCATGGTACCTGCCTGTAATTGCAATAGTTGGGAAACTGAGATGGGAGGATCACAGATTCAAGAACAGCCTCAACAACACAGTGAGACGGAGATCCTGTTTCCATAAAAGGGAATGGGGGACAAAAAAGCACCATGTCTCTGAATCCCCCATCCTGTTCCCACAAACCTAAGCAATATAAAGGAACAAGGAGAGCAAGCCTGGGTAGGAAAGTCTAGATACATTTTTCCTTGAAGGACACTGGCTTTCTTTCATGCACATGGAGAACTAAGGTAACTTTATTGCATGTACAGCAAGACAGTTGCTCCTTACGATGCTGGTCATACAAGCAAGTTGATACTGGTCATGCCTATGCTTCTGCAGCCTCACATACAACTCCTCTCTGAGTGGGACATGAGAAGAACTGAGTCCACTGTGGAAAGCACATGGGTCACTGATCCAGTTGGCTACCACTGCATAAAACACCATGAGGGACAAAGGTGCTATCTGTCAGCCTGCCCCATGGACTCTTCTTGGAGCAGCCACTGACCTCATATAAGCTTCCCCAGTAAAGCACAGGTCTTCTACACTGTCTCTGGGCACTTTCTTTGGTCTGTCCACAACCTACTCTACTGCCCTGGTACAGGCTGTGGATGAGACAATGAGGAATGACAGAACCCACATTAGTACATACAAGTTGCTATGACATGGTGGTTCTGGAAACTTCTCTGTTCTCCTCAGATTTTAATAAAGAGAGTCGGCATGTCCACCTCCTAAGGATGAAGCCAACAAGAATAAGACAAAGTAGATGGATTCTTTAATCAAATAAAACAGTGAGGCCCATAGCGCGCGCGCTCTCTCTCTCTCTCTCTCTCTCTCTCTCTTTTATTGGTGCACTGTATTCATACATCATAGTGGGATACAAACTTTTGTAGACATATATGCACACATCACCCAGTCAGCCCCCACCCGATCCCCACCCCATTCTCTCCCCATCCCTCCCTCCCATGCTTGGCATAGTGGTTGACATCTAGTATTATAGCAATTTATCCAAAATTAAAAATGATAATCTCACATAACAGTTTCATTTGTCTGATACCAAGCTTTTGATGACTTAAAGATAACATTTCAATATTTCTTTTTGCTTTCTTTCTTACCAGAGAATATTTTTTTCTATTTTTTAGGTGAAACTATCATATATTTATATATTTATTTTTCAGAAAAAAATCTATCCTAATATGGAATATGGATTCTAGATACTCAAAACGATCTTGAAAAAGAACAAAGCTAGAAGATATATATTTTCTGATTTCAAACCATATAAAGCTACAATAATTGAAACAGTGTAGTACTGTTCTAAAGGCAGATGTATAAACCATTGGAGTTAAATACAAGCCTAGAGCTAAATTCTTCCATATATTGTCAAGTTATTTTTGACAAGGTTTCCACGAACATTTGGTGGTGGAAATAATAATCTTTTAACTAAATATTGTTGAAAATAATAATTACATGGAAAAGAATAAAATTGGACCCTTACCTAATCCCATATACAAATATTAACTCAAAATAGATAAAAGCCCTAAATATAAATCTAAGACTATAAACTTTTAGAAGAAAATCTGGGTCATAAAACCTCACAACATTGAAATTGGCAGTGATTTCTTGGATATGATTTCAATGGCACAGGCAACAGAAGAGTATACAAACTCCCTAAAAAATAAAAAAAAAATTGTATATCCAAAGACAATGTAAACAGAGTTAAAAGTTACTAATAGAATTGAATAAAATATTTCCAAATGCTATATCTGAAGGTATATTAATATTCCAACTAGAAATCCTAAAAATTAACAACAATAAAGGCAAACAATACCATTTAGAGATAGGTAAAAGACTAACATAAATAATGAATCTCCACAGATAACCAATCTTAGTTGTCTGTTGGATGGAAAATCTTGTTTCTCTAGTTCTGATGTGTGTTACCTATTTCTTCTTTGTAGTTAATCTCTTTGAGTATTTTCTCTAGTGCTGGTTTTAAAGACATAAATTCCTTCAGTTTCTGTTTGTCATAGAAGCTTCTTATTTCTCCATCTAATTTGATAGAAAGTTTTGCTGGGTAGGAAATGTTTGGCTGGAAGTTGTTTTCTTTCAGAGTTTGGAATATGTTACTCCAAGCCCTTCTGGCTCTCATGACTTGGTTTGGGAAGTCTGGAGTGATTCTAATTGGTTTGCCTCTGAATGTCACTTGGCCCTTTGTTTTTGTTGCCTTTAAGATTCTCTGCTTGGCTTCCACATTGGTCATTTTGACAATTATGTGGCGTGGGGATCCTCTTCTCCGATCCTGTCTAAAGGGAGTTCTATAAGTTTCCTGGACCTGCGTATCGACCTCTTGCTCTATGTCTGGAAAATTTTCTGCTATTACTTCCTTGAAGAGATTGTTGATCCCTTTAGTTTCACTTTCTTTTCCCTCCTCTATTCCAATTATTCTTAGGTTAGCTCTCTTAAAATGGGCCCATATTTCTTCAATGTCAGATTCCTGCTGTTGGATATTTCTTTCTAGATTAGAAACTATGCGTTCATTTTTGGAATTATCATCTTCTAAGAGCGAGATTCTGTTCTCCATGTGGTCTAATCGGTTGTTTGTGCTTTGAATTGAGGCCTTTACTTCATTAATTGCATCCTTTATCTCTTTTTGGCTCTCTCTGAGTTCTTTTAGAAGCACCTCTATTATTTCTACAGTTATTTTCCTCATTTGATCTTCTAGAAATCTCTGATTTTCTGTTTTATCGGGTTCTGATGTTGTGGGGTTGTGGGCATTCATTGCTCCATTGTTATTACTCTTTCCCATGATTTTGGAAGTTTGTGCCTTCTCTGGGTTCTTCCCTTGGGTCACTATCACTTCACTTAAGGTGCTCTGGATCTTGAGTCTGTAGAATCTCAGACCCCACTACTCCTTTGCTGGGTTTTATCACAGAGTCTCCAACCCAGGGAGTTGATAGAGGCTGCTTTAAACTATGCGGGGTGCCAGGTTGCACGTTCTCCTATGGTGTGATATCTCTGCCACCGCCACTCCCCCACTGGGTCAAGTCCCAGGGAGTACAGTACTGGGATTTCTCCTCTGTGGCCCGCAATTTGACTCACTGTTCTTGAGTTCGCAGATGTAGCTGTACTGGACTTGGTGAATTTGCTGCTGCTGCCACCGGTGGCAATATGCCCTCGGCCGTGAGGCTGGCTTATTTCTTCTTGGTTTTGAGTTCCACTCTGAGTCCCTGCAGCGTGTGCTGAGCTCAGCCACTGGGAGCTTTAGATGCTCTCTGCGCTGAAAAATCCCGCCTGGCTGTTCCGCAGCGGCTCACCTCGGCTTGCTGTAGCCGTCAGGTGAAGTCGCCGCTGCTGCTGGCAGTATGGCGCTGCTGCCGCATCCTCAGGCGTGAGGCCGGTGTATCTCCTCTGTGGCTCTGAGCTCTGTTCTCAGTCCGCTTTCTCTCTGGAGCCTGGTGATTTTTTTGTTTCTCTGGTGATGGTGTTTTCTGGCTATGAAAGGCGCTGATTTTGTGGTAATGGAGATTGGTTGTTAGCGGGGCTCTTAAGCCCCGCTTTTCTCGGTCGCCATCTTCCGGTACTATAGCTCTCTCTTTTAAACATGCAGCTAGAACCAATCTCCTTGAAGCAGAAATCCTGGAGAGTCACCAAATGAATAAGAGTCAGAAGTTCTTGTAAAAGTAAGATACAAGTTCTATCTGAGCTGAGCCTCAGGATGGGCTTTTAAGAGCTTGAAGTTTCCCTGACAGGATCAGACTCCATTCTGGATCCAGGTCCTCAACAGATAATAAACTCGTGTTCCTTGGGGCTAAGGTTGGACTAACTAGGTGGTTACAATGACAGCTTCTCTTAGAAAGCACAGCTATGGAGAAGTGTAGATGATGAAGACTGGGAGGTGAAAACCTGGCTCCAAGAATGGCTGAGGTCTCTGGTCTCTGACTGGAACCATCTGCCCAGGTCCAACTTAAACTACCCGCTAAACACTCTTAGCATCTCCGTGCATCTATACTTCCCAGGTGAGCAATGGTGAACATCAAACCTTACCTAGAACCCAGTCTAGGGGTCAGCACAACCCAGAACAACTACCATCACTGTTCCAGTGGGTCAAGATGCAAACCTTAATGTAAGAATCCCACCCAACTCCAGCATTTTAGTAAATAGCCTTATAAATTAATCAATAACCTTGCCCTTTGCCCTTCTGTTTGTCTATATTTTGTTTGGTTTGGATTTTAAAAATATGTTTATTAAACAAAAAATTTCTCTGGTGGGTTATATGTGAAAAAGATATACAAAAACTTTACATCGAATCTTTCAAAGAATTACAGGTCCACCCAGGGGAAGGGAATCCCCTTTTGTCATGACACCCATAGCAGCAAGACATGACTAAGGGCAGCTCAGGCCACAGGAAGGACCCACACTGCATTGTTTATATTTTGAAACAGAATATCAAAAGCCATTGATTGTTTTCTCACTTTATGTATAGGTAAAAAAAAAAAAAAAAATGAAGGCTGGCTTGGAGACAGAATGATCAGCCCAAATCTCCATCGTCAGTTAGATTAGAAGAGAGTGAAATTTTCCTGTTTTCTTAATTCTCTACCAGTATTATTATGTTGTCTTAGTCAACCAATATGATTCCGGTTCTTGAACATTAGCTGCGACCAAGGTCAAACTCCATTTAGTCTGTCTCCTGAAAATAAGACTTTCATTTAAATAAATGACAGGAGAAATCTACCCATTCTTCTAAGATCACCCCTATAAAAATATTGTTCTGTTATTTCTATGATTTTCCTTCTATGTTTTCCCTTAGTTCCATATGGTTTCTTTCAAAATATGGCTACCTTCTTAAGTGAAGTTTGCCCCAGCTGCACGCAGAACTCAGGCTAAAATGATGAAGCAGGGTAGTATAAGACTTGGAATCAGAAGAAGTGAGTAGATTGCGCAGTTCCATGTCAGTGAGACCAAACAAGTCACTTACGTCAGTTTCAATCTCAGCATCAAAAATAAGAGGAATCGTTCAAGATGATAGGCCCAGCATATGCATGTTTACCCATCGCTTGATCTACTTAAGTGGGAAAAATACGCATATACAGTAAATCTAGAAAACAAGACAGGATGTGGTCAATGCACCAGAAAACTGGAGAACATTCTAGCAGCTATAAAACAGATAAAAAATCTATTGAAAGGCCAAATGGAAGAGCGAAAAAAAAGAAAAACAAGTTAAAATACCACAAGAGATGCCTTTTAAATTGGAGCCTCCATGGAGCTTCAAAAGCAGTCGACCTGTGGTGAAGTGGAAATACCTGAGCCAGTAAGTCAGCTACTGGCACAGAAGAGCAAAGGTCTTCTCATGCTCCTTCTGCTCCATGTTTAAGGAACATGTGCAGAGAGCAGAAGCTACTAACACCAGGATGAGCTGTACTCTGAAAAAAGTAAACAATCTGGATAGCTCCCGGAGCTGAGAGAAGCAGGGCCTGACAGTCAACTGAGAAATCACCCTGTAGACAATCCAGAGAAAGAAAAACATAAAGTAGCTCCTGCTAGAGTCAAAGCCACTGAAATATCCCACCTCCAGAGTAAAAAAAAAATCCCTTTATTTGGGCTACTGTGATCCTCTAATTATGAATACATATCTTTTTTTTAGTGGTAATGGGGATACTACCTCTGAGCTATACTCTCAGCCCTACTTTTTATTCTTTATTATTAACAGGGTCTCACTGAGTTGCAAAGGGCCTCACTAAGTGGCTGAGGCTGTCTGCAAACCATGATTCACCTGTCTCCGCCTCCCAAATGCTGGGATTACAAGCGTGCACCACTATGCCCAGCTCAATACATATCTTTTATAAAGGCAATTACTGCAAGAACTAAAATAATAGTGTAACTGAAAAAGCTGAAGACAGAGGCAGAAAAAAATGAGGTATAATATAATAAAAATGGTCCTAAACTCTTCACTATTTTATACATAGATGGGTGCTGTATAAAAATAAATTTTAATAAAATGGAATTGTTAACTCAAGAAACAGAAGCAGAAATATGTTCCCAGCTGGGCGTGGTGGCACACGCTTGTAATCCCTGCGCTTGGGAGGCAGAGACAGGAGGATCGCGCAGGTTCGAAGCCAGCCGCTCTGGCTTAGGAGACCCTGTTTCCAAAAATAAAAATAGGTCTGGGAGTGTAGCCCGGAGATAGACGGGCTTCCAGGAACCCCAGTGCCACCAGAAAAAAAAAAAGAAAAGAAAAGAAATACGTTCCCATTCTTCTGAGGGTCTTCCATACATTTTTTCCAAAGTGGTTGTGCTAATTTCCCATCCCACCAACAATGTTCAAAAATAAGAAAATAAGGGTAATCTTCAGACAAATTAAAAAGAGTATTTAAAAGAAGTTTTATCTCTGGGATGTAGTGCTGAAGGTAGAGGAAAGACTGATACCTTTATGACTTCATTGCAAATAGTTTTCAGAAACTAGATGTTTTTCATGGTTAGTCATTGCTTTTAAAAAGACTATATCAGAGCCTCAAAATCTCACTAGTTTTCTAGCTATGAATAAAGTTTCCTGTCCTCAGCAATGAATTCCCAATGATTAATTACAGCTGAACCAAGGTCCAAGATTTGGGAGAATAAATAATCTTGTCGTTTTCCACCCCCAACCTGTGGCTTCATTTTATGGAGCCATGTTAATTCAACTTGTAATCCCCTCGACGTGCAGGGACTTCTGTCATTTCTTATCTTTAAGCCTCTTATATCCCTGCTGAACTCAAAAAGATTGCTTCTTAAAAGAGCCATGCTGGTTGAAAGAAAAAAAAAACAATAAGAAATGACTACGGTGTTGGGAGGTAGAAAGTAATACCAATGATTAGGTTAAAATAATTACATATTTATTATTTTGTGTATAACTCAAAAGGATCCGTACTTCTCTTGTGATCATGGGAATTTCAAATTACTTAGAAAACACTCTTGTTTTCATGAAAAGTACATCATATCCTACAACATTCAATAATGTACCACAAAACTTTATAGAATCCAGCTTCTCACCTTGAGAATGAGACTGTTTTTAACATCCTACACTCCTTGAGAGAACAAGAGGAGAGCATAGAGTTCATAATATATTGAAATGAATAAGTGAGTCTTTGAGCTGAAGGAGAAAACAGTTGGTTCTACAGGTTCATATCCGAGCGCTCATGGACCTCTCTGATCCTATTCCTCACCAGCAATGAAGTAGAAGAGAACTGTTTTGAATGTGATGATTGAATCTCAGTTTCCTTCATTAGTACAAATGACCCGGCCCTCAAATAACCTGGGTTTCTACTCTTTGAGACTAATAGAACTTATACTTTTGGGAAGAGGGGGGAGGGAAGAAAGGATGGAAATATGGCAGGCTAATTGGAGGCAGTATGAGTAGAAGGCAGAAGTGGTGTTGTGTATGTACCCATCAAATATTCTGCTATTTTGCTCTTTGAAAAATGGAAAAAAATACCCATGAATTATCTTCAATGTCATTCTCTTCTTAACCTATACATCCCACACCTGCCCCCTGAAATACACACGCATGCACACATACCAAATTCATCTTCCAACTCTACCACCTGCAGACAAGAAGCACATTTGTCTTAAAAGATCAATGTCGTGAGATGGGACATCAGTGAATAGTAAACTAGGAAGCTTCAAACCCTAGTACCCAGAGAAGTCCAATTCATATAGTCAGAGAGTTGCCTAGTGCTTACCAGGAGCAAGGGGCAAGAAGAATGCAAGGCTATTTATTGGATGCAGAATTTCAGTTGGGGGTGTTGGGGAAAAGTTATGGAGATGGGTAGTAATGAAGGTTTTACAACAACGTGAGTGTACTAACTACCATTGAATGGAACACTTAAAATAGCTAAAAGAGAAACTTTTACATTATGCATAGTTTACCACAGTACAATAATATATGGTGTTTGAAGTTGATATATGTAAGACAAACTCTTCAACCTGGCTCTAGAGAATGCACATGCACATTGCTGTAGCTCTATAATAATGACTGTGCACCTGGAAAGGATTAATATTCCCAGGCACAGTGGTGCATTCTTATAATCTTAGTACTTGAGAGGCTGAGACTGGAGGATTATAAGTGGGAGGCCAGCCTCAGTGACTCAGCAAACCCTCAGCAACTTGGCAAGAGCCTGTTTAAAACATATTTTAATTTGGATAGAATAAGCTAATCTCATAATAAAACAGGACAAGTACAATATATGTATCCAGAACCTTTATCAAGCTAAATTGTTTTCTATTTAAAAGTCTGAAACTGGCTGTGGTGGTGCATTCCTGTAATTAGTACTTGGAAGGCAGAGACAAAGGGGTCACAGGTTCAATTCCAGCCTTAGCAACTTAGTAATACCCTATTTCAAAAAAAAAATTAAAAAGGGATAGGGATATAATTCAGAGGTCGAGAAGTCCCTGTGTTTAAACCCCAGCACTTAAAATAGGGTGTTTGAAAATTGAAGGAGTACATTTCAGATTCTTTGGGAAAATATGTGTGTGTGTGTGTGTGTGTGTGTGTGTGTGTGTGTGTGTGTGTGTGTAACAAACAAAAAGGAGAGACAGAGGTAGGCTAGATCCAATATAGAATATTACTGTCACAATCCAAAGCCTTAAAAAGGGCTGGACTCAGGCAGGTTATCTGCTGATTCCTAGCTCCTTGCTCTTGGGCAAGACATACACTCATCTAAAATCAAATCTCCTCATCTAAAATATATAAACTTATAGTACACATCACATGGGGTGTTATAAAGATTAAATGTATGTATAATACTTAATACAAGTGCCAAGTACTTTATACACAATGAACGCAACCTCTGCTGTCCTTGCCATTTTATAGATATTTTTAATAATGTTCCCATCTGATAACACCCTCATCCTACCTAGCTAACACATCAAAGACTACAGCTTGCTAAGACGAGTCCAGAGCCATGGTAAGCTCTTCTCAGAGAAATCCGATCCACACCTCCTGGGACTCAGCTCACCTAGCGAGGGTGAGGATTGGGAATAAGGCATCAGATGGGGAGATTACAGTCTCAGACAGCAAAGTGGAGCTGCATCTGGCGCCACCCATGGCACAGCTCTTTTCTTGGCATAAGCTGTCACATGGCTGACCCCTCTGCTAGCTCCCCGGCATCCATTGGCTGTTTTAGGAATGGGGAAATTCAGTCCTGCAGAGTTGCAAACAAATGTATGCTCCTTCACAGTATCAAAGATAGGAAGAAGAGGAAGAGAAAAGAACTGGGGGAAATATTCCCTGGCCTCCAAATCTGGAAACTAGGTTCAAGTGGTGACATTGTCTATGACAGTGTTGTTCAATATAGTAACCACTAGCTACCAGGGCTAGATATATTTAAATTTAAATTAATTTGAATTCAGTTAAGTTTAAAGATCAGTTCCTCAGTCGCAAAAGTTCCTTTCAAGTGTTTAATAGTCACATGTGGCTAGTGGCTCCATTGTGGGAATCACAGAAAAAAAAGCGAAAACATTTCCATCATTTTAGAAAATTTTAGTAGATATTCCATTCCTGGTCTAAAGTGAAGAGACAAAAAGAAAACATGTTAAATATTTTAGCCAGGAAAAAAAATTTTTGGCTTCTTTTGCAGTTAATGTGGTTATTATGTGATCTAGCAACTATGAAAGGCTCATGAGGATTCAATGAGAATTGTTGAAAAACTTGTTTCTCTTGACCTGACAAGCTCTACATCCCTCAGTCAAGACAGCATAATACAGAACTCTGCCAGGTAGCTGATGCGGGAGCTATTAGGAAGGAAATCGCTTTCTGGTGAGCTCTTTAACCTACCAGCCCTCCCAGAGGTCACTTTGACAATCTGCCTATCTAGATATCCATCAACAGGTGTATGGAGACTTCCAGCCTCCATGATGTGAAAGCGGCTTCCAGTCTCTAGGACATGGAAGCAGCTTCTGGCCTCCATAATGAGAGAAGAAACTTCAGGTTCCATGATGTGAAAGTGACTTCCAGCCACCATGATGTGAAAACAAATTCTGTTTTCCATGATGTGGGAGCAACTTCTGTCTTCCATGATGTGGGAATGACTTTTGCCCTCTGTGATGATGGGTCTGCTGCTTCCATCCTGCATCATGTGAGAACAATTTCTGGCCTCCGTGATGTGAGAAGGCCTGCGGCCTTCCATGATGTGAGAGCAGAGTCTATCTTCCATGATGTGGGAGTGACTTCTGGCTTCCATGACATGGGAGTAGCTTCCCTCCACATTCCCTGCCACTGTGACTGCTGTCATTTATGCTTTCAAGCTGGTCCTAAGGACTGAAATCTCTGAAACTATGAGACCTAATAAATTTTTCCTCTTCTAAGAAAACAAAACAAAAGCTAGGCATAGTAGCGCGCCTTGTAATCCCAGTACTTGAGAGGCTGAGACAGGAGGATTACAGGTTTGTGGTCAGCTTCGGCTACTTAGTGAGGCTCCTCACAACTTAGTGAGGACTTCTTTCAAAATAAAGGATAAAAAATAGGGGTAGGATATAGCTTATAGGTAGAAGGACCCTGGGTTCAGTCCTCAGTACTGCAAAAACAAACAAAACAAAGTAAGAAATAAAAATGGCTAGGATGGTAGCTTAAAGATGGAATACTCCTGAATTCAATTCTCAGTACTAATTAATTAATTAATTATCTGAAACAAAACCCAAACCAAAAAGTCCATGTCATGGAAGCCAGAAGTAAGTCTAATCAAGGAGGTAAAATACTTGTACAATGAAAATTATAAAACACTGAAGAAAGAAATTGAAAAAGCCATAGAAGATGGGAAGGCATCCATGTTAATGAATAGGCAGAACTAATATTGTCAAAAAAGGCCATAGTACAAAAAGCCATCTCCAGATTCAATGCAGTGTCCCTAGCAAAACTTAAAGAAAAACACAGGGGAATGGATAAGAAAATGTGGTGTATACACCATGGAATTTTACTCAGCCATAAAAAGCAAAATTATGTTATCTGCAGGAAAAAAAATGGATGGATCTAGAGAATATTATGGTGAGATCAGCCAGTCTCAGAAAATCAAGGATTGAATATTTTCCTTCATATGTGGAAGCTAGAGAGAACATAGAAATCAAAAGAGATGTCAGTTAAATGATAGAGACCAGGAGAATAGTTAAGAACAGCTCAAATAATGTTCTGTCCCTACATGAAGGTATTGCTAGCAATCTCACTAACATGAACAGAGAGGGAGAAAAGGGGCGTGGGGTGGGATTTGGAGGGAAATACACCATGTAATACATGTGTGTATGAATGTATTGATTTGAATCTCACTATGATGTATAGTTACAATGCACCAACAAAGTAAAAACAAGAAATCAAGGGAACATACCAAATTCACGAGATACATTTTGATTGGATAGCACTTTAAAGATGAAAGAGACACAGCTATAAGAGATCTTTTAAAACAACTGACCAATGTTGATTATGGACAGGATATAAATGATGTTATAGACAGTCATTGTTGTTTTCAATAGTTATAAGTTCATCTTACATGGATGGATGATTTTCATAATTGTTGGAAGATGCATATTAAGTTAAATAGGAAGGATATCATGCAGTCTGCAACTACCAAATGCCTAGATAAAAGAATCATAAATATAGAAAGAATTAAAGTAAATATTACCAAATATTAATGACTAAATCTACAGATGGCCATTATTTTATTTTTTATTTTTCCCTATGTTTGATAATATTAAAAATATGTTTGGACTTTGGAAGAATAGGCATAGATTTCAGAAGAATAAAGGTATAGAAAAGAATTTCAAAGAGAAAAAAAAACTCAGAAGATGGAGTATGTAGGATACTAAAGGCTACATCACATTCTCAGAAATAAGACAAATCCAGCTATATTGCTTTGATATTTCTTGTGTGCTACCACATACCAAACCATCAAACTAAGCACTTCACATTCATTATCTAAAGTAATCTTCACAATGCTCCTAAAACCTGAATTGTCACTTTCATTTTTGTTAATATATAAATTAATGCTGGTAGAATTTGAATCACTTGGCACAATTCAAGCAGTCATTAAGTAGCAGAGCTAGGATGTAACCTAAAATCTGTCCAGTCTATAGCCCATGATAATTTCCTTCTGTTAATTTAGCATCAGTAGTAATTCTTTCTCCATTAGATTCATCAGCAAAAAAGAAAAAAAAATTAGGTCCTAATCACCTACAAGACAAACCTAGATATAATAAGAGAAAGAGAGAAAGAGTAGGGCGCAGAGAATAAAATTGATTCGGCTTACCGAGGGTTAAAAAATTATCTTAGGTCTTAGTTCTTGGAATTATATAGGAAACATCTTATTTTCTCAAACTATACTAAAGCTTTATAATTTCTTATCTGGTAATAGGATATCCCATGGATTGAGATAACTATAGCATCCTAGAGGTCCAGAATGAGTTTCTAGAATCTACTCTCTCTGGGCACTCTAGAAAGTCAAATTATTGCACTTTTGGCAGGCATAAGCAATATTCCTTGAATAGCTATTCATGATATTGGAGCGTTTTTCTCTTTCTCTGACAAGTTAGCAACTTCTCAAAAAAAATTACTGAAAACCATGTCTTCACTTGCTCATAAAATAAACATTTCAAAGAAATCTCGTGGCCAAAAATCTCATACATTCTGAATGTTTGCATTGAGCCTCTACAATGAAATATTTTTATGTATTGCTTTCTTTCTGTAACTATAATGAAGTACGGCCTTTAAATTGTCTAGTCTGCAGTTATAACCCCTTGAATTCTAAGAACCAGAAGTAGAAGTGGTGTCAATAGAGGCCATTCACATACCAATAGCTCCCAATATCCTGGGAATATTAGATGCTTTGTGACTTTCCTGGTGCTCTCCTGGATGGAAAATACTGCCATGCAAAACCTACGTGTTTCCACTAATGAAATTACTTCCAGTCAGGCATGGTGGTGCATGACTGTAGTCCTAGTACTTGAGAAGCTGAGACAGGAGTATTTCAGGTCTATGAATAGCCTAAGCAAGTTAGTGAGACCCTGAGAAACTTAGTGAGATCCAGTTTCAAATTAAAAAGGACAGGTGGTGTAGCTTGGTGGTAAAATGCCCCTGTGTTCCATCTGCAGTCCCAGTAAACCAATCAATTACTTGATTTATTAATATAAAATTACCTCCAGTAGACACATTCCTTTAATAGATAGGAAGAGCATAAATACTGAGATGACACATACCATGTAGAGTATGATTTCTTAATAGAAAACCACTTTCATTTCCCTGTAGTTGGTTCATTTTGGGCAAGCTTTCACTGTTTCGCTTATTATTCATTGTAAACTTTAAGTCTGTATCTTCCCCCTTTTGGTGTGTTTCAGGACAATGACCTAGAGTTTTTACTTCTCCCCTTCCAGGTGTAGTATCACACCAAGCATCTATTGCTCATTTGGCTGAAGCAATAGACAGGTGCATGGAAATCAGTTTGGTTGGTAATGCTGGAATAGATCTTGACATTTGAAAACAGGCCACATAGACCAAGTTATCATATTCTTGTCTCCTGGAGTTGGCATTTCCACACCCTTGATCTGGGACAAGATACTAGCATCTTTGTCCAGGAGAATGCAACAACCTAGAATAGTGAACTGCTTCTATTCTTTGCCAACCTCCTGGCATAGATCCACTCTCTATACGGGAAGCAGAAGAGCCTTTTGAAAAAAAAGACCCAAATCATATAACATGACATATGATAAATTTAAAAACGTTTAATATCTTCCTATTGGACTTGAATAGGACCTAACTCTTGCATTGTTCCACAGAGCCTTGGCAATACTCCAACTAAACATGGCATCTATACTCACGCTTCTCCACCCATTTTGGCTTCATTCCCGTGGTCAAAAGAACTCGTTCTTCTACTGCTTCAGATCCATCAAGTCTCACTTTAAAAGAGACTGCTTTTAAATAGTCCTTTAATGGAAATAGAAAATAGTTTTTAAATAGAAAATAGAAGTTATTTTCTATTGCTTATCCTCTGTCCTTTTCTTCAAAGAACCAATAAAAAGGGATCTCTTTTGTTCTTGGTTCACTTGTTTGTTTTCTACATTCCCCACAAAAAGTTGATTTCAAGAGAGCACACATTATGTCCCCCAGAGGTAATGTACAACTCTACAGCACATGGCACACACTTGGGTCTTTGTGGCCACTGAAGAGATCTAACAGATAGCACATGCCATATTTGTGCATGTTGGTGGCTTAGCCAAATGCAAAGGAAAATAAAGAGGCCTTGACTAAGCGGATAACGCTGAGGGATATTCACTTATCTATAAAAGCTTCCCTTCTCTCTCACCACACATATACCAAGAAGGCTGGTGGTTTTATGCTCTGAAAGTAAAGGATGCAGGGAAACTATTAACATCATGCCAGGATCCAGCAAACCTATTCATTAACAGCTTCCCTTTCCTCTTTCCTAGAAACTTTATGTTCCTAGACCATCATTTCAGCTCTTGCGTCAAACCATGAACTTCATGGGGTTGCTGCATTTTTTCGGTATTGTTGGAATCTATCTCAAGATCTGGTCCAGAATAGTGCTAAAAAAGCTTATAAAGCCTTTTTGTTTCCATAGGTTTCTATGCTACAAGGTGACTCAGAAGTCCAGAGGAATAAAAAAACCTACAAATAAAAAAAATTAATGAGGATGAAGCATGATACCTTAGAAAGTCTTAAACTTGCTAAGTTCATATTTATTTTACTAACTTATTGCCTAAAGTATTTTAACCTGTCCAAAATTGTTTCATCTTCAAAGAGGCAAAGAATGATTGAAACAATTTTATTTTCCAGATCCAATGGGACCTTGATAAGGTAACAAGTAAGTTCTAGATTGTGCTGTGGGCGGGGGGAATTGGCCTCACTGTAGCATGGGATGGAACCCCATGGACCTCCCATCATGTCAGGAAGCAAACAGTGCATCTAATAGGAACCTGATTGTAAGGCCTCAAAAAGAAAATTTGGTTGATTGCAATCTTTGTATATGACAGAAGTTGGATTTTCTAGCCCAATTGTGCTCTGCAGGTATCTGACAAGTCTGAACTGCCAATTCAAAGTAGTTCAATAAATTTCAAGTTGTTTTGATGTCAAGGAGTTGAATTCAGACAAGCTGTGTTGACTGGAAGCTGGACAGCTAGATTTTTATTTTTAGTCATTGGAAATTCCAATGCAGATTCGACAAATGTTGATGATACCTTATCATGGGATTCTGTAAAATGCAATTTCTTTTTACTTTATTATGCCTTTTTTTGCTATTGAAAAAGCCCACTTCTTTTTAATAAGTTTAATGAATCTTCATAAGAGAGAATAAAATTCACTGGTAAGAAAGCCAAAATTCAGTGTAGCTTAGAATAAGTAAAACTTGTAATGGGGCTGTTATTGTTAACTTTCTACAGTAGCTGTTTTCCGGACACCTCACAAATTGCATTATTTCGAGTTTCTAAGATCAATCTACAGGTGATTCAATGTCAGTGGTGTGGTTGGAGATTTGAGTAGGAACAACATTGATATATTCTGGCTATGCCATAAATCAGCACTTCTTCTAAAGAGCCTGTGACAGTAAAGATAGAAGTCTCCCTTCCATAACATCTACACATTAAGCTTATTTGCATCTGTGCATAGGCTTCCAGACTTGAATGCTCCCTTTGGGGAGTTCCCTTCTACCTCCTCCAAAATATGACTCTCAGAGGAAAGTTAAGATTAATAGTGTATCAGATTATGTGTGATCTCTTCTCAATATTTCATTTTGCATTAGTCTTATAGCATTTGCATTTCCGGAATTAGGGTATCTGAAGCATCAGGGTGGGTCTCAGAGGCCTCGTTTGGGTTAGATTTATTATCTACTAAATGACTTTCTTAACAAATCTCTTTATCTCTTTGTCTGCCAGCTAATTTCATTGCTCTATCTTGAGCAGATTCTATTATGCCAAAATTCATTATTACTTTTTAAAGATTTTCTACACAGCTTTTGAAACTTTCTTATTAATAGCAAACACTCACTGTCACAGAGATGGGTAAGGTGAGTTAATAAATATGATAAGAGAGCCTTGATCCTTTAGTTATCCCCAAATCCTTGGCTTAGAAAGAGATTCCAATATTGTCCCTAAATTATTTTTTTAGGTCCAATGAGTCAAGTTAAGTTCCTGGAACAGGAATTTTGGTTAGAGGTTTATTTCTTGTGCAACCTCATTGCCTGGACAGATAGTAATAGAAATGTAAGCTAGGGAAAGAAATTTGGATCCTAGGTGAAAGCAAGGAAATAAAGGCAGAATTAATATTTACAAAAAGGACAAGTTGAAGATGCTAGAGGTAACCAGAAAGGGCCCAGCATTTGACAGAGAAGTGTAGCTGAGGATGCTGTAGTATCATTTAATCATGTTTCAGATTATCTGTCACTCAAACAGCTCCAATGCCATGTTGTGTCTGTCAGATGGCTAATTTCACCAATGATTTATAACAGTGGATGCTCTGTAGTTTGGAGTCAAATCGTGGCATCTGTTGGCACAATGAGCAGTCCCATGACCGAAGATGCAGAGCACAGAAGCTTAAAGCTGGAATTGACCAGTGGAGTTGAAGATGGTGATATGGATGGAAGTGAAGAGGGAGATGAAAATGAAGATGGGTGTGGGTTGAAGATGAGCGATGGGGTTAAGGATAAGGGAAGTAGAATGGATCCACTCAACATTAGCTATGAGAAAGCAAGGCTACGCTGAGCTTTCATGGAAAAGAATGAACCATAATCAAGAGCACAGCACAGATTCTGGTTCCAAAATAGAACATTCCAGGATGAGCATATCAGAATATTGGCTTAAAATAAATGCACTGATGCTCAGAGAAGACTCCAGATCTAATGGGGAAGAAAGCCAGGCCATATTGCCAATGCCAGGGTATTAAAAGCTGACCTGACATTTGCCAGGAAGTGAACCTGTCTGTAGTTACCCAACTGCTTCTGGCTGCACGAGCTGGAAGATTACACAAGCCCTGAACTAGATGAGGATGACTTCAAATCCTGGGCTTGCAGCAAAAGAAAGTTGTGAAAAAAGACAGACTTGCTAAAAGTGTATGTGCGTGCACACACACACACATGTGTCATGCATATACATGTCCATCTTTGGCTAGTTCCAAGGGCAACTAGGTCATTATATCTGTTTTTCAGTGAGTGGCATTTTTACCCAACAAACACACCCCAAAGCATCATTATTTGATATTTTGCCTCTGTTTAAGCAGGTGGCAGGAAACTGGGTTACAATAACAAAGCAGCAGGCAAAAAAACATGAATACCTTTGAAAAAAATATTCACCTGTTTTATTTCCAAACACAAATAAAGACTCCGCATGGGGAATTTGAACCTAATTCTGAGTTAAATTTTGAACACCTAAATGAAAAAAAAAAATGTGGCAGGAATCTCATGTGGAAGATATGTTTAAACGGGCTATCAGTGTTGAATTTGATTTGTCATGGATATAAATTAACTACTTGGTTTTTTTTGTATGCTTCATAATATGGAAGTCAACATCTGTTTGTCCTTGTTATCAAGCAAATTCACTTGTGGAAGTCAAGTAAGATTTGTAAGAGAAAGGGAGAGATCAAACACAATGGAAAACAAAGAGCCGAGCTCTTGAGAGAGAGAGTGTGGAAAGGGGAAGGAAGCATTTGTAACCCCATACTGCTCTGAAAAATTCTTATTTGCAGAGTCATTTATGCATGATTTGGTGGCTGGTGATGGTTGTGACATTCAAGGGACAGCAAGCCAAGAGACTGCTGGTCAGTCTACCTTAATGGTTCAGCTCTTAAAGACATCTCCTCCTCCTGCATATGGATGGAGTGACAAAATCAAAGTTCCTTCGTGGTCTTTGATGGCAACACTTATTTTAAGAACTAACACTTAGAAAATTGGACTGGTAGAAATCCAAAGAATAAACTACGTTGGTTTTCCTCTGTTCCCTGCTGCTTCAAATAGGAAGTTTCCAAGGGCAAGAAGAAGGGGAAAAAATGGACTTTGAAGAAGAAAGTGTTTTCCTGTCACTCATAGAGATTAATATGTAGCTCAGAATTCAGGGCCACTTTGGGTTAGAGTCCAGTTTCTCCAAAATAAAATATTCCCTTTCTCCTGGGAAACAGAAGAATAAAGTAGGCAGCCGAGTATTACCAGAAGCCACCATGTGCAACAAAGACACGTGTACCATCTATCCAAGCACCATTCACCAGTACTCATACCATCACCAAAGTCAACCCAATGTCAGATTTTGGTGGTACTGGGGTTCATGGAAGCCCTTCTACCTCTGGACCTATTTTATATTTTTTTTTAATTTTGAAACAAGGTCTCTTAAACCAGCGCAGCTGGCTTTGAACCTGCGCGATCCTCCTGTCTCCGCCTCCCAAGCGCAGAAATTACAAGCGTGTGCCACCACGCCTGGCCATGCCCTGGATTTTTTGCACACATGTAATCTCATTTCATTTTCTAAGAGATCTACCAGAGATCTGCATTCCCAGAGAAGCATCTTTAAGTGATCAGCTGTAATCTCATGAAATTAGAAAATAATCAGGATTGAGCACTCATGGGTCCTTTGAAATCAAACAAGATGAGTACCATCCCTTAGTCCCTTGGCTTCTCCCGTTGTGAAAGGAGAAATAATGATCGTGCACTAATTCACTGCAATAGGGCAATTTTAAGAGTTTTGTGAAAATAATAAACTTTGTGAACTGGGCCTGCCGATTATTTTCTCTCGTCATAGTTCACTTTTGCCATATTAATCAAAGAATTCATTCTTTCATTCGTTAAAAAATAGTTATTTCCTTAGATGGGCGTGGTGATGCACACTTGTAATCCCAGCATTTGGGAGGCTGAGACAGGACGATCTTGGTTCACAGACAGCCTCAGCTACTTAGTGAGGCCCTTTACAACTCAGTGAGACCCTGTTTCAAAGTAAATAAAGAAAAGGGCTGGGGGTGTAACTTGAAGGTAGAATGTCCCCTGGGCTTCATCCCCAGTACAGGAAAAAGAAAAGTATTTCAAAGTTCTGAGTTTAAAAATATTCTTGCATCTGAAAAAATACTGTCTCTGGTTTCCCCTGACTTCTTGACCATTTCCATACAAGGGGGATATTTACCTAACATGATTCTAGGTCTGACTCGTGAGTCCTGAATTTGCCAGTGACAAACAACTCACCCAGTTGCCAAATCCAACTCTAATGAGAAGTCTCAGTAGGAGCCTGGACAATTATCTGCTAGTCATTACTTTCTCCTTTAGTTTATAATTCTCAGCTCAGAACATGAGGTGAGAGTACAATAAATAAATCTTTTCCATGAAAATAACTATGAAAACCTAAGCCAAATTCAAAGCTGTTTTTTTTTTTTGTCACAGTAAAACCATATGAGAATACCTGTTCTAAAGAATCTATTCTGTTCCCAAGTCTAGTTGACATGAGAACTGTCACACCACACACCCCTCTTGTCTGAATGTATCATACAGATCCACTCCCCTGGATCTTGTCACTAAAAATGCCAGCCTTAGCTGAGCATCTTGATGCAGGCTTGTAATCCCAATACTTAGGAGATTGAAACAGGAGGATTGAAACAGGTCTGTGGCCAGCCTGAGCAACCTGATAGAGCCTTCAACATATTAGTGAGACCATGTTACAAAATACAAAAATTAAATAAAATAGGGCTGAGAATATAAAAATATACAAAAATACAAAAATTGTATTTTGTACACAAAATACAAAAATTAACTAAAATATAATGTGTCCCCAGTTCAAACTCCAATAACACACACACACACACACACACACACACACACACACACACTCAGGTTCCTCATCCTTTAGTAAAAGATTGAAAATAAAAGAAGCAGTTCAAAGTACTTAATAAAACATATTCAAAGATAATGCCACCAACTGTTATTCAATGAGTCTATGCAAAGACCTACAAGAGAGTGGTCTTTCTAAGCTTAAACCTAGGGAGGCATAACATGAAGTAGAGGTACTTGTTTTTGTGAGTGAGAAGTAAACCATCTAGTTGTGAGATTCCTCCTTTTTCTGTGAAACTGGGCTGCCCAGAGTGAAGGTTTGTGCACACGATTGCTTTATTTCATTCTTATCACTAATCTGCCTTTCTCTCTGTCTTTATAAGTCTTTTGTCATTGTTCCTACCCCATAGCACAAGTATACTCATTTATATATCCCTACCCTAGAGCACATAGAATCCTATGTGTGTGTGTATGTATATATATATACATACACACACACATATATATAATAAAGGCAAGTTTATGCTGATATAAAAAACTTGTTTGATAGGGAAACACAACAATAAATTATGTGATTATCTTTTAAGAAATATACAAGTGGCATAGACAGGTCATTGGAAGAAGAACCTCCCAATTATTCTTTTCATTATTGATGACACAAACTTTAAACTTTGATTACATACATTTATATTTTATATATAATACAAATGTGTGTATTTTAATAATATATTTGATACATAGTAAAATATATTATTCATATATAAATATAATACAAATATGTGTATATATGTGTGTATCTATATATCTATATCTATATATGCCCAATTCTGCCCATACAGAATTGGGCTTTTTTTTGCTATCTGTTTGTTGTTTTTAATTCTCTTAGCATGTTTTAATTGCATTTTATTTCCTCTATGTTGACTCAATGTTTTCTATGTCTGTTTCCTTTTTTCTTCTTCTAGACTTGAAAATCCTGGAAGACTTGAGCTCTTGGCATATTTTATCCCCGAGTTTGGCACAGAGCCATACACAGAGTCGAGTCCCCAAAGCATTTCTATTAGGACTAACCAGCTGACTGCCTGACTGGATGAACAAATGGGTGGGGCCCACTATAGCACCAAGTTGAAAAAAAGAAATAACAGAGAATACCACAGAAGGCTTGTAGCACATTACAAGAATAAGATGTAGAGGGAATTTAATTACCAGTGAGAAACGAGAGGCATCTAATCATCTTCAGAGATTCTTCCAAGGGGAAAGGCGTGTCCAATAAAATATATCATCATCCCCAAAAAGCCCCCCTGAAAATAAGAGCTTCGGTTGGGGTAGGGGACAGTAATCAATGTTCTTCTTTACACCAGTGGTGAGCAAGTAGCATTAACTTTGTGTGAAAGCTCTGCCATGTTCTAAGGGATGGACCGAGGCTTCCGGATGTTGCCTCATTCAGTCTTCAATTCACACCGTAAGAACATGTGATGTCATTATCATTTTTCCCAAATTAAGCGTGCCTCTAGATTTTGCAAGGTTTCAATATGAATCAAGGCATCGCCTACATTTTCATTTATGATATCTTTACTCCTGGCAAGCTTTGTGTGTCTGACCATATATGGGAGAAAAGTTACTCTTTCTTGAATCTTTATAGACACAGCTAAAATCACATATTACTTTATTTAGAATCTCAGAGGAGGTTTTGTGTCACATTAATAATAAAGCCAGAAATCATACTTGAAAATGCTACAGTGAAAACAGATGTTTCCTGCTGAGGAGGTTTAAGAGGAGGTGAGAAGGCTAAATGGAATGGACAAAACCCTGACCTAAACATACATGGGAGAGACTTTGGCCAGGCTTCCTGACCATCTGCTCTCTAGCCAGCTTAATTAAAGTCTTTAGATTAACAAAGTTTCTGCCATTAAAATATTTATTGAGCATCTTCTATGGATTAAGCACTGAACCCATAAAAGAGCAAAAACAAGCCAACTAACCTTGCTCTCCTGTACCTAAACCATTCTGTGTAATATTTCCTCTAGGGGATATGCCTTCAGATTGGAAGCATAATTCCTAGAAGAATCGTTCAATCCAATTCTTTCATCCATCAATACATGACCAATCAGTAATAAACAGTGAGTGTAATCAACAATTTTGGAGTATGCTACATAGCAATGCATGTTATGAAAGAGAAAATGTGGAGTGGGAGGAAGAGAATTAGAGAGTTGAGCTTTAATGGCATCACTGACTCGGGTGTTCAGGCTTGTTCTCATGAAAGAGTAGTGAGGGTATGGGGATGTTGGCACATTGGAGAAATGACAAGTAAAACAGTTTATCTGAAAGAGTGGAATAGGAGACATCAGAGAAGTACTGTGGGGGCTCAAAGGGACATGGAGGTCCTGCAGGCCTTTGAAGAGACTCAAGCTTTAACTCAAAGCAAAATTCAAAAGAGCTAGAGCATTGTTTTAAAATTTTGAGAAAGGGGTTTCACTTAATGAGACTTAGTGAGAACCTGTAATTCTCCCATCTTAGCCTCTCAGGACTGGGACTACAAGTGTATGCTACCATGCCCAACTAACTAAAGAATTTTGAATAGAGGAGTGACATGATTCAATTTACACTTTAAAAGTTCTCGCCAGCTTCTCAGTTGAGGATTCATAACAGATGGGGCAAGAAGAGAGGCTAGGACATCGCTTATTGAGATTATCCAGGGAAAAAAATTATAGCACCTCTGACCAGATTATTGGTGGAGGAGGTTAAAAAAAATAGACCAGTCCTACAACCATTGTGGAAACTTTGAAGTTAACTTCAACAGAATTGAATGAGGATGGGGTGGGGGCAGAGTGGAATCAAGGAGTTTGGACCTGATCAGTTAAAATGGTGAATTGTCCTAATCTGAGAGGAGGAAATTAAAGAATAGGAGGAAGGTGGGGCATGTTGAATTTTAGAGATCTTTCAAAGAGGAGGTCATTTAAGGGCAGGGTTTGAGGGATGATATGGCTGGGTTAATTGATACACTTGGGGGCAGCTGGTGGCCTTTAGGTAGTATTAAAATTCACTGAACAGAGATCACTTGGGAAATGTCAGTAGATAACTAAGATGTCCAAGGATGGAGCTCTGGAGCACTCTAACCTGAAGAGGCAGAATCAGGGAAAATGTAGAAAGGGTTTTCACTGAGAATAGAAAGAGTGAGAACAAGAAAGACAGGGAAGGAGGGAGGAGAGAAAGAACAAGAGGAAGAAAGAAGAAAGAAAGAAAGAAAGAAAGAAAGAAAGAAAGAAAGAAAGAAAGAAAGAAAGAAAGAAAGGATAGCATGATAATATCATCAGTCAAGTGAAAAAGTGTAGCCAGTCAAGGTAGAAAGAGCAATGACCTTTGGCAAGTCAGCTGCTGGGGAGAATCAATCCTTGGATTTGGCAACACTGAATGGTCATTAGTGACCATTCAATCGTTTTCAAGGAGTACATAAATACGTATGTTCTGTGGCAAGTCAGAGTGATATCATCAAAAAGCAATCAGAGTGAGAGAACTGTAAACACTGGTTTTAACAACTACTTTGAAAAATTTTTGCTCTACAAGAAAGCAAAGACAGAGGCAGAGAAGCCTGTTACTGGACTCTCACTAAACAGATAAAAGGTAGAATTAAAAGGGACAAAGATTCATTGGGAATAATGTCTGTGAAAAATAAAAAGGAAATGAAGCAGAAATAGACAGAAAGAAACTCCAGGCCATAATACAAGTCTGAGATCACTGGGAGAAGAGGGGAAAGAGGAGATATGAGTAGTGAGAGCCTGAGACTTCAGTGCCACCTCAGAAAGTCCCAGCCAGCCCCTCGGTGAGCTCTGGGTGGAACGATTTTCCATACAGAAGTCTTCCTTGGCTGTGCAGAAATGGCCGGGCAATGATACCTTCACCAGGCTAAGTCCCAATTAGAGTCCACCTAAGAGAAACAGAGTCTCAGCTTCAACACGGGGGTAGAGTTTTCTGAGTGCTTAACTTTAGGCAAAACATTTGCAAAAATTCCACAAGGGAGTCTCATGATACTATAATAGAGCCATGGAGATAGTTACTAGCGGGAATCCTCACCCTTCTCTATTGAGCAATAAGGTTTTATGTTTCCTTGGTAATTACCCAGCTCTGCTCATCTGATGCTGATGTACAGAAGCAGCATCCTTTGTTTTAAGAACTGTCCACATCCAGAGGCATTTGAAGGCTGTAGTTAGGATTGATGGGCACCGGCAATCTCTCACAAGCGTTCCCCTACCACCTGTTCCCCAACACACTCAACAAAAAACGTTTTAGAACCCTGAAGAGAAACAACTAAACAATCAAAGCCTCCTGCATCTTCATCCCAAATTGAGAAGAGAATTAAATATATAAATTAACATAAAATGACTAGTTTATTCTTTCAAGCTGCATTTTATTTGATATAATTCTATAATGATAAGACAAACTTTCCTCCATTCTGCACCTCAGACTTTATAGTGTAAGTATAAAGGAGGCATCCTACAGGAACAATATTTTAATAATAAAATCCAATTTTTCATGAATAAAGAATGTGAATGTGGCCCAGAGTTCACAGAATTTCTGTTTTATCCAATTCTCTTAACTAGCTTGTATTTTTTTTTTTTTTTTGCTTTGCTAGTGTTATTTGCTTTCAGACTTTAGGCAGCTTTTCTAGAAGAGTTATGTATTCTAATTCATTCATCTATCAAACAATTCCTGTGATAGATGTATTTTCAGTGTGTCCTACCCTGAATGAATATAATGAGCACATAATATGTCCTGAGGTAGGAATAAAATTAATATGATCAAGAGATACTCTACAAAAGAGTGACAGTAAATCAGGAGAGATGGCTAGAAGTTTACAAGTCATAGGTCATGAAGAAGGACACACTAAATCAAGAAAAACCATGTTTACTTGCCCACTAGGGCAAGATTTCTGGCCTTTTCTGCAAACCACCTGATGCTGGTCTACAGCCAGCAAAAACTGCTGAAGCAAGTTAGAAAGAAATTGGGGACCATGTCAAATACTGCCATTTATGACAGGCTAAATCATATGTGTTTAAGCTGTAGTAAAAATGAGGAAAGCATTTTTTAAATCAATTTACTTATTTTTAATGGAAAGATAATAATTATATGTATACAGAGTTCAAGGTGATGTTTTGGTCTATGTGTACATTACAGGAAGGTTGATCCAACTAATTAACATACCCATCAACTCAACAACTCATTATTGTTGTGTGATGGTAATGTTAAAATTTTATTTTAACACTTTTGAAATATACAATGCATTATTATGAACTGTGGTTTCTGTGCCATATAATATACCACTAAAGCTTATTCCTTTGGTCTAACAGAAACTTTGTGCCCTTTGATCAACATAGTTTCCCTTTTTATTCCTTCTCCTACTCTACAATCTCTCCCTCTCTCTGTCTCTCTTTGTCTCTCTCTGTCTCTCCTGCCTCTCTCTCTCTCTCTCTCTCTCTCTCTCTCTCTCTCTCTCTCTCTCTCTCTCTCTGAGATTGACTGATTGACTTCTTTGGATTTCAGAAGTAAATGAGATCGTGCCATTTTTGTCTATTTCTGGGTCTCTATCTCAGGGAATTGAAATCAGTGTGTTGGAGAAACCTCTGCACTCTGTGTTCATTTTAGTATTGTGCACCATTTGCAACTTAAGTTTCCATCCACCAGTGAACAGACAAAGAAAATATGGTGCATACACAAAATGGAATACTGAAAAAACTAAAAGGAAGGAAATCCTGTTGTCTTGAGACAACATGGATGGAACCGGAGGACAAAAGAATTTAATCAGAGCACTAGCAAGGCAAGAATTAATTTTTACAGGATCAATCTGACCAAAGTTTAGAAAATTAATTAGAGGATAAAAACTAAGGCAGGATACTAATGAAAAGTCTCATGTAGGCTGGGTGTGGTGGCGCACGTTTGAAATCCCAGCACTTGAGAGTCCGAGACAGGACGATCACAGGTTCACGGCCAGCCTCTAACAGAGTGAGGCCACCCCAAACTTAGTGAGACCCTGTCTCAAAATAAAAGAATATAATAGGGATGGAAGGGTAGATTGGAAGTAGAATGACTCTGGGTTCCATCCCCAGTACCAAAAATAAAGTCTGATATAGAATGTCAAGGTCTAAGTACTCTTTAAGAGCAGACCCATTTTATTAATTGTAAGAGAGTTTGCTGAGGCCCCAATAGAGAGCCAGAGATTAGCAGTAGCTCTTTTAAAATATTCATTGAAATGCACATTCACCCTTAGACCCCATGCATAGAAACACTTTGTTCCAACAGTTTTATGACAAAGTCACTGAGTTCACCTAGAATGCAAATGTAAGCCAAGCCTTCCTGGATGTTACTAGATTGAAGTGTTGGAATAGATTACTCATGTTAACATTAATAATCCCGATACTATTGATTCATTTTCTCTCTTAACTTACTATGCCCTTCTTTCATTCTTTCCTTTTTTCCTCCCTCCCTCCCTCCCTTTTCCTTCCTTCCTTTTTTCCTTCCTTCCTTCCTACTTACCTTCCTTCCTTCCTTTTTTCCTTCCCTTCCTTTCCTTTCTTCTTTCTTCTGTACTAGGGATTAAGCCCAGGAGCATTCTACCTCTGAGTTATACTCCAAGCCCTATTTTATTTTGTTTAATTTGAAATAGGGTCTCTAAGTTACTGAGGGCCTCAGTAAGTTGCTGAGGCTGACCTCAAGCATGCGATCCTCCTCCTGTCTTAGCCTCCCAAGTACTAGGATTACAGGTGTGAGCCACCATGCACAGCCTGTGCCTCTCTTTTATCCAATTCTCAGACAGTTATGTCTGAGTGTCCTCAGATGCTTCACAGAGGGTACTGAGGAATCCAAGCACTCCAGGTATCATTAACACTCAGCCAGCCAGCTGTCTAGCTCGCTGGGCACCATTTTCCATAGTCAGAAACCACCTCTATGAGGCCAGAACTACCCTATTTCCAGAAATGTATGTTTTTCTTTGACGAAGAGTACGATGCCTTCTTTATCCACTTGACTACATGTTATGTTAGATGGCTCCATTAGTTTGGGTTACCTGAAGCAAAGCCTAGTACATGGGTTCAATTGAAGCTAATATATTAATGGATTACTTTCAGGAGAATGAGAATGAGTTAAATAGGGTGGGGCAGGAGAAGAAGCTGAGAAAAGATATGCTGTTAGCTAAAGATTAGCATCAGGTGATTTGCTAACATTATATGGGGCACAAGTTGCACTGCAGAAATCGCCCTTCCTTGAAGCCAGGGGGCAGCTCTTAGATTGCCATTTCATTCATCATTGGCTAAAGGCAGCTGTGATGAAAAAGAGATACGTGCATAACCCCCAGAGCAAGGCAACCTTGGCTTGAATGGAAGCTATCTTCCAGAGGAGGAAGCTGTGGCCATTAGCAGCCCCCACACACAGCAGCTGGGGAACCCATGAAGGGGATCTGAGGGGGAAGAGCAGCAGTATCCTCACTTGGCAGGCTCAGGTGCCCTTCTGCCTGAATCCAGGGCTATCAGGCTCTTCCCATTTTCATTTACTCCACTCTTGCTTTCCATAAAGAGTCAGGAAACACATGGGAATGGCGTGTCATGAAACATTCAGGATAATCCTTTCTCCCTGGCAACAGGAACAGGCAGATGGTAACCTGTGCATCACATGATAGAAAGAAAGACTGGCGTAGAGGTCCAAGCAACATTGAGTTTCTACAAAGACCTCGCAGGCATGGCGCAAAGGATGTATGGTGGTTTGCAATGACAGCCTTCACTTTTTTTGCTCCTCTCTTGCATCCTTGGTAAATTCCACATGACTTGAAGCTTTCTTTTTCACTAACAGAGTGAGTTTACTTTGCTGTCCTTTGAATTTGAACCAATCTATGTCTTGCTTTGGCCAGGAGAACATGGCATAAGTGTCCATGTCCTAGTTCTGGGCTGGCATCTCAAGAGGCTTTGTGTGTTTTTGTCTGCTCTCCTGAGCTTCTGCAATCGCCAGGATAAAACAAGCCTAGGCTGACCCAGTAGAGCATCAAAGGCACATGGAGGAGAGCCAGTTCATCCCAGATGTCCCAACCAAGGCCATTCTAGATCAGCCAGCAGCCAGCCAACCAACCTGCAGGCTCATAAGTGAGCCTGGCCAAGATCAGCAGTTATTTAAATGTCCTCCAGCTGCTTCCAGACATGATAATCACTTATTCTTGCACACTACTGTGATTTGTGGCCCTTTCATACTATTATTGTGGCAAGAAATCATTGTTGCAGGAATTAAACAGTAAATGTTTATTGCATATTAATCAGTGTGTTATGTCACCAAAGGGGCAGAGTGGCACCTTCACGAAAGAGCTGGATTGAGGCAGAAAGAGTAAATTTCATCCTCCTTTCCCACTCCCAGAAGTATGTCCAAGCAAGCCCTCATCAGAAAAACCCAAGAATCATGCTAAACATGGTGACACAAGCTTGTAATTCCAGTACATTGGAGACTAAGACAGGAGGATCACAGGTTTGAACCCGGTCTCAGCAACCTAGTGAGAACCTCCACAACTTAGTGAGAGCCTGTTTCAAAATAAAGGACAAAATAGGGATGGGGGTGTAGCTCAGAGGTGGGATGAGTTCATTCCTCAGTACCGCACATACAACAAAGAAAAGAAAAAGAAAGTCTGAGGATCATATTGCTAGAGCAAGCCATGCTAATATTTCTGCAAAATGTTCCCTGTTCTAGCAATCTATAATACCTGAGTCTTGGCATGAGCCCAGTTGGAAGAAGGACAACAGTGCTGGGGTAGAGATGAAATACAGGAGTGTTAGCCATTAGTATGCACAAAACACAATGCTTAGTCTTGAGCAATTCTGCAAGTGTTTCTAGCCAGTTCTGCACCTTCTCTCCCTCCATAGCTGGCAACGAAAGACAATTAAGTGGAAAGGCACTTAAAGGCTGGAGCCTCCGAAGCATTCTTTATGTCTTTCTCAGTCTCGCTGGTTTCATGGGCCCATGTTTAATTTTGTCTGGCAGCCACTACAGGAGACAGGGCAAGTAAATCAAAGAGTTACTTTTTATGAGGCCGTTGAGACCTACAACCAATAAGTAATTCCTATGGTTTTTTATTTATTCTCCTACTGTAGGCAATTTAGGTTTTTTTTCCTTCCTTTTATTCTTTCCTCCTGTTGCGTTCGGCACCACCCTCTCTCCCCTGCTCTCAGCCCCATTATGTCTGAGTAGAAAATGTATTGGTTAAAATACGGACATTGCACACCCCACTCCAATGGTTAATTTTAGTTATATTAGCAGCACAGCATTCGTTTCCTCCCTGTGCCTTTCACACTTCATACTGAGGATGTTTGAAAAGAAAATTTTCTTCAGTAAGAGATAATTTTCTAACCAATGACCCACCCCGCTTGATAACTTTTGTGAGCATCCAGCCATACTCTTTCAGAGGTTTTTTTTTTTAATACAAGAATTTATATCAAGGGAAAAACTACAAGATTTTTTTGCATTTAATACTAAATGATGATAAGGCCAAAGCACTGACTCAGAGCACAGGAATACTCAGTGGATAATTAGTCCTGGCATGTCGCCGGTCTACATGGGAAGCTCTGTGATGTGGAATCTGTGGACAGAAGTCCACACCCACCCTTTAGATCAATGCTGGGCCTGTGTCTGTCTGCACCCAGTCTTGAACAACAGACTCTCCACAAGGCTGCATCACTACCAATCTCACTAATGTGTGTGAAGAGAAGCAAGGTGAGACCCATAGGGAGACACAGAAAGTATCACCCTCGACACTCACGCTTACTATATTGCACAATGTCAACGCACCAATAAAATTATATAGAAGAATTGAAAGCCTCAATCTGTGTTTGGCTTCTCTTGCTTGCCCTTAAATTGGATCATTTTTGCTTTGGGTTTCAGGTTCTTGGCAAACCATGTACATGGGTGAGAATGCATGTGAACATACACACACACACACACACACACACACAAACACACACACACACACACACACAGTGCTGGCATAAAGGCTTCAAGATGCATAGGGAAGGATGCCTCCTTCTCACTGCCATAGCCACACAGTGAGTAGAAAGAAGGAAGACAGCTGTTCCTGGTAGCAAATACCTGTAATCCTAGTACTTGTAAGTCTGAGATAGAAGGATCACAGGTTCACAGCCAGCCTCGGCAACCCCACGAGGCCCTCCACAACTGAGTGAGACCCTGTTTCAAAATCTTTAAAATAAAAAAATAGGTCTGAGGGTATAGCTCAAAGGTAGAATTTCTGAGTTCAATCCTCAGTATCACATACACACACACACACACACACACACACACACACACGCACACATACACACGGAGGATGAGAAGGAGGAGGAAGGGAAAAAGGGAAGAGGAAGAGAAGAAGAAGAAGAAGAAGAAGAAGGAGGAGGAGGAGGAGGAGGAGGAGGAGGAGGAGGAGGAGGAGGAGGAGGAGGAGAGGAGCCCGAGGGAGGCTGCTGGGAGCAGGAGAGGAGAAGGCAGATTCATGTACCTTCCCTGGCTGGCTGGCACAGCCGGGGCACTAGGAGCGGCCCTGCAGGCCTCTCCCTTTGCTTTCTAGACCCACCATCCTCTTTGAATGCCCGGCTTCCATTTATATCAGGGATGTGTAACTTTTTGTACACACATAACTCTTCTTAAGAAACTTTTGAAACTTTTGAAAAGCATTGTCATTGCATGCAGACACGCCTGGATGTGCAGGAATCCACAGGTTTGTCTACAATTTCAAGTGTCCATGGCTCAAATCCTCTGAGCTCAGATCTTTGTGCAAGCCCCTTTCTGCCAAGGCTTGTATGCCACAGCCACTCCCTCCCCACGGGATCTTCTCCACTCATGTTTGCTCTCTTGGCTTTGATTGACAGCTCTGCCATCCACCACCTTGGAGTTTTCTGTACCAGTCACAGCACATACGCTTACTACATGGGAACATAAATATCACCCTTAGATCACAAGGAAAGGTGTTTTTCTCTAGCCCCTGGGGTCTGAAGAGCACCCCTGTGCTCTTAGGGTACCAAATGATGCTACTTTTATAAACTAAAATTTCCCTGAAAAAAAAATGGCAAAAGTCTCACTGGAAAATGGTGGTGCACACCTATGTTCCCAGTACTTAGGAGGCTGAAAAGGGAGGGTCACAGGTTCAAGGCCAGACTCAGCAATTTATCAAGACCCTACTTCAAATCACACACACACACACACACACACACACACACACACACACACATGCACACACATACACACTATAAAATAAAATAAAACTGGTACCATTAAGTAAGTAAATAAATAAATTAATTAATTAATTAATAAATAAATAGGACAGGTGTCTAGATTCATACTGCTTTGGTTTAAAATCAAGGAGTACCATGCCTTAGCTAATGAAATACCCTTACTAAGGCCAAGGCCTTCTATTTCAGGAAGAATGATGGTGACCTCTGAGTTTCAGAGGTCACTAAATGACATAATCCTTATAAAAGAGCTCAGTGTAGAGCCAGCCACAAATGAATTCTAAAGCCATTAATATTTTATTATTACTGTAATGTTCATTTTTGTCTTCTTTTATTTACTTACTTACTTTTTTTTGGTACTAAGGATTGAAAACAGGAGAATTCTGTCCTTAAACTATCTCCCCAGCTCTTTTTATTTTTTGTTTTGAAACAGGGTTTCCTTGCTAGATTGTTGAGAGTCTCCCTAAGTTTCTAAGGCTGGTCTTAAACCCGTGACCCTCCTATCTCAATCACTGCAGAGCTGGGATTGCAGGTATGTACCACCATGACTGGAAGTAATTGAAGCAAAGGTTTATATATATATATATACATGAATATAAGAGAACTGTAGACATCCTCTTTCATGAGAATGGGGACCATGTCTTCACAATTCCTAGGACTTTTTAAAGAAATTGAACTAAAGTAACTTAGGCATCCTCAGTGTTCTGCAGGACTTTGTCTCTGACGTTCATAACTGGGACACAGCTCAAGTTTTGTTTTGCTGTGTTCCTGTTCTAAGATTTTGGAATCAATGTTATGTTGGCATTTGAAAAGTAATTTGGAAGATTTCCTTTTATCTTTCTGCTTGGGAGCCATTTAAATAGTATTGAAGTTTCTGTTCCTTGAAGGTTGAAAGAATTCACCCAAGAAACCATCTGTACGCCTGGCACTGTTTCGAGGGAGAAGTCTTTCAAATTTTCTCAATATCTTTCTCAGGCAGGGTATTCCAGGTTTAAATTTCGTTCTTTATATTTTCTTTAAGAAAATATCCATTTCAAATGTATGTGAAGAGAGTTTAAGCAAGCTTGGGGTTACCAACTTGGTTTCACGTGGTGTTTCTTTTCTTGGTGCAATGTAATCAAACACTGTGATGCAGTTCAGGGTGATGGAGGCATACCTGCACACAGCACTCACTGAGCCCTCCCCCAGTTCCCACCCCATGCACTCTCCCTCCTCGCCTTCCTGTGCTCAGCATTCAGACTGGCTTTGATAAGTTTGTGTAGGTATACCATGTCCATTGAGGTGTTCCCCTCTTCAAATCTTCCTCTCCCCTCTTGTCTCTCTCAGTTAGGTCCCCTCTTTCACACCACTAAAGTTTCTTCTCCTTTGTCTGGAGTCCCTTCTGTGTCCCAATTTCTCCCTAGCTCCCACATATGAAGGAGAACATGCAATCTTTCACTTTTTGTGACTGACTAATCTCACTTAGCATAATACTCTCCAGCTCCATCCATTTCCCTGCAAATAGCATGGTTTTGTTTTTCGTTATGGCTGAGTAAAATTCCATTGTGTGCCTCTCCCATAATTTTGTAATCCATCCATCTGTTGTTAGACATCTTGGCTGCTTCCATAGTTTGGCAATTATGAATTGGGTAGCAATAAACATAGATATGCATGCATTATTATTATAGTCTGGGTTCAATTCTTTGGGGTAGATACCCAGGAATGATATAGCTAGGTCATACAGTAGGTTCATTCCCATTATTCTGAGGATCCTCCATACTGTTTTCCAAAGTGATTGCACTAAGCAGGGCGTGGTGGCACATGCTTGTAATCCCAGCACTTGGGAGGCTGAGACAGGAGGATCACACAGGTTCGAAGCCAGCCTCAGCTACTTAGTGAGGCTCTCAGCACCTTCGTGAGACTCTGTTTCCAAATAAAATATAAAATAGGTCTGGGACTGTAGCCCAGAGGTAGAAGGGCCCCCTGGGTTCCAACCCTAGTACCACACACAAAAATAGTTCTACCAAAGTGATTGCACTAATTTGCAATTCTAATAACAATGTGGCAAAGTTTCTACTTCTTCATATCCTTGTCAGCATTTATTATTATTTGTTTTTAAAATAATCATTTGAGTTTACTTATAAACAGTTTACATATATTTACATATATGCATATATACACATATACATATACATGTACCTTATTTTGAGTACTGGAGATTGAACCCAGGGCTATTATAACTTTAAGCTATATCTCTAGAAATTTTTACTTTTTTTGTTTGAAAACAGAATCTCACTAAGTTGCCAAAGCTGGCCTCAAGCCTGCCATTGTCCTGTCTCAGCCTCCCAAGTATTACTTGGATTACAAGGATATGCAGCCACACCCAGCTTGTTTCTCTATATTCTCATAGACCCATATCTAGGTTAATTTATTTCCTTATGATTTTCTCAGTGACTGCTCTCCATTTTGCTAACTTCTTCACATAAATGATTGTACATTTATTTCCGCTTCTTAATGTAAGTACTCAGCTGTTTTACATGATGTTTAAAACATAGTGTTACCAGGATTATTGTTGCTGTTATTTTTATTATTATTATGCATGAGTGCACTAAAATATCCATATGATTACCTTTGAAGTCAAAATCCTTTCAAGAAATCTTTAAAATGTGAAAATAGTCATTTCACTGGTTTTTGTTGTAAAACTCATTTCCGTTTGTACTGCCTTCTGGTTTAAGGGATATTTTGTGCTATTCTCAATTATGATATTTAGTTGGGATAACCCAACTGTATCTGTATTAGATCAACTGTACCCATCCTATTATTCGAATCCTCTTTTGCTTTCTTAATTGTGTTTACTTGTATTTTATTAGTCCTGGTACCATGATGTATAGCAGTCATTTCCTTCTCTCTTTCAATAGGTTAAATGTTTCTGAAGTTTAGTTATTCCGTGCATAAAGATCCTGAGATCCTGAGTTTATAGTCTGAAAAAGTGCCTAACTTGACCTCATTTGATGCCCCCACCTCCAGTTCTACACAAAACTGTAATAAGATGTAGAACTTGCTGCCTTACAGTTTGGTGGATGAACCCTCTTTAGGAAATGTTAAAGTACTCAATCATGGATTACATTTTAAAGGACCTTGAAATGGACCTGTGAAGTGAGGGACCCTGCTCTACGATTTGTACTGTGATCCCATCCTTCTGTGGCATAAACTTTCTTTCCCTCTTTCTTATTTCTTTATCCATTCATTCCCCAGATATTTAATTGAGCCCCTACTAAGAACAGAGCACTGTGCTTTGTGTTGAGGAAACGGAGAACTTTTTGCAGAATTCTCCTTCTCTATCCAATCTTCAAGCTTTAATGTTCACCAGGCCTCTTTCCTTACTCTGGAGTTTGTAGGAAATTGCATCCAATTTTATAACTCTCCACATACTCTCTCTATACTGACAATTTCCAAATCTGTATCTTTGGTCCAGCTGCATACATGGTGACTAATGGACCTCAGATGTCTCTGTACCGACCAAATTTTCCCAGTTGAGTTTGTAATGTACGTATCTTAACACTTACTTGGACAATATAAGGTCATTACAGACAGGTCATATTCCACATATTGAAAGCCCACTGCAATGCACTTCCTTTTTACTAATCCCTTCATCATCCAGTTCCAAGTCATAACGTCTGGTATCAATCTCAGTGACTCCAGGGCTACAGTGCTCCATATGGAATCACCAGCCCTGGAAGAAAGTGTACTCTTCTGTGTAGTACAACTCCATGAATCTTCCTCCCCAGACCCCATAACTTCATTTTCCCCCAGAACTTTCTGCCCACATTCTGTTTCCTATTTTCTAGTCAAGCAAATCTTTATTTAGTCCAAATCTGACCATTTCTCTTTCCAGACTAAAAGCATTTGAAGACCTCCCACTTTCCCTGAAGAAAGAAGCTAAGCTCCACAATGTGGCACAAAAGACCACCTTACTCGTCCTAATGTTCTTCTCCTAATCAATCTGTCTCTCTGAATTCTTGTCCCTTCTGCACCAAGATAGTAATAGAATGCCCAGTGTGCCCGAGTCTCTGCCCCCAGGTATTTAGAATGTCACCTCTTCTGCTGGGACACTCGTCCCTCCCTCTTCTGCTGGGACACTCGTCCCTCCCTCTTCTTTTCCACTTACATTATACTGACATGCTTTATTTCACTGCTATCATCAAGTTTTGTTTTGTATTGTTTAATTTATTTTTTAAGCCAAGTAAAACTTTTACTTATAAAGTATTTAGCTTCATGTATCATCCAGTTTTAAACTCTATGTGTCCATATGTCCTTATTTTTCTTTCAATGTGTGCCTTTTGTCAAAGGCTTGTGTTATTTAAAATATATTTTCTATGACCTGGCACAGCGTCGCGTTCCTGTAATCCCAGTATTTGAAGGCTAAGACAGGAGGATTGAAAGTTTGAGGCCAGCCTCAGCAACTTAGCGAGACCCTGTTTCAAATTTTTTTTAAAAAAGGGCTAGGGTTGTAGTTTAGAGGTGGAATGACCCTGGGTTCAAACCGCAGTACTAAATAAATAAATAGATGAGAAAATAAGGCCTCCTAACTGAGAGGATGGAAAGGAGAAGAGGGAAATTCTCTAATGTTCATGATGTACATTAACAAACATCAAACACTAAGCCACACATGAGAAGAAGGGAGGGGGAGGGAATGTAGCGAGAACTGGGTGAGGGCTAATTGGGCAATGTGTGCATGTATGCCTCCACCATCTTGTACCCCCATTAAGATGCATGACTACACTGCACCAATAAAAAAAATTAAAAATTAAAATAAATTTAAAATACATCAAAAAATAAATAAATATTTTTCTAAGTAGTATGAAGATCTGTTTCTTTGGAATATAATCTCTAAAATTTAAAAAGCAAAAGGCCTGAATTATAGCATTTGTTAATCTGATGGTGCGACATGAGCATAGAGCCAATTTCCAGCTACCAACATAATATCCCTGAACACAGAGCTGGAAAAGATGTGTACAATTGGCCCTGAAAAGTCAGTGCAAGTTTTCTTCAGCATCTCACTGCATTTAAGGTTTGTAAAACCTCATTGGACCTACAATTCTCTAATAGCTCTATAAAGAATAAACTAGCATCGATTCAGTTCACCTATGAAAAAAGGAAGAATTTAACAAACAATTCCCTCCAAACTGCTTCTACCAGCTCCCTGCCTGGGTTTTATTATTTAATTTTGGAACATATATTACTATTATGTAATTATATTTACATTATGCATCATCTCTTCCAAGTATTATTTTTGACACCAGCATGCAAATTGAAAACTCTGCTTTAAACCATTATTTTTAAACTGAACTCTGTGCTTGACTGATTTGAGCTATTTTTACCACACAGGAGAAGAGTTTTTATGTACGGCCCCTCTCCCATCATTTTATCCCCCAGCGGCCCTATGATGCTGGAAACCAGGATGGGTATTATTTGTCTTTCGTGTGCTTTGTCTTATGCCAATAGCAACATGAGCAACAGGCCATGGTCACAGTCTATGTTAGTTCACCACCCAATCATTTCTCCCATTGTATGCTTTAATTGGAAGAGGGACCTAAAATCACTAGGGCCTGCTAGAAAGATGGAAACACCTCTACACCTCTGGTCTATAGAGATAGAGCGCTACCATTTTTGTTTGGCAGGAAACAATGAACCACCTGCTCTTAGACTGGGATTTTTGTTTCAAGGCACACAATTATAGACTGTGTACTTGCTGAGTCATTTGTTATGTTAAATTTTCATCCTGGAAACACTCCAAATGTGGACTGAATGGTTTTGCTTCCAAACAGCCTCTTGGCGTTATCAAATCACTCCACGCTCAGATAATGCTTTCCTGTTCTTCTGTTTTTCCTGAATAATCAGGTTTGGTAATTTTTTGTGTGTGCAAGGTATTGAATCCAGGATGAAGGAAGGGGTTCTACCTTTAAACCATACCCCAGCCCTGTTTTTATTTTATTTTATTTTTAATTTTGAAACAAGGTCTCTTCACAATTGCCAAACTATGGAACCAGCCAAGATGTCTATCAACAGATGAATGGATCGCAAAACTATAGGATATGTACACTGTGGAATTTTACTCAGCCATATAGAAGAACAAAACTATGTACTTGTGAGAAATGGATGGAACTGGAGAACATGCTAAATGAGATTAGTCAGTCACAAAAATTTAAAAATTGGATGCTTTCCCTAATATGCAGAAGCTAGGGAGAAAAAATGTTCATAGGAGGAACTCTAGACAAAGAAGGAGAAACTATAAAGGTTTAAATAAGGCAACCTAACTGAGAGGGATGGGAGGGGGAAGGAGGGAAATTCCATAATGTACATGATTTACATTCATAAACATATCAAAGTCAATCAAGAAGCCAAATATGAGAAGGAGGAAGAAAGAGGGAATTGGGTGGGAATTGGGAAAGAGCTAAATGAGGGATGTGTGCATGTATGCCTCTACCATCTTGTACCCCATTAAGATGTCTGACTACAATGCACCAATTAAAAATTAATTTAAAAAAATCAAGGTTTCATTAAATCGCAGAGGGCCTCACTAAATTGCTGAGGCTGGCCACAAACCTGCAATCCTCCTGTCTCAGCCTCCCAAGTACAGGAATTACAGGTGTATGCCAACATGCCTGACTCATAATAATCAGTGTGAGCTGCAATTACCCAGATATTTACTTCAAACTTCCTCTCCAAATTATTGCTATAAATTTTTACTATTTATCTTTTATGTGTACCACCTATGTGTATATTATAGAGAATTTACTGCTTGAATCTTGCTCAGTATTATTGGCTGAATGCTTAGAATTGATTTCTACTTGACTATTAGTAAGATATCAAGTTTCTTGAAGGAAGAGGCAATGTGGTTTAGGAAAAAGAAAAATATATTTAAAAGTCACACCAACTGGGATAAATTTGTCTCTGCCCCATTTTAGCTGTGTGGCTTTGGGCAAGATAAATTATCTCTCTGGTCCGCAAAGAGATTAAAAGTTGATTTTGAACATAGTTATTTGGGTTGTCACAAGAATTACATGAAATATGTAAAACACCTACCCCAGAATTCTTATCAATGAATATGAATTTATTTTTTTTTCTCATATGCATTCTCCTTGAAGATATATCAGCTGATTAATGACAGAGCTCTTATAATATCTATTTTATAAGGCCTTAGAATATCCTTTTTTAGCTTCCAGAGAACAGTATTGGAGAATTATTCCTAGGTCACATAATATAAACTGGGTCACTACAAGAGAAAGTTCTCCTCTATCTGTCTTCCCAGGTATAAGTCCACTAAAGTTGAGCCCTGTTTTGAGAAGTTCGTTGGTTGATGATAATAATGTATATTTTCAGATTTCAGTGCATGGTTAGAAAATTATCTAATTTAATTAAGAATTATATATTCCTTATGAAAAGTGAGAAATCTGAAACTCAGAGAGTTTAAGAAATGCATTTAAGGTCACACATCTGAGAACAGAGCTCAGACTAGAAGCAGGCTCTCTTGGCCCCAAGTCTGCTGTCTGCTCCTGTGTCCTGCAGTATCTGTGCTTTAGCTACTACATATGTGTTTGGCATCCAAATTTGTTTGCAGTCTCTTCCCAGAAACTTCAGTCACATCTTCATTACTGGTATCTTTTACTAAGAACGCAGGTTGGGCTCACCCTCCCAAGATGAATTGGCTGGGTTGTGCGAAGCCTCCCCATCTCTGATAAACTACTAAGCTATAAGAGACTCAGAGTGGTTTTCTTCTGCAGAAAAAAAAAAAAAACAGCCTTCCAACCTCTTTGTGTTTACATTGCCAATAATTGCACTGCAGGTGTGGTTATGGAAGTAAATAAGCAGAAAAGGATATGGTCCATGGAAGCTCAAGAGATTCAGGAAACAAACAGCGGCCACTTTCTAGTTCTACCCCTTGCCAGAGCTTGCCACATAAGAGCAGCAGTTGGAATGATCAAAAACAAAAACAGATCACTGCTTAAATTACTCTGATTATTTCTGTAAGGAAACAATTACATCTAATTACAAGCCGAGCTGAGGTGTTGCTTTCCTAATGAAACGAAGGGGGCAGGTGTAAGTTCAGGATCTCATTATCCAACTTCGCGTAAGGCTTCTAAATATACCACTAATACACTTCCTGCTGGCATTTTACTACTGTATTGATTTGGAACCAGGAAGGTCTTCGCGAGGCTCTGCTAAAATAAAACTCTGCTCTGGAGGCTTCTTCTCATGGGTGACTTTTGGAATTCTGCTGAGCTGTATAAAATAGAAGTAAGTGGGAAGTAATTGAAGGATGGTCATTGTGTATTCTCAGCTCAGCATTTGAGAGCAAATAAAGAGCCTTGTTTCTATATATGAGTAGGCTGGGCTATGAGATATTTTAAGGAATGATATACCCGACTTCCAGTCCAAATTTATTTCTAAAATTTTATTTTTCCAACTCAATGTTTCAATAGGGTTGTATAAGTGCATTTTTATTTTTATTTTCATTTATTTATTTTTCTGGTACCAGGGATTGAACCCAAAAGCATTCTACCTTCAAGGAGCTACATCCCAAGCTTGATTGATTGATTGATTGATTGATTTTTGGAAGCAGGATCTCACTATGTTGAGAGACAGGGTAAGTTTCTGAGGCTGTCATCCAACCGATGATCCTCCTCTCTCAGCCTCCCAAGTACTGATATTACAGACATATCCTACTGCACCCAGCTAAAATTCTTGAAATAATATTTATTGGTGCACCCAGATGTGAAAAGGGGAGATAACTGGAAGGTAACAGAGAAAGAAAGCTGGATATACAGGAAGCTCCCTAGAGGAGAAAGGTTTCTAAAAGGCTATGAAGAACAAGATGGTTTGGAAAAATCTGAATAAGAGAGATGCGGGCAGAAGAATACGTGCATGAGATGGAGTAACATAAGAAAACACAAAAACATGAGAATGTTTAAGTTCCACAAGGAAAGAGGAAACTGTTCATGAAAAATAGAATTATGAAAGCCAGGCATGGTGGCACACACTTGTAATCCCAGTACTTGGGAAGCTGAGACAGGAGGATCACAGGTTTGAGGGAAGCCTCAGGAACCCATCATCAACCCAGTAAGACCCTGTTTCCAAATAAGTAAAATTGGGAGCTGGGCGTGGTGGTGCACGCTTGTAATCCCAGCACTTGGGAGACTGAAACAGGAGGATCTGGGTTCACAGACAGCCTCAGCTACTTAGTGAGATCCTGTTTCTAGATAAAGAATTTAAAAAATAGAACTTGGAGTGTATCTCAGAGGTTGAATGCCCCTGGTTTCATTCTCCAGTCCCAATAATAATTTAATAATAATAATAATAATAATAATAATAATAGAATTGTGGAAACTAAGCCTGTATGTAAAGTGCCAGGCACCCAGTACCTGGAGAATGATGGGGCCACAGAAACCAACCTAAGTGTCTGTCAAGAGACGAATGAAGAAAGAAAACAGGGCATATGAGCACAGTGGAGTTTTACTTGGCCATAAGAAGAGCAAAATTATGTCATTGGCAAGAAAATGGATGGAAGTGGAGAACATATTGCCAAGGGAACTCAGCAGGTCTCAGGAAGGCAAGGGTCATGTGTTTTCTCTCATATGTGGAAGCTATAAAGAAAAAGAGAAAGGAAAGGCAACTCATGAAAATTAGTAGAGAAACTAGTAGAGGAGTAGAGAAGAACCGGGAAGGTAAGAGGAAAAGAAAGAAAAGATGAGGGAAGGAAACAAATGGAATAATGCTATGCCTGTATCACCGCGAGTCTCGCCACCATGTGCAATTACAAAGCACCGATAAAAATTTTTTAAAGATGGAGCTAAACCACATTGGACATTGAGAGATACATGTTGACCTTTGTCCCTTTATTTTTATTAATTCCTTGCCGTATACTATTTGCTGTTTATTAGGATTAATTTTTATTTTATTGTCATTCTTTATGTGTTCATTTTACTTATTTATTGTTGATCCTCTATTATTCATGAAGTAAACCTTGCTTCAGGGAGATGAGCACCAGATGAGCAACCAGGAGAAGATGGGAGAGACACCCTAGGTAGGGCTGGGACTACGGAAACCATTCATGGGATAGCCTGTGATCTGCAGTAAAAAGAAGCTGAGTCTAGAGGTGATGGAAAGACAGTGGCTTTGGCAGAAGGGACGTGGTCCCCCGTCCAGTGGTGGTGTCCTGATAGACAGGTGGAGCAAAGCAAAAAACAGACCCAATGATGCTGAGGGGTTTTCAGTAACTCAAAAGCTTCGAATGTGATAGTAGGTCTTGAACCTTTAAATTGAGGGCTCAGTCTTCCATTCAGTAATATGAGAAAGGTAAGAAAAAATGCCCGAGAAACCAGGGGACAAGGACCTTGACACAGAAGAATCTGCTCTGAAATGTTGTCAGCCTTGGAAATTATTTAGTGAGCAGCAGATTAAATGTTCTCTTGGGAAATCTCAGAGCTCAGACCCTAGTGACTCGCAAGGCTCTAAGACATTTGGTGAGTCAGGTTTAGAATGTTAAAATGTGATGTTTATTCCTTGACGTCTTTGATAAGGTCCCTCTTGCTGAAGTTTCAGGTTTAAACTGGCCCATCTGAAAGAGTAAGGTAGGAGAAAGCTGTGTGGTTTTTCTGTCAGAGACCCCAGAGCCTAGATGAGTACAATTTGAGATGATTGCGATTTTAGTCTTTTGGAGCCAAATAATATTGGAAAACGTTGAGTTCTCTTGGAAAGCCTAGGGCTACTGACTGCAGAGACAAGGAGGTCAACCGGAAAAAGAACACAGAGACTCAGATCATCCAAGTAGCAGCAGCTCTCGGGGGTAAACCATGCTGTGCAGTTACAGCCTGGGGAAAAAAGCATATGTAGCCACTTCAGAGAAGAGGCAGCCGGAGGACAGGTAACCAAGGATCTGGGAAGAGTCAGTGGCGCCTTCCCAACCCATCCTTTTGTTTTGAATTTTGTCATGATCTAGAGGCCATAATGTAGACCCCTGGCTGGAAGGCCAGGGGCATGGGCAGAGCACAGCCCTATTCCACACTCAAAAGATGAAAGCTCAGAGAATCTCTGGATTTGCTTCTTGACTCCTAAAATAAGCAAAATAAAGCTAACGAAATTAAGTGGAAACTCAACCACTTAAGTACCTCATAAGCACCTAGTAACAGATAATGAATGAATATGTCTTAATGTAGGGAAAATGTAAAATAGAATTTGAATGCTCCTATCAGGAAGCTTTATCCAGGACAAAACTCAAGGTGACTTGAGTTTTATAACTAAATACAAATAGAAGAAGAGGCCACCACCACCCCTTTTCCTCACCCTCATTTGCCACCCCTGTGAGAACCCAGGCTCACAAACACATTCTGTGAGGCAGAATGGGATGCTGTTACTGGAATATTTTAAGCCAATGGTTTCCGATTTTAAAATACTATTTAAAACAACTGGTATGATCAAGAGAATCCAAAAATTAAACTCAGGGTTGAAAGACAATGTGTATGTTAACCCATCAAAGATGCTGAGAGGTTCCGACATGCATAAAGCACAGCTGAAGAGATGCTCTTCCATGGCAGTGCTGATATGGAAGCTAAAGATTCTCCCTGATGCTTTCACCAATCAGAGAATAAGAAAAGAATAAATCAGAGGAAAATTAACATGGGTCCCAGAACCTAACTGGGATGAGGGACAGTATTTGGGTCAAACACAGACAGTAATTCATTCCCCCAAATATTTATTTCCTTGTTCCTAGCACCTGTATTCAGACATTCTTATTGACACCTGGAAATGTTGAGCTCTTTTGATAGAACAAGGGATCCAAAGCCAGGAAGCCAGTCATCTTTCACCAGCCATGCCTCCCTGCTACTTAGAAGTCCCTCAAGACCATGTAGAGGAGACAGAATTTGGGGGACATATACAGTCAGCCTACTAGCCTACAGGGACTGAAATCAACAAACTTGCCTCATGCTCCTGTGTGAAATCAAATATCAGGTCAACCACTACATCTCTGTGTTCCCTGGAGAATGGCTGCTGTCCAATCCTTAGGGATAAAACGCAGATTCGTCCCAGCAGAGCTCACAAACCCCAGGTCTAAAGTACACTATGTGACCTTGAGCCTCCTTCACTCCTGAAGGTCTCTGAACTAACGAGTTCGACTTAGCAATAAAGGAAGACAATCTGCATCATTCATAACCAGGAATGGTAAATAAAACAACTGTCTCATAGACAAAGAGTAAAGGCTCAAAGGACACCATTTGTTTCTCCATAACACTTCTCTCTTCTCTCAGAGCACAATGTGTGCCTCTACTGATTCCATCCCACCTTGCATGATAATGAGGCCAATCAAGCACTGACTTCAACATTCTCTGCAGTATGCTGTAACCTCCTACAGGGAAGAGACTCTAAGACTCTTCCTTACTCATTTGTGCATCTGCCCGGTGATTTTAGATTAGAAATTCCTCAATTGCTGTGCCAGTGAAATATTTATTAAATAAACGAATGGATAAAAAAGTAAAGACCAAGAATTGATCCGCTGTGTTCACTTACTTTTCTGAACAGACTCGGGCCTCTCCGATCAAGTTTACCCCGATTCACAAAGAGAGATCGCATCTCCCTCACATTAAGTCATCTCGGGTGGCATTGAGCCTAGTGCCTGCTATGACACCTAACCGCCACACCTTCATCAAAATACAGGGATGAGAGTAGAATCACACCTTTGTCTCCACTCACTGTGTCTTTATGTACCAGCCCAGGTCTTAAAAATTAGATCTCTTCTAGACGTAAAAAAAAACATGGTAGAATGGGAATATGTGAGCAGCCCTCTGAGCTGAGCTTCCAGTTGCTGGGCACTTAAATTCCTTGAATTCAATAGAAGCCGCTCTTTCTGTCTTGTGATTCTGACAATATTTGTCCTCATCCCTGAAGTTTTTTTCCTGGAGGATTCTGTAGTCAAGCTTTAATTTCTCCCTTTCATTTTTAATTAAAGGCTGCATCACCTATTGACTCTGCAAAGTCTTTTGAAAGTGCCAGATGAGACAAAAGGTTCATTACTTTCAAATCAATTCCCAACTGGTTATGCTGCTTCTCAGTCAGGGGGGCCTGAGCCCCACGAGTGTCTTTCTGCATTACTGCACAGACTGTACACGCTGCCTCTTCTAACAAATCACATGGTCCCAGGGTAGCTGTCCCAACCAGTTTTCCTAAAAGGGCCTGGTCAGCTTTCTGGGATCCCAGTAAAGTCTTCGATCTTTCAAGGACCGCACTGTCCTTTTCTGCTACAGGAGCCATACAAAAGTGGCAAAGTTGTAATAAGTGCTCAGGTAATGCATTGTGCGGAACTTTAACTGGTCTTTTGCCTGCCAAATGAGAACAGTGAACTGAAAACCTCTGAGAACTGACACCACACTGCATCATTCATACAGTCACATATAACCGATTCTCAAAGAAGCCGGAGCAATTTCCACATTGAACACCCTTCTTTTTAGAGATGTGAGAAAGAGGGCAAAATATTTCTGATTGGCCATCCAGAAATGAAGGCTATCCTCTTAAGTATCAAGACTCTTGAGGTTCTACTATTTTGCATGTGATATCCCTGTGATCGTTGAGGAAACTCTGGTTCAAGCATGCATAGACAGCATACCCTTATGTAGTAGAGGAAAACAAGAATATTTCAGTGTGATCTGGGTTTATAATCCCAAGGACTCAGGTGAAAATAGAGACTTAAAATGTCCTCTATAGTATCGTCTTACATTTTCATTTCTTTGATGTTTTCTCTGGCAAACTTAGTTAACTAAATCTAAAGACAAGATCATGGAAAATTATCATTAGTCTCTCCATACTACATGTATTATATCAAAATCTCATCCATCAAAGTATAAAAAAAAATCAGTCCTCTATCAGAGGACTAGCTGGCAAAGATCATTTCTCATTCTGTCAGCTCTCTCTTGAGGTTCTTGATAGTTGCCTTTGCTGCACAGAAGCTCTTCAGTTTAATGCAATCCTATGTATTAATCCTTATTTTAATTTCTTATGCCTTTGGTGTTAAGTAAAATAAGGCAAGTACAGAAAGACAAGTAGCACTCATATGTGCACCCTATAACAGTTGATCTCATAGAAATTGAGAATAGAATGGTGGTGGCAGAGGCTGGGGAGAATGGAAGGGAGGGAGGGATGGGTTTAGTTGATAGAAGAAAGTAGTTCCACTGTTTATTACATAGTAGAGTGACTATCAATATCAATGATGTACCATGTATTTTTTGTAAGCTAAAAGAAAACACTGTGGAAGTTTTTACCATGAAGAAATGACAATGTTTGAGGAGATAGAGTTGCCCTGGTTTACATTATACAATATATAGTTGTATGTCAATTTCTATTAAACAATACAGACTTACAGTTGGACTCGTTGGCTCATGCCTGTACTTGAAAGGCTGAGACAGGAGGATTTCAAGTTTGAGGCCAGCCTCATCAGCTAACAAGGCCATCACAACTTAGCAAAACCATGTTTCAAAATAAAAAAAATAGAAAAGGCTGGGAGAATAGCTTAGAGGTAGAATGCCCCTTGGCTCAATCCCCAGTACAGAAACAAACCAAACACATGCAAAAAAATAATGCATATACTTGTTGAAACATCACATGACACTCCCCCCAAAATCTGTATAATTTTCAGGTAGAGGTTAAAAATGTAAAAATAAACAAATAGCAAAAAGACCTCCATGAGAAATAACATTTTCTTCTCTTCGAGACACTGGAGGAATTTGGTTTCCAGTATCAATTTAATCCTGCAGCTTTAATTAAGGCCCCCACAGCCTATTGATTCATGCAGTAGGAAGATTTACCTCAGAGGCAGAAGAATCGTAGCTAAATAAACAATAGTAAGCAGGGTGTCGAGAGGGTTAGAGAGAGACAAGCTGGATGCAATCAATGTGTTAAAGACTGAAGCGGGAGCCAGGGGAGGGCAGCATGTACTTCCAAGCTTCCCATTTATGTGCAAACATTCCAGTAGGCTTGTCCTGTATCACTGATGGAGATCATACTTGGCTGGTCCTGAGTGGAGCATGTTTTGGCCAGAGGAGCGGGAGGGACTTCCCCTGAGAAGGCGGTGCCGAAGCTGCCTCAAATGGTCCTATCTATCAGGAATCAGCCTCTCGCTTGAAGTTCTCTGAGCCTATTATTTTGTGCTTGTTCTTATTCTCTATACCACTCACATCACCACTACTAACATTGCCTAAAAAGAAAAAAGGAAACACCCTTAAGGAATTGTGTTCTCAGTCACATAGGGAGAGAGTAATCCTATGCAAGTTTGTTTGTATACTTTGAATAAACAGAGATGGTAGTAGGTCTGATATTGATATTTTTGTCTTTTAATTTTTAAGCGGATGATATTGAAAATGGCATACATTCACACAGTGCTTAGCTTCCTCTTTCCCCCCTCCCGATGGCTGAGGTTGATTAATGGAGGAGCGACATTCGAATGTCTACAGGTGTGAATGTAGCATGGTCGACCTAAACACTCACTGATATTGATATTTTTAATTACGCTGATTTAGATGCTGTTGAAGTCAGAATGTCTGTCTCATGAATAAAAGGATGTTTGAGAGATAATAGCATCCCAAACAAGCTTCTGCCCAGGGCACTGCGTTAAGGCCCTAAGAGACAGATCTTTAAGAAGCATCTATCCTTGAGCAAGCTCCTCGGTGTGTTACACTCTGCATGTATGGACAGTAAACACTTAGGTCTTGAGCAGGGTGGAGACCAGTCAGAACTCTGGAAAATATTACTGGAGTATACACCCATACACCCTGAGAATGCAGAGCCCTCTCATTTACAGGACAATAAAACTTGAAACTGTACTTGAATTACTACTTTTGTAAGGAAGAAGAAGAAGAAGAGGAAAAGGAATAGAGAAAAGGAGGAAGAAGAAGAGCAGGGAGCTCTGGCTAGGTGTGGACTGTCTGCCCAGCAGGACTAAACAGTTTTCATGCATTAACTTGCTTAACACTCATAACAGCCCTATGAGTAGGGCACAGTTAACAGCTTCCATTTCTTCAGGTAAAACACTGTCACTTAGAGAAATTAAACAATCGGCCCAAGGTCACCCAACTGAATGCAGGAGTTTTACTCCAAAACCAGTGTTCTTCACTACTGAGAAAAGAGAAAGAGGAAGGAACAGAGAGTAAGGTGAACTTATACATTCTAAATGCTTAATATATCTCAGCAGATTTTTATCTGTATCAGAGCACTATGAAGAGAACACCGGTACAAAACGGTAAAAGGAAATTCAGATCTCCTTCTCTCCCCTGACACCTAATTATCTGCTTCCTCTAGCTCTTCAAGGGCCACTGCTGATAGCGGTTTGGTGCACATCCTCGCAGGTATTATAAATACCAGCATCGTTCTCTCCAAGGTCCAAGTAGACACAGAGGGGTCCTTGCCTCCTCCCACCTTCAGGACCCACATCCAATCCAATTCAGTGACCAAAACTGAAGTTTTTATCTCCAGGTAAACAGCTCTTTCCATCCCACCACCACGGGTCCAACCTATGATTAATGCCCCCGCCCAAGCTGGCCTTATGGCCTTCCAAATGATCTAGCCATGCCCACTCCTTAATTTCTATTCTGTTAACAACTCTATAACCATAAATAACTTTTCAATAAAAAAGTTCTTCACGGTGCTTCACTGTTAAGAATATTTCACTGGTCTATCTACAGCTTTTAGGATAAAGATTGGACACTTAGCATCCTTCATAAAGCCTTCTATGATCTGACCCCCAAATTCCTCTCAAACTCCATTGTGTACATTAAATCCTCATTTTTTTGGCTCTCCTCCAGCCCACTGTATTTTATTTTATTATTTTTTATTTCTTAGATGCTCTCTGATCCATTGCACCATAGAATGATTGCCATTGATATTCCATCATTTGGGCTGGACCTGAAAATTCCAACTCTGCATCTTCTACCTATAAATTCCACCCATTCTGAGCTCAAATCTAAATCCTCCATAGAACTTAATTTTTGGCAGCTTCTGTATAGCCATAATTAATGAAGAACAAGTTTTAAACAGCAAATGCTGAGCATATGGGGATTCCAGAGACATATCAACATCATTATCAGAAAAAATGAGATGTCACTCAGTGTGTGCATAGCAGTTTTCAGATCCAACACAAATGAAAATTAATACCGCTGCCTTTGGTGCAATATGGATCAAATATTATCTAATCTATCTAATATCAGCTTTAACAGGTGACTTGGGATATGATAGGATATAAAATGGAAAATAACTCTGTCTACATTTCTGGAGGACAACTGTATGTGCCTGGGGTTGGTGCCGTAGCAAGGACTAAATAATTTTTAATTTTTCTCCAAATTTTCCTTTTCTTCAGAGAATTTTTAGTTTCCAGAAAGATATCTTAAAAGAACAAATTTTCTAAAAGATCTATCATGTGCTGAATAACCAGCCAAACCAGATAAAAAGTATGGCTTTGATAAACATACTTTTTTCTTTCTTTGTAGTCCTGGGAATTGAACTCAGGTCCTTATGCATACTGGGCAAGTACTATACCACTGAGATATATCCCAGCCCAACATACAGCTTTTATATTCTCAGGTGAGGGCACAACATTAGTATAAGAAGCCTTAGTTTCATCTCCTTTCTTAATGCCACTGTCCTGAACATATTCACTGCCCTCTGCTTGCCAAGCATAAATCAAATGGTTTATTGTTTCCATCACTATATTCAGGTCTTACGGATACAGAACCCAATATTCATTAAGATAAATAATTACCCCAAGGCCACAGGAGAAAAGGAAAATCTTCCACTGGTGAGAAGATTATAGACCTTAAAGAATGAAATGGATCCCTCTAGGAGAGACATTTATACTTATGGTAGTGTTGGATAGAAGTATCATGTGTAATAATGAGTTCTTACTCGGAGAGTCTCAATTAAGTGCAAGCTTCTATGTCTCTTTCTATACAAGCACTTGGGTCTTCCCAGTATACGATAACTTCTGATCTTCCTAGTGCTTGGGTGAGAGAGGTTTGCTGGTCAAAGGAGAGTCACCAGCAGAGAAGGAAACAAAATGCATGGCTTGGGACCCTCGTAGATACAATCAGCTAGGGGACCCGGAAGGGAACCTGGACTTTGTGGCCCCTTTGAAAATGGCTATCACACCAGAGAGGAGGCAACCAACAAAACTAAATGAAATACTGATAACTGCAGAAAAGAACTGATTCTCTGAACTTACATTTAGTCTTTTGTTTGCGCGTTGTCCATTATACATGGGTATGGCATATATCATAGCCTATAAATCTGAAGTAATCAAATGAATCCAGGAGGGGTGGTATACATACCTATAATCTCAGTACTTAGGAGGCTGTAACAGGAGGCTCGCAGGCCAGAGGCGAGCCTCAACAGCTCAGGAAGACTCCGTTTCAAAATTAAAAAATAAAAACGCTAGGAGGTGGACTGTCCCTGGACTCAATCCCCAGGACCAAAAAAAAAAAAATTAATTAATTAATTAATTAATGGATAAGAAAAATCGTACCTGAATGAATAAATAAATAAAAATTCTTCCAAAAGCTATAACAAGCAAATCAGATCATCCATAAATTTCTTGATGAAGCCAGGGAAGAACTACAGTGATGATAACCAAACTCATATTTTAGAAAACTTCACCTGCATCCGCTTCTTCCCAGGCCCTGGAAGAAACTATGGCAATGTGTCCACAGGATCCTAAGATTTTTTAAACATGGCAAAAGTAAGAACTTTAAAACATAATGGGTAAAAATTTTTTTAAAAATGCTGTTTCTGCTGTCTTATGCAAAGTGACATTAGTGTGGCTTGTGTATATTTTTAGATCAGCTCAGAAAGTGGAGGGGGTGGGAATATATTTAGTTCAGGTTCAGCGAGACATATTTATGTGGCTCACAGTGGTTAAGTTATTGCCACAAGGAGATGGGGAAAACTTCCAAGAATATCTTTGTCACCCACTGTGCTGACTCAGCTGCATCAGGACACGGGCTGCAGGTAGAAGCATCACAGTCATGTGTTCCAAAGCCTCACATTTGGCACCAGATGTGTGCAGCCAATACAGCAACATCAATAGGTTTGCAACATAGGGAATCAGAAGGCAAGCTATGGAAACACCTGCTAATGTACATTTGTAAGCAGAGATGCTTCTAACCAACCCCAAGTCAAAACAAAAAGTATCTATTGCCAGGAATATATTTGATAATGCTTCCTATGAAATAATCAATGGATTCCCTTGTTTTGCTGTTTTTGTTCCCATACACCTTTAATGGTGCCTTCTAGACTCACATCATAATGTAGGTTCTCTACCTGTGGGATTCATGCAAAACTGAATGTAGTGCACCAAGCCCTATGAGTGTGGTATGAAAACAGGTACTAGTACCTCAGACATGGCACAGTCCTGTGTCCAAGGGCACAGTTTCTGTGTGCCCATACGGTAATAGCATCATATCACATCTGATACATGGGACAGCCTAGTGATCCTAGACATTAAGGCACACGAAATGGCCTCTGTTACAAAAATCCACCTGAAGAAAGAAAGTCTCCAAAGATGAATTTTCTATACATTCTGTGTGTGTGTGTGTGTGTGAGAGAGAGAGAGAGAGAGAGAGAGAGAGAGAGAGAGAGAGAGAGAGAGAGAGAGAGAGAGAGAGATATACTGGGGACTGAATCCAGGGCCTTAAATCTCAGAGCTGTACCTCCAGCCCTTTTGGTTGTTTTGTTTTTAAACAATGTCTCATTAGGTTGCTGAGAGTATTACGATTTAATGAGGCTGTCCTTGAAACTTCAATCCTCCTGTCTCATCTTCCCACGTACTGAGATTACAGGTGTATGCCACCATGCCTGGCTCCTCCTATACATTTTTGTGCAGTACTGGGGATGGAACACAGGAGCATTCTATCTCCAAGCTATGACCCTAGCCCTGTTTTTCATTCTTTATTTTGAAACAAGGTCTCACTGAGTTGCAAAGGGCCTAAGTAGGTGAAGCTGTCTGAGAATCCAGATCCTCCTGTCTCAGCCTCCCAAGTACTAGAATTATAAGCATGCACCATACATTTTATTAGCATTTCAGTGGATAAAGTGTGAGAGCTTTTTGATGGCATAATGATGAATCTCAATACCATGTGAAAACAATTTTAATATAGTTGTAATTATCTATGCCTTAATTTCAAAATAATTTTGTATAGTTTTACAAAATTATCCACCTACATATTTAAACATATGTCTATATAGACAATCACCTGAAAAATATATATAATGGCACTTAACTAATAAAATCATTATCAGTTAAAAAAAACCTGGCAAGGTATCCAAATTTGCACATTCAAGGACTTATGTGTTTGTGGTGTTTTTCAGCAATTTCAAAGTTGCAATTTGCATGACTTTTCTTTAAAGTAAATATTCATTTTTTTTACCTAATTTTACATTTGAAACTTTTGTTTTATCCAAACCCTACAAAGCCTAAATCCAACCCTGAGCTCAGAGGAGTAAGCTTTTTATCAACAATTCCCCCTTTGATTTTTTTTTTCCTTTGATGTTGTTGTTATTCCTCTTGCCTCTAGTATCAGAAAATTCATGGAATTCATTGATAGCAAGAAGCCAAAATGGATGCTAGGTAGATCAGGGTTGGCCAGGGATGGAGCAGGAAGTGTGAGGGGTGGAACACCACTCCTATATCTCTCTTTCGATTCCCCCCTGCACCTGATGGGTGCAGGGAAATCAGTGCTCGACAATGTTCCAGAACCATGAAGAAAATATCCCATCCAGTTGGGTCCCTGTGCTCTCTCGGGTCTGTTCCCTCCTCCCCCAGCACATTCACATACGGAATTTCCACACATGCTGGCTGGTGTCATGACGACAGATGATTCCTAGTAAAGGTCACTGGACTGGTGCTGCATTTATCAGCAGCAGCTCTCTGTCATAGCCGGCCAACTCACCCTGAAGCTGTGGAAGGAAGACAGCTGTCCTAAGAATCCAAGGGACTTTGGTATTTCTGGAGCTCTGAGTATGTGGAAGCTTGTGTAAAAACAGTGGTAATGGAGGCAGGCCATTTCCACCCAGCTAGTCTCCAGTCAAAATTCTTATCATGTCATCTTTTAAAAATACTGAAAAAGTGTCCCCTTTTACCTTCAGGTGGATAGATTCCCATGCCTCCTATTTTTTCCTGCCTCTTTCTGTGCTCTGCAGCAACTCTTGCACAACTGTTTTGAGTCTGATGCTGTACGCATGGAGATTGCTAAGGCAGCCAACAGGTGCATCACACGGTGGCTGAGTTAGTAGAGAAATGTGGCAACTGCGTTTTTCTCAAAAGAAAATTCAGATGGATGTAGAGACTCTTGCCTGCTCTGTTAGTGAGGTCATTTAATGTCCTCTATTAGTAAAATAAAAGTCATCCATAAAAACTACCATGCAAGGATACAGTGCTAGACAGAAATACAAAGAGAAACCAAATATGATGTCTATCGCTGCAGTTCAAAATCCAGTATCATAAATAGATACATGATGGCCGGGCATGGTGGCGCACACTTGTGATCCCTGCTCTTGGGAGGCGGAAAGAGGAGGATCGCGCAGGTTCAAAGCCAGCTGCGCTGGCTTAAGAGACCCTGTTTCCAAAAATAAAATAGGTCTGGGAGTGTAGCCCGGAGGCAGAAGGGCTTCCAGGAACCCCAGTACCACCAAAAAAACAAAACAAAAAAACAAAAAAATAGATACATGATAATTCTAAGACAGGGTGTGGTATGTTGCCTAATTGTGCTATGTAAGAAACCAGAGAAGAAAGCAACTACATACTCACTTCATGGTGCTTCAATGAGCAGAAAACCCAGGAAGTTGTTTGTGTGTGTGTGTGTGTGTGTGTGTGTGTGCGCGCGCGTGCGCACACGTGCTACTTGGAATTAAACCCAAGGGCACTCTACCTCTGAGCTATACCCCCAGCCTGATTGTATTTTGAAATATGTCTTGCTAAGTTGCTGAGGGTCTAGGATGATGAGGCTGGCCTTGAACTGGCTACCCTCCTGTCTCAGCTTCTCTAGTACTGTGATTACAGGCATGAGCCACTACACCCAGCTCCTGGAACTGTTTTGAATGATGAATGAAATTCACTAGGCAGACTAGATAACCAGGGTGTCTTGAGAAGAAATAACCACAAGATGAGAAGGGGCACAGTACTTTCTAAGATATATAAAGAATTTGATACTGCCAAGGTATAACAGATGGCATGAGGGTCCCGGCTGAGCTTACCTTCTGGAGACCCCAATGAAGGCATTGATATAGGCATTCCCCATGTGCTCAAGCTCATACAATGAACAAACAACAGTTTCGGCTATATCACTCCTGGGTATCTTTCCAAAGAGACTAAAATCAGAATATTATGGTGATACATGTATATCCATGTTATGTTAGCATAATTCACAGTAGCTACATCAAGGAACCAAGCTAGGTATCTGCCAACAGATGGATGAATCACAAAATTATGGGATAGCCGGGCGTGGTGGCGCACGCTTGCAATCCCCGCGCTTGGGAGACGGAGACAGGAGGATCGCGCAGGTTCGAAGCCAGCCGTGCTGGCATAAGAGAACCTGTTTCAAAAATATAAAATAGGTCTGGAGTGTAGCCCGGAGGTAGAAGGGCTTGGGTGGAACCCCAGTACCACCAAAAAAAAAATTATGGGATATACACACAATGAAATTCTACTCAGAAATCATTAACAAAATTATGTGATTTTCAGGGAAATGGATGGACCTGGAGAACATTATGTTAAGTGAGATTAGCTGGTCACAGAAAGTGAAGGGTCATATGTTTTCTTTCATACACAGAAGTGTGGTCCCAGATTAGGGAGATATCATGGGGATAGAAGAGGGATATTAGACAATGGGGGGAACACCAGTGGAGCCAAGGAAGTGGTCTAGGGAAGGGAAGTGAGAGGGAGAAGGATCAAAGAAGGAATTACTTCCATTGACATTATGCACATATGTGAGAATACAAAGGCAAATCTCAACATCCTATATGAGAAAGAGAGGGCATGAGAAGGGAGAAAGCCCACCAAGTACTGTGTGTATGTATGTTCCTATCACATTAGGATGTGAGACCATAAGGCATCCATAAATAAAAGTATTAAAAAAAGAACAAATTCTCTCATGATGTGAATATATTTCAAATAAAGGAAGAGAATAATAAAACAAAGAATTAAAAATTTAAAAATATAATGCAAGGAAGTTAGTGCCACCAGCTTTGCCAAAATTTTGTTGTAGAAATTATTCTGCACAGTCCAATTTGATGATCTCTTCAGCTCCACCTGGCAATATTTTTTCAACAGAGTGCCTAAAAATTGACTCACACCTCAATTAAATGAGGAAATTGAAAGCATAAGAAGGCAATGAGAGGGCAGATTGGGTAAAGCGAGGTGGGTAGGATTACTTCTCCACACTGAGCCTGGTGTTCAGGGTCAGTTAATTAACTCCACAGCGTTTTAGCTTCTCTTTTTGTCCAAATGTAATCTCTTCCCCGCAAGTCAACAGAAATACAAGAAAATAAGATTTTTCAGAGGTAGAAAAGACATGGGGTGTCCAGCCCCAGTATGTGGGCAAACCTCATGAGGAGGCAATTATTACTTCAGGACTCAGACTCCAGCACCCTAGGATAAACCTGATTAGTCCAGTACTGAAGCCGCTCTGTACTTCCTGAAACTGAGATTGCCAGAAAATACAGGAGGGTATATGGGATATACCTAAAAGAGACATTTTTTACAAATATTTCTGAATGCATACACCCTAATGAGTGTTATCTCCAAGAAAACAATTGCCATGAGAGATGACTGAAAAAGTGGTGCATATTCCAATGCTGTTTATGTTGCCAAATGTGCTGCTAACTTTCTTATTTGGTTGGTTGGTGATATTTGTTTGTTTCTAGAGCTGAAGAATCCTGTTACATGGCACAAGAAACAAAACAAAAAAGAATCTCTCATTCTCATGCCTGGTCTCATGCAAACCTCAGAGTCATTAGTATTGCCCAGAAATCCTATGACATTTTCTCGCACAATTTAGGAAATTTTTCACGCTCTTAAAATTCTATTTCACTCATTGCTTCCCCCACCAGCCTCTGAGTTCCTTCTGTGCCCTGAGAATCTCAGCCAATGAGATTATTTCATTGAAGTAACAGAATGAAGAACTTCCTCTTGCTACCACCACACCTGCTGGTTTACCCATACATAAGTGCTCTTCCTTATTTCTGTGATGGTAGAAAAGATAGCCATTTCTGTTCTAGATTCCATTTCCTCTCAACTGTCCCAGGAATCCATTTTTCCACCTATTTATCTTTTCCACTCGATTCTCTCTCTCTCTCTCTCTCTCTCTCTCTCTCTCTCTCTCTCTCTCCTTCTCTTTCTCTGCCATCTCTATATTTCTCTTGCACATGTGTGTGCACATGCACACTTGCTGTCTTCTGGGTCATTCTATTCTCATCATCATTAAAATATTCTCATTAAACCAGTCCTAAAGGTGCATGCCTGTAATCCCAGTGCTTGGGAGGCTGACACAGGAGGATCCATCTCAGGTTTGAGGACAGCTTCAGCAACTTACTGAGACTCTCAGCAACCTAACAAAAGAGACTTAAAAATTGTAAAAGGGCTGGGAGTGTAGCTCAGAGGTGGAATATACCTAAGTTCAATCCCCAGTACCACAAAAATCATACATATTTTTGCCATTAAGGTTGTCCATCTCCCTGACCTCACAGCACTCTAGTTGTCCACCCATTTGCTCCTTTGCTTGCAGCAAACTTCTCTAAAGGCTGGCTGCCTCCTCAGCCTTCCTTCCCCTCCTTCAACCTCCCTTCCCTCTTGCCAAGCTGGCAATGACCTCCATATCACCAGGCTCAGACATGGACTCTCGAAGATCATTTTACCTCCCTGCACTATTAGCCACTCTGATGAGTCAGCTCTCGTCCTCCAGCATGGTCTTCTTGTCATCTCCTTGCCATTACTCTCTCAGTTCTTCTCTTGTCCTAGCCGCCCCTTCTCAATCTCATTAGCTGGCTGTTTGTTTGTGTGTTTTTGTGCTCAGATCTGGGACCTCTTCTCTCTCTCTCTCTCTCTCTCTCTCTCTCTCTCTCTCTCCTCTCTCTCTCCTCTCTCTCTCTCTCTCTCTCTCCCTCTCTCTCTCTCTCTCTCTCTCTCTCTCTCTCTCTCTCTCTCTCTCTCTCTCTCTCTCTCTCTCTCTCTCTCTCTCTCCTCTCTCTCTCTCTCTCTCTCTCTCTCTCTCTCTCTCCTCTCTCTCTCCTCTCTCTCTCCTCTCTCTCCTCTCTCTCTCTCTCTCTCTCTCTCTCTCTCTCTCTCTCTCTCTCTCTCTTTGTGGGTCTGGGGATGGAACCCAGGGGCATTCGACCTCCGTGCTACACCTCCTGCCCTATTTTTTATTCTTTATTTTGAAACTGGGTCTCACTGAGTTGCAGAGGGCCTAAGTAGCTGAGGCTGTCCGTGAACCTTAATCCTCCTGTCTCAGCCTCCCGAATGCTGGAATTACAAGTGTGCGCCACCACGCCCGGCAGATCTCTTCTTCATTGCTATCCATGGAAACTTTGAAAGTAATTTTATTTTCATTTCATTCATTTAGTGCCATCTACAAGCAAATGACACACACTTTAAATATTTAACACCAATCCCAGCATGTTGACACATGCCTGTAATCCCAGTACTGGGGGGACTCAGACAGGAGGATCACAGGTTCTCAAGGCCAGCCTCAGCAACTAATTGTCACCCTGTTTCAAAATAAAATGTAAAAAGGGTTTGGGGTGTAACTCAGAGGTAGAATGCTCCTGCACTCAATTGGAAGGAAGGAAGGAAGGAAGGAAGGAAGGAAGGAAGGGAAGGAGGGAGGGACAGGATTTAACATGAATTTATTTCTGAAATACAGACCCTTATTTCTATCTGTGCACCAGCCACCACCACACTCATAGCTAAGAAAACTTTTAAATTGATTATATACAAGAACAAATTCCCGAACTATTAGTCTATCAGCCAAACTTCAGTCAATGCTTCATGGAATTGCTCTTATCAAAAACACTTGAACAAATTGTTATGACTACATATAAATATGTAACAATGAATTCCACTATTACTGATAACCATAATGCATCAATAAAAACATTTTTAAAAATAAAATGTTTAAAATAATAAAATAAAATAAAAATAAAAAATTTTAAAACAAAGTCATTTTTTATTCCCTTCTTTCCCTCTTATATTTTCCTCATCTGGTCTTGCTGACTCTATTTTAATACCAGAAAGTTCTTATTTCTCTGAGCCTCCACCAGTACTTGAGTTTGAACTGCCATCTCTTTGCTGTGCTTTTCTTTTTCATTATTTTATTAGTGCACTGCAAGTACACATCATAGTGAAGTTCAGTGGTGTATATACACCATGCTTTAATCTATTCATATATCCCCTGTGTTTTTATAACAGCCTCCTAAATGATTTCTCTGTCTCACTTTGGCATCTTGTAATCTTTTCCAAATATCAGCCCAAATCATTCTTGAAAAACACATCCACATGTCAGGTCATGTAATACCTGTGGCTTCCTGTATTATGCAAAATAAAAATATAATAGTCACTTGTGATCTTGCCCACACTTTGTCTCTCATATCTCCTGCAAATCTCATCCATGCCCACTTCATTCTACCCACGTTGGCCACTGTAGGACCCCTTGAGCACTCTGACGCTCTCTCAACTCAGGGCTGTCACGTGGGTTGCTCTGCTAGCCGTGTTCTTTTACACAGGAAGATGGCTCAGCCTTTGCTACCATCACTATCCCTTTAGGAAAGAGACGCATCTATCCACTCTTCCTAAAAACCAGTCTTCCTTTCTGCCTTTTGACAGTCTGACTTTTGCTCCTTAGCATTTCACATACCATGACATGTTATTTACCTGTTCATTATCTGTACTCTTCACTAGAACAGAAAATACAATAAACTCCTGAAGGAGAGAAATAATTTTTTGTTCAGTGCAATATTGGTGGTTCCTATAATTCCCTGAATGCTTGTTATGTAGTAGTTAAAATGCTTGCATTAGGTAGTATAAGAAAGACAGTGCATAGAAGGACAGTGTGTCATCAGAACATCAAATTTGAATCCTGGGACCATCAGGAAACACTTATACATCAGTTACTAACCCACTAGGTTTTTTTCTTGACAGTGGATAGCGGTGCCCATAAGAAATATAACATGGACACATATGTAATTAAAGGTATTCTCTTGTTCCTGGGGGGAAGAAGGAAACTCTTCCTTCTTAGAAAGATCCAGAGTGATCTTTCTAAGCCTATCTGTACTTCTTCTTTCTCCTTTACTAACTGGAAATAATATTAGTACCCACATCAAAAGAAGAGAAGTAAATGATGGATGGCCATGAATAACATCAACCACCTTTGTTGGCCTGCCCTTTTGTTTAACTTCTGCTTTGCTGTTCAATAGTCATGTTTTCAACTAACCATCTGGTCATTGTTTTTTTCTTCACTTTGGCTCACTTCTTTATTTCTCTAACATTTTTCAGAATTATTACCACTGGGGTAATGATTAAACTTAAGGGAGTTTATCTGTTAGGTGACATAACTAATTTGCTATGCCAGTAATTGTACTACACACATCCTTTCAATTTATAAACCTGTAGGTATTAAAAGGGTGAACTTATCAGCAGTTTGCCTCTCCAAATTCACCTTCTGCCTTCTATCTGTGGCATGCTCTGGTATGAGATCGTAGAGGGCCACTCTATGCTTCCCTTTCCTAGAGCACATTTTAGTAAATATTTTTCTATTGTACTAAGAAAAATCAGTTGGGGTCTCTATCGACAGGTTCTCCTGAGGATTAAATAATTGAATAGAACTGAGCTGTCCAAATGCTGATACTAACTTGCAACTCCTGGTCTAGCCAAAACAGCTTCCTCTAGTTATATTATCAATATCAATATCATTATAGAGCCGCAGTCCTGTACAGACCAACCTTAGGATCCAGGCCCTCCATGTCGTGATGCTCCACAGATATGTGACATTTTATAACATTTTTAGGTCACTTAGGATAAATGTCACTAGGCTACTGGGAAAGTAATGGGTGACCTTTAAATGTGATCATTAACTAGCTCTTTCCTTGTCTAAGCACGACTTTCTGCCCTCCTACACAAACTCCAGATGTTAGACTTATCCGAACCTGACCGTCCTAATTAGCATAGGCCAAATCCCGCTTTGGCTATCTCCTGCTGAAAGGTAGAGAAGTTGTCTGTCAAGAGTTACTCACCGTAATAGGGCTCGACCTCTGTCCTCCTTTCAACATGCCATTTTAATTTTATTTGAGAAAAAAACCTAGTGGGTTAGTGACTGATGTATAAGTGTTTCCTTTATTGTGCTAAACTCAACATAACTTTAAATTAATTTTATGGGTTTCTTTTATTTAAAAAAAAATTTCATTGGTGCATTGTATTTGTACATCATAATGGGATAAAAAACTTGTGTAGACATACATGCACGCATCGCCCAGTTAGCCCCTACCCGATCCCACCCCATTCCCTCCCCATCTCTCCTTCCCATGCTTGGCTTAGTGGTTGACATCGATGTGTTTGTTTAAGTACATCATGTGCTTTAGAGAGTTTCCTTCTTCCCCCCAGGAACATGAGAATACCTATAATTACATATGTGTCCATGTTATATTTCTGATGGGCACCGCTATCCAGCGTTGCAACTGTGCCTGTCATTCACAGAGAACACTTAAACACTCTCTCTATATAGAGATGGCACCTGTTACTTTAGAGGCCCTCTGAGCCATGGACACACTGACAATATATATATGAAAGCTTCTGTTTATAGGTCTAATAAGCACTCAGACATTTGTCCCTAGAGTGAGTTAGTCATATGGTAAATAAGCTAATTTAAAAATAAGTTTGGGAAGCAAATTGGAAACATTTCAGAACTTTCAGTGTTAGTGGAGGAAAGAAGGTTGAGATCATAGTCAGCTCCATTATTAATAATATCCATTACAGCGATTACACAATCACAGTGCCATCTGTTGGGGAGTGACATTGCGGGACATGCTGCAGGGAGAAAAAGGCAAAAGGGAATCACTGTTCCTATCAGATTAACCACAGGACTGATACTTGTTTGGTCTAAAGCACAAGGCTTGTTTTGGTAGAACGAACATATAAGTGGACTTGACCTTTCCTTTGCTAACCTACGGCTCCAGTGGTTCTGTCCTGCAAAAATAACTCACATCCAAACATAGGAAGATAAAATGAAAACCCTAGGATTGCTGGAAGGAGTGTGTAGGTATAAATAAAGGAAGGGAGGGAAAAATTAAGAAAGAAAGGAAAAAAAGAGAGAGAGAGAGAGAGACATTCAAACAAGTTTCATCACTAAAGAAAGGAGAAACTTGAACTTGGGCTCCAAGTAAGCTTTCATCTTTGAATATTTTAATTTTTTAAGGAAACCCTTTAGCTTCAATAAAATGCTTTCAAAAAGGTGCTATTCAATTTTCTGAACATAAAGAAAGTGGACTAAGAGAATATGCAATCTTAAGAAAAAGAGACAGGACGTGGAGAGGACAGAAATGAGCAATGAAGGACAGCCCCAGCGACATGTCTGCTCTGAGGGAGCATAAACGGTGTTAGCAATAAGAGGAGGCTCCTCTTCCAGGCAGGCGTGTGTTGGGCATTTAGAGCACATTGTCTCCTATCCTGCCATCTACACACTACCCCACTTCCCATTTGAGGAAACTCCCACTCAGTTAGTTTGGGGTTAAATACCCTTCCAAGACAAATAAGGGGAAGAATGAATATTTGAATCCAAATCTACCCAGCTCCAGAATCCATCATTTTCTCTTCTCTTAAAAAATATGTCTACAGAGACAGGAGGATCGCGAGGTTCGAAGCCAGCCACGCGCGATGGCTTAGGAGACCCTGTTTCCAAATAAAAAATATAAAAAATAGGTCTGGGAGTGTAGCCCGGAGGTAGAAGGGCTTCCAGGAACCCCAGTACCACCAAAAAAAAAAAAAAAGATATGCCCATGTATTCACTTGTTTCCACAAGTGTGCACTGTGCCTGAAGATTACAGCCAAGGGCTACCAATTGATTCGATGTGACGATGATGAGGCAAACCCTTTGACCTCTCCACTGGGGTCTAGAGAAGTAATGCCAGCCATTTAAAAATTCCCAGACTTTGAAAACATTGTATCAAGACTGTAAAATGTCATTAATAATTTTATACCAATTTCATGTTAGTATGACACATTTGGATATGTTAGGTTCAAGCGAAGTCTATTATGTTTTTCTAAAGTACAGCTGTTTCATTTTTCTTTTTTAATAAGGCAATCAGAAGCTTTTTAATTAGTTATGTTGTCCATGATATCTGTGTGTGTGTGTGTGTGTGTGTGTGTGTGTGTGTGTGTGTGTCTGTATATGTGTTACTGGGGCATTAGCCCAGAGATCATTCTACCTCCAAATTATACCTTCAACCCAATTTTATTTCTTATTTGGAAACAGGGTCTCACTAAGTTGCCAAGGCTGGCTTCATACCCGCAATCTTCCTATCTTAGCCTCCCATGTACTGGGATTACAAGCATATGCCACCACACCTGGATAATTCTGCTCTTGGCTATGAAGAGAACACCTGCCTTCTGTGGTGTCATTGATTCATACTATAAGACAGTGAGAAGGTTCCCTAAAAAAATTAAGTCTGTCAGCCGGGCATGTTGGCACACGCTTGCAATCCCTGCATTTGGGAGGCTGAGACAGGAGAAGTGCACAGATTTGAAGCCAGCCTCAGCTACTTAGTGAGACCCTGTTTCCAAATAAAGTGTAAAATAGGTTTGGAAGTATAGCCCAGAGGTAAAAAAAAAAAAAAAAAAAAAAAAAAATCTCCTGGGTTCCACCCCCCAGTACCACAAAAAAAAAAAAAATTAAATCTGTCCACTGGGCATGGTGGCACACACTTGTAATTCCAGTAGCTGGAAGGCTGAGACAAGACAGGAGGAGGATTGCAGGTTTGTGGCCAGCCTCAGCTATTTAATGAGGCCCTCCACAACTTAGTGAGATCCTGTTTCAAAATAAAGAATAAAAAATAGGGCTGGGGTATAGCTGGGACGTAGAATGGCCCTGGGTTCCTTCTCCAGTACCACAAAAAGTTAAGTCTGTCCACCTCAGAGGACTCTGAGTGGCCAGCCCACACCCCCTTTACAGCCCTATCACACATCCTTCTCCTACAGTTGTTTTTGGCTACCAGCAGCCCAGATCTGCCCTCCTTTTCTGAAAAAAATCCTCTTTCTGACTGATGGGTGCTACCTCACCTTCCTACCCCTGCAGGAGGATCCAATCATATTTCTGAGTGAGGACAATTTTAGAAGGTCTTATTAACAGCTAAGACTCACAGAAGGGTGCATCAGCCTGCCCAAGGAGGTCTGGGTGACTCATAGGCTGAGAAGAATTAGCAAAGGGGACAAACTTGCTAGAATCAAAGAATATAACCTAAACTGGGGAAAACAAAGAGGAACAGGAAATATGGAGATCAAACCAAAAGAAAGGGCAAGATAGGTATTGAAGAAAAACAGTAATGATAAAAGAAGTAAAAAAAAAAAAAAAGAATTATCTGGGCATAATCGTGCATACTTGTAATCCTAGTACTAGGGAGGATGGCACAGGAAGATTGCAGGGTCAAGGTCAGCCTCAGCAACTTAGTGAGACCATGTTTTTTTTTTTTTTTTAACAAAAGGCAGAGGAAGGGGGCCTTAGGGTGTATCTAGAAGGTTCAATTTCTGGTAGCAAAGAAAATTGAATAGCAGAGAAGGCAAAAATTTGATACAAGGAGAGGCAGAAAGACTCTGGGAGCAAGTTCTGTATCTGCATGATCAAACAGAGAAGGTGGAATGAAAGTTGGGGAAATAACAATATTGCATCACATACTTAAAATTTGCTGAGAGGTTGGATCTTGAATATTCTTATTAGCACATGCGCCCACACACAGAGAAGTAATTCATGTGAGGTGATCGATGTGTTTACTCACTTTAATGTGATAATCATTTTATAATATATGTGCATGTTTCATGGTCAAAGGCCAGACTGTTGTGTTAAGATCAGAGGAGTCTGTGAGCTACTTATAAGCCAGAGTACCCCCTTGGAAAAGGGCAGGTAGAGACTTTACATTACTTTGTCTCTTCTCAGCCTTCTCCTGTTTGTCCCTCTTCCTTATGATCATGGGAGTTGTTCTTGTTTATTTTGTCGGTTGTTTTTTGTTTATTTGTGTGGCAATGTCCTCAGGAAACCACAGGCCCCTAAATCTCTGTGTCAGGCTCAGCCTCTAGAGAACCCAACCTGAGACCTGATGTGACCTAGATTTTTAAGTCCCTTTCCACAGGTCAAATGGTATGCATGTATTAATATTAATAAAAATTTTGGAAATGCTCGACCATCAATTACAAATGGTTTCAAGGACACAAGGGTATTAACCATTTTATTTATGCCTGACTTCGGGAAAAAATATATATATTTTATGGTGACTGTTAGCTTCCACATTGGTTTCAAATGAAATGAGAAAAATACACAAAGTTACAAATGTTTTCCCAGGATTTATTTTATATTGCCCCTCTTTATTACTGTATTAGAGAAATAAACACCTAATAAGGTTCAGAACATGGATGGCTAGAGAGGAAAACAAAGAGAATCAACATTTTTTTTTTTTACACACACACCAATTATACCAAAAACCAAGCAAGGTGTGTAAAAATGGTGGCTCTTTTAACCTGGAGCCTCTATTTTATAAATGAGAAAACTGGGGCATACAGAATCTCTCTGACTTGTTGTAAATTACCCATCTAATAAAGACATAGGTCTACATAAATACACCCTACCATTTTGACTGCACATCTCAATGTGAGTTAATTGCACACCCAACATATAAAGTTTCTTTATTTTTTTATGGTACTGGAGATTGAATTCAGGAGCATTCTACCCCCAACCTATACCCTTAGTCTTTTTTATTCTTTGTTTTGAAACAGGGTCTTCCTAAATTGCTCTGAGTCTCACTAGGCTGGCCTCAAACCCATGATTCTCCTGTCTAAACCTCCCAAATACTAGGAATACAGACATGTGCTACCACTACCAGCCCATGTTCCTATTATCTGAGTCATTTTTTTGTATGTGTGGTACTGGGGTTCCTGGAAACCCTTCTACCTCTGAGCTACACTCCCAGACCTATTTTATACTTTTTTATTTGGAAACAGAGTCTCTTAAACCAGCGCGGCTGGCTTCGAACCTGCGCGATCCTCCTGTCTCCGCCTACCAAGTGCGGGGATTACAAGCGTGCGCCACCATGACAGGGCTATCTGAGTCATTTTAAATTATGAATAGATTTTTAAAATATTATTAGTGAGAAAATCAGAGTAAACTTCATGTCATTTAATCATCTTGTTATTGTTTATTGTTTATGTTGTTAGCATCCTCTTCAATATACACTTCTTTGCAGAAATCTTGTAATCATTTTTTATTTTGTGAAAGTTGGTTTGGTTAAAACTACATAATAGCTAAAAATATACTTAATGCTCCACAATACTGAAAGCAAGTGAACAATACAGTGCACACACATCTCAAAAAACCATGGAAATCTGACACAGCCTGAAGGAGAGCCCCTCTCTCCATCTACAGAGTAGGTTTACATTAGAAAGGCTTAAGACACTATGAGTTCTAAAATGAGAAGGATTTTAAACAAGACTTCCATTGTTTTCTTTTTGCAAGAAGCCTTCAGGAGCTTGAATCTTCCAACATTTTAAACCCTCTTCTACCCTAAAACAGTTCACAGGGTGTTAGCATCCAATCATTCCTTTGGGGTACCACCACTTGATTTCAGCCTCTACTACCGGAGATCTTTTACTAGTACCAGAGTTTGAGTTTCTTTGCTGTACAAGAGCAACTAAGACCCTCTGATTAATTCAACTCCATGCATCTTCATGCAACTGCCTTCGTAAGAGATGGCCCAGGTAGGGTTCTTGCCTAACAATTCAATCTAGTGTCTTTGTTTTGAATTAGAAGAAGAGGAAGAGAGAGTTAGCCTCTGATAAAGCCCTCAGCAGGAGTCATCACCTTTTCTTACAGCCTTTTTTTTTTTTTTTTGCTTGACATTGATTTCTACCATTTTATATTAAAACTCTCTTCTCCAACACATCCGGGACACTCCCCACTTTCACATCCCAACATCCTTCAGTCACACAAGTGGTCCACACAAGTGGTCCATCCTGCTCTTTTGCCCTCTTTGAATCATATGATGGGGAAGGTGGGACTAACCCAAGGCTGAGAGTTCAATTACCCAGCATCATTTTCTTACTCTACCACTATCATGGATATATTGCAAAACTTCTCAGAGCCTCGATTTTTTTTTTTTCCTAAAATGGGATGCTGGCTCCGGAAAGCAGTTGGCAGAAAGTGTCTCTTCAAAGACGTGAGTTCAACCTAGAATCATCTTCCTTCCAGGATTGAACATGCTTTTTTTTTTTTTTTTCTTTTTTAAAAATGTTTTCAACCTCACTGAAGTATAATTCACAAAACTGTGTAAACTTAAGGCGAGAAGTATCTGACTCAACATGCACATATATTATAAAATGATTATCACATTAAAGTGAGTAAACACATCGATCACCTCACATGAATTACTTCTGTGTGTGTGGGCGCATGTGCTAATAAGAACATTCAAGATCTAACCTCTCAGCAAATTTCAAGTATGTGATGCAATATTGTTATTTCCCCAACTTTCATTCCACCTTCTCTGTTTGATCATGCAGATACAGAACTTGCTCCCAGAGTCTTTCTGCCTCTCCTTGTATCAAAATTTTGCCTTCTCTGCTATTCAATTTTCTTTGCTACCAGAAATTGAACCTTCTAGATACACCCTAAGGCCCCCTTCCTCTGCCTTTTGTTAAAAAAAAAAAACATGGTCTCACTAAGTTGCTGAGGCTGACCTTGACCCTGCAATCTTCCTGTGCCATCCTCCCTAGTACTAGAATTACAAGTATGCACGATTATGCCCAGATAATTCTTTTATTTTTTTCACTTCTTTTATCATCACTGTTTTTCTTCAATACCTATCTTGCCCTTTCTTTTGGTTTGATCTCCATATTTCCTGTTCCTCTTTCTTTTCCCCAGTTTAGGTTATATTCTCTGATTCTAGCAAGTTTGTCCCCTTTTCTAATTCTTCTCAGCCTATGAGTCACCCAGACCTCCTTGGGCAGGCTGATGCACCCTTCTGCGAGTCTTAGCTGCTAATAAGACCTTTCTTCTAAAATTGTCCTCACTCAGAAATATCTGGAAGGTTAGCTATGCCTGCTCCCTGTGGGGACAGCTGGAAGCCAGTGACTTGCTGATACCAACCAGAAGACCAGTGTCCGTGCCTCAGTGGGCCAGTTCTGTGACAGCAGACCCAGTCCCATGGCTCAAACTGAGGCGATTTCAGCCACACGTCTTTGCCTACCCTCTTCTCATCCTGTCCTTCCTCCTTCGTTTCTTTACAAATGTTACCTGCAATCACTGCCTCAATAAATCCATTGTATTAAAATCTCTATTTCTCTATCTCCTTCCTGAGCCTGAGCTACCATATTCTCTGCCCACTTTCTTCTCTTATCTGCTTCTCCCCTTTACTTCCAAAGTTCCCTCTTTCTGCCGGGCGTGGTGGCGCACGCTTGTAATCCCTGCGCTTGGGAGGCAGAGACAGGAGGATCACGCAGGTTCGAAGCCAGCCGCGCTGGCTTAGGAGACCCTGTTTTCAAATTTAAAAATATATATATATATAAAATAGGTCTGGGAGTGTAGCTCAGAGGTAGAAGGGTTTCCAGGAACCCCAGTACCACCAAAAAAAAATTTTCTTTTTCTGATTGTTTTTGGTTTTTTTGTGATACTGGGGATTGAACACCCAGAGGCATTCAACCTCTGAGCTACACCCCAAGCCCTGTTTACTTATTTTTTGAAACAGGGTCTCACTAAGTTGCAGAGGGTCTCACTAAGTTGCTGAGGCTGGACATGAACCTGTGATCCTCCTGTCTCAGTCTCCCAAGTACTGGCATTACAAGCATGTGCCCCATGCCTAGTTTCCCAAGTTTCCTATGACCCTTTGCTCTGCTCTTACAACTGGTAGAACACACAATTCTGATGGAAAATAGAAAACCAGATCACCTTTCTTTGAAGGTTTCTGGCTTGAAACTTTTCTACAGTTTCTGGGGACCTATAAAATGTCCTGGTTTTACCAAATTAGTTAACCCCTAATTGAGCAGCAAAAACAGAATTTTTTAACCAGCAAGAGGCCCAATTGGCATAATTGGCCCATCAGGTCTGAAGTTGTTAACCTCTTCTGGCCATCCACAGGTCTCCTCCTCTTACTGGCCAGTTGAAAGGAAGATAATCTGCCTGCCACGTGACTTGACTCTTTGTTACTTCTGGCACAGATAGTATTCAAACCCCAGAGTCCAAAGTCTCTGCTAACCACACAGGATGGATATGATCTATGTGTTGCACACTTTGGTAAAAGCATTCTGTTTTCAAATGTTTTGGAAGCAATGTACACCAAATCCCTCCCCCATTATATGTTCCCTTAACTCTCCCCATAAATGCAAAGTTATGTGCAAAACATCTATACTTCTAGATGACAGAAATGTAGCGAAAATGGGGAACAGAAGAACCAATTCTTTAAATTTTCTAGAACCATAATCCTGCTCCACCAGACAGTGTACACACACACACACACATAGTTGGTTATGGGGACTGAACCCAGAAGCATTCTACCTCCAATATATATCGCCAGCCCTGTTATTTTTTGTGTTTTCTTTTTTTGAAACAGGGTCTCCCTAAGTTGCTGAAACTGACCTTGAACTTCCAATCCTCCTCTCAGCCTCCCAAGTACCGGGATTGGAACCTTTCTATGACACCTGGCCCATTTCCACTCTTGATGGACCTTTCCATTCCATGAAGTATTGGTGTCCTGCTTCCTGTGCCCAGCCTAGGTTTGCAAGGATTAAATCCCTACCAATTTCTGGAAGACATTTCTGAATGAAAACGTCTCTTCTCCAAGAAAGACTGAAGAGAAATCGGCCCAGATGGTTTTGCAGATAAAGGACCTGACACTGCAAGTTCAATGAAGTTGAGGACATCATGCTTTCACCTGGGATCTCAGAGCTCCTTGGCATTCAGGCTATGCCACACCCTCTTTCTTATTTTCTTGTTTCCTGTCACCTTTGTTTAATTAACAGAAACACTTCCCAGAGGATTAACTCTTTTAAGATTCTAATAGAGTCCCTGAGCCCTGGACTCCCTTTTGCCATAATAGAGCTTTGGGATTGTGATGTTGCCTTATCTCTTGTACTTGTGTGACTACAATGTGCCTGCCTGCTAGAAGGCTCAGTGGACTGAAAAAAAATGATTTTCAGAAAAGGTGGATTAGTGAAAAATCAGATTTATGGGCTCAGGCATCCTTCCTAAGCTGCTATATGATAAATGCAAGCTCTCGTGTCTCTGAGATCTACCATTTTTCCCGTGAAATGTTGGAAAAGTCTTGGGACAGCAGACATACACCTGGTTAAAAATGAAACCTATTCCCTGAAACGGAAGCTCCGGAAACCAGAGTTGTCTCTCAGTGGTTCTGCAAAACTGAGCACGCAGTCTATTTCCCTTCTACGAGGCAGTTGAAATGAAATCATAGTCTGCCACATCAGAAAATCAATGAGGCTCTGCATACTATTGACAGAGGATGAGGATGAATTGCCTGGGTTGTCAGAAGTCCTGTGTCTTCTCTTCCAGGATTTCAGCATGCATCACCATGGTATTACTGGATGGTCTCATGTTATACATGGGAATAAACGAAATTTGGATTCTAGCCATGAGGGACTACTTTTGGTGGGTACCGGGAATTGAACCCAGGGGAATTCCACCTCTGAGCTACATCTTCAGATCTTTTTATTTTAAAATGTTTTATTTTGAAACAAATTCTCATGAATTGGCTGAGCATGGCCTCAAACCTGTAATCCTCCTATTTTGGCCTCCCAAATCCTGGGATTCGAGACGTGTGCCACTGCACTGGCTTACATTGTGTTTATTTTTAAAATTGGTGCACTGTAATTATACGTATTACTGGGGTACAATGTGGTAGAGACATGCCTGCACACATCACTCACTTAGCCCTTCCCCGCTTCCCACCCCATTCTCTCACCTCTCCCTCATTTTTTTTTTATTTTTTATTGGTGCATTGTAGTCATACATCTCAATGGATTACAAGATGGTAGAAGCATACATGCACACATCACCCAGTTATCCCTTACCCAATTCCTGCCCCATTTTCTCCCCTCTCTCCTTCTCATGTTTGGCTTAGTGACTGACTTTGATCTGTTTGTTAATGTACATCATGTAATTAGTGAATTTCCCTCTTCCCCCTCCCATTCACCTCAGTTAGTTCGCCTTGTTTGCTCATCTATAGTATCTCCTTCTTCTTCTAGACTTCCTCCTATGACCATTTTCTCCCTAGCTTCCACATATTAGGGAGAGCATCCAGTTTCTTTTTGTGACTGACTAATCTCATTTAGCATATTGTTTTCCATTTCCCCTCTATTTCCCCACAAATGATGTAATTTTGTTCTTCTTTATGGCTGAGTTAAATTCCATTGTGTACATATCCCATGGTTTTGTAATCCACTCATCTGTCAATGGACATCTTGGCTATGGTGAATTGTGCAGCCATGAACATAGATTCTCGTGCATTAGTCTGGTAGTTTGGTTTCCATTCTTCTGGGTAGATACCCGGAAGTGGTATCGTTAGATCATATGGTAAGTTCATTCCCATTCTTCTGAGGATCCTCCATACTTTTTCCAAAGTAGTTGCGCTAATTTGCAATCCCACCCAATGTGTATTCGAGTTACTATTTCTCCACATCCTTACCAGCATTTGTTATTGTTTGTGTTTTTAATGATTGCCATTCTAGTTGGAGTTAGATGAAATCTCAGAGTAGTTTTGATTTGCATCTCTCACTAAGTTTGCTGAGGGTCCTGCTAAGTTACTGAGGCTGGCCTCAAACCCGTGATCCTCCTGTCTCATCCTCCCAAATACTAGAATTATAGTTGTACATCACCATGATTTACTATCCTGGATTTATTCTAATGCTGAAATTCTACAATTCCTTGCTTGGGAAACATGTCTAAAACTAGTGTCAAAAGGGGCAGGACACCATAGAATGAGCCCAAAAGATAAACAAAAGAGCTAATGACTAATTAGGCCATCTTCAAATATTGATTTTCTCCATGTAATGGTTAAGGCTAATGAGGTTGCCAGTCTCAGAGTTTCTTCTTATATAACATGTCTAAAGAATTATGTAGCAGTTTAAGTACAGAATTGAGAAGAAATATACTGTTGACCTTTTTAAAGAGACTTAACTTTCATTGCACAAAAGAGCTGCTATGCTGCCTGCCTCTGGTTATATGCCAGTACTGTTGAGAAAGCCCTTGAAAGTGTTGGCAGTAAGCACTTGGTGCTAATTCTTTCCATCTTACCAAAATCACTTTGGTATAAAATATATAAGAAAAAAGATGTCGTTAAAACGCTGCTTTGGAATCTTTGTGTTTTTACCAATAAATAATCTAACTCCAAGTTGTGTTCATGCCTGAAACAAAATCATATGCACAGAACTAGTCTTTGTATGGAACCAGCTCACAGGTTGTCATTAAACCGATTCTACCCCTTCCGGTGACCCCATTAATGTCCTGCTGGGTCCTGCCAGCCTAATCCATTATTGTATATACCTTCTCTCTTGCCATTTTACTGGTTACTTCATAGACAGCTAGTCCCATCATACTTAAGAAAATTCAAATTGAGTGTCTATGGCTGATTTCCCTTTGGGCAACAGGGGGAAATTCTCCCTAAATTTTTTTCTTATAGTACTGGGGATTGAATTTAGGAGCATTCTACCTCTGAGCTACACCCTTAGCCCTATTATATTTTTATTTTTGAAACAGAGTCTCACTAGGTTGATGAAAAGTCTCACTACTTGTTAAGGATGTCCTTAAACCTTTGATCTTATTGTCTCAGCCTCCCAAGTACTGGGATTACACACCTGGGCCACCCCACCCAGCTGAAATTCTTCCTCTTATTGTCTTCTTGTCTTTCTTTTTTTCTTTTTGGTAGGGGTTACTGCTGGCATGCTCTGAGCCATCTCACAATTTGCACTTGAGATGGGATCTAGGCTTCAGCAAGATTGCTGAAGGCAGGTGAATTTGGAGAGTAAGGACTTGCCTCATTCCTGCAACCCTCACTAAGCAAATATAAACTTATAAAGCAATAAAGTTATTCTCTACTTTGCTCTGCCCAAGTCTTACAGAGACCATCTTTAGGAATTTCACGGTGAATAAAGGCAGCTGGGGATACTGAGGATTTGGGTTTTCCTCGGTACTCTAGCCAAAGCATTTTGAGTGGGAAATGTTGAAAAGAATTCAGAAGATCTATTTTCCAGAACACCCAAAAATCTCAAGCTAAAGAGAAACTGGCAGTCTGTGTGGCATGAGAAAGAATGTCAGACTTTGTAAGAGAAAAAGGCAAATGAGGATAACAAGCATATTCAGAAACTTGGAAAGGTCAGTAGTATTTTAAACCAGAACACTGAAGGAAACCAAAAGCAGGATAGAGGCATAAACCGAGGGTCTTGCTCAAAACTCTATGGCATTTTACTAAGAATAACCACATGCAGCCAGTCCTGGGGGCACATGCCTGTAATCCCAGTACTTGGGAGGCTGAGACAGAAGGATCCCGGGTTCATAGCCAGCCTCAGCCACTCAGCAAGGCCCTCTGCAACTTAGGGAGATCCTGTCTCAAAATAAAAAGTAAAATAGGATTGGGGTCATAGCTCAGAGGTAAATGACCTTGGGTGTTCAATCTCCAGTAGGAAGGAAGAAAGGATAGAAGGATGGATGGATGGAAGGAAGGAAGGAAGGAAGGAAGGAAGGAAGGAAGGAAATAGGACAAAGAAAATAGGACTCCAGCTCACATGCATAATATTTGACTTTCTTTGAGGAGAAATTTTAGAAAAGGATAGTTTTTGGAAAGGTTACATCAATAAGGGGAAGACTGGGACATATATTAAGTCATAGAATTGTACTTGTGCCTATCTGACTGCTCAAATCACTGTAGGTGATGATTTGTGCAACCACGCATCCATAGTGCCTCACCTGCTCCTCGGTGCCCATAGCCGTTGTGAAGGAGAGCTGTATCTCGTGCCTTCAATGTAACTTGAAGGTGAAGCATCATAAGTGGACTGCTTGATTCTCACTGTCTTTATCGTCACACCAGCACTGGGAGCCAACGGTTTCACTAATATTCCTCAACCTTATCACCATTGGCAATAACCTTAATAGTCATTAAATTGTACAGAATAGTCAGGGAACATACAGATCATGGGATGAAATTCAGTACAAACAAAAGCAAACATTTCCACTGGGAGAGAGAGGAAAAGTCTCTGTCAGTTTGCATGTCGAAAGCCTTACTCTATCATCTCATTTCTTCCTTCATGGGTTACAAACATTGTTGTTTTTATTTGCCAGAAGAGAAATCCAGAAAGTCAAGGCTCAAACATATTTCTCAAAGCACCACTGTGCTAAGAAGGAACAGTGCTAGAAGTAAATCCGGAGTTCTGAGGTTCAAATGCCACCCTTCCTCCTATAGGATCCTGCCCCACAGGTAAGCCAAAAGTAAAAGCAGTTTGTGTACAGTGTCAATTATCCTCATGAAGAGCTTAGTAAAAAAATGTGACCAATCGAGCCAGGCATGGTGGCACACACTTGTACTTCCAGCATTTGGGAGGCTGAGACAGGAGGATCACAGTTTGAGGACAGTCTCTGCTACTTAGTGAGGCACTTTGCAACTCAGTGAGATCTTGTCTTAAAATAAAGAATAAAAAAATAAGGCTGGAGGTGTAGGTTGGAGGTAGAATGCCTCTGGGTTCCATCTACAGTACAGCAAAAAAGTAGAAGAAATGTGGCCCACCTGAAAGTGGTTTTTTCTCTGCATTGTGATATAGATAGATAGATAGATAGATAGATGATAGATAGATAGATAGATAGATAGATAAATAGATAAATAGATAGATATGTACATATATAAAGTGAGTCATATGTATTGAAAGAGGTAGCACTTTTGAAAATCTAGTTAAAATAACAGGTGATATTTTAATTAAAATAAGCATATGCTTATATACTGCAATCAAATTAACCAGCCTTAGTCATGTCTCATAATGACTTTCTTGATTTGGGGATGGTCCAAACATGACAACAACCCTTATTGATTTGATGGATTTTAACCAAATAAATATAATCTGTGGTTTCTACAAACAGCTCAGCTCAAAACTCATTCTGTGTTCATGAGGTTATAGTGAACTGTGGACAATTTGAGACAATTTTGAGGTCTCTCTGCTTTCAGACTGTTCACCTTTAAAGTCGACCAAAAATGCAAACAATGCAGGGTTTAGTAAGGACAAAATAAGATCAGTCACGTGGAATGCTGAACATGGAACGTGGCCAGCAGCAGGCCTGAAGTAAGGTGTAGCCATCTGTTGAAAGTTTCTAAACAGTGAGGAATAGGGGATTGAAGGGGGCTTAAAAGTCTACCTATCTCACTTTTGTTTAAGAAAATTCAGCTTCTTGGTGGCTTCTTCCACAGGCAGTAATAATTCCTCCTAGACACGCTTTCTTGGATATTATGATGTTTGAGGGTCATACCACTTCTGTACTAGAGAAACCTTCCATGCCCAAGTGGCCACCTTCCATACCTACAAACCCTCCCTTAACGCAACTATCAAAACTGGTTTACTTAGAGGACACGATTTGGACTCACAGCTGTGGCACTCCTAGAATGGGGCTCTTTGTGGCAGTTTCTTTCTTTCTCAGATAAATTAGAAAGTATAGAGACTCTAGCCACCTGGGACAGCTAGACCGCTACCTAGCCAACAGCTAGGTTCTCGATGGGGGAATTAGACTGCAGACCAGTCACATTCATTTTTCTTCCTGCCATGTCAAAAAGAATCTCTTTTAAATACAAAACAAATGGATAATGGGGCTGCTGGGGTTGAGGACAGCTCCCCTGTGAAGGTCCCCAACACCCCTGCTGAAATCAATAGGGAAGTGGCAGTTCCTACTGTGTGACAGTCTTAATGGTTCTGAAACCCCATTAATACCACAATTAACAGCCTATGCTGTGCCCAGAGATCTTTCCAGAGGAGCCACGCCTCCCTAATTAGGAAAAGTCACAGAAGAGATCCGCATGTCAAAAATGAATGTTAGTTAAGAAACCACTTTTAAAAACAGCTGATATTTTCTTTAAAAAGAATTTAACACAAAGAAAAACCATTTCAAACGAATCGGAAGTTGATGTATGAATACAATGCACCAATAAAAATTTTTTAGAAATAAAAATAAAATATTGAAATAAGACTCTCAAAGAAATATTAGCACTCTCGTGTTCGTTATGGCATTACTCATAATGGCCAACATGTGTATGCAACCTAAATTTCTCCTGATGGATGAATGAATAAAGAAAATGTGATCTATCAAAAAAATAAATAAATAAATAAAAAATATAAATACAACAATCAACTTCCATAATGATTGCTAGCTTTGGACATGGATGGGTGTGTCCTGAGGTCCATGTGTTGGAAACAGCATTAGGAGGTAATGTGAACCCTTTGAAAATTGGGACCTTGTGGAAGGTGATTAGGTCATAAGAAATGATACCTGGGAAGAAATTAATGCCTGTTGCCAAGGCTGAGTTAGTGCCTGTGAGAATGAGTTGTTAGAAAGGAGCAAGATACCCCTCTTCACTCTCCACTGTGTTCTCTCTCTCACATATACACACTCCTGCCATTATCCCCTCCCCCCAGGTAGCCTTCACCATACGCTAGACTGATGGGGCAGCCCAGTCTTTTTCAGCCTCCGAAATTACAAATTAAACTTCTTTGTTTGGTAAAGTAGTCAGCCTCAGGACCTGGAGGACATTATGTGGAGTGAGATTAGCCACTCACAGAAAGTGAAGGGTCACATGTTCTCTCTTATATAGGAAACCAGGGGGCGTGATTGAGATACAAGAGGGACTTTAATAATGGAGGATTATCTCAAATCCTCCATTATCTGGAGTGAAGGAGCTGGTCTAGGGGAGGGTGGGAGAATTAATGAAGGAAATACTTCCATCAACATTATATACATAGGTGAACATACCAATACCAGTTTCAATACCATGTATGAGGAAGGGAAAGGCGTGGGGAGGGAGGGAGGGAAGCTCACCAAGGGCCGTGTGCATGTATGTCTCTATCATTATGATCTACATTATGGTGTGAGACTACAATGCACCAATAAAAATTAAATAAAAATTTCAAATCCATATGAAATTGGATTTGGGGTTCTGTAAGGATTAATGAGATAATTATTGATCACATACTTAGCAATCAATCAATATTCACTGAATCATAATCTTTCCTCTTCATCTCTTTGTAGCTTCTCAAGGAAAAAAAATACTTTAATTTGGCAGTTTTAGGGGAAGTCTATATCTAGAACAGATTATTCTCTAAGGGTAACTCAAATATTATGATATTTTTCTTTCTTCATTTTTCCTATGAATAAAATATTTTTCCAGTTGCTGCGTTGAACTAACACCTGTAGTTCAGGGTCTTTCTCATGCCTCTAACATAAACGCTTGAATTACAGTATTTTTGCATAAATATAAGAATCAAGCAGTTTTATTTTCTCATTTACAATTTAAATGGCTATTTCATATTTCCTAAGAAAATGAGATGCCACAATGTCTACCATATCTGCTCTTTGTAACAATGCCAAAGACTCAGTCAATGGCTTTCAAACAGTCTCTATTTGTAATGTAAATGATGTACACAGAAGGATATAAAAACTAATACTAATTTAAAATCCTACATCCTATCATATATTTTGATGGCAGCTACAAGGAAGCTACTAGTGCAATTCTCTTGATGGTTTTGTGTGAATATATTGAACCAATCCATTAAGCCTCGATAATAATCCAATTAATTGTTTAGAAACATGATCCTGGCTCTTGTGTATGGTTTTTCTCACAGAAAGATGTGGTGCCTGTTTACCTCACAGGAGGATTGACTGAGTTAGATATCAATATTCTCCATGAGTGAGCTCTCTAAAATGGATCTGCTATTGATCAGTCCATTTGCTATTGTTAGCAATCTTGCCCTACATTGTGAGGCCTCTAAGGATTTTTAACCCCCACCTAGAGTTGTGAGTCATTCATCCTATAACCAACCAAAAATAAAATTTTGGTTTCGTAGATAGATACACAGGTAAATAAACAGATACATAGACATAGATATAGATATATAGATGATAGACACATAGATACAGATATATAGATGATACAAAGATATGTATGTGATAGATACAGAGAATATAGATACATAGATATAGATATTTAGGTGATAGAAACATAGATATATAGACATAGCTATATAGGTGATAGATACATAGATAAAGTAGGTGACAGGTGCATTGATACATACATATAGATATGTAGATGATAGGTACATGTATCCATAGACATAGATATAGATATATAGACAATAGATACATACAGATATATAGATACAGATATATAGATGATGGATATATAGATATAGGTATGTAGATGACAGATACATGGATACACAGACATAGATATAAACATAGATATAGAGAGAGATAATAGGTACATAGGTATAGAAATAAATACATAGATTGATATATAGATACATAAAAGTACATAAACATAGATACTGATATAAGAATTTTCCTACAAATGCAGTGTTAATTTTCCCAGAGTTTACTTTTCTTGTCTTTTACTTGCCTACATATTTTGGAGGATATAGATGCACTGTCTAAATTGATGTTATTTCACAGCAGAGTTTAATTTGACTGCAAAATGATGGGAGAAAGGAGTTTTACTCTTCTTCTTTCTTTCATTTTGTAGATATTAAGACTGAGGTTCAGAGAGAGAAAATGATTTGGAGCAAGACACACCTGTATGAAACTCTGTTTCTGACACTTGCCGTTATCAGATCTCGTTCTTTCTAAACCTTGATTTGTTCATTTGAAAACTGGAATAACTCTAGCGTCTGCCTCTGCTGGTTGCTGTACAGAGAGAGGGAAATGCTCCAGATAAAGCTCCCAGAGTATGATTAGGACAGACCTTGGATTCTTTCCCTACCTTGGCTCTCAGACACACTATATTGAATCACATGCAATGTCTGCTTGTATTTGGAAATCAAAAATCATCAGATATCAGCAACTCAATATAGACCCAAATTGTTTCCTGCCTATTGGGGAATAGACTGAGATTTAGAGGGGGGAAAAAAGGTGTTTTCTTTATTTTTACCCACTACAAGAGCTTGACATACAGTAAGCACTCAATGAATGGTGGTGAAATGTAAATAATAGAATTCAAACAACATAAAATGTGTTTAATGTATCCTTTCCATTGGATTCCAAATGACTGGCCAAACAAGCTTATCTTTTGTTTTGTTTTTAGTAAGTCCCATCACTGGGGGGAAAGAGATGTATATATTGGCGGCCATATGATCTGTGAATAGAAAAGTGTGTTTTGTCTGCAGGCAATTTCATGCTTAGCTGAGAAGAGAGTGGAGGATGGTTGAGTGGTGAGGGCCTTTGCACAGTCCCCATAGATCCACTTGCTACCAAGCTGGAGAGCACACACCTGCTCATAGGAGCTCCAGAATCAGAGGTCTGGGCTGCCCCTTGTCAAGCTGCATCGGTGCTGTAGAAGATGGAGATTCTGTTTGTGAATGTACATCGTGTGCATTAGGAAATTTCCCTCTTTCCAGCCTCACATCAGCTCCAGTTAGGCCTCCTTATTTGCTCATCTATGGTTTCTCTTCCTTTGTCTAGCCAAACATGAGAAGGAGGGAGGAGGAAAGGAATGGGTGAGAATTGGGGGAGAGATAAATGAGTAATATGTGCATGTATGCCTTTACCATCCCGAACTCCATTAACATGCATGGCTACAATATACCAATAAAAACAATTTAAAAACTGTAAATAAAAGAATAAAATGGAGAATATCAACGACACAGCACAAAGCCAGATGCCATCATGCCCTTCGCTACTGCTCTTGCTAAGAGGGAGCCTTGTCAAGGGACCCGAAGCCTGATCTCAGGCACAAACCTCATGCTGCCCAAGTAGCAACAAAAATCAACGGAAGAAATGGAGTCTCATTTATCCCATCATTTGGACAGGCTACAATCCCAAGTTCAAACAAGTGACTCACTTACCCCTCGTCATCTGTAAATATCAGTATAATCAGTCAAACGTGATGGTGCATGTTTGCAATCCTCGTACTTAGGAGACTAAGACAGGAGAATTGCAGGTTTGAGGACAGACTCAGAAATGTAGCAAGACTCTCAGTAACACAGAGAGACTCCATTTCAAAACAAAAATAAAATAAAAAATAAAATGTTGAGGGCATAGCTTGGAGGTAGAATGTCTCTTGGTTCCATTTCCAGTACAAAAAAAAAAATAGTGTAATGTCTAATTTTCAGGGTTATAAGGATTAATTAAGATGCTAAAAACCATGAAAAATGTTCATCCAGTGTGTAAACAAGACAGTTCCTCCTATAGAGGCAGATGTGGGACAGAAACAGAGGTCTGAGGATTTCTCAGAAGTCTATGATTTCAAGACTTCTCTCAGGCACCATCAAATATAACTCATCCACAAACAAAAATATAACTTCTCCCACCCACACGGCAAAGTTATTGCATTTGATCTTTAAAAAAGAGGCATGAGGAGATGCTAAGACTGATTAACTCTAAAGATGCTTGGACTGAAACTCCCAGGAAGGCACAAGTTTCTGTCCGCAGCACTTTGCAGATTCCTCTAGCACAGAACATGCCATATCAAGTTTCAATATACCTACTTGCCACTAATTGAAACCCAATTATGGGATATTATTTGAATATCACATTTTATTTAAGTCTCATAACAGTTCAGTTAAATTGTGTGTGTGTGAGTGTGAGTGTGTGTGTGTGTGAGTGTGAGTGTGTGTGAGTGTGTGTGTGTGAGTGTGAGTGTGTGTGTCTGTGGTGTTGTCTTGATGTTGTTGAGGGTCCCTCAAGGTTACTGAAAGTCACACTCAGTTGTTGAGGCTAGTCCCAAAACTGCAACCCTCCTGTTTCAGCCTCTCTGGTACCAGGGTTATAGGCATACATCTCCAGGCCCGGCTTAGATTATTTTCACGCTTACATTAAAATAAATCAGAAGTCTTGAAGGTTCATGAAGATTTTATAACTTTGTCCAAGTTCACATGATCAACAGAACCAAAATGGAAACCTATAGTCCCCACAGTTATACTTTTGCAACTGTGGCAGATAAAAAATGTTTTATTCACAGGCTGCTTTTGGAGAACAGTGCTGTGATTTCCACACTGCTGTGGCCTCAGACACTTAGGCACTCAAGTGCATTTTCATCGAAGAATGAACAGTCAACTATTAGATTCCCTAATATTCCAAAGTGTGTAGAAAATGCACAAGCACCCATCACCCTTACTGAATCAGAAGAGCCAGAACGATATGACTCGTTAAGGACCAGATTAAACGATCACCTGCAGGATCTCCTGGTCTTGTTTTTAGTATTGCACAAAAAATGAATACAGCTGTGAGCTAACACAGTGTGTGTGTGTGTGTGTGTGTGTGTGTGTGTGTGTGTGTGTGTGTGTAAGGACTGAACTCGGGGGCATTCTACCTCTGAGCTGCATCATCAGATCTATTTTACTTATTATTTTGAATTGAGACCTTGCTAAGTTGCTGAAGTTAGGCTTTAACCTGCAATCCTCTTGCCTCAGCCTCCCAAGTACTGGGATTTCAAGCATGCATACACCACCATGCCTAGCTCTAACTTACTTTGGGCTTTATTCTTTCCTAAACAAATTATCCACACTGGTAAGCGAGATTAGCCAGTCACAAAAAGTAAAAAGTAAAAAACCAGATGCTCTTTCTAATATGCGAAAGCTAGGGAGAAAATGGGTCATAGGAGGAACTCTGGATGAAGAAGGAGAAACCATAGATGAGCAAATAGGTGACCTAACTGAGGGGAAGAGAGGGGAAAGAGGGAAATTCTCTATTGCACATAATGTATATTCACAGACATATCAAAGTCAATCACTAAGCCAAACGTGAGAAGGAAAGAGGGGGAAGGGAATGGGGTGGGAATTGGGGAAGGGCTAAATGAGTGGTATGTGCATATACGCCTCTACCATCTTCTACTCCATTAAGATATATAACAACAATGCGCCAATAATACTAATAATAAATATGAATGACTACAATGCACCAATAAAAAAAATCCCCACACTAAACGCAGTGCAATAGAGATTCTATGCCTTTGGACTGCAGGATCCAGCCTTGGGTTGGATATTGCTCAGTACAGGCCTCGGCATCATCAGCTGGAACATGATTCACTAATGACGATGATATCTCAGAAGATGGGTGTTCAGCCTCAAGGTAGTGCCACACAGCATGGAGGCTCAGGCACTCGAGCCAGGCTCTCTAGGTTCAAATCCTAGATCCAGCTCTGGCCAACCACATCACCTCGCCCATCAGGATAGATATTCACCTCTCATTTCTCAAAGATGTATTTTGTACATTCACACAGTATACAAGGTCATTAAACATTGCTTAGAATAATAAAAAGGATTATTCTATATGCACACCAAAATCCAGTGGTAGAAAGGGATGTTTGTGTATGGAGAAATGAATGAGTACATAGGACAAGAAGAACGGTGCTGGCCTTCGTATTTATATTTGGAATGCTAGGCATGCTGGTGGACGTCTGTCATCTCAGGAGTGAGGAGGCTGAGACAGGGAGAATTGTGGATTTGAGTCCAGCCTCAACTACTTGGCAAGACCTGGTTTCAAATACAAAAAATTAAAGGGCCGAGGATGTAGCTCAGAGGTAGAGGGCTCCTGGGTTCAAACTCCAGTACCACACACAAAAAATTGTGGGCAATGTCTTCTACATGGATTCAAGTTTTGGCTGCTCATACATCTTAACCCTGTGAACAGCATTTTAAAAACTGGCCTTTTCTGCGTGCCATCTTTTATCTGGTTATTTGTAAAATGACATGAGACTTTTAATAGAAAATAATAATTGGCTGAGAAGATAGTAGTTCAACATGGTATGTTAAAAATAAAGATAATTATTGTAGCTTTATATGGTTTGAAATCAGAAAATATATATCTGCTAGCTTTGTTCTTTTTCAAGATCGTTTTGGGTATCTAGAATTCATATTCCATATTAGGATAGATTTTTTTCTGAAAAATAAATATATAAATATATGATAGTTTCACCTAAAAAAACAGAAAAAAATATGCTCTAGTAAGAAAGAAAGCAAAAAGAAATATTGAAATGCTATCTTTAAATCATCAAACGCTTGGTATCAGACAAATGAAACTGTTATGTGAGATTATCATTTTTAATTTTGGATAAATTGCTATAATACTAGATGTCAACCACTAAGCCAAGCATGGGAAGGAGGGATGGGGAGAGAATGGGGTGGGGATCGGGTGGGGGCTGACTGGGCGATGTGTGCATGTATGTCTACAAAAGTTTGTATCCCACTATGATGTATGAATACAGTGCACCAATAAAATAAAATTAAAAAAAAAAAGATAATGGAGTAGGTGTATTTGTTTAGGATAAAATCACTATGTGAACGGTCTTAACCAAAATAGATGTTCATGATTATTCATTCCTCACATGTCAATTTTATGAACAATCAGATGGGAAGCAAGTGCTCCTTTAAATTGAAAACAACTGAACAAAAAGAAATTAAAAAAAAGCACAGTCGGTACTGATGGTGCAGTGATTTAGCAGGATTATCTTATGACAAGCTTGCTTTTCAGAAACCTGTGAGAAATTTGAGCACTACCGCAGTGAAAGAACATTTCTATTACTTTTGGTATTACTTTGTTATTGCTGCCTTAATCAATCATCATAAACTTAGTGGCTTAAAACGACATAATTTTTCTTATTGTGCAGTCTTACGGGTCAGACACCTGACACTGGTCTCATTAAAGTCTAGCCATCAACAGGGTTGCACTTCTGTAGGCTCTGGGGGACAACTTCCCTTGTCCTTTCCAGCTCCTAGAGGATATTCAGATTCCTCTGTGGGGTGTGGCCTCCTGCCATCCTAAGACACAGCAGCAGGGGTTGAGTATTTTTCTGCATATTTTTACATCTTCTACTTCCTTTTCCCCTTTAAAAGGACCTACTTACTACATTCAGTTCCTTCAGATAATCCAGGACAATCTCCCCATCTCGAGCTCCTTAATTCCATCAGATATGTAAAGTATCTTTTTGCCATACAACACAACATATTGGCAGGTTGTAGGAAATAGGGCATACATATCTTTTTAAGGGGGTCTACTGTTTTCCCTACCACACATATTTTTGAACCTATATGTCATGGTTAAAAGAATAGATGCTGGAGACAAGCCCTGTAAATTCAAATTCCAGCTTCCCCAATTACCAGCTATAATATCTTCAGCAAGTTATCTGATCTCTGTGGTCTTGGTGTCTTAGTCTTTAAGAAAATGTTAATAATCCACACATATCTTATATATGGTTTTGTCGTGCTAGGAGTTGAAGCCAGGAGTATTCTACCTCTGAGCTATACCCCAACCCTATTCTATTTGTCATTTTGAAACAGGGTCTTGCTGATGTCCAGTGGGCTCTGGCCTTCAACCTAATATCCTCCTGTCTCAGCCTGCCAAGTATTGGGATGACAGGTATGTACCACTGCACCTGGCTCTTATTTAGGTTTTGAAAATACTAAATGAGTTAATAAACACAAAGTAGTTGGGGATAGATACGTGTTCTATGATTTTTAACCATTAATAAGTAGAGGTATATTAGCTAATATAGAGTAACTTCTATAATATACAATTCTCTGAATTCTGGGGACTCAATACAAAGTACTAATTTCTTGCTATGAAAAGTTTAAATTCAGAAGGGACAGACTTTGTACCATGAGGTTATTTTTGTTTCCACCCTTCCCTGGGGTGTCTGATGCCGCTCTCTTCAGCCGTGGGGGAAACAAGCATAAGAAGTAGAACATCTCAAAGAAGGCTTCTATGGATCAGGTCTGCAAATTATTTACATTGCATTCCTTTCAGTCACTACAAAAACAAGTTGAGAAATGTGGTCTATGTTCCCCAAAAGAGAAACAAAAATGATGTAGAAGAGCTAGGGGGCCTTTGACAAAGAGCCCCAGAGACTCCGCACAGGAAGTAAAATCCAAGGAACTCCTTGCCTCTTTGAAAGCATATGAGCCATTCAAAACAAGCAACACCTTAATGACTTTGTGAAGAAAGCAGCCCTGAAAGAGGATGCTGGAGTGGAAGATCTCTACTTCCCAAGCCATACACTGCTTTGGGCAAGATGGCAGCTGGGACTGTGGCCATAAGAGCAACAATTCCCATGTGAGTGTAGCTGCCAATTTGCTGATTACTGAATGAAGCAAGTGCCACTGTGGAAATAACCAGCAAACCACTAAATCAGTGAATTTAAATTTTGGAGATAAAGTTGGGCACTAGATGTGTATCTGATCATTTTTTGGCATCTGGGTATGACTTTAAGCCAGGAAGCTGTATAAATACAGGTAGAGTGATCATAGTACCAGTGGAGAAACCAAGGAAAGGAAACTGAAGGGATAATGAGCTTTGGGGAGCAAGAGACAGAGGTTGGGAATATGACGAATGGCAAAGAAGAAGGAAATTTGTCAGCAGCGTCGAATGCTACCAAGAAGTAAGATTGCCATCCTATTTGGAGTTAGCTGCAATCTCAGTGTAGTTTGAAGTTGCATTGCCCTGATTTCTAAATATGTTGAACGTTTTTTCATATATGTATTGGCCCTTTGTATTTCTTCTTTTATGAAGTATCTATTGAGTTCAATCACCTATTTTTATGGGGTTTATTAGTGTTAAGGTTTTTTTTTTAATTCTTTGCCAAATCATGCATAGAACCAGCCGAGGTGTCCATTAACAGATTAGTGGATTAGGAAGTAATGGGATATATACACAATGAAATTCTAATCAAGAAAAACAAAATTATCTCATTTGCAAGAAAATGAATGGAACTAGAGGATTTTATGTAAAGTAAGATTAGCCAGTCACAGAAAGTGAAGGGTCATGTATTGTCTCTCATATATGGAAGCTGGGGATAAATTGGGATACAAGAGGGATTCCGAACAAAGGAGAAATTGCATTGGAGAAATGAAGGGGATCTAAGCAAGGGAGGTATTGGGGGAGGGAGACTCGATGAAGGAAACATTTCAATTGACTCTTTGTACATACATATTCTTTTTTTTTCTTTTAACAATTTTTTTGTTGAACATAAATAGTATACATTTAAACTATATTTGGTGCCCTCTCCCCTCCGCCCCCGTTTTCCCTTCCCCCCTCCCACCAATGGTTGTCCAGGTTAACCATGTCTTATTCATAATTTTACACATGTTCAGATTGGAATTCTGATATTCAGCCATAAAGAAGAACAAAATTATATCATTTGCAAGAAGATGGAAAGCCCTGGAGGACATTATGTTAAGTGAGATCAGCCAAGCACAGAAGGAGAAGGTACATATGTTTCCTCTAATATGCCCAAACTAGGAAACACAATGGATACCAGTGGGACTCCAGATAATGGAGGGGAAATACATACATATTCTAAATGAATGCCAATCTCGCTGTCATGTATGGGAAAGGAGAGGGGGTAGGATGGAATCCAAGGGAAAGATTACCAATTTCTATGTGCATGTAGATTCCCATCACTCTGAACTTCATTATGATGTAAGATTACAAGGTACAAATAAAAGTAGATTTCAAAAATAAGATCACAAAGGTTCATGGCAAGAAACTGGAAGGTCACTGATCTCTCTATCAACAACAGCCTCTGTAGGATGTGTACTGGAAGAAATGTTGCCAAACAGGGATTGAAGGGGAAAGGAAGGAAGGAAGGAAAGTGAAGGTGAGAAAGTGCATGGAGACAACATTTTCGGGATTGATGGAAGGACATTGATGGAAGATAGTATTTCAGAGGCTTCTTTGCTTCTTCTTTAATATGAATTGGACTTGAGCATGTTTGCAAGCTGGGGAGAAAGAACGAGAGAGGGAAGAGCTGAAAAGCAGTGACAGGATATAGAAGAAAAATGGTGGGGTTTTTTTGTTGTTGTTTTTCATGTTTCTAAAGCATAAGACAAGAGACTCAAAGTCCTAGCATCTTCAATCCCATTCCTGCTGAAACACTGTTGAAGGATGAGGACACAACAGGCCCCACCTCTGCAACTTTGGAGTCCAGAAGAACTACGCCAAGTGATTGGGCCTGGAAGGCCCTTTGAAGGACATAAAGCATCGATTTTATGTCACTTGGCATCACTATTGGTAATTATAAAAATGAGCCAAAAGCCCTATTCACATTCTGCCTAAATAAAATACAACTTATGTTTTTATTCAACAACCTGACACCTCTCACAGTACAACAGAGAAAAGAGACTATCCCAAATCTAATTAGAATGTGCTTTCATTTATTTATACCTACTTAGACCCAAAAGGATTTAAGGTGATTAATTTTTTTTTCAAATTTCACCCAGTTATTTCACATCTTTTCTCAGATAAGGGTTTAATGCTATAGCAATTACAGCAAGCAGAGCATGTAGAGCTCTGCCAACCCCTCCCAAACCACTCACCAGGGAGCCATAGGGAGACCACAACCCAGGTTTCCCTGTGCCTGAAGCAGGAAACAGAATAAACATCACTCATTTTTTAAGGGATATGGAAAAAGCAGCCATCATTTAAGCTTCTGTGAGAAAATTTAGTACAGGTACTTAAGCATGATATATAGTTTCACAATGTGGATGATAATGTTTTTGTTTTGTTTTGTTTTGTTTTGTTTTGTGGCACTGGGTATTAAACCTAAGGGCATTCTACCACCTCCAAGCTATACCTCAGCTCTTTTTATTTTATTTTATTTTATTTTATTTTGTGGTACTAGGGATGAAAACCAGGGGCATTGTACCTTTGAGCTACACCCCCAGCCTTATTTTTTAGGTGTTTTTTTTTTTTTTTTTGGAATGGGGTCTCATGGAGTTATAAATGACCTTGCTAAGTAGCTGAGGCCGTCCAGGAACTGCAATCCTCCAGTTTCCACCTTCTGAATGCTGGGATTACAAACATGTGCCACCATAGCCGGCCTTTATTTTTTTATTTTGTTTTGTTTTGAAATAGGTTTTGATAGGTTATTTACAGTCTTGCTACATTGCTAAGGCTGGTCTCAAATCTGTAATCCTCCTTTCTCAGCCTCCCAAGTACTGGATTATAGATGTGTGTCACCAAGCCTGGCTGATGATAATGCTTATAAATCATAATTGATATTAAACCAATGATTATTTTGTTGAACAGGACAATCTATGACTTTATAGAGAGAGTGGTAAGCAAATCTCCCTCAAAAAAAATAAATAAACAAAAACCTTTTCAAGTAACCAAAGCTATCATGAACCTTAGACATGAGACTTCAGATAAAGGCCACAATTCAAGTAAAGCCACAGTACATGAAAGCAGATAGAAGCTGACTGGGAAAGCTCAAACCCTAAAACCACAGGGTGTGAAACCACCAGGCCCATACTCTTTTCCTTCCTCATTCATCTTGTAATGGTTTGGATGTAGAATACCCCCCTAGCTCTCACAAAAACAAGGTATCAATATTAGAAGTGGAGCTTGGTGACTAAGAAAGGGGTCTCTGGGGGTGTGGCCTGGGGAATTCTTTGTTGGTTCCTCCTTCTCCTGTCTCCCTCTCTTGCTTCCAGCCTCTGTGATGTAAGAACATAGCCTTGTTCTCTTGTCTTCTGCTTCCTGCGTCTATGACTCAGATCCACAGGCCCCGTCTCACATGGGCTGAACCCAGAATCTCCAATAAACTATGAGCAAATAAATCCTCTTTCCTGTAAACAATGTGGTCAGTCATTTTGGATTCTCCCAGTGAGAATGTTCGATGAGTCACAAGTCCTCACCACTCTCCACATCAGCCCCTTCTGGGATTCACCTGTCTTCATTTTACTAACTACAATTGAATGTGTGTGTGTGTGTGTGTGTGTGTGTGTGTGTGTGTGTGTGTGTGTAGAGAGAGAGAGAGACAGACAGACAGACAGACAGACAAAAAGAAAGACAGACAGACAGAGACAGACAGGAGAACTAATTTTTTTCTGTCTGTCTTCCACCATTGAAAATAACACTCAGAAATTTTTGCCTGACTTGGTCCATGTGGTATTGCCAACATCTATCAACTGTGCTTGGTTATGGCAAGCACTCAGCAGATGCCTTTTAAGTGGAGAAGTCAATGAATCAGAATTGACTTGCATTTGAATCTGCCACTGTCTGTCACTCCAACTACTTTCCCAATTATCCACTTGCTGCAGGCACACCCAAAAGTTACTTCCTCTCAGATGGCCCCTGCTGTTTCACACCCCTGTGTCTTTCACACAGTTTTTCCACTAATTGGGTATCTTACTCTTCTTACACTGCCTTCCACTGCACAGATACACATATTATCATCATCACCATCACCATCATCATCATCATCATTAACCACCCTAAAGAATTTTATTAGATCTTCAAACATCAAATGTCTTAGCTCAAAGATTTTTGTCTCAGTGTAATCTTAGCACCCCAGTAGAACCCCCCTTCACTCTTTCATTCAATATTTACTCATTTGATTGATACTTGCAGAAGAACTTACAAGTACCTGCTGGGGTGATGATCACAAGAAGGATAAAATGTAAGCAAACACACAGGGATCCTGTGCTCATGGAGTGTGCAATATCTCTACAACTGTGCCTTGCTTGTCTCTCTTACGACATCTGGCAACCTACCATGCAATTATGTGTCTACATCTGTCTCCCCAACTAGACTCTGAAGTCCTGCAGGGCAACACCATTTCTTATTTGTCTCCATTTCCCCAGCACCTGGGACAGTGTTTTCTCTTTGATAAATGTTTAAATGAGTGAAATGACTTAATGACCAAAGGATAGGAGAGATATAGCATCTACTCATCATGTTGACAAGCCAGTTTTCACTCCAAGCACTGGCGATTTCTGCGCTATTGCTAGGGATGTTGTGTTTACTTGGGATCACTTTTTCCCTTTATTTCTTTCCAGACACTTATTACTAGCTTTGAGCCAGGTCCTATACTAGGCACGTTATTAATCCTCACAATATTGCCAAGCAAATATGATTATCCTTGTGTAAATATCCTTGCTGACTTGGTCTCAACGGGGACATCTAAGTCACCCTGGTGGAAAACAGCTCTGAAGCTTTGATGTTCCATCCCAGAGACCCAAGTTTCCTTATCTGCTCTCCGTTCCTGCTCCTTTGCTAAACCGCCTTTGATCATAAATTGCCCGATATGGATCTTGGCAAAGGAACAAGTCTAGACCATATTGATTCCCTTGACAAGTGACAAATAGGACATCATGATGATTTATTTCAGTAAAAAACAAAAAGAGTTACAACTTAGGACAGCTGTCACTGATCTCAGTCCTACCTAGAGATTAATACCAGGTCATCTCCCACAGAAAAATCTAATAGTCAATCCTTCCCCTCCAGCCTGGGACTAGAAAGTATTTGAACATTTGGGCATCTATGGTAGCTTCAATGTTCTAAGCTCACTAGGATGTTATAGTATCAATATGCAAACTAAAGAAGCACAGTAATTAAGGAATGAGAATGAACTCACTATAACCCAGCCTCACCTATAATATAATACCTAACATGCAACCCCAGACTGAGGGCATGAGAAACTTTCAAAGTATCTTCAGGCTCTATGTTCAGGAAGACATTGCTGGACCCTCAGTTCTAAGGAAGACTTAACCTTTCTTTATGTCTTCTGCCTTGCCTGCAAAATCAAACAATACCATCAGAGTCTATGGACTCTGAGGGAAAATTAGATGAAGTGAATTAGTAAAGGACCTGAAATTTTACAACAAATGTAGATTCTCTTTTCTTCCTTTGCCCTCTCCCCTCTGTTTCTTTCACTTTAAGGATATCTAGAATCTGAAACTATAAGAAAATAAGGTAACATCAGTGTCAAACTAGAGAGCATTCTATGAGAGGCCATCTGGCTACCAGAGCTCAATCACCTGCAAGGACCAAAACTCATTACTTGAAAAGGCAATTGATGTTGAGTGGAGACACAAATGAAAGGAGAAGTGAACCAAAGACTAAAAACAGAACATTCCAGTTATTTTTTACTTCTTTGGCCAGGTCTCTGCTATCATTGGTAACCCAAATCTGGCTTTTCAAATACCAGTCTTTCTATATTAGATGTGTCTGTCTCCCTAGACTAGACTAGGGACACTTTTATCACATAGTTCCTTTTTCTAGCACCTACCAGGGTGCCTGGTACACAGGGCCAACTCAATGGGCATTGGGATGAAAGACTCATGAATGAGATACTCACAGAGTTCTAGAAACCTTTCTTTATATTAATCAAAATGTCACTAAACTGAACTACATACTGATGTTGTTCGTGTGCATTCTATGCACAATTAAATGGTTAGTAGTAACAGTTCTGATATGAGTGTTGTTCAGCACCACAGACAGCACCCTATCTCCCTGGAAAAGAGGGACTCTGACTCAGAGGAATGAGCTGATCATTAGTCAAGACACTGAAATGGAGCTGGGCATGGTAGTGCCCAAGCCTATAATCCTAGTACTTAGGAGACAAGAAGATCACACATTCAAGGTCATTCTCAGCTACTTACTCAGAGAGGCCCTAAACAACTTAGTGAGACCCTTTTTATCAAATAAAACAGGGCCACGGGTATAGCTCAGAGGTAGAATGACGTTGGGGTTCAATTTTCAGTATCACAAAAAGAAAAATAAAAGATACTGATATGTGGGTCCCAAAAGAGGCCAATGCTGTGCTGCCCTTTCTGTATATAGTAAGCTCTTTATAAAGGTTATTGATGACCTCCCAAAAAATGAGAGGAGGAATCCTATTGTTTCTCATTTAAATTATACACTCACACTGCCCTGGCTTTGGGAGCCTGATAATAAACGAATAAAAGAACAACACTTTGGAACTCCTTTCCAACAGTAACGGGAGTGGAATGCAAAATGAAAGTGGTTCCTCCCCTCTGAGTGTACCCTCAGCTTATGTACCAGCAGCTCATATGGTAAAAGCCAAAGAAAGAATTGAAAACAAAAATCTAAACAAAGACCCCCTTCCAGCATACATTATCATCTTCTTGTCCCATGAATCAATCCATCTGCTTCTCCCATCACCCTTCCTTATCTGGGAGTTATGTAAAAGAGAAAACTGGCCTTCTGCAGCTTCAATGTAAATTAACATCTGGCAAGAGAAAGCAGGAAACAGGCTCGAATGAATCTTAGAAGTCTCGAAAATAAAGGAAAATATTAATTACGGCTAACATTTGTTGAGCATGTTACAAAGCACTTTCCCGTGCATAATTCCATTTTATCTTTGCAGAATTAATGAAACAATACATAAAACATGCTTGGGAATGTGCTTAGAACAAAGCAGGTGTTCAATAAGTATCATGCTCCTGCTCATTTGCCACTGCTCCGGCTCACTGTCACCATCCTGGCCTGCCTCTGGGCTGTCACTTCTCATTACGCTCCACAGTGAAAACTGGGGCAATATTGCTCTCCTCCTTCTCTGCTAACACGCCGAATCCTACCAAATCCCTTTAAAATGAATCTGCACAAGTGCAGAGTGACAGTTTTTGTAAATCATCTTAATGGGAAAAAATTATTTTCCGACTCAACATAAACACAGCCTGTGTCGGCAAGACTAACACAGTCAAATGCCAGCAGTCTATTGCAGCTGCCCTCACAACCAAATTACATCAGCACCTATTCAGCCCAGATGATTGCCACTTGATGATCAGAAATATTAGTACAATGATGCCTTCCCAGCTTTATTCAGGTAGGAGCTGGTGGTCTAAGTCACCGAAAACTAGTGATGTGCATAATAATTCATCCTGTGGCAGGACTCTTACGGAGTATGAACTGCTTCTCTACTTTGCACCTTGTACACACACACACACACACACACACACACACACACACAAACACAATCTATGGTCTATGGTACAGTAACTTATGGATAAAGCTTTACAGTTAGAAAACAGTTTAAGGGACTGGTCCTTCCTATTTTCTAATACTGCCCACAAAAATAAATACTTCTAGTCCCTTTCCTTGTCTATCAGGATTGTGTTCATCCTTCAATGTCACGCCGATGCTCCCTGCAGTCAGAATTACCTACTTGTCTGTCTTGGCTCCCACAGCTGGATGCGGGCATGACTAATTAGCCCTAATCCTTTTCTGCCTGTGTGTAATACTTGGCTGTTTATATGCAGGGCTTCTCTACAAGAATGAAGGCAGAACATCTTTATCTTTGTAGTCTCACCAGGGCCTACTGTTGTAACTGGCACTTGGTAGGTGTTCAGCAAATGTTTGTGGGATTTAAATCAAAGTTGGGTGGAAAGTGTAGAGAAAATGGCATCATTTCTAAAATGCTCCTGCTGACCCCACGTTTCCATAGATAGCCCTCATGGTGCAGTAACAGGGGGACTGAGTTTCTTATGTGACCGTGTGTGTTCAACAGCTTTTATGATGAAGGAATCTTTCTCAACCCTATACTAATGACATAGGCCATACATTGTACTGGATGAAAAGTACTATGAAAACTTTCTAAATTATAAACCAAAGAGGATTAAGTTATACTTAGCTCCCAAGTCCAGGGAGCTCTTATGTGATGCAGAGAGATCACAGCATTGCCATAGCTGGGAGGAAGCAGAACCCACCTCGAAAGTTTCATTAGCCAAGGCCATTAACAACTAGAAATTCTGGAGCCATGGAAATAGGGGTGCTATAGCAGCAGTGATTTCTTTTCTTATTTCAAGGCTCCAGTTAACAACAGCTACAGTGTCTTATCTTAGGAAAACACTGTTTATGCGATAGAGAAAGCATGAGTCTTGTGTCCAGGAAAGTTGATTCCAATCTCAAATCTACCAATGGACAAGTTATTGCACAAAGTTAATGAAATTCCCTGTACTTCAGCTTTCTTATCTATAAAATGAGGATAATAAGATCTTCCTCATGCAAAATGGTGTTCATTGCCTTCTGTCCCTGGCTTGGGGTACATTAATATTAATATTGCCTGTTCTGGATCTACATAGAGCCACATGGAATCCACTCACTCACCAGCTCTGCTCAGTGTCTGGTGGTCTTCTTAGGGTGCGTGGATACATTTTAGTATAGTAAAGAGGTATTTTCATAGAATGATCTGTGGTTTTTGAGGCCAAGAAGCATGGACAGGGCATTAGTAGCACTTAGGGTAAACATGGATGGCTGCTGTTACAGATAAAACAAGAAAACCTCTTACTTGAGGCAGGGCTAGGTTAGCATGCAAGTCATTTATTTGACTGTGGATTTTTTTTTTTTTCAGGGATATAACTTCCTTGGCCAATGGCTACTATTAGCCAAAGGCAATTTTCTGCAGAAGTGGACTAGGCTGTACACAAATAAGAGATGGATGTATTGGCTTAGCAGGAGGATATAGAGAAAGGATTGACTATGTCCACGACACATAAATGATGCTGGGCTGAGATGTGTTGATCTATGATGCGTGCATGTACTCCCATGGTAAGTTTGACCCCAACGGTCTATCCCGGGATCTGACAGCTCCCAGATCTAACTTTAGGTGGTACTTGAGCCTGAATACTCATGAATTATTCAGCTTAAGTAGATGCTGTTACTAATCCACCTGTATTTCTTTAATTCTCATCTTCCTAGGACATACCTGGGGCAACCCTTAAAAAGTAAGCCCAAGGACTTTCTTTTGTCCCATGCACATTGGGCAGATCAGCAGCACCAGGGAGTTTGTGTCTCTGGAGACAGATCTCCATGATCACAGATGGGAGATGCAGGATAGGATACCCAGCTTCCTCAAACCTCAAGTCAGTTGTAACTCTGAGGTATGTCCTGAACCATCTCCCAGGACTCCCCAGTAGGATTGAGTTCTAGTTGCCCATGCAGTAACAGAATAAAAATTATACACTTTTTGAATCTCTTCTCTTTCATATTATATATTTGGATGCTCTTTTAATCACCCTTTGCCACGGTGGGAATACATTTATTCCCCTCTGAAGTTCATGTTGTGGTTGAATCCCCACTGTGAGGTATTAGAAGAACACAAGAAAAGTTGACTATAGTGCCTATAGGTGAGGCTTTTAAGAGGTCATTAGGAATGCATAAGAGCCTCACGGTGGGGCCTCCATGATTGAATTATAGTGACATTATAAGAAGAGTGAGAGAATCCAGACGTGATAGCGCACCTCTGCAATCCCAGTATGTGGAGGCTGAGACAGAAGGATCACATATTTGAAGCCAGCCTCAGCAATTTAGTGAGGCCCTAAGCAACTCAGTGAGACCCCATTTCAAAATGAAAAAAGAAAAAGGGTTGGGGGTGTATCTTGGGGTAGAATGCTACTGAGTTCAATCCCCAGCATGAAGAAAGAGAAGATGGAGGAGGAGGAAGAAGGGAAGGAAGAGGAAGAGAAATGGGAGGAGGAAGAGGAGGAGAAAGGGGCTGAGGAGGAGGAGTCAAGAACCCCAGAAGACACATGTACATGCCTCTGATCCCTATCTCTCATCATGTGATATTCTGTACCTTTCAGGATTCTGACAACAATAAGACCACTACCAGATGTGACCCCCTAAACTCAAACCAGTACCATGAACCCAAATCAACATATTTTCTTTATATCCATCCTGTGATGTTGTCATTAGCAACAGAAAATAGACTAAGACTCCTCTCAAATAAGCACCTTGCTCTCAACTCCTTATCTCAGTCTCCTAGGGGAACCCGACCTAACACCCTATTTAACCACAAAGACTCAATATCTACCTTCCTAGCATAACCTAATTCTCTCAAAATTTGTATTAACAAGATGCATGATGACTATTTGTTATGACATTATTTGATTAACTACAACCTACCAATTTTCCCACAAGGCTGGAAAATAGAGTTAACTCTATTTCCATGTATGTGTGCACACATACATACAGTCTCACTTTGAATATCATGCAGATAAAACCAGGTTTTTTAAGCATACAGCAATCTGGTTTACCCAAGAAGCCCTGACAGACATTTGTGTACCCTAGCCTTGACTCTGAGGCCTCACCAGCACGGAAGCTCCCTCCCTGATGAACAGAATCTGATAACCAGTCCTGCTCTGGCTCCTCATTCTTTTCTCTTCCTTCTCTTTCCCTTTTCCAAGCCTACAATCATAAAAAAAATTCTAAGCCATTTTGAGTGTCCCTTCTTCCTACAATAGCGATTCTGAATTGTAAGTAAATTAAGTTCTACAAAATGAAATAGACCTATTATTTCCTGTGCTGCTCCATGAGCTGAGGGACTGACTAATGGGGGGACCCAAACACCAGGGCAGTTGGCATTAATTAATACTAAATTTACTGAATTAAACAATGAATTTTAAAGAAATAATTCTAAGATGTCATTTCAATTAAGGTACTGTCACCGAGGTAATGGATGTGGGGAGCGTCCAGGAAAGTCGATCATGGTGCTGTTACAGGAAGGAACCATTAAGTCCAAAGAAGAAGAAAAGAAACCCATCCTTCCCACAGTTGCTGGAAGACACTGCAGAGTTTCTAAGTTATCAAACTTTTCTCCCTTCTCAAAGGAGGGAGCTATATCTCAATGAAGCTCAGTGTAGTATAGTACAGGTCACGTTAGCATTTTACCTACTACACTAAGACAAAGCAAAAGTCATTTTTTAGGGTAGAAGGTTCTAATTGGCAATAACTATTGACTTTCCTCCCAAGAGTGATTCTCTCTGCTGGGTCTGAAGAATAAACACTAGCAGCTTCACAGTTTTGGAAAAGAGGGACAATGAAAAGGGAGAAATAGCAGCTATAAAATGGAGTATGGGAAAGATCTCCCAAGTTGCCACTGAGTTCAGTGACAGAATTGTCCAAACAGGAATAAGGATTCAGAAATAAGAGCCTTATTCCAAGGCCATGAAGTCCAGACTTTAGACCAACAACCTATCCATTTCTCTCTCCACAACTGAGTCTCTATGGTGTTAAGCATAAAGAAAGATGCTTAAGAAATCATTTAATTAAGAATAAAAATTAGCCAGGCCTGGTGGCATATGCCCATAATCCCAATACATACTTACAAGGCTGAGACAAAAGGATCACAGTTTCAAGACCAGCCTCAGCAACTTAGTGAGACTTTCAGCAACCTAGTGAGACCTTGTTTCAAAACAAAAGCTAAAAGGGGTTGGGGATATAGCTCCTGTGTTCAATCCCTAGTAATACACACACACACAAACACACACACACACACACACACACACACACACACACACATAAAAATTCTAATTAAGGGAATACATCTTTTTTCCAAGTCCAGGCATACATGGCATCTTCAGTCTCAGTCTTGTTACTTATAACGTTGTAATACAGCTAAATAAAGGCTAGACCCCCACTAACCACCTGTTTCCCCTCTACTTTAAGTATTTAATGCATGCCTGTCCCACTATGTTAAATTTGAAAGAGGTTTGAAATATCTGAGAAATGAAATGTGTTCATAAGCTAAAGGGTTGGCAAGAAGCTGGGTAAGGGGGCGAGGAGGAACAAACAGCCCCTTCTTGTCCTTGAAGCCTTTTTCATTACTGAAGGAACAGTTCCCGTGTCCTGTGACAGGGACCTATTTGGGCAGGGTGGAAAAGACAATATCAGTTTAACATAGTTTTACCAATTCTGCAGATAATCATTGTGTTTTGGCTTTCTGTTTTTGTTTATTTGTGCTTTTTATCTTAGAATTTTTCTTAAAAGGAATGGCTCTTCTGGCCTAGGACACCCCTGGGGATTTCTGTTCACTTTCAAAATCTGAGAAGAAAAAAAAAAGGACAATTTCATTTTTAATTATAAATATTCATGTGTTCAGCTGAGACTCTGCATGTCATTAAGATTCCCAAATTAGTTCAGGAGGAAACTGACATTTTATTCAAATTTCTTTATTCTTCATCGAAACAGAACTGGGTGACATTTTGCTCTTGAAAGGAAATGGAAATTTTTTTCCTTGTCTTTGTCACCTGAAAACTCACCATTCCCAGTGAAACCCTGTTTGCAGAGTTTTACCCCAGAATTACAAAAATTCAAGTGATCAAGAGGTCGAGGGTATTCCAAAGTTTCTAAGTGAGGGACTGATTTAGACAAAATTAAAACAAGCTGAAGGGGACAACATGAGTCACATACAATAGCTCATTTAGTCCTCACCACTAGCCTATTATTATCCCTCAGTCTGCAGATGACAAACTGAGAATTAGAAATGCTAAATGGTTTGCCTAAGGTCACATAGTTCTTAAATAGAATCAGAATGCAAATGAAACTCTGTGACTCCAAGTCCAGTTCTCCTTCCAGTCCACCATGACTGTATATACATCCCATACACCTCACAGAGTTTTGTTCTGTTAGTAGAAGCCTCTTGCCAGCCCAGCTTCCTGGTGAGTGCCTCTCAATTGATCAGCCAATGTGCCAACCACAGAGTTTTTCAGGTATCACGGACCAATACAGAAATTGTATAAAAGAATTAAATAATTTTTGCCTCCTCTTCTGGCTGGAAAAGAGGTTATTTCCAGTTGAGATAACTTCAACCCACAGAAAAAGGACATCTATTCCCAAAGAATGTTTAGAAAATTATTAGATGAAGGTACCTAAAATTATATAGGTCCTTGTGGTTGAGAGTTCTTACAGTAAAAATATGCATTAAGGCTTAATAGAGGAATGAAATTGTGCCAGTATGGGAATGGCCTAGGAAGATTTGGGAAAGCTCTGATTATTAATATATTTCAAAAGAAAATAACTGGTATATTTCAAAATAGGTGTGTTAAAATGTAGGCAGACATGGATAAAGAAAGGACTTGGTTTCGACCTAACAACAGGCAGCTATTCCAGTGTAAATCAACCTATCTCAAAGTACTTAACAAGTCAATAGAGGAGAGCTAGAGCTTCCTCTTTCTAAAGACAAATCTACATGGTCTGGGGAGGAGGGGGCAAGGTTTGACCTTGCCCTCCATGAAAGGAGACACCTCACCACACCTTGCTAGGGGAGGTACCTTACAGGAACGTTCACTAAGTCAGAGTCACGCTAACAAGATGGAGGTCATGGGTATAAAAAAGGCCAAGTCCACGTGTAAGCCCTTTGGTGTACTCATTTGAGTCACCCCCTCATGCCATCTTGGCATGGGGCTGTATTTCTATTTTCTGTATTTCTATCTTTCTAATAAACTTCTTTAAATCTTCAGCAGCTATCCAAGCGATGAATACTTATTCTTAGCTTAGGACAAGAATCCATGGTTTTTCTGTTTGTCTGTTTGTGTGGTGGTGGTGGGGGGATTACTTCTCCACACACACACACCACACACATCCCCCCCTGCAACAGAAATATAGGAGAAATCATGTATAGATCCAACCACACAGCCTGAGGTCTCAAGCCATATTACTCTTCTACTCTGTATAATGCATTGCCATAAACATGGCAGCTTTAAAGCCATTTATTATCCTACAGTGTCTCTAGGACAGATGTCTGGGCATATCTTAGCTGGGTTCTCTCCTTGGGACTTCATAACGCTGCAATTAAAATATCAGACAGGCTGAGGTCTCATCTGAAGTTCAGAGTCTTCTTCCAAACTCACAGGATTGTTGGATGACTTTATATCCCATGACTACATAATGCAAGGCCCACAAGAGACACTCTCTTACCTGAGGATAGTCCTAGGCTCCCCTTTAACAGGCTCGTCTGACTAGATTAGGCCTACTCAGATCATCTCCCTTTCCATTTTCCATACTATATAGCAGAATTACGGGAATGGCATTCATTTAATCATAGGTCCCACCCACAGTCAAAAGGAAGGGATTACACATGTGCATACACTCTACCACAAAAGCAATACCACATTCCAACTCCTAGCTCTCGGATTTGTGCTTGATATTCTGCTAGCAATCCATACGTCAATGTGACAGAGTCCCTGTGTTCAGAACAGGTCGTGTAAATGGATGCTAGATCATTACTCAATTAGGTAAGCCAGAATAAGTACCTACTGCCATACCTGGCACAAAACAAAGAAATCCAGAAATCCAAAGCAAATAAAAGAATAAATCTCTTCTCAGAAGACATTTCTAATCTACTTTGGAGAGAGCTGGGAATTATCACTTGTAAAACTCAGTAGCTGAAAATTAGCTGGTGACTGCCTCACATATTGGCCAAGCCATCGAAGAAGAACATGTTGAATCAGAAAAAAAAAAAAAAAAATGGGGACCCATAATAAACAGAGGCTGTTTCAGGATTTATAACACTAGACCCAAGAATAACACAGCTTTTATAAATTAGGTTGAGATCCAGATTCAAGAAAAACTAATAAAAAAGAGACTCAGATATGCATCTAAAGACCCTGAATGTGGCCCCAACCTATGCCATCCCCCTGTGTCACCTGGGTATATTTTTATGAGCCACAGCATCTTCACCTGCAAAATAAGAGTGACCTGCTTAAGAGGAGATGATGTTTCTTTTGATGGTCCTGCTCAAAATGAAAATACTATAACAAATATTAATTATTCCTGATTTCAGATGGAGTCCATGTCATGTGACTCTTGTTATTTATTCTTGGGTGCTCATGGCAAGATCATTTAACCACTAAGTCTGTTTTCTGTTTGAATGGAGATGATGATTCTTGCTCAGAGAGGTGGTGAGAGGGTTAACTAAAGTGATGTACAAGTCAATAACCCATCAGGAGTCCTGGCACAAGGTAGACACTTATTCTACCCTCATCACCCTCCATTCTTTGTGAAGGCAGAATTTCAAGACATTATTTATGAAAGGCTAGAGGCCGTCTGCCTGCTAAATGAGCTTACGGAAAATTCAGGTCTGGTAATCAAAATTAATAATGGTATTCAATCTAATTTTCCAAGCCAAAGGAGTGGAAGGCTGAGCTGTAATCAATCTTCAGAGGTCAATTCACAGGGGCTTTACCAGGTAAAGGGCCTGGCGCCACCTTGTGCAGAAAAATGCCATGCTTCTTAGCCTGTGTCCACAGGTGTTCTTTCTGCAAGACACCCTGCATCTCTTAGACACTTAGAAAAACATCCACCCTCTGCTCTGGTCCTGTGCAACCAACTCTTGCTTAATGACAATTTGCTTTTTTTTTATTATGAATTGTTAGATTAGCCTCTAAATAGGGTATGCTTGCCTTGCACACAAAACAAAACTCAAAAGTTCTATCATCAGTCTTCTACCTACTTCAGCCTAGACAGCCAGATCTCTTCCCCAGAGGCAAATTCTGTTGCCAAATTCCTGTGAAGCCTACCAGAGAAAACACGTGTCTGCGCATATAAATAAATGTCTACAAATACACATATTCATTTTTTCACAAATGACAAAATACTGTACCCATTACAATTTGCCTTTTCTCCATCTTGCTTTTATCTGTCCCTAAATATTTTCAAATATATAAAAGATCATTATGTATTTGCACATTTTATGTTGCTTCATATTTTTAGTGACTGAATAGTATTCCATTGTTTGAAATAACCATAATTTATGTATATGGTGTCCTTTGAAAAATATATGTACAATGTATATATATTTTTCCCATTTTTATTTCAAGCAAGTTATTGCTATTTCTTTCATTTAAAATATTTTACTCATGTGAATTTGTCTTTTAAATAAATTCAAGAATAAAACTGTATAGTGGTTGTTCTGTTTTGTGTATATCATTAAATATTTATTATCAATCTAGTACACTCCAATCCCTATTTTATGTTCTCATAATACAAGAGTAGATATAAAAGAATTTTTCAGCTGGGTGTAGCGGCGCACGCTTGTAATCCCCGTGCTTGGGAGGCAGAGACAGGAGGATCGCGCAGGTTTGAAGTTAGCCTCACTGGCTTAAGAGACCCTGTTTCCAAATAAAAAAATATATAAAAAATAGCTCTGGGAGTGTGTAGCCCAGAGGCAGAAGGGTTCCATCCCCAGCACCACCAAAAAAAAGGGGGGGATTGTTCTACTAGTCCTTTTATATTTTAGTAATAACAATTCATTTACTCTTTAAAAGAACTGTTTTGGATAGGAACTATTATTTCCCTCACTTTATAGAAGAGGAAAACAAGTTACAGAAAGATTAAGTAACTTGTCCAAGATAATTATAGCTAATAATAGGTAATGGGATACAAATCAGATAGTCTTATTCCAGAATTCAGAGTTAGTACACTGTAGTACAAACTATATATATTATAACCCCTCTTATGTTTCTACCACCACAATGCAAATCAATCTTCCCTACTATTTTTTAGAAGTTTTAGCTTTTTCTTCTTCTTCTTTTTATTTTAATCATGAGAGACATATTTTACCTCCGAATGATCTATCCATGGTGTACTTTCTAAAGGTCTAAGATTAGTTTTTCTAATCTTAAGATATGTTTGGAAATGAGTTTGAGATTCTGGAACAAGAGATTTACCAAGAGGGATTAAAAGTAGTGAATTAGAGTAGGGAAACAAGCTGCACAAAGTCTTTGATTTCAGGTTAATTTTGGCCTCAGCCAGAGACTGGAGGGAGATAGGAAATCATAAGTTCAGTGGCAACCTCAGCCACTTAGTAAGATCTTCAGCAACTTAGTAAGACCCTATTTCAAAAAGGGACTGGCATAGCTTGGAGGTAGAATGTCCCTGGGTTCAATCTCCAAAGCCAAAAGTAATTAATTAGCTAATTAATTAATAGTTTTAAAAAGAGTCTTTCCAGGCTAAACTTCCTCTGCCCTAGGGTAAAGCTGGCCTGTCAATCTTTAAGTCTCTCAAAATACTTGGCACACACCCAAGGTAGTTGGTCTTCAAAGACAGTCCCCGGTGATCCAGGCCCTTCGGCATTCAAACCCTTGTGTACCCCCACTCCTTGAATCTGAGCTGGAGTTGGGATTCACCAGTAACCAACAGAATATAGATACAGTGACACTGAGTGGCCTCTGGAGCTTAGGAAAATCCTTGCAGTTTCCAACTTTATTTTTGAGACTCTATGTGAAGCCAGTTATCAGGAAGAAATCCATTTACATGACACTGCCATGCTGAGAAATCCAATTGAGCCATGTGCACAATCCAAAGGAAAAGAAAGTATCTTTCAGACTAGCCCTCCTCTGCCTCGGCCATCTCAGGAACTACGTAGCTCAGTACCAAAGCCTTCAGGTGACCACATTTCTCAAACACCATTGGACTGCAAAAACACAAAGGACCAAAGCTAAGTTCAACATCCCAAGAACCAAGACATAATACAATTGCTATTTTGAGACACTAAGTGTTAGGATGATTGCTATTCATCCATAGATAGCCATAAATACAGCTGAATAGGTCTATGGACTAACATATAATGATTAGTCATTCTGTGAGAAAACAGGGCAGAGAAAACAGGGTGTTGAAAAATATGTTCATCTCTGACTCTCATAAGGTAGTGTAGTGAACTTAGAGGCAAAAAGACTCAGGAAGGGTTGGATAAATGAATGTAAAAATAATAAGATTCTGAGGATAATACTCTGGTCCCATAAGTGCATCCACCATGATATTTTTATAAAATATAAGTCGTTCAAGCATTTTCTGGGTGATGACAATTGTGATCTGTTTGGCCCTAAGCGTGAGCTTTCCAGGCAGGAAAACCTGAGTTCAGGTGCCAAAGTGTACACTGTGGTGTATGTAACATTAGACAATCAGTAAAAACCCTCTGAACTTCACTTGCTCATCCTCAGACTCAGGATGATGAGATGCTCAACTTTATATTGTGATGAGGATTACACGAGTTAGGTATGGTGGCGCACACCTGTAATCGCAGTATTTGGGAGGCTGAGACAGGAGGATTGTTCAAGGGCAGCCTCTGCAATTTAGCAAGGTTCTCAGCCATCTAGAGAGATTCTGACTCAAAATAAAAAAATAATAAAGTAGTGCTGGGGGTGTATCTTGGAGATAGAATGTCCTGAGTTCAATCCCCTGTACTACCAAAACAAGAAAAAATTGCATGATATTATTGTTAATCCCACATATGTGTGCTAATTGAATTGATGGAATATATAAAATATTTTGTATAGTCAATAGTAGAAAAACCAATGAAGCAGCCAGTGCACTTAGCAGAGACTTAGCAGAGTCTCATCAAGCATGTTCTTCTCTTCATTTTGTTCCCTCCATTATAAAATCAACTTGAATTAAGACAGAAGTATCCAAAGTACAATTAAAAACTGGTAGGAGCAAGATTGAGTTTCTCTTAGTTACCACCCATCCCAAACTGGAATCTAAAACAAAGAATCTGCATCCATACCTCTCACCAACACCAAATTTCAGATTTTAACCAAACTTTTCAAGAAATGAGCCTCCCCGTATAGAACCAAGTTCTCCTCCAGCATCCTCCTATTTCTTCCCTTGGGGAAACCTGTTTTCCAGACACTGTTTTGGCAAGTTCTGTCATTTGTTGCTTTTCTGTAATAAAGCAAGTTATTGAAATAGAGGCCTCGTGGCCATTTCTCAAAAAAAAAAAAAAAGAAACCTTTTCAGCATGACATTTATGTCTAGTAAGATGTTTATCAGCAAAGAGCACTCCCTCCTGAAGCAGAAATTGACTCCAGGAGATAAAATTATGAGGTGATCTCTTACACCAAACAAGAAGGGGAAATGTCAGCATTTTTATCCAGAGGATTGGAATTCCTGTAATGTGTCTTTACCATCATGTACATAGTTTGAAGGGCTGCTCCTCTGAGCCAGTTTTGGAGTATTTTACCTGGAGCGACATAAAAACCTGGTCACCATAAATAGGAAGAAAATAACAGGGAATTTGATTTGGGGGAAAAAAATATACTCATTACTATCAAAGACAGAAACATTGGACTAGTTGAACATATATAAATTGAACACTTTTCTAGTAGCTAATATATCTTTTCCATTAGTCTATGACTACAGGACTTTTAGGAAAAAATCTATTTCTAAGGTGATCCTTAATAATAAGTATAAAATGAAGTAAATATGATTCTCCTTTCCCCCCCAAAAAAAACCCAGAAAAATATGACTTGTCTCCTATCTGCAAAGCCACAGTTTATCCATATAACTGGTTCTTTCTTCCTAATCTTAGGGCTAACATGCACGTTAAAAGTTTCTCGAAGCCGGGCGTGGTGGCACACGCTTGTAATCCCCGTGCTTGGGAGGCTGAGACAGGAAAATCATGCAGGTTCGAAGCCAGCCTCAGCTACTTAGTGAGGCTCTCAGCAACTTAAGTGAGACCCTGTTTCCAAATAAAATATAAAATGGGTCTGGGAGTATAGCCTGGAGGTAGAAAGCCTCTGGGTTCTACCTCCAGTACCACCAAAAAAAAAAAGTTTCTTGAGAGTATTAGACAGCTATCCTCAGAAACAGAAGAAGGCACTGGAGTAGCACAGACTCCAGAAGTCAAAGCAACCAAGAATATCCATTTTCTAAACATGGCTGTTGACCTGGGGCTCAACATGCCTCCCTTTCTTAGACAAGCTGGATATGGAATGTCCTCCCCTTATCCTTCCCATTAATTGTCAATCATCCTTAATGGCCTTAGCTGTCATGTCTCCAGAAATCCCTCTTGACACATCCCAAGCTTGGTAACAAATGTCATTGCTCATGTGCCTGGCTGTCTACACTTACATCTGATATACTATAGAATAATTCTTCATATTCCTTTCTGTCTCTCTTTGAAGAGATGCTTCATTCCTGTGCAATAAAAGTGTGCTGTGCTTATTTCCATAATCCTAGTAACCAGCACTGGGACTGGAATATAGTTGGAGGCCTGTCATGCTGAACAGAGCCAGGTGGGTGAGATTAATCCAACAGCAGATCCAGAGAATTTTTGGAGAAGATCTTGTACAAGCTTTTCATTTTGTAGATATATTTTTATGAGATCCAAATAGCTTGAGGGAGAGGCCCCATATCATACAGCAGGTTTGTTGGGGAGTGGGCGTTCAGATTCAGTTCTCCTAAATCCAAGTCCAGGAATCTCAAAATTAAATCACATCTACACTATGGATCGAGCCCCTTTTATATGTATTATATGTGAGAATAAGTATTAAACACGTCATGTATGCAATGTCTGTTAAGCACCTACTGAATAAATGTGGCTCGTGAACTCGGGGATTTATATTTCAGGCACAAAAAGAATTACGGGATGTGTAAGACATGGCTGAATGCAAAATGATCTCTTAGGGAGGTACGGGTGAGACTGAATGATATGGGAGCGGCATGCAGTCGATTCCAGAGAATCACCCCGGACAGCATTGGCGTTTGGAATCCCATCACGTTGGCCCCTCGGTAGGTTCAGCTTCAGCTGTATCCAGCCTTGGAATCTCACTCATGCTAACAGCATCTCACCTGGAACAAGCACTTTATATTTTCTGCCTCATGGCTTGATCCGGGGCCGAGAGCCATTCAGCATTTGTGCAAGGAGTTAGCGTCCTTCAGGGGCAACGCTCAGCACATGGGGACCGTATTCAGTAGATAAGTACTGGTACTTCTATCCCACATAGAGGAGGATATCCTGCACAGAGCAGGCATTCTGCATATGCATTGCTGGGAATGGAGGTCCAGGGTGAAACCAAACCACGTTGCCCAGGATAAGGATCTCGAGAATAAGATTTTATTGGCTTTTCCTCTTTCCTCTGATCTCTCCCTGAACCTTAACACCTGCTTCCTCATAATTGCTTCCTAAATAAACTGACTATAGAGGCTTGTCTTTTAGGGAGACCAAAATTAAAACAGGAATCCAGAGGTACAAGACTGCTTTTTTATTTTATGTGTCTTTAGCACTTTCACCCTGTGGACTCCTTCATCTATTAAATAAATAAATACATCTATATGCAATGTATATAGTTATATATAATATATTATACATGTAATCTACATAATATATTATGTGTATAATGTATATGTATTACATTTATATTATATTATATATACATATATGTATATATCTTAAATATATATTAAATAAAGCTGGGAGTGTCGGCACATGCTTACAATACCAATACTTGGAAGGCTGAAATAGGAGGATCGCAGTTCGCAGACAGCCTCAGCTACTTAGTGAGACCCTCTGTAACACTGAGATCCTGTTTCAAAATAAAGATTAAAAAATAGGACTGGGAGTCGGGCATGGTGGCACACACTTGTAATCTCTGTACTTGGGAGGCTGAGACAGGAGGATAACACAGGTTCGAACCCAGCCTTAGCTACTTAGTGAGGCTCTCAGCAACTTAGTGAGACCCTGTTTCCAAATAAAATATAAAATAGGTCTGGGAGTATAGCCTGAAGGTAGAAAGCCTTTGGGTTTCAACCCCAGTACCACAAATAAATAAATAAATAAATAGGGCTGGGGTATAGCTCAGATATAGAATTCTTCCCAGTTTCAATCCCCAGTACCACAAAAATATATATTATATATATTTTAAATATACATATGTTATATAATATATGTAATTTATATATACACATATAAATTATTTTTTTAATTTTTTTATTTATTTTTTAAATTGGTGTATTGTAGTCATATATCAATCACATTGGAGTATAAGACTTGAGAGGATATACAAGCACACATCATCCAATTAGCCCTCCTCCAGCCCCCATCCCATTCCCTCCCCCTCCCTCCATCCCACGCTCCTTTGGTGATTTACTTTGATACATTTGTTTATGTACCTCCTGCGTTTTAAAGAGGCTCCGTCCTCCAGTATTACATACCCTCTGATTGGTCACATTAGTTGCTTCACTATAGGGCCCTTTCTATAGCTCAACCTCTTCCTGTTGCCCTTTTCCTCCTAGTTATTGCTGATTAAGAGAAGCATCTGATTTATATTTTCTGCGATATTTCTCTGTGCATGCTGCGTTGCAAGTACCAATCCCACTCTTGATGGTCCCAGTAGTGGCCTGGCTACTCAGTGGACTGATCCAGACCTCGCTGGCTCAAGCAGAGGCCTTGCCTCATGGGAGGCCCCAGGTCTGGTCTCGCTGGCCCCTGCACCGGTCTAACCCCTAAGCTGGCTTTGGTCCCGGCCTTGGAGGCCGCAGGAGTGAACTTGCCTCACGCCAGGCTCCGATGCTGGCCATTGGCCCCTGCACCGGCCTAACCCCTTGGCAGGATTCCAATCCCAGCCACGGAGGCCCCAGCACCGGCCTAGCCTCACGGCAGGCTCCAATGCCGGCCTCGTTGGCCCTAGCACCGGCCTAACCCCTCGGCAGGTTCCGTTCCCAGCCTAGGAGGCCTCAGCACTGGCCCTGCCTCACAGCAGGCTCCGATGCCAGCCTCGCTGGCCCCAGCACCAGCCTTGCCTCACAGCAGGCTCCGATGCCGGCCTCGCTGGCCCCAGCACCGGTCTAACCCTTCGGCAGGTTGTTATCCTGGCCTCGGAGGCCCCAGTACTGGCCTTGCCTCACGGCAGGCTCTGATGCCGGCCTCGCTGGCCCCAGCACCGGCCTAACCCCTCGGCAGGCTCTTATCCCGGCCTCGGCAGTCCCAGTACCAGCCTTGCCTCACGGAATGCCCCGATGCCGGCCTCGCTGGCCCAAGCACCGGCCTAACCCCTCGGAAGGCTCTTATCCCGGCCTCGGAGGCCTCAGCACCGGCTTTGCCTCACGGCAGGCTCCAATGCCGGCCTCACTGGCCCCAGCTCTGGCCTCACCCCTCGGCCAGCTCCAATCCCGGCCTTGGAGGCCCCAGCACTGGTCATGCCTCACGGCAGGCTCCGGTGCCAGCCTCGCTGGCCCCAGCACTGGCCTAACCCCTCGGCAGGCTCTTATCCTGACCGCGGAGGCCCAGTATCGGCCCTGCCTCACGGCAGGCTCCGATGCCAGCCTCGCTGGTCCCAGCACCGGCCTAACCCCTCGGCAGGTTCTTATCCTGGCCTCGGAGTCCTCAGTACCAGCCTTACATCAAGGCAGGCTCCGATCCCGGACTCGGAGGCCCCAGCACCAGCCTTGCCTTACGGCAGGCTCCGATGCTGGCCTTGCTGGCCCTAGCACCAGCCTAACCCTTCGGCAGGAACTTATCCCGGCCTCGGATGCCCCAGTACCGACATTGCCTCAAGGCAGGCTCCGATCCCGGCCTCGGAGGCCCCAGCACCGGCCTTGCCTTACAGCAGGCTCCAATGCCAGCCTTGCTGGCCCCAGCACTGGCCTAACCCTCGGCAGGCTCTTATCCTGGCCTCAGAGGCCCCAGCACCGGCCATGCCTCACGGTAGGCTGCGATGCTGGCCTCACTGGCCCCAGCACCGGCATAACCCCTCAGCAGGCTCTTATCCTGGCCTCGGAGGCCTCAGTACCGGCCTTGCCTCAAGGCAGGCTCCGATGCCGGCCTCGCTGGCCCCAACACCGGCCTAACCCCTCGGCAGGCTCCGATCCCAGCCTTGGAGGCCCCAGCACTGGTCATGCCTCATGGCAAGCTCCGATGCCGGCCTCGCTGGCCCCAGCACCGGCCTAACCCCTCGGCAGGCTCTTATCCTGACCGTGGAGGCCCAGTATCGGCCCTGCCTCACAGCAGGCTCCGATGCCAGCCTCGCTGGCCCCAGCACCGGCCTTGCCTCACAGCAGGCTCCGATGCCGGCCTCGCTGGCCCCAGCACCAGCCTAACCCTTCGGCAGGCTCTTATCCTGGCCTCGGAGGCCCCAGTACCAGCCTTGCCTCAAGGCAGGTTCCGATCCCGGCCTCGGAGGCCCCAGCACCGGCCTTGCCTCACGGCAGGCTCTGATGCCGGCCTTGCTGGCCCCAGCACCGGCCTAACCCTCAGCAGGCTCTTATCCCGGCCTCGGAGACCCCAGTACTGGCCTTTCCTCATGGCAGGCTCTGATGCCAGCCTCGCTGGCCCCAGCACCGGCCTAAGCCCTCGGCAGGCTATTATCCTGGCCTCAGAGGCCGCAGTACCGGCCTTGCCTCATGGCAGGCTCCAATGCCAGCCTCTCTGGTCCCAGCATCGGTCTAACCCCTCGGCAGGTTCCAATTCTGGCCACGGAGGCCTCATTAGTGGCCTTGCCTCACAGCAAGCTCCGATATCGGCCACTGGCCCCGGCGCCCGCCTAACCCCTCAGCAGGTTCCGATCACTGTCTCTGTGGTTATTATTTCAAGGGTTCCAGGTGTAATGTATCAGATCTCTGCCTCCCCTGAGTATTGGCCACTGGCATTGCCACTGCTTCCACCATTTCAAATTCTTCCCAGGCTCTTTTTCCACTCTGAATGTTGTCCAGTGTTCCTAAGCATGCGTGATGGTAGCATTCGACATTTGGTGTAATTTCTCCAAAAAAATAAAGTTGGTAGTATCCGGTTTCTGCTTCTCCTGAATACAAGTCTCCACCACCATCACAGAGAACTCTTTCAACACCGCATTTCTCCTTGGTCTCCGCTAAACTCTCTCCTTACAGGTGATGTCTGAGATTCTTAACAATATAGAGAAATAGCAGTCCTCTTTCACGGCGAATTTTTCCATAAGTTCCAGTGCATTTAGATAAGTTTTGTCTGCATCTCCAGTGTCCTGGCATCCATAATGGCTTTCTTACCACCTCTCCGATAGATATTTTTCTTTTTCTTTTTCTGTTCCTTTTTTTTTTTTTTAATAAGAGAAGGCAGTATATGTGGTTTGAGGAGGTAGTGGGTTCAGACACTCAGTAGCACTGTAACCCTGTCGGTTTCCCCATGGGTCCAGAGTGATCTGCCCTACTCCATCTGGGGCCCAGGGTCCCACAACCCGGGCCCCAGCTGGCGTGCTCCTCGCGACCCCTGCCCGGAACCCAGGGTACTGAGCCTGGTTTCTCCAGGGGTCTGGCGTGCTACGCGCATTTCGGCCTGGGGCCCAGAGTCCCGCAACCCGGGCCCCATCTGGCGTGCCCCGCACACGACCCCCGGCCAGAACCCAGCTACTTACTGGGCCCCGTGACCTGGGCCCTGGCTGGCGTGCCCCGCACGTGACCCCTGCCCAGAACCCAGCGTCTTACTGGGCCCAGTTTCTCCAGGGGTCTACACATATAAATTATATACATATAGTATTTTATCATTTCATTATAAAAAAATAAAATCCAGGGTGAATTCATTACTAAATATTCACCAGTATTATTACTGTTAGTATTATTGTATTCTTTTTCTTCTGATTGGAACAGTTTCAAAATTGAAACACCTTCATGGGCCTCAGGTAGTATCAGGGCCCTAGAGGCTGTCCTTTCTGTGCCTCTGGGCTAAGCTGGCCCTGGAGAGAAGCAGTCTAAGGCAGCCAGGCCCAGCCACGATGTGACTGCGCTGAGCCTTATAAAGAACAGACCCAATCTGAACAGACGCGGACATGCCTTCCTATATTTTCAACCCAGATTACTGATTTTATAACATTTATTCTGATTACATACGTAAATCATGTTTATGATAAGAAGTGTGAATAACACAGAAATATTAGTATAAAAATAACAGTTTCATTTCCACAGTCATTAGACACTCTAAACTAACATTTACTGCAGGTGTGGATTTCTTTTTTTTTTTTTTTTCTTTTGCATCATTTAACATTAGTAGGGTGCCGGAGCCAGCCGGCAAAAGTACGGGTTCTGAAGAGCGGAGTGAGGATGAAAGAATTCAATTCTAAGAATTTAATTCAAATAATTGTAATTCAAGCATGGAAGGATCGCCAGTCCACTCCCGGGTCAATATCTCTACTGGCTGACCCCGGGTTTATTTCTCTTGAAGCATGGGAGGGTCGCCAATCTCTATTGGGCCGACCCCGGGTTTATTTCACTTGAAGTATCTATACAGTTTCAGGTCAATCAATATCCTCATGCTATCACCACCTGAATACAATAAAGACCAATCCAAAGCACATACATTACAGGTAGGTTAATCAGTACCCTCGTGCCATCACCACCCAATCTTCTCTCAGACCTTTTACTTTGAACTTTCCATGACCCCAAACCTTGTTGACTCTGGGCGAAGGACAGTCAGCTGAGTCAGAAATATTCTTTTAGGGGTAAACATTAATGGCTCCCCACAGTAGGGTGGATATTTGCACAATTGTGCCTCAGTGCCCTGGAGATAACATCCCAAAGTCTTTTCTTTTTATATGCTGACATCTATTACTGAGGATGTGTGTCTGACAGTGATTTTTTTGGATAATCTGTCTTTTCTTCCTGGACTCCTAGACACGTTCCTTAAAGCACGAATGTCATGGTTTTATTACAATGTGTCTAGGGTAAAATTTCACATTCTCTTCAACTATTCGTTCATAGTTCCCAATGTTTTATCTCTCTGCTATATTCTCAATGATTTTCCTCTGATAATTTTTCCATTTCACTTATCCATTCTCTTTTTTTATTCAAACCAACTTTTATTATTTCATGAATATGAAATTCTTATAGTAGAAAATACTAAAATACATATTCTTTTTTTAGTGATAGCTAGACTATTGTTTAAAGTATCCTTAAAGATCTTCCCACACCTATGGCAATACTATTTTATTTCTGAAACCAGTTAACTTTTTCAAGTTAGCTATTATCTTTGATTATTTACATTTTTGTGGACACTAACCCTTTTATAACTTTGGATACGTTAAGCATGCTGACTTTTAAGTAGTTCTCCAGCTAAGTTAATTAGGTCTGCATTCTCAGGTATAAATGTCCCATCTGTTGTACCTGCTGACCAGCTCTCATTGAGGGGCTCTTTAGTGTTTTGTGATTATTTTCTCCTTGGATTTTCTTCAGTGGAAGCTCAAGGGCTATCCTGAGTCACAGGAAATAACTTCCCTTGGGGCGGGATATTTTCTAGACACCAGTGAGGACTCTGTGAATTCACTAGTTCTTGACATTTTCTCTCTCTCTTTCTCTCTTTTTTCCTAATACTTTTATTCAGTGCACTGTAATCATACATCATACCGAGGTATAGAATGCTACAAACCTATATGTATACAACTCTTGGGGCACTTCCCACCAGGTCTTACCCCCGCCTTCCCTAGCGTGTCTTTGAGATTGGATTTGGTAATTTTATATATGAAAGTAGCATTATTTCATCTGTTGCATTCCTTACATCTCCACACATCTTCCCCCTTCCCTAGTCCACCTCCATCACTCCACTGGGGTCTCTGCTCATTGATACCCCAGCTCAGAGCACACAGGTAGATCAGGTCAGGGCCACAGTGTCACTGATAAATGCAGTTCTCAACTTTCTGCGAGGACTACACAGTCTGCATTCTGACAAATACATATGAATCTTTCTCGCTTTTTCGTGTGGGGGGGGGGTTACTGAGGCTTGAACCCAAAGACATTCTACATCCAAGCTACACCCTCAACCCTATGTTTTATTTTTTATTTTGAAGCAGGGTCTCACTAAGTTACAGAGGGTCTCACTACGTAGATGAGGCTGGCCGCAAACCTGTGATCCCTCTGTCTCCACCTCCCAAATACTAAGATTACAAGCCCGTGCCACCATGCCCCGCTTATTTGAATCTCTTTCAAGTTTGCATCCTGTCTTTTACCCTTTGACGTTTGTAATATGACTATAAAAAAAATGAAGGTCTTTTGACCTAGAGCTTTTGGACTTTTAGAAGATGCACAGGATAAGCTAAAATCGTTTGAAAAAAATAAACTTGAATTTGTGCATTTATTTTTTGAGAAGAGTCCATTGCTTTCATTGCATGCATAAAAAGGATCTAAGAAAGCTCAGAAACTAGCCTTCTGAATCATCTTGGACATATCCTAAATTAAGCCTAACCCTTGGTAATATATCAAGAGCTACAGATTTGAGTTTTGAGAAATTCCCTGCACATCTTTCCATGAACAGTAGTGGCTCATACAGCTCCCAGAGGCTTTCTCTATTGAGGTACCTGCAAGTATATTTTTGGGTTTGCAGAGCTAAAGAAGGTAGGCAGCAAGATCAGTATGAATATCTTGGCCAAACAACAGTTTACCTGAGTTGGTCCCTTCTCTATACCCTCATCCTTCACCTCTAGCCCTGTGAAACCTAACAGCACAGAAATGTTGTAAAGAAAGCAGAGCATACATTATATATTTATACTGATAGAGTTATGAACACATATAATCATATCACAAAACAGCATGACTGCAGATCTGCAGGTGCAGGGGTCACTTCTGGAAGGCCTGATTGTTATGTCGCCAGGAAGACATGGCAATTGAAAACTTTATGAGCCAAGATAAGCACAGCCTCGCAATACAAAAAGAAATTCAGAACCTCACAAACTATAAGAACATTCTGGCAAATCCATCGTCATTCAAAGAGAGTTTAACAGTTGCATACCGATATGTGACATCTCCCATTGTGCCTTTGCAAATTGTATCTGACCATGTTACTCATCCCAAATTGAGGTTTCATAAGAGAAATTTCCCAGAGTCACACAGCCAGCAAGTGCCCAAACTCAGTTTCAAATCCTGGCTCATCTAGCCATGTCAAAGCACTTTCCAATGGTACTTGCTATCAAGAAGTAGGAAAAAGGATTGCAAAGCAGGCATTATTTTTTAATATACATAATTCATTTGGTGGAGTCTTTTTCTTCTCCCAGGCAGCAGTTAGCTGCTATTTTTCCCCCACCTGTTAATTACTTGGGGTTTGTGTGGGGGCGGACTTGGCTTCCCGCAGCAGCCGGGCAGGTTGTCACACTGTCAAGGATTCCTTCATTAACAAGCTGTCAATATGCTGCCAACAGCCGCCATTTGGTTTGTTCGGGGAGCAGAGCTCTGGTGTGGAGACTTGGCTCCATCATTTAGAGGAATTTTAAAAAATAAGGCAAGAGGCAGATGTCTCCCAGTCTGTTCTTCCACAACAGACTTGGAGAGATGGCGTGGGTTTTCTTGAGGAGGGAGAAGGGTTTGTTTTTTTTTTTGTTTTTTTTTTTTTAAATAAGTGTCAGGAAGGAGAGAGCTAGAAATAAAGGAATGAAGAGCAAGCACGAATTGCTTAAAAATGCAGCTTGTCCTTCCCTCCAGACCTCCCAGGGAACAAGTTTCTGAATAACACTAGCAGCGGCCATATCCTTGCCACTAAGGACTTCTCAAACTCCAACTTTAAAAATGATTAGAAAGCCACAGTTTTGATCGTGAAAGGGAAAGGTGCCATTTGCCTGCAACCTTTTCAAAGTCACCCTAATGAAAAACAGAGAAAAATCTGCCAGTCCACTGAGGCCCTTGCAGAGGACTATGTTCTTTCTGTTAATGAGCACGATTAACCTCTGAGCTGACGTGTCCCCCTGGCTCACCACGAACACGCTAGCATTTCAGAGTCTTCAACAAAGAGAAAAAAAAAATAGCATTCGAGCCACTATATTTAGAGCTAGGGTCTCGATAAAAACCTGGTTTTGCTTCTTTGTTCTTAGACTGTACTCTTGCCTGTCTACCTACAACTTCCAACAGAAAATCTGCTTGAATTTTTTGCGACCAATGAGACTTCACAACTAGCTCAGTGGAAACGTTGCTGTTTCAAAAAAAAAAAAAAAAAAAAAAAAAAGTGCCAAAGCTGCCTTTGTTGTAAAAATGAGGTTTCATGACTCAGATTTCAAAAACTTATGAAATGCATCCACTCTCCCATTTCCCCTTTTTCAGTTCACTCTGACAAATAACATTATTGTTTAGGCTCAAAGAATCTGTCAAAACAGAGTGCTAATTTACATTGAGGACCTAATTGGTTTAAGGGGACAAAAGGCAATTATCCTGGAGCATACCATCACTGAAAACATGGAAAGCATCTTAGAAGAGGAGGGGCATGCGTGCTCTGAGGTTGTTCCAGCATTAATAAGTGATAGGGAGGATGAAGAAACCAGTAGATATCCAAGCATCTATGATTCGTCAGGAGTCACTCCAAATACCAGAGAGGAAACTCCATCCCAAGAAGAACCCAGAAGGCAAACAATTCAGACACCAGCCTCATCCCAACTCCAGCTTTTTGTCCAACTGTCTGCATCTCTCTCCCCATGAGCCATCTACCTGGAAACCCCTACCAAATTTTCTCCCAAAAGATTTTAAGTTCCAAATAAGAAAGGAAAACTTTAGGCTTCAATCAGGCAAGAATCTTAAGTTCTCTATTCTCTATCACTGCTTGAAATTTTAGAGGCAACATTTTCAGAAAAATTATTCTGAGATGTTTTATTGCTGCTGTTATAACACAGGGGTGGAAAAAAAACACTAAAATCCAGGAGTCATATCCAGCCATATGTTTGTAAATAAATTTTAATGAAAAGACAATCATGGTCATTTGGTTACATATTGTATATGGAGTTTTTTTAAATATGATATCAGCAAAGCTATAAGTTATAGCAGAAAACTCACGTCCTGCAGATCCTGAGATATTTACTTACTAGGCCTTTATAGGAGAAACCTCTGGGTTCAGAACATCCACAAATTCTGAATAAAATACTCAAAATATATTTTTATACTTTTACTGGTCCCTTGTAAAACATCATAGTGAGATACACAGATTCCATAGTGAGATGGACGCATTCCTTAGTGTAGTGCCCTCGACATTCCATCCCCTCTTCCCTCCCTATACATGTTAGCAAGATGGGTAGTAATACCTTCACATGTGGACATAACATAATTTGAACCTCTTCAAAAATACACTTTTAAGAAATGGCTGAGATGGCAAAGTTGATTTAAAACTGAAAAGAATAAATGAACTCATGAAAGTAAAAAATTTCTTAAGCTAATAGATGACCCCCAAAATATAGGGTCATTATACAGTGCCACTTCTGTGATACCCTCAGAAGCTGGGATCCTAAGAAGTGACCACCTCATCAGTGAATTAATGAAGAACCTACCTTGTAAACAATGACACCATTGGCCCCTTAGTCCTGTGTCTCAGTGAAAGAAAAAGAAATTTCCCCTGATAACTCATAACCACCATTGTATCCTCAGGAAAATTGGAAACTAAAATCCACAGTATCAATGTGGCATGAAACCACCCAAGCCAAGGACTCAATTCAATCACACTCAGGTCGGCAGTGTCAGGGTGGATGAGTAAAAGTCACTGTGAGTCTTTTTTGGGAAGAAGGCATCTTACATAAAAGCCTTAAAAATTTCCACTGGAAAGGCTCAAAGAACATGTGCTCACAGTGAGAAATTGCTTAACACGTGGGAGGCAGGGAAGATGCTTGGGGGGAGTCAGTCAAGAACAAAATCAATATCACAAATAACAGCAGCAATAATGATAACGGCTAACACTTTCTATAATTTATTCTGTGATATGATAGGTATTCTGCTAAGAACTTTACACCCAATAAATAATTTCTCAAAATCATCCAATGAGTAGAAGTTACTTTATCTCCATTTACCAGAAAAGGAAAGTAAAATTCAGCATATTTAGATTTTAGAATGGTTAGCATCATATAGAGTCTAACAAATATGTATATATAACCATAAATACATATTTACTACATTTAAAAAATAAATTTCAGGCCGGGCATGGTGGCGCATGCTTGTAATCCCCGTGCTTGGGAGGCGGAGACAGGAGGATCGCGCTGGTTCAGAGCCAGCCATGCTGGCTTAAGAGACCCTGTTTCCAAATAAAAAGTTAAAAAATAGGTCTGGAAGTGTAGCCCATGGGAGTGTATCCCAGAGGTAGAAGGGCTTCCAGGAACCCCAGTACCACCAAAAAAATAAAAAAATAAAAATAAATAAATTTCATTAAAATTTTGAACCTCAAATGTGACTAAGCAAATTTAAAAGATTCAAAGCAAAAACATAATGAATTAAAATAACAACTCAAAACATAGGCTGCATACCATATTAGATACAGCTGAAGCAAGAACCATCGAGCTAGAAATAGTCCCAGAATGGAAACAGAATGACACAACTGGAATATGGATGAAAACAAGCAAACTCCACAATTTAGTCAAGAGATAAAGAATATAACCAGAGCTTAAGAGATGAAGAAATAGAGGAATATCTAAGACAATCTCAACTGTAATTTTAAAAGGAGATAATAAACTGGTAGATAATAGCTCAAAATTTTTTTCCAGAACTGGTCTGGTCAGCATTCCCACAGCCATAATCTAAAGACTTGACCACATAACACAGAGGAAAGAACATTTATTTTCTTACAGTTTGGGGTTCAGTTCATGTGAGGCTGGATTCCAAGGATCTCAGAGCATGGCGGCAAGAGGCAGAGAGGGAGAGCACATGGGCTGCGCTCTTCACATCATGGAGGCTGGAAGCAAGAGAGAGAGATCAGGGGGAAGAGGAACCATATATAATTCCTCAGGCCACATCCCCAGGGACCCACCTCTAGCCACATCCTACTGGCCCAGGACATCACCCAGACAAATCCATTAAGATAGATTTAGCCACTTGCTGGGGTCACAACCCTCATGACTCAATTACGACAGCTCCAAAAATCAATAAATGAGACCTTAAGGGGACGTTTTATATCTAACTATAACAAAAACTGATAAAAATCATGAGTTCACTATTTATTTATTTATTTGTTTATTTAACTGGGGATTGAACCCAGGGATATTCTACTTCTGAGCTAAACTCACAGCCAGTCCTTTACAGTTTTTTTTTTTTTTTTAAACAGGGTCTAAGTTGATGAGGGTCTCGCTAAATTGCTGAGGTTGGTTAGAAACCCAGGATCCTCCTGTCTTAACTCCCCTAGTACAAGGGTCATAGGCATGTATCATCATGCCTGACCACTCATTCTTATTTGAGAAGGGGATGAATAAAAAGAACTCTACACCAAGATACTGTATAATGAATCTTTCAAACATCAAGTAAAGAACAAGGTCTTTAAAAATCTTCAGGAAAATAGCTTGACACTAGGGTCAGATTCAGACTGCTGAGCTGACACTGACTACAAGCAGTAACAGTGGGTCATGGCAACTACTGAAATAAAGGAGCTATTGACCAGAAACTTTATAATAACCAAGGCAATATATTATAAATGAGAGTGAGATAATGACAGTTGTAGACAGACACATTCTGGGTTAGCTTCCTATAAACACTTACTTAAGGAATTATTAAAGAATTGACTTTAGAAAGAAGAAAAATAATTTCACATAAAATACTGAAGATTTAATAAAGAATAGTGAGCTAGGAAAATAGCAAACACATGGGAAAATCTAATCATATTTAATGATATTAAACAATGATAAAACTTTTTCCATTTGTATAGTAAAATATGAACAAGACACAAGATATTAACAATATTACATAAATTCTAAAAGAATATTTGGGAATTAAGCATATTAAATTTTTTACATTTAGAGGAAATGAATCAAAGTTTTGATTGGTCTTAGGCTTTGTTAAATTACATATACAGTGAAAGCTTCTAGAATAATCAACTAAATAAGATAAATGGATTGAAAATCTCCCAAGATAACAGAAGAAAATTAATGGAATATTAAGGAGGCAGAATATTAGTCAGTCCAAAAAAAACCCAAGAAATTCTAAGCCAGACAAATAGAAACTATAAAATAAGAAAATGGAAATAATTCCAAATATATCAGAAATTTTTACAAATATAAATGAATAACTCTACTGGTTAAAGATAAAAATAGGGAACTTCTGGGAAGATGGTGACCAAGAAAAGCAGTGTTTACGAGCCCTGCTAAAATTCAATCTCTATTGCCACAAAATCAGCGCTTTTCATAGCCAGAAAATGCCAACAGCAGAGAAATAAAAAATGTAAACACAAGGGACAGAGAAAAAAAAAAAAGACTAGAAGAACAACCAGAGACCAGAAATCAAGCCTGCAATGCAGCAGCAGGGCTGCACTGGCACCATCATGCCTCACAGCACCAGGCTCCAGAGAGGAAAGGTAAACAAGGAGCTGAAGTGAGCAGCTGCAGATCATTCGGGTGTAATTCAGCAGTTCTTTCAGCACAAAGAACGTCTAAAACTCCCAGTGGTCAAGCTCATCACGCCTTCCAGGGACTCAGAACAGAGCTCAAAATCAGAAAAGAAATACGCCAGCCTCACAGCCGAGGGCATGGCAGCAGCGCCATATTGCCAGCAGCGACAGCGAGTTCACCGCACCCTCAACAGCTCCTGAACAAGCACAATAACCATGAGTGAAATTGCGGCCCTAAAGAAGAAATCCCTGTACTGCACACCCAGGGACTTTGATAATCTCCCTGGGTCTGAGATTTTGCAGTCCAACCGAGTGAAGGAGTAGCGGTGGCAGAGATACCACACCTTAGTCACAGCTCCCCGTGGGAAAACGCCCAGCCTGGCACCCCCCCATCTCACGCAGCCTCAATTAACTTCCTGGGTCTGAGACTTTGTGATACAACCCAGTAAAGGAGTAGTGGCAGCTGAGATTACCACAGACTCGAGATACAGAGCACCCTAAGTGAAGTTGTAGTGATCCAGTGAAGGCACAAACTTCTGAAATCATGGGAAAGAGGAACAACAATAGAGCAATGAATGCCCACAATCCTATATTATCAGAATCTGATAACACAGAAATTCAGAGATCTCTAGAAGATCAAATCAGGAATATAACTGTAGAAATAATACAGGACCTTCGAAAAGAATTTAGAGAGAGTCTAAAAGAAATAAAGGATGCAATCATTGAGGTAAAAGCCTCAATTCAAAGTATAAACCAATTAGACCTCATGGAGAATAGAATCTCTCTCCTAAAAGAGGATCACTCCAAAAACGAACACATAATTTATAATTTAGAAAAAAAAAATCAGACAGCAGGAATCTGACATTGAAGAAATATGGGCCCATTTAAAGAGAGCTAACCTAAGAATAATCAGAATAGAGGAGGGAAAAGAAGGTGAAACCAAAGGGATCAATAATCTCTTCAAAGAAATAATAGCAGAAAATTTTCCAAACATAGAGCAAAAGACCGATACACAGGTCCAGGAAACTTATAGAACTCCCTTTAGACAGGATCAGAGAAGAGGTTCCCCATGCCACTTAATTGTCAAAATGACCAATGTAGAAGCCAAGCAGAGAATCTTAAAGGCAACAAAAACAAAAGGCCAAGTGACATTCAGAGGCAAACCCATTAGAATCACTCCAGACTTCCCAAACCAAGTCATGAGAGCCAGAAAGGCTTAGAGTAACATATTCCAAACTCTGAAAGAAAACAACTTCAAGCCAAAAATTTCCTACCCAGCACAACTATCTATCAAATTAGATGGGGAAATTAGATGCTTCCATGACAAACAGAAACTGAAGGAATTTATGTCTTCAAAACCAGAGCTAGAGAAAATACTCAAAGAGATTAACTGCAAAGAAGAAATAGGTAATACACACCAGAACCAGAGAAACAAGATTTTCCATCCAGCAGACAACTAAGCAAAGAAGAATATATTCATGTGTTTATTGGTTAAAATCTTTGGAGATTCATTATTTATTTCAGTCTTTTACCTATTTCTAAATTGTATTGTTTGCTTTTATTGTTGCTAATTTTTAGGATTTCTATTTGGAATATTAATATACCTTCAGATATAGCATTTGGAAATATTTTACCCCATTTTATCAGTAACTTTTAACTCTGTTTACATTTTCTTTGGATGTACAGTATTTTTTTATTTTTTAGAAAGTTTATTTATTCTGTTGTTGCCTGTGCCTTTGAAATCATATCCAAAAAATCACTACCAGTTTCAATGTTGTGAATTGTTATGACCCAGTTTTCTTCTAAAAGTTTATAGTCTTAAGGTTTACATTTAGGTCTTTATCTATTTTGAGTTAATATTTGTATATGGTGTTAGGTAAGGGTCCAACATTATTCTTTTTCATGTAATTATTATTTTTCAACAATATTTAGTGAAAGGACCATTATTTCCTTCACAAAATGTTCTTGGAAACCTTGTCAAAAATAACTTGATCATATATGGAAGAATTTATTTCTAGGATTTTTATTTTACTCCACTGGTTTATATATCTGCCTTTATAGCAGTACTATACTGTTTCAATTAATGTAGCTTTATAAGGTTTAAAATCATAAAATATACATCTTCTAGCTTTGTTCTTTTTTGAGATTGTTTTTGGTATTTAGAGTTCAAATTTCATGTTAGGATAGTTTTTTTATGGAAAAAAAAATGTATGATAGTTTCACCAAAAGAAAAAAGAAAAAAATATCCTCTGGTAAGAAAGAAAGTAAAGAAATATTGAAATGTTATCTCTAAGTGATCAAAAGTTTGATATCAGACAAATGAATCTGTTATGTGAGATTATCATTGTTAATTTTGGATAAATTGCTATAATATTAGATGTCAACCACTAAGCCAAGCATGGGAAGGAGGGAAGGGGAGTGAATAGTGTGGGGTAGTGGCTAACTGGGCAATGTGTGCATATATGTCTACACAAGATTTTTATCCCATTATGATGTATGAATACAGTGCACCAATAAAAAAATTTTAAAAAGTAAAAAAAAAGATAAAAATAGTCAGAGCCTAGTTTGGTAGGGCATGCCTGTAATACCAGTACTTGAGAGACTGAGATGGGAGGATCACAGATTCAAGAACAACCTCAGCAAGCTGGGCATGGTGGCACACACTTGTAATCCCAGTACTTGGGAGGCTGAGACAAAAGGATCACAGGTTCAAGGCCAGCCTCAGCTACTTACTGAGGCCCTCTGCAACTTACTGAGACCCTGTTTCAAAATAAAAATAAAGAATAGGGCTGAGGGTGTAGCTCAGAGGTAGAATGCCCCTGGGTTCAATCTTCAATACCAAAAATAAAAAATAAAAAAGGAACAGCCTCAACATAGTAGTGAGACCCTTAGCAACCTAAAAAATCCTGTTTCAGAACAAAAAGTAAAAAGTTTGGGGGTATATCTAGGAGGTAGAATGTCTGTGGGTTCAATCCCCAGGATCATACACACTCAACAAATAGTAAAACTGGATTAAAATATAGCTACAACATGAGGGTAACAAAAAGGTGTTAAGATAAATGTATAAAAACACCTACTGAGAAAATACTGGCACATGGAATAGTATCACACAAAGCAAAATTAAAATACAAACCTTTATTAGTGATTAAGGAGGCCACTTTATGATGATAAAAAAGACTCAATTCTCCAGGAAAATATAACAATTTCAAACTTACATGCAACTAAAAAACAAACTCAGAATATAAAATTCAAAAACTACTACTTGACAGAACAACTAAAAATAGACAATTTCATAGCAATAGGGCATGAGATTTTAGCACAGCTTTTTCATAATCAGCTAGTAGGGGAAAAGCTCAGTCAAACAAGATCTGGACATGTAACAAACTGATAGACTGGATATAAATATATATACATATGTGTGTGGACATATATATATATATATATATATATAGTATTCTTAGATGCTACTACCCAAAATTAAAGCACATGTACTGTTGTCAAGAATAGGTTAGTTGGCAGCTACATAGAAAAAGTACATCTTTTAAAGGAGATGTTGGAAGTTATTTTGGTAGAAAATTATGGTGGCCAGAATTAAAGTACTGAAAATGCAGACAAGTAGAAGTAAACAACTTAAAAAGAGGTAAAGGGTGAACATTCATAAAGCTTGGTGTTTGGTTAAATATTAAGAATGAGAGGAAGAGACAAGAGAGAGACTATCTCTGTAAATTGATGAAATGTGCAGATTTTCATCCTGTTCTCTGAGGTACGGCAAAGCAAGTTAGGAGTGACAGGGGTGAATTCCTTAAGGGATGTGATAATGTTGAGAATGGCTAAGATTCAGTAGACAGTTGATCTCATGATTACAATATTAGAAGAAGCATTCACTTTGGAGACATTGTTTTAGGAATTGTTAGAATATTTCTATCAATGGAAATATTGGGAGAAGAGTATGTGGTACAGCAACATGTGAGGACTGAGAAGAAAGCACTAAATTGAAGATGTAGATAGAAGAGAAGGCTGTATCACTTACCTACTGCTGCATAACAAATGCCCCCAACTTAGTGGCTTTTATATTTTCACAGCTTGAAATTTGGCAGTCTATACTGGATTTGTGCACGTGAGTTTCTGCTGGTTTCACCTGTACTCATTCCTATGGCTACAGAAGATAGGTAACTCCAATGAATGGGTTGGTATGAAATGCTCTCACTCGTCTGCTTGATAACTGACAAGCCATAGTGCCTTTGCTCCCTTTCAAGTGGCCTCTCTAGCAAGGGAGTTTAATGCAGCTCCTTCACACCCCGGAGTCAGAGAGTTCTAATTGCAACTGGAATAAGTCAAGCTTCATCATGCAACCACTTCTTCAGTCCTTGCTTGCATCACATTTGCTCATTTTTATAAATAGCACATGCCAGTTTCCTTAAAGCCCATTATTTTGCCATTCTCACGTTCCATAAATGCAAAAATTAACTCTACTTCCCCACTGAAGAGCCACATGGTTCTCTTGTTGTAGAGGTAGGTACCCATGGTTGGAAAGACTATACATAGATCTCATCTTTGCAACTACCACAGCAATCTAGCCACAAACAACTAAAATGAAAACATTATATGCAGAAAGCTCATGTGGATGCATAATCTACAGGAGTCGAGTTTGAAGAAAGATTGCATGACTTTCCATTGCCAAAGAGTTTAGAAGGGTCGAGTAAGATAAGTCTGAAGAGAAGACGCAGGATTTATCAACAAAGAGATAGCCAGTGCTCTTAGTAGGAACAGCTATGTAAACGTTAAGGGCCAAATGACTACAGATAGTTGGGGAGGAATAGAATGGGGTATATGTAAAGGAAGGCTGCCCAAGGTTTTAGGATGATTATTGTGAAGAAGAAAAGGAGGAGGAGCTGGAGGGGGGGGGAATGGGAACTCTAGCAGCAGGAGAATATAGGACAGCCAAGATCATTCTGTTCTTTTTTACTATGAGACATACATAACACTAAGCACATTTCAGAGCTAGTAAGAGAGGGCAAAGGAGAGGAAGGGCAAATGCTGACACAGGAGAAAAGAAAATAAAAAAGATAGAAGGTCACTCTTCAGAGAGAAAAGAGGAACATCACTGCTGCTGTAACAAGAAGAAAGGGGAATGCATCTTTCAGAAATAAAAAGGCAACTCAAAGCAAAAAAAAAAAAAAAAAGATTTGGCAGTACTCACACTTCAACACTGTCGCATGTATACTTTTTCTCTAACAAGTTATGGTACAAGGAGAATTTATTTGATGAAGCATATGTTTGGAGTCCAACAAAAATAAGATGAAATAAAAATAGCCCCGGATCCAAACTCTGACTTTAACACTCATTGGGCAGCTTGAGGTCACTGACATTTATGACCATCCATTTTCTCAATCTATACCTGTAATCGTATTACCAGAAATAACATGCAAGAACATATGAGAAGACTTAGCATACAATGTCTGTTCTCTCTCCTTTTCTGCCAAACCATGGAACCACTGTAGGTGTCCATCAATAGATGAATGTCAAATTATGGAATATATGAACAATGAAATTCTATTCAGCAATCAAGAAGAACAAAATCATGTCATTTTCAGGAAAATGGATGGACCTGGAAAACATTATGTTGTGAGATTAGCCAGTCACAGAAAGAAAAAAAGCTTACTAAATGGGATGACAGTTGGGAGGGAAATGAGGAGGACACCTTTCTGAGTTCTAATTTCTCCAGGTATAGAAATGCAAACCAGATTAATGGACCTTCCAGGCTCCTTTGAGTTCTGATGTTCCAAATATCTATACATCTCAAGAATGGTCCAGCCTGTGACCTTCCAGGCATTTGCAAGGAGCACAGATATAATATGAGGATGGAGAGAAGACCTAGAGTGGAGATCTTGGGAGCTCCTGGCAACTTTGAATGATGACCTGCAGGCTTTGAGAGAAGAGCCTGGGGAGCAAAGACCAATATGTGGTAACTTGCTGGTGACCTCTTGGAGTACAGTATTTTTCCAGGAGTTTGAAAGAAGTCACTCTCTAGAGATAGAAACCTGACAGGCTCATTTCTCTACTCACTCAGAAACTTTTTGCTGAATGCTTATGCACCAAGCACTCTGCTAGATATTGGGAGTATCGTTGTCATCAAAACAGGCAAAATAATTGCTTTGAGCAGCTAACATTCAACTAAAACATTCATAAGGTCAATAAATGCTATAGAAATTTTTCAAAAGTCAGAGAAGAGGAGAGGGAGAGATATGAGTCCATGCAAATGTTATTTTTAAATCGTATTGTCAGATAAGGCTTTATTGAGAAGGAAATGCTTACATGGATACCTAAGGATGATGAGGGTACTTGTGGATGGGCCTGTGGATGCCTTGAGAAAAATATCCAAACAGAGGAAACAGGATCAACTGTTGAGAATCAATCATCCTGATGTGTCCAGGATGTCCAAGCCCAAAATCAGGAATAACCCTTGCGGTGGCCACAATACACATCACTCTGTGAGACTTCTCTAGAGATATTTGCCTGGAGCTTGGTTAATATTATAAGAAGATATTGCAAATTAAAAGGATGTAGGGTTCCATGACCCTCACCCCAGCTTTCTGCTTGAAGCACACAGCCATGAGTGGCTCCCAGTACATACACCATGACACCTACACTAAGTTATCAAATTTTACACAGCCCCTAGACTTCCTTTCCCTAGCAACCATACTTCTCTTCTTGTTGTATTTTATTGGTTTTATCTTCTTTTTTTTTTTCAGGATAAAATCATTAGTTGTGCAATGTATTTGGTTCTGTGGGAAGTTCTATCCCTACTGGCACTATCCAAAACCCTCTTTAAGATGAAAGCTTCTTGCTTTGGAGAATGAACTCTACAACTCTGCACTGCCATCCAGTCACATCACTAGGATTATTTATTTCTGCATAGCAGTGGCCCCAAAACTTGCAGCTTTTCTCTCTCACGTTCTTTCTTCTGACCCCAATTTTATTTTTGCTTCTATGTGACAAATTTCAGGGCATCTTTTAGAACCAACAAGCTAATTCTGAGGTAAGGATATAAAAGTGCCTTAAAAATGATTATGGCCGGGCGTGGTGGCGCACGCTTGTAATCCCCGCTCTTGGGAGGCAGAGACAGGAGGATCGCACAGGTTCGAAGCTAGCCACGCGCGCTGGCTTAGGAGACCCTGTTTCCAAATAAAAAATGTAAAAATAGGTCTGGGAGTGTATCCCAGAGATAGAAGGGCTTCCAGGAACCCCAGTACCACAAAAAAAAAAAATGATTATGAGCTATGAGCACAAGCATGTTAGTTTTAAATGCTGATTTTTTTTAAGTATCTGATGCCACTGAGACTCTGTGGCTCTGGAGAGGGGAATGCCTTGCCATTCTCAGTCCACATTCTGAATTGATCCGACCAACGGTGGCTAATTCCTCCATCATGAACTGACATTTCCTTTCCACGGTTCTTCAGAGCTTCCAGAGTTTTCTCAATGCCTTTATTTCGTGTCACACGGTTTTCATCCTCCCCGTTGAGCTCATACTTGATAACTCCCATGAACAGCCTGAGTTCCGCTAACTGTAGATAGTCAAACAACTGTAGATAGTCAAACAACTGTAGATAGTTCCGCTTCTGTGGATAGTCAAAGCCCTGGCACTTCATCTTTGCGCCCTCAGTAATGTCATTTGACCCAGTTTCTTTCTATCACTTTCTTGTCTAGGCCTCTTTTGAGGACATCTCTTTCTCAACACACTACTATTTGGGTGTTCTCCCGAGTTCTATTCAAGCTCTCTCTGCTGTGAGATTTCCAAATCCTATTCTTAAATCTGCTGCTATACATAGGCCAAAGTTCCCTAAGCATGGTTCCCAGTCTTGTTATTTCATTCTGCAATTGTTTGGCTCTTCTCTGGGTGTCCAGATGTCAGAAGGACCTGAGAGTCTCATGCATGCCTTAAAATCAACAGCTCATATTATAGTAATATGTGCATATCCATGTTTTATAGCAAACAAAGCACAATAGCTAAATCATGAAACCAACCTAGGTGTCCATCAACAGATGAATGAATTCGGGTTAGACACATATTGGAATTCTACTTAGCAATATAAAAGAACAAACTTATGTCATTTTCAGGGAAAATGGATGCATCTGGAGAATATTATGTTAAGTGATATTAGCCAGTTATAAACAGTGAAGGCTCATAGGTTTTCTCTCATCTGTGGAAGCTAGGGGGTAGTCAAGATACAAGAGAGAATCTAGATAATGAAGGGGAACCCCAGTGGAGCAATGGAGGAGGGCTAAGGAAGGGAGAATGGTATATGTGTGGAGAGGAGAGAATTATTGAGGTAAACACTTCCATTAATTTTATGTATATATGTGAGAACCAATGCCAGTCTCAATATTCTGTATGAGTAAAAGGAGGGAGTAGGGAGGAAGTGAGGGGAAGCTCACCAAGTCCTGTGTGTATGTTCATCACTATCACTCTGAACCGCATTATGATGTGAGACCGCAATGCACCAATAAAAATATATAAAAAAGTCAACAGCTTAGGAACAAAATTATTTTTTCTAAGACCTACACACAGGATGTTCTATATTGACTTCTATCTTTCATCCCTACTTATGAACCCACCTAGTTCACTGTTCACAAGGCATTGCCCATTCAAACTTCTGCTCATACATCATGTTCCCTGTGATATGTCCCAAGAAATCATCAGTTTCTCCTTCTTTATACTGCTGTATCTCACAACTTTATACTATTGCTGTAACTAACATCTATAGGGCACGTAAGCACTATGTTATTATTCTTCTTGCATTAGTATCTTTGAAATTATGGGTGGTTTTGTTTATCAGCGTTTCCCCAGTGCCTATGCGCTGCAGTTCAATAAATGCATAACAAATAATAAAAGGAAGAAGGGAAGTAGGTAGAAAAGAAGGAAGACATCCTGATTTTATATATGGAAAAAACAGATTCAAGAAAAAATTTTAAAACCACCCATATCAAGCTCTGGTGCTTATTTCAAATGATCAGCCCTTTCTTCTTAGACTACAGGAGCATCAGCTCCCATTTTTCCTTCTGTTTTGCTATAAAATGCCATAATTTAAAAGATAAAGCAAGTGGGATAGTTCTTTTGACCTACAACTTCAACAGGGCTTTCCACCCAATTTCTTTCTAGGTTTCTACAACATAAGAGGCAAAAGGTATGTTGATCTCACTGGTTAGCAGGAAGTCATCAAAGCCTATCTTGGACAAATGATGCAGGATTGAAGGTATCCAAATATATCCCAGCCAGAAGCTGTTTCGGGGCATGGCTTCCCAAATGAATGAGTCTTGGATAAAAGGTGGAGCATGGCTCACTCCTGCCACTGGACATTGTGGCCCCTTGTTTCTGATTTCAGAGCTTCCTGGGCTTCTTGATTCTCTGCCCTATGGAAGGTTCCATCCACAGCTTGTCAAATGGCCAAATCCAATGAGCCAAAAGGAGGCATTGGCAGTTTCTATCCACTAGAGCATTCCTGGATGATGAGTGAGCCCAAGAGGATGTAGACAGGAAGGAAGAAGGACCTAGCTCTGTTCTAATCACTTACCAAGATTCTTCAGTGTGCATGTGTGTTAAGAATACTTGGCTATGATTCTTGACAAACTCAGCCCCTGCTTCTCAGGGTCTCAATGGCGGACCTTACCTCTCTTTGACAGGAAATGGCTACAAAGGAAGGAAGGCAGCTCAATAGGGTGACTGCCAGAGAGTAAAGCTTTTTCAGAGCTCAGCATTGAGAAAGTTTCTCCATCCCACCAGACTCCTCCAGTTATGATTTTATCTCCCCTTGGAAGCTGAGGCAGTTCTACAGCTCAGCTCTCCCTTCAAGGATGGAACGGCCTTCTATCCAACAGGAATACAGCTAACTCCTGCAATTCCAATTCTTGGGAGGCTGAGATAAGAAGATATAGTGTCAAAGCCAATGGGTGGTAATTTAGAGAGATCCTGTTTCCATATACAAAACAAAATGGGGCTGGGAATGTATCTCAGAGGTAGATACATTAAACCCACGGTATCAAAAAAAAAAAAAGTGCAGTTAACTGAGAGCCTCCAGCTGCAAAGACTTTTAATTTCACTCTGCAGTTTCACTCATTATTCAGCTAAAGTCATACTCTTCAGGGCAACCCAGACGAGGCTGATGTTATAGAACTTGGACATTTCAGGCCAATGCAAGATCCCACTAGTGATCAGACCTGCTTTGGAGCTATTCTGAGGTTGGCCAAGACTTTTGGAGACCTGCCCTAGAGTCAGGGTCTCCCTCCCCCATACTCCTTCACAAACTTTATCCTCTGACCCCAACTGTCTTGGCACCTGCTTCCAGAAGAATCCAACTGGCAGCAAGTTGCTACTGGCCTCACATCACTTCCCTGTGCTCACCAGAGATTCTTAATCCGCTTTTTCTATTTGGCGATATTCTCACTGTGTATCTGATGACTTTTGTACTCTGTTTATCAGATGGTGTTTTGACTCTGTTTATTACTTTACATTCATCAATTGGAAGTGGAGTATGGCCCAATTTGGAGACAAAACATGATTTTCCAATGCAATATCTACTTTGTTTATTAAAAGAGAAATTGTTTCACTAAGGATCATCATACAAACTAATGTTGTAACCTCAGTACTCACTGGTCTCTAACTGCAACCTCAGTATTCACTGGTTTCTGGCTGTAAGCAGGGACACAAGCCTGGCCTCTGGAAGGTGACACTTGTCCTGTAGACATGCTGAAAATTTTTAATTGTAAACTCTCCTAACTCCCTCTGGGTAGTTAATAGTTGATTCTTCCAATGATGTATCACTGGTACAAATAAATTATATTATATGTAAGGACAATTTATTTTCTTTTCAAAAATTTCATACTTTGCTTTCTCTCTTGGGTTCAATAATAGAAATTCCACCATAGACTATGTGTATACCCATGACTATATACCAACTTCTATCTGACTCCTCCATAATGGGAGGAAGGGAAACGGTGGGGGGGACACCAAGAGCTTGTGTGCATGTATATCATTGTCAATATGATTTACATTATGATGTGAGAATATAATGCACCAATAAAAGCACCAAAAATGTCTTCCTTTTTCCCTTCTTTATCTAACTGCTTGGTCCACTGGGAGCCAAACTGTCACTGTAAGAGAGGCCAGGCTAGCCCAAAGCAGATCCAGGAGGACCACGGTAAGAGAAGATGGAGAGCCAAACTAGAGCCGATCTCTGATGTTTTCAGCTAAATGATCCCACAGTCCCATCCCATTCTTTTGCATTCTCATTGTTCTTCTTTCTGCCCAATTTTTTTCACGGCTTTTATCACCCAAATTATTACATATTTATTGATTGAGGTGAACGTGTTTATTTGTTTAATTGTTCACACTAGAATTCAGGCTCCCTGCGTGTAGAAACTGCCTTCTTTACTCTTATGCCTTTAGCATCTGGAATAGCATTTGAAACAAAAATTTACTCAGCAAAATGTATCAAATAGGTAAATAAATGGATGGAGTGAGGATTTAAGTTTATCTTGAGTTCTCCACTTACTACCACTGAAAGAATCCTAACACACTGGTCAGTACATGCTTGCTGAAGAATCTGCAAAATCAGGAAAGATAGAGATGCCTTTAACTATTCAAAGACTTTACTAGGAAAAGACACAATATTCATCCCATTCCAGAAGGATAAGGTATATAAAGGCTAGGTATAAGGAAAAGCTTCCTCACCAGCTGTTCCAGATGGGACATGCTAATACTGTAGGTGATGGGCTTCCTGTCATGAGAGTTATAACAGGGTAACCTAAGCTACAAATGGAAACCATAGAGAATATTCCAACAACGATGGCAAAATAGATGCCAGATTACTTTCAATGTCAAGAATGTATAATTCTAGCCTTGTCTCCGGGGCCTCCAGACTACATATGCATCTTAAGATCTGACCAGGTGGAGATGTCTCTTCTTTATATATCTGTCATTTGCAAAGATTTTCTTTTGTCCAATCCTAGCTTTTACACTCATAGTACTGTGACTTTGGCAAGGCCTTACTTACTTTGTTTATTTATCTGCAGTTTATTTATCTGTAAAAGCAAGAGTCCAGGGGAGATCAATCACCCATCCCAATATTCTATTTGTAAGTGGTCATCTATGACATGATCTTGTACTATGGGATTTGGGTTTAATGTGAATTGTAGAATTGCAGGAAGCTCTATACTGTAAGGGACACACTATTCATATCTATTTATATAAAAAGAAACAAACACTCAGAAAGACTAAGTAACTCTTCCTAGGACAAGAAAATTTTGAAACTTGGAATCTGAGCTGTTAATAAGGACCCTGACTTGCTGAGCAAGCTGAAACACAGAGATGATTTTTAACCTTCTGCTTACATAGGATCACGAACACTCCACCAACCAGAGTATATCATGTAACCAAACTCAAAGTCAATGGATGGCAGAATATACTCCATTTCTAAAGTTAGTCAGGACATATATTAGGTTTTCAGGACTCCCATAACAAAAGTCCAGATACGGGATGCTTTAAACAATGGAACTTTATTTTCTTTTTTTGTGTGTGGAAACCCTTCTACCTCTGGGTTACACTCCCAGACCTATTTTTTATATATTTTTATTTGGAAACAGGGTCTCTTAAGCCAGAGCGGCTGGCTTCAAACCTGCACGATCCTCCTGCCTCCGCCTCCCAAGCGCGGGGATGACAAGCCTGCGCCACCACGCCCGGCTGAACTTTATTTTCTTATAGTTGGAAATCCAAGATTAAGGCGTCAGCAGATTTGGTTTATTCTGGACTCTCCTGTTTTGGATTGCAAGATGGCCACATCCATGTAATGTTCTCAGTTTTTTCTCTCTTCATGAAAATCTCTGTTGTCTTTTCCTTTTATGAGGACAATAGTCATGTTAAAGTAGAGCCCCATACTTATGATCTCTTGAATCTTAATTGCCTCTTTAAAGGTCCTGTCTCCAAACACAATGATATTAGGAGGTAGGCCTTCAACATAAAAATCTGGAGGCGAAAATCACTCAATCCATAAATAGTGTGAGTGAGGCTTTTTGAACAATGATGGCTGCTCTCACAGTACACCCTTCTATAACTGGAAGTCTGACTAGCCATAGTTTCAAATTCTGACTCTAGACCTACGGATGTAGCTCGGTGGTTGGAATGCTTGCCTAACATGTATGAGGCCCTGGGTTCAAGCCCCAGTATAGCAAACAAAACAAAAATAAATCTCGATTCTTTTAACACTTAGAAGCAATGCAAACTTGAAAAATCACCTTCATTTTCCTATGTATAAAATTAGAATTGCAGTAGTGACTAACTCGTATGTTTGTTCAACGTTAAGTGAAGCAATTCATCAAAAACATGTAGCACAAGATTTCACTCAAAGTAATTGCTTGGGAAATGCTGCTGGCATTGAGGCTCTTTATGATGAAGAAGCCTTTACTCTGTTCGGGGAGGCTATGACATCAGCCACGTGCCATTCCTTTCAGGATCTGGATTCTCTCCTAGAGCAAATTCTATTCTCCCCAATCCATCTTCCTTCAATCTGTTTCTGCAATATGGTGACTCTTTTTAAAAATCCACTTAACATTTCTCTGCCAATAAATTAGAGGCCAGAAAGAAAGCGGAGGGTGCACGCTCGCCTTTCTAGACATTTTGCAGATGGTCTGCTGCCTTGAAGCCAGATCAGGGCTGCGAGGCCCTCTTTAGCCCCGTGTTTGACTTTCATCTGCTGTGTGGAAAGCCCATGAACTCAGGGGAAGACAAGGTGAGTGGTAAGCAGAGCCTTTTGAAAGACTCTACTGAGAGTTCTTTCTGGCGTTAAAGGGGTATAATCGAAAAGAACTTTCAGAATTTTGCAGTCATTTCTTAGAATCAGATTGGTCCAGTTAACTGGCTACATGACATAGACTTCAGCAAGTCATCTACTGCTGAAGTCCTCTTAATGACTTTTCAAAGGACTTAATCATCTATCTAACCTCCCTATGATCAATTATTTCTAAAATCACTCTTAGTTATTGTGTCCAGTGGTCTTTAAATCTTAGAGTCCACTGAAAAACTCAGAGCAAGTGGTAGGTTTGGGGAGAGCAGAGAAGAGTGACAACATACATTTCTTTTCTTTTCCTCATAGGCGATTTTTCTAATGATTACAATATCCCTGAATGGTAGTTCATGTTTTGCACTTTTTAACATGAGCGAAATGTTAAAATTGAAGTCATAAGTACCCTGGACTGACAGGCATGCATGCCACAGTTCAACACAAGACAAAATGCAGGATTTAAGAGGAAATGTTGGAGAACAATTTCCATGTTGTTTTGCTCCTGCAGGAAAATCACAGCTATGAAAAGATGTTAGTATGTGGAAAGAAAAGATGACTTTATGAGAAATATATCTATAGGACAATGGTATTAAAATGTAGTCTGCAGACTAGCAGCATCAGCAACTTAGGAACTTATTAGAAATGTCAATTATCAGATCCCACTGCAGACCCGCTGAATCAGAAACTCTGGGAATAGAGCCCAGTAATTTTGTTTTGACAATCCCTCAAGTAATTCTGATGTAGGCTAGAGTTTTAGAACACTGCTTTATTGAAAAATACATGCTCGTAATATCTCACTTTGTCAACCAGCAAATATCTTGGACTACCAAGAATAACTGTTCAAAGTCCAGCACAGTGATACACACTTGTCATCCCAATATTTGAAAGGCTGAGACAGGAAAATCACAGGTTCTTTGAGGTCAGCCTCAGGAACTTAGCAAGACCCTGCTTTAAAATTTAAAATATCAAATAGGACTATGGATATAGCTCATAGGTAGAACAGCCCTGGATTTACTACCCAATACCACCAAAAAAATAAAAACACTCATCTATGAGCTTATAGTTCTGCAGGTCATAAGTCCAGGTACAGAAAACCTGTATTTTCTACTTCTTCTTAAAGAGCAAATAAACATTAAGGCACACACTGGATCTTTGTAGAGGCTCTAGGGAAGAATGGCTTCCAAGTTTATTCAGACTGTTCACCAAATTCAGACTTTGGCTACTCTAGACTGAGCTCCCTATTTTTTTTCTAGCTACCAGCTGGAGGCTGCACTCCACTCCCAAGGCACCTACATACTTTTGTATACTGCCTCATCCCTCTCAAAATGCAGCAACAGAAAATCTCTTATGCCCAAGTCATTGACTTCCTCTGTCTCTGACATCTAGACCCAGATGCAAAGTGCTCATGTGATGAGATCAAACCAACTTGCATAATCTCCCTTTTGATTAACTCTACATCAAATGATTATTTCATTAATCAATACTTAAGTATGAAATCAACTGATTAATTAAGTAGCATTAATTGCATACAAAAATCCTTTTTTCCATATAACAATCACAGAAGTCATTTTCTCAGACTCCACTCATTCAAGGGGAGGTAATTATTTAGAGGAGATTACTGATGCTCACTTTGTGGGTGCCTACCATAGAGGGGAGAAGGGACTCCAACAAGTAGAAAATAGATATGGATCATCTTTTGGAACTCAAAAGGTTTTGAAAAGCAGGGGTTCAAACAATGGAAACTCCTAAGTAGCTCACGAAAGTGTCTGCTGAGAAATATATAGAGTGGGTGTTAAACTCTGCCAGATACAAAGAGCAAGAAGACAGTGGAGGACCACCCCCTTGCAACTTCTCTATCCACTCCACTCTCTATCCCTACTTTCATACCAGAGAGAAAACCATGTGTTAGCAAGCTAGGAAAGGGGGTAAATTCTGGGTCAGAATGAAATAATAAAGCCAACACACCCTCTTCCACAAAGGTAGTTAGTTGTGAAATGAATGTAGTCATGATATACAAACAGTAGCAAGGTAGGGGAAGCTTCACATTTGAACTGGAGATTGAAGCATTGATTTATATCTAAGGCTGGGCATCTTTTATAGAATTGTACTCTGCCAGATACAAAGAGCAAGAATCCAGGGAAGGACCACCCCCTTACAACTCTTCTATCCACTCCACTCTCTATCCCTAATTTCCTACTGAAGATAAAGAGAGAAACGTGTGTTAGCAAACTAGGAAGGGGATACTATGGTTTTATTTTCTCATTTATTTTATTATTTTATTTATTTATTTATTTAATTTATAATTCCTTATTTAAAATAGCCATAACATTACTAAAAGCGAAAAGAAAATTCTGAGAACTTCTGAGCTTTTATCCAGTGTTATGGATAAGGCCTGTCTCCAATAAATGAAATCTAAAAGGACAATAAGTGATAAGGAGAAGGAGAAAGGAAAAGAGGAAGAGGGGTATGGTGATGTGAAGAAAAGGAGGAAGAGGAGGAGGAGGAAGAGAAAGAGGAGGAGGAAGAAGAGGAGGAAAAGTAAGAGGAGGAAGAAGAGGAAGAGGAGGAGGAGGAGGTTGTCATTACTCAAATTTCTGATTACATGAGACATTTGAGACCCTAGAGAAAGTGAATTGACTTGCTCGAGATACATAACCTTGAAGCCCATGAGAAACTGAGCTGTAATTGAAAACTAAGTCTTCTGAATGCTAAAATTAATTTGTTTTTACTTCACTGCCATATCACATAGGGATTTTAATTATAGGAACATCATGAATTGATGGATAGAAAGTCAGAGACAAGCTTCATGAAGATATAAAGCCACTCCCACTGCAATTAGCTTTTCACTGTATCCTCTTCCTGCAGATGGCCCTGTTCAAGCTGCAGTATCCAATATGAATTTTCACTAGAATATCTCAGTAACTTAAAAGAGACTTCACTGTTCTTCTTAGATACAACTTAAGACTTTCCTTTCCTAGGGAAGGAGTTAACAAAGTTATTTATTTGTTTATGTATTTATTGGTTTGGTTTTTGTTCATTTATTTATTGTTCTTGTGATTGAACCAAGGGGTATTCTACTTTTCATTTTGTAACAGGATCTCACTAAGTTGCTGCATGTCTTGCTAAGTGGCTAAGGCTACCCTCAAACCTATGATTCTCCTGTCTCAGCCTCCCAAATACTGGGATTATAGGCATTTGCCCCCATACCTAGTTAAACACTAACTGTTCCAAGAAGAACCTAGTACTTCCTGGCTACTCAATCAGTGTGGTGATATCATGACTTGGGAGGGTCGGGGTTTAACTTGAGATCATTCTTTCTTAGTCTTACTGGGAAGAAAAATATACAACAGTCTCCAGTTTCCATCATCCAACCAGGACACCTGCCTGGGATGATCATACCAGTAAGGGAAAGATTCTCCATGACTTCTCCTTTGTTCCTAGGAGTGAAATTTTATGAGGCAGAAAATTAATGTCAGAGAAGTGGATTAACATGTTCCAGGCTCTGCCATTAGGAACTGAGGAGCCAGCACTGTGCCCAGGACACCATACAGTTAAGTGGGGTTCAATGAGGAAATTGAGCCATGAGGTCACAGAATGTGGTACAGAAGAAGAAAGAGGAATCCAGGAGCTCAATACCTTGTGACATGCACAGCTGTGGAATTTGAGGCATGCTACCCAAGCCTCTCCGAACCTCTTTCCTTCATCTGATAAATGGGTGTGCAGCTCCCTAAGATGGTTCTGCAGAACATAATGGAATGACCTTTTCACAATGCTTAACATTTATTTGAGTTGACTTTCTCTTCCCCATCCATGCTATATCTTTTGTCTATTGTCCTAGGAAGTGGGAATTTTTAAAGAAGTTCTCAAGATTTGTACTGAAAATAAAGTCAGAGTTGATTAAATTTGTAATTGGTGAGGACATTCAGCCACATAGCCTCATCCTCCTCCATCCATGAACTTGTTAATTCTATCTGGAAAAATGTCAACCATAAGGACTGTGCTCTAAACCTGTCCTTAGGCTGCCAGTCAGACTCTATCTCACAGCAGGAAGGTGGACTTTTCCCCTCCCTCTCTCCCCCTCAGAAAAAGTGGAGGAGTTAATAAAGGAACATGAAGCAGGAATAATTGCATTTTAACCTTGAGCACAAAAGCTGAGTGCTCTGCTAATATCATTCCCCAGCAGAAAGCCTTCTGAGAAAGAAAATGAAAACAAGCAGAAACACAAGATACGAATTGGCAGCCAACCTCTCTTTGACTACCTCTGGGGCCTACCTAAGCTGATGAAACCAACCTCTCTGTGACTGCCTTCAGGGCTTACCTGGGCTGATAAAACAGTGGCCACATAAGGATTTTTACCCTATATTAGCCGAGATGAGAATGTGCCACTTGGTCTTGAAAACTAGCTATGCAGAAACTATTCTCACAGGAGATGCCCTCATTTGTCCTTAGCTACTGCAGCACTGCTAGGTGGGAAGGATGCTCATATAATTAGTTAATGTCTCCATCCACAAGGAACTCACAAACAAGAGGGGAAACAAACATTATATTAACCAGAGTAATTAATACAGGCTGCTTTAGTAGATCTACAATTTCTGTGGTATAATACAAGTTAGTTTCTTGCTTACATTGCATCCAAATGTAGACTGGGTAGCCTTCCTTTATCCCTATAGTTATGCAATCTCAAACACAAAATCTTCAAGGTCAAAAATAGATTGCTGAACCTGCCATGGTGGCACACACCTGTAATATCAGTACCTGTGATGCTGAGGCAGGAGTATTGCAGGTCTAGGTCAGCCTCAGCAACTTAGGTAGACACTGCTTCAAAATAATAAAAAGAGGTCTGAAGGTATAGCTCAGAGTTAGAATGGCCCTGAGTTCAATCCCAAGTACCATAAAAGGAGAGAGAGAGGGAGGGAGGGAGGGAGGGAGGGAGGGAGGGAGGGAGGGAGGGAGGGAGAGAGAGAGAGAGAGAGAGAGAGAGAGAGAGAGAGAGAGAAGAAGAAGAAGAAGAAGAAGAAGAAGAAGGAGGAGGAGGAGGAGGAGGAGGAGGAGGAGGAGGAGGAGGAGGAGGAGGAGGAGGAGGAGGAGAATAAGAGAAGGGAAGAGAAGAGAAGAGAAGAGAAGAGAAGAGAAGAGAAGAGAAGAGAAGAGAAGAGAGGAGAGGAGAAGAGAAGGTGGCTGAGCCAGGTCTAGAAGAGGTATACATTATTCCTGCCCTCCACAGGGCAGAACTCATTCACATTACTCCTGCCCAAACTCAACAGGCAGAAACCAGTCATGCAACTCTAACTTAGTTGCAAAGGAGTCTGGGAAATATAGAAAAGCACAGATATTTGCTGAATTTTGACAGTCTTTAACATAGACAAAGCAAATTATAGCAGTGCAATGAATTCAGTACACATTCAATTTTTGACCAAGGTTTGGTGGTGGCACCATAATAAATTCAACTTGAGTAGATCTGAGAAGGTTTCGTGGAAAAGGAGATACATGATATAAGTCCTAGAAAGACATAAGAACAAGATAAAAGAAAGAGGAAAAAGACATTTTCAGGAAGGGACGTGGAGGCACGAAATGACTTGGCAAGTTTAGGGACTATACCAAGTTTGGCATGTCTGGAACCCTGTATGCACAGAGAATAAATACACAGAGTAGAGACTAGAGACGTCCATGAGAGCTAATTCAGGGGCACTGTAAAAGTAGGCTTGAATCTTACTGGGCATTGGGAGAAAGTCTGTAAACAAGGTGTGGTCAGAGATGTGAATAGGTCTTTGCAAACATAAGCCAATAAACAAGTTCTTCTATGTTTCCTGCTTCCTTCGAAAAAGGGCAGTATAGTAGCAGTGATGACTATTTACACAAGGCTTATTCTCTGCTTGCAATACCACACAGATGAAGAATGGATTTGAACCTGTACCCAAATCCTTGTTTCACTACTGTTGTTTGGGGCAAATGACTCTCTCAGTCACCATTTATTATAGAATGAGAATAACAATGCCCCTTACAGAAAAATATCATACAGATGAATATGAAGGGAAAGCTGCTTGTAGAGCTACAAGAATGTCAGATAGCAGGGTAGGCCTTCCAAATAAATGGATTCAGCATCCCTAACCTGAGAATCCAAAATCTGAAATGTCCCAACATGTGAAAATATTTAGCACCAACATCATGCCACAAGTGCAGAATTCTACACCTGACCTCATGAGACCAGCCACAGATGAAATGTACATGCAAGCTGAGTGTGGTGGTGCATGCCTGTAATCCTAGTACTTGTGGAGGCTGAGACAGGAGGATTACAGGTTCAAAGCCAACCTCAGTAACTTGGCGAGCAGCTTAGTAACACCTTGTTTTACATTTAAAAATTAAAACATAGGGCTGGTAGTTTAGCTCAGAGGTAGAACACCCTTAGGTGCAATTCCCGGTACAACACACACAAACACACACACATGCACACACACAAAATGCAGGTATACTAAAACTATTATATAAAATTACCTTCAGGTTATGTGTATTAGGTGTGTATGAAACATAAAAAATTATTAACATTTAGACTTGGATCTTATCCCCAAGATGTCTCATTATGCTTATGAAAATGTTCTAAAACCTGGAAAAACATGAAATCAGAAACACTTCTGGCCACAAGCACTTTGAATAGAGGACCTCTGTTATGTTAAGATTTCCCATCTGCACTTTCAAACACAAGGGTTTGGACCATATTGTTAATGGATTTAGATTGCTTTCACTAGCTGCCCTTGAACTCTGTACCAGTTGAAGTGAAGATGTTTACAGTCCTCACTTGTTCCTGGAATCAGGAGACCTCTTGGTCTCTTTGTGAAGCGAGCCCGACCTAATGTTGGAGCCTACAAGTCTTCTCAGATCCATTATTGCATGACATATTGACAACCACCCTCTGAAACAGACAGCCTCATTCCCATTTTACAAATGAGGAAAACCACAAAGAGATTTGAAAGAAGAGGCCAGATGTGTCCCATTTACTTTAATAAAATTGCCTGACATTCCCCCTTGGTATGGGGGTGAGGAGATACTACCCCTGATTTCTGCCTTAAAAGATAGTAGAAAAATTATATATATATATATATATATATATATATATATATATATATATATATATATATTAATATATATTATCTCTCTATATATTTATATTGCCAGGAAATGAGATGCCTCCAAAAATTAAAATTTGTCTAACAAATTTCTCCAGTAAAGTAGGTATTCTCAGAATACTAAATAATAAACTTCTAACTGTAGAAATAAAACACAGGAGACATTGGTAACATCATTGAATTTGACTTGTACTGAACTAAAACACTGGGCATAGAATCACCAAGTAAAACAGCAGGCACTCAGGCCATGGTAGCACACACCTGTAATCATAGTACTTGGAAGGTTGAAACAAGAGGATCACAGGTTCAAAACAAGCCCTAGCAACTTAGAAACACTATCAGCAACTGAATGAGAGCCTGTTTCATTTTATTTATGTATGTATGTATGTATGTATGTATGTATGTATGTATGTATTTGGTGGTACTGCGGGTAGAACCCAGGGGCTTTCTATCCCCAGGCTATACTCCCAGACCTATTTTATATTTTATTTGGAAACAGGGTCTCACTATGTTGCTGAGAGCCTTGCTAAGTAGCTAAGGCTGGCTTTGAACCTGTGTGATCCTTCTGTCTCGGCCTCCCAAGCACAGGGATTACAAGCCACCATGCCCGGCAAGACCCTGTTTCAAAACAGAACAACACAAAACAATATATAAATAGGGCTGAGGGATGTACCTTGGAGGTAGAATGCCTCTGAGTTTGATCCCCAGTACCCCCCCACACACACACAATAATGTGAGCATGTTAAAAGAATAACTATCTTCCTTTTTAGTTAGTATTGTTTTGCTGAGGAATCACATAACAAATATAGTTAGATATATATTATATGCAAACATATATTTAAAAATATATAAACATGTACATTTTCACACACATATAGCCCAATTTACACAAAAAACCTATATGTCTTTTTTTTCTTTATTCTGACATAGGTTAAGATTTAGGTAAGGAAGAGGGAAGGATACTTTGGACAACCTGGCCTTTCCTCCTTCCATCAAAGACAGCAAGCAAGATTTGAAAAGTACATCATGTGCTTTTAGAGAGTTTCCTTCTTCCTACCTTCTCTCCCCTCAGTTAGGTTGCCTTATTTGCTCCTCTGTAGGATTTCCTTTTTCAGCTAGAGTTCCTCCTATGACCCATTTCTCCTTCGCTTTCAAATATTAGGGAAAGCATCCAATTTCTTATTTTTTATGACTGACTAATCTCGCTTAGCATAATGTCCTCCAGTTCCATCCATTTCCCTGAAAAAGAATGGGGAGGGAATGAGGTGGGAATTGGGTGGGGGCTAACTGGGCAATGTGTGCATATATGTCTACACAAGTTTTTTATCCCATTATGATGTATGAATACAATGCACCAATAAAAAAAATTTTACAGTATATGAAAAATAATTTAAAAAACAGGGCTGGGGGTCTAGTTCAGAGGTGGAAGCCCCTGGATTCAATTCCCAGTAAAATGTAGGTTTGTATCAGAAGCCAGAACAGGGATTCAGATTTGGTGAAAACATTGAAAACTTGTGAGCATTCTACACTGTATTAAGTGTTATTCCGTTATAATTTAATTGTATTATACTTAACTACATAATTTTGGCTCTTTGAAATTTGCTGACTGTTCTGTTACTTTTTACAACCTTTCCCTGCATTTTTAAAACAATGTGCATTCACATCTATGTATATCACTTAAATCTATTAAAATTAATGATATCATTCAAAAAAAAGATTTGAAAAGTGAGGTAAGACCTAAAGCGTACAGCATCTCACGGCCAACACCCCTGAGTCATGGAGCCTTATGATGAGCCTAATTTCTTCTATTGACCCCCATAGCCAAGAGGATCAGTGTCCACCTGTGTCCTTTTAGCTCACCTTGAAGATCAGCTGCAGAGGCTTCCCATAGGTGCTACTCTGGTCCTACTAGTGGGCTCATCCTGCACCTACAACTCTCCAGAAGTACCAGGGAGCTAAGGATCCAGGAGTCACCTTCAACACTGAAAAGTGACAGAGCTGAGGTTGAGTGCCCCATCTTCCTCCTCTCCCGGTGCAACCAAATCTGAAGCATGCTTTGAACACCTGTTCACAAAGTCCCCAGCAGGTAGAGCCCCTGCCACCATTATAATGACCTGTTTATCTAAGCATCCTTTATTGGCCTTCCTTCCCCATCCCAAATCACTTTCGCATACCCTTGCTGAGCTGCTTGAGAGCATTGCCCAGATAAACTGCCTTCCTGAACCCCTATTTTAGATTCCAAACTCCCCATCTAAGTGGCTAAAACTAAAAATTTTGTAATTATATAACCTCTACCCAGGTTCAGTAAGGAGGGACTGGAGAAGCAAATACATGGTTTCCGTAACTTTGCTCTAGAAAGAGGGTGAGATGATAGAATCCCACTGGAGGATACTGAGAAGGCAGGAGGATGGCATCGTCTCTCAATGGAGACTATTTCTCTCTGTAGTAATAAGATTAAGAGCTCTGAAGTCACACAGAACTTGGACTGCAGCCTAGCTGTTCTGAGGCTGTTCATGAGGGACTCTGAAAATGGCAAGATATATTAGTAAAGGAGTCTTGGGAAACAAGGTCAGACTTGCAAGCATTTCTGATTGCTAACCTGCCACACTTTGTAGAGTCTTATTTTACTTGGTTTGGTTTTTTGTTATTGTTTGGTTTGGTACCAGGGGTTGAACTCAGGGGAATTCTACCTCCAAGCCACGCCCCTATGGGGTTTATTTCAAGTCTCTTTAAGCCCAGTGGAGAAATGAACAGAAGGCTGAAGCTGCACCAATAAACCTCCAGGTAAGGCAGCGTGGAGGGAGGTGGTTTCCATTTGTTGACTCAACTTAGAAAACTGCTTAGAAAAAAAATTGACAAGAACTGGAGCATGTTATGCTAGTGAGATAAACCAGTCTCAGAGTCAAGGATTGTGTTTTATCTCCTATGTGGAAGCGAGAGAGAAAATAAGAAACAAAAGAGACTTCAGAGACCAGTAGACTAGTAAAAAAAAAAAAAAAAAAAAAAAAAGGTCCTGGGAGGCCAATAGGGCGAGACAAAAGGAGGACTGAGAAAGGAAACCGTCCAGATGATGTTATGTCCATGCATCACCTCCAATCTCACTAGCATATATGGGGAGGGGTAGGATGCAGACGGAAATAAAGCAAGAGATGTGTACATGTATGTTTGTATCACTTTGAATCGCACTATGATGTGTAATTACAACACACCAATAAAAATATAGACAGTAAAATACATTTAAAATAGGGGCAGATATTAATAGGAATTTGATTAACTAATAACCCTGGGTAGAGATATTTTCATAGATTGATATCAAACACCATAAGAAAGTCAGAATCACAGCTAGGAAGGAATGCAGGCATTCCAACACATCTGGTAGAGAGTGAACCTGGCTAGTAGCCTGCAAGCTAGGACCAGCCATTTCAGAATCTCACTCCAGATCTGGCAGGGCCAAAGCATCTGTATTTGAGGCCAGGGCTGGGTGTAATGGAAATGAAGTTTGGCGTGATGGATCCTCGTGAAGTCTTCCAATATACTTTTTGAAGTAAGGTCCTCCACATTTCTGCATTTCTTTTTCTATAAAGCAGGGGAAAGTGGGTGCCTATAGAAGATCCACTATGTACCAGCTTCCTACTAGGTTCTCTACATTAATTATTCCATTTAATCACAGCCCAATGTGGTTAGGCTATATAAGAGAATGCATATCAGTCCAAGTTCCATCAGAAGACTAGACACCACTCTAGGTATTTCTGCAGAAAGGGATTTAATGCAGATATTAGAGAATGCAGGGCAGAGGAGCAAAGGCCAGTGAGAATCACTGATGGCTCTTAAAAAATCAGAAAAAAAACCTGGTTTGCAAAGTGCCCTGCCAATGTTCTTATCTGCATGCCACATGGAAGTACAGGTTCCTGGACTCTTACCTAGAAGCCACTGAAAACACTTATGTCCATTTTATGTCCTCATGATTGCTCAATACAACCAGAGGACAATAGTTGCTTCCTATCTGTTTTCCAAGTCTGCATAAGTAGCTCACATTGGTGGGATCTAAAACAGAGCTCTATTGATCAAGGGGGCCTGGAAAGAGTAGTTTTCATTCTTCTATTCTCTATAAAACAAACAAAAACTTTGCATCAACAGCCAATATCCAATATAGATATTTTGTTCATCCTAATATTGAGGTAGCTAAAGATCTAAGAAGTTAAATAATTTTTCCCAAGTTCCCTCTGCTAGTTAATGGTAGGAATAGCATTAAAAGAAATTTTTGTGCTATTAGGATGTAGTGCATGAGGCTTGGTAATTTTAAAAGAATAGAAATTTATTCCTCACTGTCCTGGAGGCTGAGAAGTTCAAGACCAAGATGCTGGCAGTTTGGGTGTTTGCTGAGGGTCCAATCTCTGCTTCCAAGAAGGTGCCTCCAAGTTGCATCCCCCAGAAGTGGGGAACAGTTCTCCTCACATGGCAGAAGAGAGGAAGAGAGACAAGCCACTACCATAGGCCCTTTATATAGAAGCCTTTGTCTATTCATGAGAATAAAACTTTCATGACCTAAATACCAAATAGTTGGCTCCATTTTCCAACACTGTTACACTAAGGATTAAATTTCAACATGAGTTTTGGAACAGACAAAAACACTTGAACCATAGCATATGAAATATCAACAAATTGAGGTCCTTCTCCCTTAATAAGCCAAAAAATGAATACAATTTTGATTAGTGTGGAGGTAAAAATGTGTCCACCTCTATGTAGAGAGAATATTTCTGTGCTTGGACTGCTGTTCATCTACCAATATTTCTAGCATGAGAGAGATAATTACAACAACCTTCTCTGTCAATCATGAGTGAATCTAGTTGATGTTTGCTCTTGGTAATTAGTAAGAGCCCAAAGGCAATAATATTCAATTCTAAAAAGAAAGACTTCAAATGTAACCAGGCAAATACAAATTAAAACCACAAGAAGATATTCTTTCATATCCGCCAAATAGCAAAATTAAAGTGCTAGCAAGGACATAGAGCCACACCAACTCTCAGAGGTAGCTGGTACAACCACATTTGAAAACAATTTGTATTATCTCATGAAGTTAAATGTGTTCACAATCTACAAACAAGGCATTCTACTCATAAGAATAGCTCCTACAGAAATTCGTACAGTTGTATATCTTAAGATAAAATTCATATAGAAATCTTTATAATAGCACTATCCATAATATATTAAAATTAAATTAAATTAAAAGACTGTATGCATGAGGCCCTGGCTTCAATTCCCAGTACCACCAAGTAAAAACAAATATATATATATATATATAAATATATATATATCTTATACTTATAAAACCATGTAAGTTATATATATTTATATAGTTATAGAATAACTAATATGACTATATAACTATATAGTTAACTATATATAACTATATATAGTCTTATACAACTACACAGTTATAGATAACTATAGTTATATGTAGTTAACTAAATATATATGTAGTTAAATAAATAAATATAAATATATATATGTATATATATGTAATATATATGTATATATATGTATATATATAAACATAAATATATATATGTAGTTATATAGTCTTATACCACAAAGCCATGAAAATTATATATAATTATATATGCAATATGTAATTTATTGTATGTAATATATAATATACTTATATATAATATTATATAATCATATATAGTATATATTTATATGACTATATAGTATATATAAGACTAGATAACTATATTTATATGTTATATATGATATCACATATTTATACAGCCATGAAGAAAATCAAGCTAAATATTAAATATGAAAAATAAGTCATTTTAGGGAGAGAGGATGGAAATAGATACAAGGAGGGGGCTCAAAGTAAGAGGTCTATATAAGGTCTTCATAGTGATTCCTTGCCAAGTGAGATGGTGAGTTCATGGGTGCTTATCATTATTTCTTAGACTATACTTACGTGCATTCTTTTGTGTGTATATTTTACATGCAAAAAAGTGCATGTCATTCTGGAGATGGTCTATCAGCTTCCATCTTTATTTAGCCCCACCCATCTAATTTAGTGCTGGGTATAGTCAATATACAGCCCATCTACTAATCACCCATCCACCCTCCCACTGTGGCTTTTAAGCGCAGCATGTATGTTCTGAGACAATACAGAGTCGACTGCAGGTGGGCACATGAACTCCATCCCCAGAGTTCTCCTGGCCACCTCCTCCTTGCCAACTCCACAATGTTCAATCTCAACCTAGTTAAGAACATAGATTTTGGAACCTGGGATTGAATTTCATCCGTGCCACTCATTAGAAGTCATGAGAATCCTCCAATAAGAGTGGAGGGTGACACAAAGACAAAAATGAGCAAAGACACAAAGACTGGTTTCACCAAATGGTCATTCCCACTTAGGGAAAGAGGGAAACAAGAGTGCTTCCTTTGTGTGCTGTTTTGGTCACATGTGATTAATAGCCTGTCCCACTGTCGGGAGAACCCCAACTCCATCAAGGCGGCAGATACATGAATTGGCAGGTAGGAGCTCTATGCATTCAGGCAAGGGAAATCTCTGTGCAAGGGCAATGCTGTGTGTGTGTGTGTGTGTGTGTGTGTAGAACACATATTTGCCACGTGTAGCCCTTGTAGTCCTGAAGTACTGCTGGAATTCTTTTTCCCTACCTGTACTCCCAAAGTAACTGACTCTGGTACTGTGGGGTGTGTGTGTGTGTGTGTGTGTGTGTGTGTGTGTGTGTGTGTTCTCATTTCATTCAGCACCAGCCGAACGCTGTGGTACTGCCTACATAGCCACAGAAAAGATCTGGTAAGTGTTTAATCAGGGGGAGGTGTAATGAAAGGGATAGAGCAGTTTAAATTGGGTAACTTACAAAAGAATGAGATAAGATAATGAATGTGTCTCCATGGAAACCAGGTCAGAGTCTCTCTTCTCATACCTCTCTGTCAACAGTGTGAGAGAAATGGGCGAATATTCTAAAAAATGGGTGAATCCTTTTGTTTTTTAATTCATAATTATTATCTTTACAGAAATATTAACAGCCCTGTCAAAAGACTTTGTTTCCCCACCTGTTACAAAAGCAATATATAAATGAGATATAAAACATGCCCTCCAGGATAGAAAGATGCAAAATTTCTTTGTAAATCCTAAAAGGACTCTATGATTTCCTCTTATTCCTTATTAAATTGGCTGTCAGATTTCACTGGGCTTTTCATAAACATCCTATCTTCTAAGCCTGCTCTTCAATAAAACATGCTCACTAGAACACCAAAGAAATCAATACAACTCTGAGCATACAAATCTAAATGAAAGATCAGCTTGGGAAGCCAGGTGGTACAATACATATTTGTAGCCCTTAATTGCAAGTCAAACTCATTTTACTATATTTCCTAGTGGTCAAAGCAAAAGAAAAATCATGAAGAAAAATAAATGAGTAAAGTATGGCACCATTCAAGGAAGCTGACCTATTCCTAGAATATAATGTTGAAAGATATTTCTCACTTGGAAGTTCATATATGGACCATTTGGAGATATAGTGCATGATAATCCAATTGTCAATGTCATAACCAGTCTCCTTAAGCCCTTCGGTCATGAAAACAAAATATACACTTATGAAAACAATCCTAAAGTGTGTGGAGAGAAAAGTAATGAAGGGGGGAAATAAAATAGAGGATCTTCAGAGCATGTGTACTTGTCCTGCTTGATCCAAGAATTATAATATTTTGAAGAACTTTCATGCACTTCCTGCCAAATGTCACTTACATCAACTAGCTGCTATGCAAGAGTTGGAAGACAGATGTTTTCTTTAATCTCTGACCTGGAATGAAGATCTACTGTGGTTCTGAAGATGATGATGATGATTATGATGATGATGAAGAAGAAGAAGAAGAAGAAGAAGAAGAAGAAGAAGAAGAAGAAGAAGAAGAGGAGGAGGAGGAGGAGGAGGAGGAGGAGGAGGAGGAGGAGGAGGAGGAGGAGGAGGAGGAGGAAGAAGAAGAAGAAGAAGAAGAAGAAGAAGAAGAAGAAGAAGATGATGATGATGATGATGATGATGATGATGGTACATGGATTGACAGCTTGTTGTGAACATGTAGGCCAAGTCCAACCAACTCCCAGGTGATGTTACTGCCAAGGCAACAGAGCAAACCACTGAGATGGTTTTAGGAGTTCGCAGTACCCTGTGTTATTAGAACTTGATCTCATGCATATTCTAGCAAAGGTAGAGAATGTTAATGCTCACTAAAGTTTCGTGAATTCTCTTCATATCTCATCTTGCTTTACAGTCCAATTTGGGCCAAATGACTTAAGTTCTCACCAAAGTAATGTAGGCAAAAATGATGTCATTTCTTAAAAATTCCAAAGTGACCTGCACCCCTCCCATTTGCCTTCTTCCCTTGCGATGGCAACTGTAGAGGCCATATGTTCCAAGTGGGGTGGCTACATCCAGCTGCGATATGAACAAGAAATAAGCTTTAATTATGCCAAGCCACTGAGACTTCAGGGTCCACCTGGTGTGAAAGTAAGCATTACCCACATGACAAATAATGCTCAGGCCAGCAAATGGCCTTCCCTGCACTTTTTGCCATGTTTTTTGTGTTTTAGCATTTTTATTATGGATATTATATCTTATTGGTTTAAATGCTTTTGTACAAATACAAACATAAAATTTCAGAACTATCTTAAGATGTATACTTTTACAAATAGAATTATCTTGTTCTCTCTCTCTCTCTCTCTCTCTCTCTCTCACACACACACACACACACACACACACACGAGTCTCTACTCCTTTTCATATAATGCCTTCTTTTTTATTGCTGTTGTTGTCATATATCTTAATGGGGTACAAAATGGTGGAGACACATGCACACATCACCCAACTAGCCCTTACCCAATTCCCGCCCCATTCCCTCCCCCTCCCTCTTTCTCATGTTTGGCTTAGTGATTGACATTGATATGTTTGTTAAAGTACATCATGTGCATTAGAGAATTTCCCGCTTTTCCTCTCCCATCAAATGCCTTCTTAACATACAAAGATGTAAAGATAATTAGAAACAAAGACAGATAAATGATAGATGCCAGATACACATTACTAAATAGTAGACAGGCAGAGAGACACAGTGCCTAGATTTGCTTCTGGAAATTTCCAGCGGGCATCCTTTTCACATTTACTTCAACAAGTCATATAAAGGTCATCCCTGATAATTTAAAAATATTGATAATTGAGTACTGACAAATAAATTAATTTCAACAGTTATAAAGTAAAGGGAGAGTGCATTAACAAAAGTACTTCTACCCAGAGCCTGCATTGGTGGAATCACCACTCGGTCTTACCTGGAGTTCATTGACCATCTCTCATTCACTCAGTCAATTGGACCAATAAAAATTGTTAACAAGTAAAATAAGTTACAGTCACTGTTATCTCTTAACTGGTACCTGACAGGATGTGCTTCCTTTGGTGTAGACTGCCTATTTTCTTTAAGAATTTTCAGTTATTGATTGACTTATAAGAGATCTTTTTAAATTGATGATATGAATCTCCTACATCCCACATCTGAAAATATTTTCTTTTAAATTACTTTACAGTGCTTTTCTTTTAATTTATTCAACTTGTTCTTTATGATTTTCATCATGGTTGCAAAGTATGTTTATTCCAAACCAACACAAACGTGTGCTTATACTTCCTAAGCATTCTAATAGTTAATTTTTTATAATATACATCTTTTGTCTATTTTACAATTATGCTAACATAGAGGCTTTTGATCCTCCTTAACTTTGTTTCCTTGTGTGTTTATTTCTCATAAATAGTCAGCCAACAATATTAATGAATATCTGTGCTTTATGCTATTGATTTGAAATACAGTCTTATTATAAACTAGATCAATTGGGGCTTAGCAGAAAAATCAGACAGTCTTGACTTGTCAAGAAAATGATCCTAGTGTTTGCATTTAAAGTCAGATGTCAAATACATGTGGTGAAGCATAACTTTAATCTCAGTACTTCACAAGCTGAGACAGGAGTATCATAGTTCCAAGACCAGCCTGAGAAATTTAAAGAGGATTTTAGGAACCTAGAAAAACCCAGTTTCCAAAATATAAATAAAATTGGCTGGGAGTATAATTCAAAGGTATAATGCCCCTGGGTTCAATCCCTAGCACCAAAATAAATAAATAAATAAATAAATAAAGTCAGCTGCCACGTATTTGGTAAGATTTATCTTTACTACTTATAAAAACTATTCTCCAGCCCTATTTTACTTATATCAGGAATAGTAATCCATTTTTCCCTTACTAAAATAAGAGATAATCATAATATATGTTTTTACTAATGAGCCATCATTATATCCTTGAAATAAAACCTACTTAGTCAGAGCGCTATTTTCTTTAATATGCTAGATTTTGTGCAGTCCTAATTTGTTCAGAATTTTGCATTTCCATTTTTGAGAAAGACTGGTTAATAGTTGGTCTGTAGTTATGCTAGTTATAAGAAAAGTTATGGAAACTTGCCTTTTTGCACTCAAATGTTTCAAGTAACACAACAATTTTATGTTATATAATGGTTTGAAAGAAGCCATCCTAAAATCGTATAGGCTGGACATCTTTTGTAGGGCTATTTTTAGGTAATCTTCATAACTTTTTTCAAGTCTGAATCCACATTTTTATAGTATCTCCTGTAATTAGTTGTTTTTATTTATCACATATTTTTCTTCTGTAATAGTGGTGTTGACATATATTGGCATAACATGCAACTCTTTCTGATCCATATGTATAACTATATATAGCCATTAGTTACATCTCCTTCATCAGTCCTAATAAACTATTTTTGTTACTTCTTTTTGTTTCCCTCATCACTTTTTAAATTTTTTGTCTATTTTGTGTTCTTTATTCTTTTCAAAAAGAGAATAAAATTTTTAGTAGTTATCAGTGTTATTATCGTGTGTGTGTGTGTGTGTGTGTGTGTTACTAGGAATTGAACTCAGGGGCATTCTACCTTTGAACTACACCCACAGCCCTATTTTATTTTATTCTGAAGCATCTTGCTAGGCTGATGACAGTCTCATTAATTGTTAATGGTGTCCTCAAATCTGCAAACTTTCTGTCTCAACCTCCCAAGTACTGAGATTACAGGCCTGCACCACCATGCCCAGTTTATTATTATCAAACATATTAATTTTTATTTATGTTTTCAATCACTGCTTCGTTGAATAGACATGATTCAAGTACAAACATAAAACATAATCCATCGATTCTATTATTGATGTATCCTTATTATGCTATCTATTCATCATTTAAACTATTACTTCCTATTATTAGCTTTGTTTTCTTTAAATTTGCACATCCCTGTGTAATTCATTAGCTAAAGTTTTATGATTATTACATTTGCATTTGGATTCTACCATTAACAGTGTAGCTCTTTTTGCACATTTAATTCGTTCATGAAATTTTACTTTTGCTGATGCAAATATAGGTACATCCCCTCCTTTTTTTTTTCTGGTATTGGGGATTAAAACCAGAGGCATTCTACCTCTGAGCTACACACCCAGCCCTACATTTTTTTTTTTTTGAAACAGGGTCTCTTTTGATTGCTGAAAGTCTTGCTAACTTTCTGAGGCTGATCTCAAACCTGTGATCCTCTTGTCTCAGCCTCCCAAATACCGAGGATAAATGGTGCACATTACCACGCCCATCTACATCCCCTCAATTTAAACTTTATTCTCTCATTCGTTTAGCAATTGCTACTGAAAAACTCCTATAGTTAAACTTCATGTTATTCTAGGAGTTTTCCCATTTACATCTGGCAAATAGGTTTTGTGTTCTTATTTTTGTAGCATCCTCCAAGACAATTTTAAAATGTGGCAAGTATCCCTTAAAGGAGAATGGAAGCATCACCCTAGTTCTACAAGCACACGTACATAGATGCCCCTGCATGTTTACATGTAGTTCTGCAATAGTACACATGTGTGTCGATGCACATTCAGAAAAGTGTGGGTATAATCTGCAGTCAATGATGGCCAAAAAAAAAAAAAAAAAAACTAAAAGAAACTAGACCAATAAGGACCATTCAAGAAAAAATAATCTCTCCTGGGGCATCTTCATTAACTTCTTGATTCTTTAAAGAGTTTCAGCTTTGGCCGGGCGTGGTGGCGCACGCTTGTAATCCTCGCGCTTGGGAGGCAGAGACAGGAGGATAGCGCTGGTTCGAAGCCAGCCTCGCTGGCTCAAGAGACCCTGTTTCCAATATATATATATATATATATATATATAATGGGTCTGGGAGTGGAGTGGAGCCTGGAGGTAGAAGGGTTTCCAGGAACCCCAGTACCACCAAAAATAAAAAATAAAGAGTCGTAGCTTCACCTAGCAACTGCAGCCAAAGCCCATAAAACATCGTGAGCTGCGTTTCCTTGGAAAACTGAAGTATATGGCAGCAAGGAGAGATAAGCCCGAAGGATTCAGAGTGACAGGCCAAAGTTCATTTGTAAAAGACTGGAATCATGACCTAATGATACAGCAACACTTCTAACACCACAGAATTAACACTGGATCCTTGACACTTAGGTCTCTATTGTTAGTATCTGAATAAATAATCATGGAATACCCAAGTCTTTTAATGGTCAAATTTGTAACCATGCTGTCATACGTCTATCAACTTCATTCAGGACCTCAGGATAATTTCTTCACGTTTAGAGACCCAGGCTGACTCCCGCGCTGAACTGCCGGAGCTCCTGAGAATATCCCCCTCCAACTACTGCACTCAGCTGGCCAGACAGAGCCACCTGATCCATCCTAGGAGAGACTCAAAATGACACACTCCAACACGTGGTCCTCGCCATCTGCTAGATCCTGCTGACTGCCCTGAATCAATCTCTGTGTGAAAAGAGTGGCAATGCTCATGCCCTGCCTAAAAAGAAGAGGTGAAACGTGGGCTTCCTGAAGTGTGTTGCTAGAACATGCTGTTCGGAAATTCACTGAGCAATTCTCTCACCTCTCTATAAAGGGATACCCAGCAGAGCAAAGACACCAGAGCCCAGAACTCACCTGGTCCTCACTCATTCATCCAAATGTAAAACACATTCAAAAGAAACATAAAACTGTTTTTCTCCAGAAATATAGAAAAATAATTTTTACCTTTAAAATTTCTCTTAAAGGAAGAAACATTTAAAATAGCCCTGGGAGCCGGGTTTGGTGGGGCGCACACTTGTAATCCCCGCGCTTGGGAGGCTGAGACAGGAGGATCGCACAAGTTCGAAGCCAGCCTCAACTACTTAGTGAGGCTCTCAGCAACTTAGTGAGAACCTGTTTCCAAATAAAATATAAAATTGGTCTGGGAGTATAGCCCAGAGGTAGAACGCCTCTGGGTTATACCCCCAGTACCACCAAAAATAAAAATAGCCCTGGGATGTTCTTATATGCTTTTAAAACAGGTTCAATTAGCTGATTTCATAAAGATGTATTTATCTTCCTTAAGCATCCTCTCTCTTTCATGTTTTATGGTCTGCAAGTAGAGTTCACCTGATTCATCAGCCAACAGCCACAGGTATCAGAAAAATAAATGCCTAACTAAGTATGTTGCAGATATGAGCATTATAAAAGGGAAACTGTGAGAATAAAGAGCCATTGTCACACACCTACTGCTTCCTGAGGATAACCGTTCCCTTAGAGCCTGTAATTTTGTGGACAGGTCCAAATCACCTAGGGGAGGACTCACATTGGCACTGGTCCACCTCACCTGAATCAGGCTCTGGGCAGCCTGAGGCATTAGCATCCTACATGTTCCTATTCCAAGAGACCCCTAAATACTCTATCAAGAACTACTTTGCATACCAGTCCCTCCTTCTTCACTGCTTTATTAGGTACACACAGTGTAGTCAACATGAAAACCAACGAGTATGATAAACAAAGGATAAATGAGGTTCAGGTGTCCCACGAAGGTCCAAGCACAATAAAAGCTCAATAAAACAACACATCAGTGAGGTTTAAGTGCATTACTTTCCCCTTTATATGCACGTCCACAAACATGAACATGGGAAGTCAGATGCATAGTCCTTACTGCTGCCAGGTTAGAGAGGTTGTGTTTTTCTGTGGAGACAGCCAAAAAGATCGGTTTCCCCAGTGAGCTTGTGTGACACAGCCCCACACACCATGAGTGCAGATGGGTGGAATTCCAAACGTGGTACACAGAGCCTGATTCACCACCTTCTATTTGTATCCCTCTTCTAAAGTCAGCCCATTGAGAACAACACAAAACCCTCCCCGATTCCCTGAGCCTCAGCCCTGAAAATCAGCCTCAGTCCTAATGCACAACTTTGTTCCAGCTTTGAAACACCAGGGTCAGTTTTCAAGATCTGCAGGTAGCAGGCATACACACACATACACACACATGTGCGCGCGCACGCACACACACACACACACACACACACACACACACACACACATACACACACACAGCATGCTGCATGACAAAGCCAGACCTAAATATTAGATGTGCATGGCTTCTGTTCACCCATTCTTTCAGAGGTGGCCGGGTAGTGACAGTCCAAAGAGAACAAGGCTGCCCACATTTTAGCAGGAATGTTGGTTCCAGGCTCTTAAGCTTGTGAGAAACCCTCATAGGGGTGTTGAGCACAATACTGCACAAAGAATTTTCTCAAATCGGGCAAGGGCTCAAGTGCTTCAACCTCAGCATTTCTCTGACTGAGATGTAATTAATACATCAATTCTTCTACGAAGTCTATTTCTCAACTAAAAGGGCAAGATAGGGCAGCATAGGAGCATCAAGTAACTAGCAATCGAGTAACTGGAACAATTAAAAGAATTATTTGCTTCTTCTTTGGTCTTAGATGATAAAACTTCATATATATGTATGTGTTGTATATATATGTACATATGTATATATGTGTATATATATATATGTATATCAGAATATATATAAATAGATAGTATAATATATGAATATATATTATGATAAAAAATATAGATTTATATTCTCCTCCTCTTTAAAGTCCAAAGGCCCATCACTCAGAATTACCTCTAAAGGGAACTCTTCATGAATGAATCACTAAAGAATCATTAATGGTCACTAATATTTCTTGTTTCTGGCACAAGTTTTGCTATGAAAAATGGGGGATAGAAAGAAAGAAAGAAAGAAAGAAAGAAAGAAAGAAAGAAAGAAAGAAAGAGAGAGAGAGAGAAAGGAAGGAAGGAAGGAAGGAAGGAAGGGAGTCTTAAATTCTTTGTTGTGGCTCTAACCAGCAGCAGTACCAATAATGAGTGAGCTTTTTAAAGTATCAACATGAATGCAGAAAAATATAAATAATCAGGGCTGTTTTTAGCCGAGGAATCATCAAGTGGACAACTCCTAGCACCGCCCCTCAGAGGCTCCAGGTCACTCTCAGTGGATTATCTGCTGGTTTTCCAGAGGCCTTCGTCCTGTTTGAGAGGCCGCTGTACAATAACCATCACACAGGTCTCCGTGGGCTCTAATGGGGTCTCTCTGTAGCTTGTTTTGGTTTTGCTTGGCTTTGTTTTTGCAGCTACTAAGTTGACAAGAAGACAGAAGATGACACCTCGCGCAGCCCTCTCGCACCTCAGTATTTAGGAGATCAAAGTGCTGCGTGTTTGAACAAAGGCAAAGGAAGAGAACAAGAGGCCTGTGCTGCCGTGTGGACTCAAACCCTGACACTCCCAACACCGGCACTGTGCTCTAACCAGAAATTGTTTTTTCAGGTCACATTTTGAACCAAAGAAAGTGGCACACTCAAAGTTTGTTTAACAACACTGGGTGATCGGTGTTTCCGGAATGATCAGACAAAATGCCAGCACTCCATCGAGCTGCCAGGCTGCTTGCCATCTTCCCCAGGTTGTCAACAATGAAGTCAGACAGTTGAGCTTGAGGTTGCCTAGGAAGAGAATTTGCATTGTGATATTTAATTGCCACAAAAAAAAAAAAAATACTCAAGAACCTCGTAAAGAGAATTGCAGATATGTAGTGAAAAGGTACAACAAGCAACTTAGGAACCTGTGAGTTACGATTTCAACATTCAGGGATAGTATACCTTTACTTAGAGATGAAAGAACGAGACCTAGACAACAGTGGTCTTTTACTGAAAGATACACAAAGTCCTCAGAAATCCAAAACACAAATTGAAAAAAAATGAAAAGCTTATTTAAAAACCATCCAACCAGATGGCTAAGATGGAAAAAGGAATGGATGCCCAAAAGACTCACACATGGAAATACCGCGACCACCAGAGAACTTGCCGCCAGCGGGGATGCCAGTCGCTGCGGTGGCTTTGCAAACTTGTTGTAAGTTATCTGCTGAAATGGAGCAAGAACCCCGCAGTGAGCCCGCAACTCCCGCTTCCAGAAAGCACCGAAAGCCAAGCCTGGTGGCTCACACTTGTAATCCCAGCCCATGGAAGGCTGAGACAAGAGGATCGCAGGTTCGCGGCCAACCTCAGCTACTTAGTGAGGCCCTATGCAACTTAGTGAAACCCTGTTTCAAAATAAATAATTAAAAAATAGGACTGGGGTGGGGCTCATAAGTAGAATGCTCCTAGGTTCAATTCCCAGTACACACACACACACACACACACAGCATCCAAAAGTGTGCAAGAAACACGATCACTGAAAGACGCGAACTGCAATGTCCAGAACATTCAGTGCCAGCCCCAAACTAGAAACACTCCCAAGTCTATAAACAAATGGAGAGGATCACAAGTTCGAGGCCAACCTCAGCAACTTAGCAAGACCCTGTTTCAAAATAAAGAATAAAATATGGCTAGGGGTGTAGCTCAGAGGTAGAACTCTTCTGGGTTCAATCCCCAGTAGCAAACAAATACATAAAAACGTACTCCGCAAGTATTCCTCAATATATAAAATTCAAAGGCGACAAACAAACATTTTCTAATACATATTAATGTAGAAAAGCCAGCCATGTGAGCCTTTCATGAAATATCTATTAAAGGATCAAATTCTACCAGCAGAGAAATAAAAGCAAAAGCATAGAACAAGGACTGCTGGTTGGCATTAAACTCACTTAAATATAAACCTTAGTCTATGAGAATGATGAGATTGTGGGCTCCTTTAATTTCACTGCAAATTTGTCTGCTAAATTAAAGAAGGATTGTGTTTCACATTTTAAGTAAAAGTAGCATGTACTTTATAATCTTTCTCTTTCTCTCTCTCTTTCTCTCTCTCTCTCTCTCTCTCTCTCATCTACCTTTTAAAAAGGGTAATCTGAAATTGTACTCTCAAACATTAAAAAGTATTTCTAAATAATGTGATTTGGGGTAACTTTCTTCTACCTAGTATGCCCCCATTTTTGCTTCTTTTATATTTTAAAATTAACATAAATATTTATGAAAATAGTAGTTATTATTCTTTAAAAATACAAAAACTGAGAACAATCTACACAAAAATCAAGCCTATATACAACAGTTAGGTAAGAAAGTTTGTTTTCTTTAGTAACATAGAAGGAGATGTTTAAACATAATCAGCATTCAATGAACACATAATTTAGCAATCAACAAAATAACTGACAGTCAGCTTGTAAATTATTCATATTTTAATTTTTCAACTGTTTACTCTTTTCAAATATTTATTTCCCCCTTCAAACAAACATGTTCATGCGGGAGTCTAAAATTTAAAAAAGGAAGAAAATTTTGTATCAAACTGAGTTTAAATTACATATTAGAAATTCAAGTACAATAGCAGAAAGAAATACCCAATAGCAGAAAATAGTCAGGTCTATTTTTTTATTACGGCACCATGTCCTTTCTGAAACTCAACTTAGCTAACACCACTTTTTCTTCCTTAAATATTACCTCTTCCTCGATATGTTGTTCACTTCAAGTATATCCAGCCTTTTGAACCAGGCTAAAAATCCCTGCCATCTTTTTTATTTTTCTCTTCTCTCTTTCATTGATCCCGATGCCCAGTCAGGTGCTTATTTTGTAACCTTATCTCTAAGAAAAAAATCGAGCAGATTCTCCAACCCACCTCTGTTCCCATTTCCTCCAGAGTCAAGCCCTGGTTCTTCTGCATGCAGACTGGCTGCCTGTCTAGTCCCCTTACCTCTGTTCACTGTGAATGGGGTTCTGAGCCAGACCTGGACAAAGCATATGAATGAGTTTTCTGCCATCAACAGAAGCAATGCCCAACAAGGAACCAGGCAAACACTGATGTCCATAACAGCACCAGAAAATGAGCCTGTCACATAGGAAGCCAAGAAAAGGATACTCCATGCAGAGATTGGAGGCTGATTAGGGAAATGTCTTAATAGTCCTCTAATAGTTCAAAGAGAAAAATGGAGAGCAGAGAGAAGTCTGAAGTGGTCACCCACTGGTAAGAGCAGGGTCTACACAAGATTTAAAAGGCACCTAACCCAGTTCAGGTCTGAAGTGATTCGCATGGAACATCACTGTCATATTATCTTTCCAAAAAACGTAACCCAAATGGGACACAGTGGTGCACACCTGCAAATGACCTGGGAAACTGAGGCAGGAGGACGGCAGGTGTGAGACCAAGCTGGGCAATTTTAAGGAGAAACTACCTCAAAATAAAATGCAAAAGAGGGCTGAGAATGTAGCCCAGTGGCAGCTCCTCCCCCCAGGTTCAGTCTCCAATAACACACGCGCACACGCACACACACACACACACACACACACACCTCTGATTTTTTCCTCACTCAACTGCTTAAAACTCATCAACAGCTCCTCAATTAAGTGCAAGCCCCTTTGGAATAAATGTCAATTGTTTTCTTCATTGGCATCAGACTGGTGGACACTGTACCAAGGTCTAAGTATATTATTCCCAGCAATAATGAGGAGGAGGTGGGAGAAAATAATAAAGAAATGTGAATTTCTATTTTCACTTATCCATATGCCATAATGTTAAATTGAAAGTCCCGGTGCATGTACATATGTCCCAAAATGAATTGGGTGACAAAATTTATTCTGGTTAGAACAAAGGGGCTTTAAAAATATAACCAGCTGACATCAGCTTTTACTAAAGAGGAGAAGCATTATTTAATCAAAATTAGTTTATAAAAGTTTGGGACAGCTGGGCGTGGTGGCACACGCTTGTCATCCCCGCGCTTGGGAGGCGGAGACAGGAGGATCGCACAGGTTCGAAGCCAGCCTCGCTGGCTTAAGAGACCCTGTTTCTAAATAAAAATATAAAATAGGTCTGGGAGTGTAGCCCGGAGGTAGAAGGGCTCCCAGGAACCCCAGTACCACTAAAAAAAAAAAAAGTTGGGGACAGATTTAAAGTTTCTTTCAAGGGAGCATAGGCATTCATAATTTCTAAATTAGTGCAAGAAAACTGAACAAGTAAAAAAACTGAAATATAAATCCTTTTAACATGGTCTAAGGAATGTTTAGAAAGCCTTGTGGACTTACTGTAATGAACCAAGTATTATATATAATCAAAATACTGACTTAACTAAGATAATGAAGTTCTTGGAAGTTCCAAAGTGCTCAAAAATAATTTTCTTCAGTAGCTACAGAGTCTCGTTGTGATTTTATTTCTTTTATTGATTCTGGCCAAGAACAAATCATCCCATCATGCATTCCCTACTTATTTATAATATGTCAGGCATGGTAATTGACCCTGGGGGAGTAGAAAAAGGCTCAGAGATGTCCCAGCCCTTTAGGGGACTGCAATCTGAGTCATATAAATTATCACATGTTCTAATTTATCAGAAGCAAAATAACCAAGTCGTCATTTGCTCTGTTCAATGGCCCTTTCATTTACCCATGTGCTGTAGATATCGTGATGAATGGAAGACAACATAGGTTCTTGAGAGATCAGACATGAACCACACAGAACCTTAATAGAGATGTGCACTCAGCTCTGTGGAGCTGAGCTGGTGCACCTTCAGTCTGTCCGTGGGTCTCCTGAGAGCCATCACCAAGGAGAAAGAGACTGGGCTGAATCCTGAAGGATGAGTGAGCCAGGATTGCAAGCAAGGATGGGAAGGTCTGAAGGAGATGCACTCAGCCTATCTTGGAGCACCTAGGGTAAAGTGGAGTCCAGACGGGCAAGAACGACCAAATTTCAACCACAAGAATGTTTTATGTGTTGGCCTTTATCATTTTTCAGGATTTGTTTTGAGAACTTGTTTGATTTACCTTATTTCTAATTGACAAATAATAATTGTATGAGCTTTTTTTTTATTTTGAAAGAGTCTCACTACATTGCTGAGTCTGTCCTCAAATCTATGATTTTCCCGTCTCAGCCTCCCCAGTTCTAGGATTGCAGGTATGTGCCACCATGCCCAACTCTGTATAGATTTATGAAGTACAAATTAATGTCTTGATACAGGTACATGTTGTGGAATGATCAAATCAGGCTAGTCAACATATTCATCACCTTACCTACTGATTTTTTTCTTTGGGAACACTTAAAATCCACTTTTTAAATAATTTTGAAACATATATTATGCTATTATTAACTATAGTCACCCTGCTTTGCAATAAATCACCAGAACTCATTCCTTCTAAAAGAAATTGTGTAGCCATGAATCGACACCTCTCATTCATCAACTCTTATCCAAGCTCTGGTAGCCACTATTCTATTTTCAAATTCTATTAATGCAGCTCTTTCAAATTTCAAATATAAATAGATTATGTGATGTGTGTACCTCTGTTCCTGGCTTATTTCACTTAGTCTTATAATTTCCAGGCTCATCTATGTTTTCACAGATTAAAGAATTTCCTTCTTTGTAAAGGTTGAGTAGTATACTATTGTACATACATTTATATCACAGTGTATGTGTGTGTGTGTGTGTGTGTGTGTTTTCTGTGTGTCTGTGTGTGTTAATGTTACTGGGAATTGAATCCAGGAGGGTTACATCTCTGAGCTACAACCTCAGTCCTATTTTATTTTTTATTTTGAAAAGAAATCACGCTAAGTCAACATGAGTTGACCTCAAACCTGTAATCCTTCTGTCTCAGCCTCCCAAGTTCTGAAGTTATAACATGTGCCATCACGCCTGGTTTATAGGACCTCTTTAATACCCATTCATAAACTGATGTACATTTCAGCTGTTTCCCTATCTTGGCTGTTATGAATAATGCTACAGTTAGCATGGGGATGCAGATATCTCTTTTACATACCGACTTCAATTTCTTCGGCTAGTTATCAGATTAAGAAGTTGCTAGATCATGCAGTAGTATTTAGCTTCTAGAGCTACCTTCATGCCATTGTTCATAAAGGCTATACTAATTTACATTCCCACCTACTGTATTACTGTATACAAGAGTTCCTGTTTTCTCATATACATGCCAACATCATTGAATTTCTCTCTCTTCCTCTCTTTCTCTCTCTCATAGTAATTCTAGCAGGTATGATATCTCATTATTGTGTAATTTGCATTTCCCTGATGAGTAGAGGTATTGAACATCTCTTCATACATTTATTGGGCATTTGTCTGTCTTTTTTAAAGAAATGTCTACTCCGATCCTTTGTCCATTTTCTAATCAGCTAGCTATTTGTTTGCTTGTTATTGAGTAGTTTGTGCCCCTCGTGTATTTTAGTTTTGCCTTGTTAAAAGTTCACACTGGCAGAAGCAAGAGCCAGGCAGCAAAGAAGGGAACTGAACAGAGAGAGCAGTTAGAGCATGTCAAGATAAACCAGGTGAGAAATGGGGAGGTCCTGAACTCTCCAAAGATAAAGTGCGTGCACCTTGCCTAATATCATTTCTATAAAGTGTTTGGCTCAGTTCTCTGGTAGAGCTTGTTCATGTAAATAGCAAACTTCAGAAGTGATTCAAATCAGATAACCAATGCTCTCATTTTCAATTCTCTGCTCTCTGAGTGAGACCTCTACTCAGAAAATGAGCCCTGGGGAGGCAGGGGAAGAAAGTCTTGCTGGTATGTGTAGCTCTGGTAGATGCCACAGTGGTTGCTAATCTGTATTAAGTCAATGACCTTTAAAATCTGCTAAAAAGCTATGGGTCCTTTCTCTTGCAACTTACATATGCATGATTTTTAATTATTCAAGGTGTGTCCAAGGGTGACCAAGCCTCGGGCTTCTATGTTTAACTTGAAGATTTGGTGAGCACTGTAGGGAATGGCACTTTAAATAAAAGAAGGAAAGGTCTGCACATGTTCATCTTGAAATCATGAACATAATATCAGCTTGGACTGGGTGAGTAAAAATTGAGAGGCTAGCTCCCCAAAGTAAAAGTAACAAGTAGACCAAAGATTTCCATGGTACTGTTTTGTATAGGAAGGTATCTTACACTTGGAAACAATATTAGGGAAAGTCAGCTAAGTCTACGTGATGTGCATAAAAGAGAGGTTTCTTTAGGTATAAATTTGCCTATTGTGAAAATAAGAATATCAAAGAGTTAGAATAGGCACACATTTATTTTTCTTGAATATTTTCTTTTCTGACCAAGCTGGTCAGAAATTTCTGTTTTTTTTAAAGTTCACACTCCTACACTCCTGTTTTTGGTGTTCTGTTCACAATGATCAAAATAGCTTATTATTAGAATCATACTCTGAACAGTGGGATGGAGAAAGAAAGAGGACCAAACCTATCACTTCAAGAAAATATCTCATAAGTTGCACACAGCTCTAACATCCTACCGTCCAGGATTTAATCACACAGGCAAGCCTAGATGCGAAGACAGTAAAGAAGTGTGCCTAACTAAAAATCATCATAGAGAAGGTGGAGAAGTGAGAATGTGCACATAACTTCCTTGACTCAGCTTCTGCATTTGGTGAGGAGGAAGTTATATTTGACTGCAAGATTATGAGTACCTGTGTTCATTTTCCATTGCTATTACAAAAGACCTGAGATTGGGTACTTTATAAAAAGAAAAGGCTCACAGTTTTAGAAACTGAAGGTCCCAACAGCACAGCATCAGTTCTGTTGAAGCCTTCTCCTTCTCCTAGCTATGTCATATTATAACCGAATGTTGTGGTAGAGCACAAGTGGAAAAGATATTATGGCAGGACCAGAAGACAGAGAGAGTGGAGAGGCCAGCCTTGCTCTTTTATACCACTTTTCTCATTGGAGACCCAACAGGATTCCTTCCAAAGGCAGAACCTCCAATGACCAAATTACCTTTCTACTAAGCCTCACCTTTTAATAGTTTTACACCAACTCCCAACACTGCCACTCTGAGGATCAAGATCCAACATATGAACCTTTGGAGGACACAACTCAATCCATATTCAAATAATAACAGGGTTTAAAAATAACTTTCCAGGTTACAAACACCTATATCATCAAGATGGTGAAATATGAGATCCTAGCAAATCTCCATAATTCTCTAAAATCCCCAACCTCTTTTGGGGGATAAGATATCACAGAGCCCTGTAAGTGAACAAAGATATTGAAGATAGTAGAAAGAGTGATCGGGATTAGGATTACTCACCAAAGAAACCCCAGAAAAGAGAAGGTAAGACACTAGGATCACAGTTTCATTGATTAACAAAGCCACGTGGAAAAATACCAGCAAAGACCAATGCCATGGGCAAAAATAAATAATGGCCCTCAAGGGTGTGGTAACTATTCAGGGAACCCAACTGGGAAAGGGGCATTGGAGTCTGAGAATCTAGGGAGACTACTACTTTCAACTTTGAATAAAGATCTTTTTCATTGAAGACAGCAATACTGCCCAACCTAGAATGTGTGAATGATGTACTTGGGGCTCTGTATGGCATTGTTAATGGAACCCCCTAGTAGGTCTGAGTTGAGCTAAGGATTCTTTCACACAGCCAGGACCTGTGCTATAGCTTTACTTGTGGAATTCTAGAGTCCAAAGTTACCTTTATTCTAAAACACATAAATTGGGATTCTTAGTAGAATAGTGCTATTGGAAAGAACGCCATCTGAGAGATTAAGTTTAAGATTCTGGATTTCCTTCTTGCTGTCCTCAGCCAGGTTGTTCAGGATCTCCAAACCCTAGTTTCTCCCTTATATTTGCTGTATAAATTAATTTGGTGACAATGAATACATTGACGGTACTAAATCACCCCATTCACCTCATGTTCCCTAGTGAAGTTCATTTGTGCCACCTTTTTTGGTAACTGCCTTTCGGGATGTCATGTGATTTTGTTGCTATGATGAGAGAGATCTATTTTCTAATTATATCTACAAGAATGCTAATGGTGTTACATGTGCATTATTTTTCTAACTAGCCATGGTAGGAAAATTTTATATGCATCCTAATAGTTTTTGTAGTTGATTTGCTTGAATTCATTAGGAAAAAATTATTACCTGCATTTAATAATTACTTTTGAATGAATTAATACAATAGTTTCAAAGTATAGTATACTTTAAAATATAATACTCAAGAAGTATACTTTCGAAGCTTAGTGCCAGTTCTATGTAAATCAAATTTCTCCATTCTTTTTTTCCTTTTTTAATTTTTTATTGGTTCTCCATTCTTAAAAGCATTTTTTTCACCCATATCCCAGTTTTGTTATTGTCTCTAGGTAATTTTAATAGGAATGTATAAGTTGCATATTATGCAAGTTATGACTGAGAGTATAATTCTGTTTTTGTCTTAAGAATTCAATAAATATTGATTCATTATCTTTTGCTATCTCAGGTTTCATTGGATGCCTTACTACCTTATAAGTTCCATAAAGGCAAGAATCCATTGTGTCCAATATTAAAGCATAAAGCAAAGTAAGAGGGACATCATTGGCAGTTTCATTAATCAGATTTATTTTTTCATACTGCTATTATATTTAACCCTAGTATCTCAATTGCTCACACTAACAAGTTTATATCCTGATCACATTATGTGTTGATGCAGGTAGGCCAAGTTCCCCTCCACAGTTGTAGCTCCTTTTTTTATAATTCTACAACAGTTTATTAAGATCAGGATTTTATTTTATCATTTTTAAATAACCTTGGACAAATATATAATTCTTTATCATTTATCTTTGTGGATATACTGGGGATTTAGCCGTGTTTTACCTCTGAGTTGGACCTCCAACCCAATTTTTAAAAAATTTTTATTGGTGCATTATAGTCCTACATCTTAATGGAGTACACGATGGTAAAGGCATACATGCACACATCACTCAGCCCTCCTTTTACATCATTCATATCCCAGAATCCTTGCTCTCAAAGAGCATATCCTGTCTGCAATACTTATCTCCCACAGAATGTAAAGAACAATAGCAGAACTATGTGTCAAACTCACTCTTAAATCTTCTCAATCAGTTCTGGCACACATGATCATTGCTCATAATCCATTGGTCAAGAAACAGCATATGCCTAACCCTTATAACAGTGGAGAGGCATACTCCTCTACAAGGAAGCACTTTGAGTATTATGGTTTGGATCTGAACTGTCCCCCAAAGTCTCATGTGTTGAAGGTTTGGTCATCAAGACACCATTGTTCAGAGCTTTTGAGAAGTGAGTATCATGAGGGCTCTCACCTTCTCCTTAACAGATCCACTGAGAGCTGAATGGAAGTATCAGAAACTGGGAGGAGGAAGTAGTTCTCTGTTTCACTATTTTCTCTCCTCTCTCTCTCTCTCTCTCTCTCTTGCTCCCTCTCTCTTTCCATTCTTCCTGGCTGCCTTGAACTTTCCTCCATTACACCCTTCTTCCATGATGTTCTGACTCCTCCTTGGTCCAAAATAATGAAACCAGGCAGCCATAGACTGAAATTTCTGAAATTTCATGAGCTAAAATAAACCTCTCCTCTTCTAAGTCACTTTTCTCAGGTATTTTTTACAGTGACAAAAAAAATACAGCATGTTACCTGGCCACAATCAAGGGCATATTAATCCTCTCATAGGTAGGGCACCAAACTAGGAACAATTATACAATCCACCACAGTGCTCAGCAAATACTTACTGAATAAATCAATGATTGCTCACTTTTCTATGTGGAGGCTTTTAGTTATTCCTAAAATTCTAAAAAAACTGTTAGACTGCATCTAGGAGTGAGTGTCTATTCATTCAGCTATTTTGGGCCTTAGTGGATATTTTCTTACCAATGTATTTGTGTTATTGAAAGTATTCCAATTGTTTTTCATCCTAGAAAAATATATGTCTATCTTTTCCCCTCTTATTTTAGCTCTTACCATCCTCACTTTCTTCTGTGGGTCTCGATATCAGCACAGTTTATATCTTGCATCTTTTCTACGTGTCACTTTTCTTACAAAGTTTTCATATCTTTGTTTCTTTTTCTCTTAGCTCCAGGAATATTTCTCTACCAGCTACCAGGCTTTTAAATCTATTTTCTGTGAGGAGCATCATTGTTCATTGTTTTATATAAGAGACTTATTTAATTTTTATTTATGATTATCTTACCTTGGGAGGGTCAGGGAAAAACAAACCATGTGTCAGAGAATATAGGACATTTTTCAGTAGATTATTGTATGCTTTTCCCCTCAAGGAGAAACTAAAATAAAACTTACATAACCATATTTGTGTTAGATATTAAGTGTGTTTTAGTTTGAAGTGTGTAATAAATCAGTGAGCTCTGGCTAGGTATGTGTTTTTATTTTTATTATAAGTAGGGAGCCCAGTAATCCCATTTTGCTCTCTTTCCTAGCACAATTATTAATAGCACTTATTTCACTCTCAGAAAGAACCTGGTTTGAAAAATAAATTATACAATAACCCCAATCAGTTAACTTGTGTCCCCTTATGAAAACAAAGAAGTGAAGAATAATTAGATCCACTTCTGTGCATACTCTTAGGAGGATGTAAGCCACTGAAAAACAATCCCCCACTTCCAGTTTTACATTATTGAGGAGAATGAACCAATGCAAATCTGGACCTGTTTTGTTGAACAAGAGCAGAGAAGGGAAATGGGACAAAAGGGCTGAGCTGTAGACAAATAATAGTATTGCTGCATTTGATTAATATATCCACACTTCCCTGGTCTCTGTAAACAATAAAAAGCAAAGTTCCCATGGAACAGATCCATGGTCAAGCCTTATTTACTATTAAAGGAAGTATTTGCCTTCTGCGGTATTCTCCTGAACAGGGACTGGAGGGCATCTTCCTTCTGTGTTCACAGACCCAATGGTTGGAACTCATTTTCTTTTGGTAACTTTGCATTTTATCTGAGTCCCATCTGGATAGCTTTTTGGAAGGGCTCCTTGGAAACTGAATAGAGCCAATAAACTGTGCAGCTTAGTCCATAAGTCATTTTCCAGCATCCTTCTTTAAGGATATTTTTTAATTTTTTTTTTGTTCAAATTAAGGTATTCTCAATTTTCATCACTGTTATGAATAGAGAGCGAAACTTCTGTATACACACATTTTGGTGAAGGTTTTGATATATTTATTAATTCTTATATGTAGTAGTACCATTAAAGGCTCAAATATAATAATATTCAAATATTTAGGAAAAGATTGTGAGGGAAAAAGAAAGATCAACTATACTTGGTACTCATTTGAGGGATAGTATGAGAGTATTTTAATGTTTTCAAGCAGAAGGAGCCATGTTCAGGCAGAAATAGCATTTGGAGCTAAAAATTCTGTCTAACTCTTGGATCATCCATCCTTTCCCCAAACATTCCAGCTAATCAAGCATAAGAAAGCCCACTGCAGCAGAAACCCCAGCCACCAAATAGCCCAGTGTCCCCATGACCAATTTAGCTCATCATTCACATCCCAGGCCCTTTGAGGTGCTGCCTGAGGCCTCCCATTATACAGAGCTTGTTGGAAACTCTAACATGACCATAATTCTACCCCTGCATGCCCACAAACACGCATGCACACACGGGCGCACACACACACACACACACACACACACACACACACACACACACCATGTGGCAATCGCCAATAACCAGTTCTCATTTCCACACCCAATTAATGACATAATCAAGAAGAAATTAGAGTATTTTGTTGCTTTTGTTTTCCAGAAGTCTTTCTTTTCTTTTGCTTCCTAGGTAGGCTACTCTTCCCTATGGAGAAATGGGAACTAATAAGCTCTTTTACAACATTCTTCTCTCTATATCAATTTCTCTCCCCAAATCCTTGAAGCTTTAGAATCACCATCTGCTGATTCCTAGCCATGACCAAGAAATTTCTTCATTATTAGATTATATCCATGAAGATTTGGAAAACTAGGAGAATTAGTCTTAAATTGGAATTAGATGGATCCTGGAATATAAGTTGGAAGAAGATAATTATTATGTTACAGTGTACTTAAAATCATGTCCAATCCATTACACTACGCAGATATCTTGATAGACTCCAAAAAAACCAGTAGGAAACTGTTATATGCACTGGCAAAGTGGACCCCCATCTGAGCACTTCAGCAAATACTTTTCCCTCTATACATAGATTCCCAAACTTACTGGCTTACCACCTGATTTTTAGAAAAAATAAGGTACTCAGAACTCCCATGAGCATGTCCACTGCCCTTTATTTTTATTCAGTGTCCCCCAATTGCACCTACTACTGCTCCCCCGCCATTTCTCAGTGTTTGCCTGGGTGAATATTACTCACTTTAGGAATCTGTAGGTCTCCCTGTTATCTTCAAGATCACCAACAATTAAATCATTATGTGATCTGCTAGTAGGGAACATCAAACAATTGAGTTGGCTTTTCCAAGATGATATTACTGGGTACTCCTCTTAGTCTTTCCTGGCTTTGTAGCCCAACTGTTCTTTTATTTAATGTACTGAAGCTACATACCCTATTTGTTGAAATTTATGCTCTAAGAAACTCATTAGTGTTACAACCCCTTTCTCAGCTTGTGATCCAAAACTGGGCTCATTGTCAATAAGGTTTACATTATTATTATCACTATACTCCTGGAGCTTTATGCATGTAGATAATTCTTACCCTGTTGCTGCTGTGTAGTTGGAGGAAGTTAATTTAAGGGTGAGGGGTAGAGGCAGAGTGTGATTATTAGTGGCCACTGCTTTTGTTTCTAATTCTGTTTAACAACTAAAAAAATGCTGACAACTTAAAAGCTCCAACGGAGCAGCAATTTGCAAGGAAAAAAAAAAGAATGTGTGAGTTTACTGGAATTATTTTTAACTTGGAGCTCCGCCTACACACACCTGCTAAAACTGTGGACAGGATGGAAGACTTGTGCTGATAGTTCCTGGGCTGAAAGACCTCAAAGGAACTGAAGAAAAACTTAAGGGATCCAGAATCCTCTTCAGGGAATTGCATAGTCTGAGAAAATGTTTCATCCACATATCTTTCCTCTGTTTTGAACATTCAAGCAATCAGAAGAAAACCAAACCACTGATTTAAGTTTCCAGGAGAAAGCACAAATGTGTACATCTTCTGATCAAACCTCTCCCACCTGAAAAGATCCAGAAATCATAAGTAGTGAAGATACTAAGAGGACATCAACTTTATTTACACTAGTTGGCAACCAAGTAGCAGAAGGGTTAGGAGTAGGACTAAGGTATTTTAATTCCTAATCCCATGTTCTCAGTGTGTGTGTGTGTGTGTGTGTGTGTGTGTGTGTGTGTGTGTTACTGGGGATTGAGCCCAGGAGCATTTTACCTCTGAGCTATACCCTCCCCAGCCATATTTATTTGTTTTTTGTTTGTTTGTTTTGAAGCAGGTTCTAAGTTGCTGAAGCTGGCTGCAAAACAGAGATCCTCCTGTCTCAGCCTCCCAAATACCAGGATCACAGGCATGCACCATCATGCCTGGCTCCATGTCGTCATTATAAGACATACTTTTCCACATAATCTATCATCAGAGGTGTCTGTCCATGATGGTCTTGCCAAGCAAGTGAGAATCATAATAATCGTATTTAATTTCCAATTCACCTGTGCTAAGCACCTGAGCCCCACTGCTCACCAAGGAGGAATTGTTCAAGCTTTCAGGCCCACCTTCCCCTCTCCTAACCTGCACCTGCTCTTCTCCTTCAGGTCTTCGACATTTGGGGCTGACTCCTGTGATGGCTTTGAGGTTCACTTCCACCCTCCCCTTCTTTCCCTTGTCCGATTCTACAGAGAGTCCCCTGGATTACCGTAGACCAGCTTACAATTTTTTACTTTGCAATGGTGCAAAAGCGATATGCATTTGGTAGAAGCCACTTTTTGAATCTTGATATTTGATCATTTTCTGAAATAGTGACATGCAGTAGGGTACTCTCACGATGCTGGGAGGTAACAGCAAGTTGCAACCTCCAGTTACCACACTGTTGCAAGGGTCAGTAGAGGACACCCAGCAGTGTACCCGCTGCTAAGATAAGATGTTTGGTAGTCTGGGTGTATTAAATGCACTTTCAACTTGCAATATTTTAACCTTACAGTGAGCCTATTGGGATGCAACCACACCATAGGTTAAGGAACCTCTATATTTCCAACAAGTACATCTGGCTCTTGAGTGATCTGAATCACTCCTTTTGTGAATGACCTCTTCTGGATTCTCATTATTTAGAGAATTCCATCAAAACCTCTTAGCACACTTCTTGTGGTCTGAACCCCAAAATTTATCATGTCTCATGATTTCTCTATACCAACAATCTACACCTGGCAATGGGGCTTATATGGCTTTTACGGGAGGGAGAGCCATGGGTCCTTCCAGTACCTGAGATCTCAATATACTTCATGTGTCATACATCATACCACTATCTGAAATACTATGCATTTCCCTTCAAATTATCACAGTTTGAAGTGTATGAAGAAAACAATAGTTGGATTCAGTATATTTGTTAACTCATTTTGTCATATTCTATAATTCTATAATTTACTTCTCCAGTTCCTCTAGACTATTAGTTCCTGGAGAACAAGCACCTTCATCACGAACCTTCCTGGAGAGAAATCGCCACACCATTCTGTCGCTTCCATTCTACTTTGCTTTTGATGTTACCCATCAAGTTTTTCAGGACATCCTGTGTGACCTAGATGCCACATTTTCTTATCACAAAGGAAAAAATCATGATCACCATTACAATAAAGCTCTGGTTCATGCCCATCTACCCTCATTAGTCTTTTTATCTGAAATATATCTGAGATTATAATCCTGGGATCCATACCTCATGGCTATTACTCCTCCATTTTTTAAGACTGAAATACCTCCTGCCCAGAGGGGTAAATATTAAAACTTCAAACATAAAGGTTTGGAGCAAACCAACAACAAATATAACAGAGTAGGATTGGTGCAAGGGGAAAGTCAACGTAAAGATCTGTTTTTGATCCCAAGGGTCCCTGGGATTCAACAGAATTTCCTCCCTCATGAAGAACCTAGAATAAACTCAGTCCCAGACACTGGCCAAGGCCTCTCAGAGGGTACACCCATCATTGGCAGCTGAATACAAGCCCAAGAAACAAAGTCTGTCTTTTGAATTGGATCATGTTCCTACCCAGGCTCTACCCAAATTATAATTCCAGATGTTTCAGGAACAGCACACCAATCCTCTCTTTTTCAGTCTAGCCAATGAGTTTCCTGAGACTTCTACCCAGTGAGACTTTCAGAAGTAAAGAAAATAGCACCCAGGAGGAAACCAACAAACACCAGACAATAACCTAAGGCGTTATTGAACTAAAGGAATTTTTTCTGGACCACATTGACCACGAACCTTCAATAATTAGAGAACAATTAAGTCAGGGTAAGACTGATTACAGAGTAAAGGGCAAAGTGTGTGCAGCTACAGTCCCAAATCTAAGTCAAGGATATCTTTGGCTTAACCCTTACCCATAGTTGCTCCCCACAGAATAATTAATTGACCTCACGTAAATATGAGCTATAAATGAAAAGAGACCAGCTTCAGACCTACATATTTTATAAAAATGAGATGTTGGCTAAAGGATGCATAATTATAGTTAGGGAGGAGGAATACATTTCAAGGGATCTATTTTATAACAAGTTGACTACAATTGATGATGATATATTGTTTTTCTAAAAATTCAAAGAGGGTAGAAATTACATGCTCTCACCACACACAAAAAGAATCACTACTTGAAGTGATTCATTTATTAGTGAGGTAGATTCAGTCATTGCTCAATATATATATACTTCAAAACATCATGCCACATATGATAAAAACACACAGTATTATCTATAAACTTGAAAAAATATATAATCAAATAAAAAGTGTGTTATAAAAAATAAAAATCTACACACAAAAGCAGTACGAATCTCACCAATTAATGTTGAACAAAATAATCTAGACACAAACATGGAATTTATTGTGCATGGTTCCATGTATAAAACTGATGAGTATAAAAGGAAGACAGAGTTTAGTAAAATATAATTTGGTGGTAATATTAAAAAACTACAATAAAAGTGAATGCTGGGGTACACAGGATGACACAGTTGTCATCCTTAGGGACGGGTCACAGGGGATCATAGGGCCTAGCAGAGTTCTATTTATTTAAGTGGTGATTACATAAGTTTTTGCTTCAGAATAATTCAAAGACCTGTACTTTCAGATTCTATGCATTTTATGTGTTATAATTCCTAACAAAATATCTTCAAATTAAAACACTTTTTTTTGGTGGTATTGGGGATGGAACCCTTTTACCTCCAGGCTACACTCCCAGACCTATTTTTATATTTTTTTTAATTTGGAAACAGAGTCTCTTAAGACAGCGAGGTTGACTTCGAACCTGTGCGATCCTCCTATCTCCGCCTCCCAAGTGTGGAGATTACAAGAGTGTGCCACCATGCCCAGCTAAAAACACATTTATTCACAGAGACATTTACTTTTTTTCAGTACTGTGAATTTAACCCAGAGGCATCTACCTCTGAGCTACACTCCAGCCCTGTTTTTTATTCTTTTAGTGAGTTAGTTAGTTAATTAGTTTGTTTGTTTATTTGTTTGTTTGTTTGTTTTGCGGTACTGGGGATGGAACCCAGGGGTATTCTACCTCAGAGCTCCAGCTCCAGCCCCATTGTTTATTCTTTATTTTGAAACCAGGTCTCACTGAGTTGCAAAGGGCTTCACTAAGTAGTATCTGAGGCTGTCAGTGAACTGCAATCCTCTGTTTTAGCCTCCCAAATGCTGGGATTACAAGCGTGTACCACCACGCCCAGCTTATTCTTTATTTTGAAACAGGGTCTCACTAAGATATGGAGGGCCTCACTAAGTAGTTGAGGCTGGCTATAAATCTACAATCCTCCTGTCTCAGCTTCCCAAATACTAGGATTACAAGTATATTAGCCATGCCTGGCTATGACTTTTTTTAGTCTAAAAGAAGAAACTAAAAAGAAAGAAGAAGAGAAAAACAACACAAGATTTTGTAAAGGAAGCATAAGATCAGCAAAAGAGTTTATTCAATTGATTCTTCAGCATCTCAAAAAATTGACACAAAACTTCATTTTTACAAAAACTTTAAGGAGAAAACTAAAGATTCCAAAATCTTCAAAAGATATTTTAAGATAATAGAAGTTGTAAAGTGCACTGACAAAAGTCAGGTAGAAATACTAAAAAAATGAAAATGCAAAAAAAATGATATCACATATACTAAAGTCATATTAGACAAAGAAAAATATTAAATATGTATATTAATAGAAAGACTACCAAATTCCTGACTAATATCACCCAAAGAGTAATATCACCTTGACTAGTAATCACCCAAAGAGTAAGAAAAAGAACATAAATATTTAGATAACTTTTAAGGGGATGATAAAAAGCAAAGAAGAATTTATCTATGTGTAGATAAATAGATAGATAGATAGATCCAAATTGCATCCTTAGCCCTTTCTATTTTTTTTCTTGAAACCAGATCTTGCTTAGTTGTTGAACTTCTTGCTAAGTTGCTAAGGCTGGCCTCAACTTGTGATCCGCCTGTCACAGCCTCCCAAGTACTTGAATTACAGGCATGTTCCATCACATCCAACTGTGTGTGTGTGTGTGTGTGTGTGTGTGTGTGTGTGTGTGTGTGTATGATTCAGAGAAAGAAAATAAAAAGGAACACAAAGTACAGTTAAAATAATAGAAGTAAACTTGCCTGGGATAAAGAAATACTATGTCCTCTAGTGGTAGAATAAATTGACGATGGAATATTCATAACAAAATTCTATCCTGATGAAGTTACTGGACAATAAAAATAAAAATAAATTAGAACTTCAGGCTTCTGTTTTTGACAGTGGTAATCTAGGTATCTCAGGACAATTTTACCAAGTGGGAACTCAAAAATTAAATGAGGAAGAAAGAAAATCTCAACAAATCTCAAGAGAAACAAGACACAGTTAAAACAATTTACAGGAATTTAAAATAATAGAGTTTCAGCAGGGCGTGGTGACACACACTTGTAATCCCCAGCATTCAGGAGGCTGAGACGGGAAGATCGCGGTTCGCAGACAGCCTCAGCTACTTAGTGAGGCCTTCTGCAACTCAGTGAGACCCAGTTTCAAAATAAAGAATAAAACGTCGGGTGTGGTGGCACATGCTTGTAATCCCCGTGCTTGGGAGGCAGAGACAGGAGGATCACACTGGTTCGAAGCCAGCCGCACTGGCTTAAGAGACCCTGTTTCAAAAATATAAAATAGGTCTGGGAGTGTAGCCCGGAGGTAGAAGGGCTTCCAGGAACCCCAGTACCACCAAATAAATAAATAAAGGAAGGAAGGAAGGAAGGAAGGAAGGAAGGGAAAGAAAATAGGGCAGGGGGTGTAGTACGGAGGTAGAATGCCCCTGGGCTCCATCCCCAGACCCACAAAAAATAATAATAAAATAAGAGAGTTTCCAAACATGAGCTTGAAAATCATCATCTTTATGTATCTTTACCTTATTAAATAAGATAAAGCACAAAACTGAGCATTTTGAAAGAGTTTGAAAGTATAAAGCAGAACTAAGTCATTATTCTTGAACTGGAAATCCAATTAGCTAAAACAAGAATAATAAGTATAGATTTAGATACTAGTGAAAATAGAATTAGTGAACTAGAAGCAAATTCAGAAGAAAATATCAAAAGTGAAGCATGGAGAGATAAAAAGATGAAAATGTTAGGAAAAAAGTGACAAAGTCTGACAGAAGGGTGCCAAGACATCCTGCTGCCTCAGCATCTATGTGTTGAGACCCCACTCCACATAGTTAATTGGCAAAGAAGCCCCGAGAAGGAGGTATCGTCTCTGGCCAAAGTACCCCCCACTTTTAGATACCCTTCACTATTATTCCTTTTAACTTTCTACACGAATTGCTCCAGTGATGTGAAATCAGGACTATAAAAAAAGAAACTGAGTCCATGGAAATAAACTCTCTAATAATTTGTCTAAACGTCCTTGGCTTTGCTCAATAGTAATGAAAAAACTGGCCAGAACTCAGATGCTGTGATAAACATTCCAGCTGCAGCAATCACTAGGTTAAGCCATTAACTCCGGTAACCGGTAGCTCAGTTTAAGGTAACTGTTTATCCTTGAGATCCTGCCTAGAGACAGAGAAGATAAAACCTTGTGTGTGACCTTAAAGCAATTTGACTGATAAACAGCTTAGTTGCCAAAATACAATAGAGCCAAGGAGAAAGATTGTTGACCTTTACGCCCAGTATGAGCGTTCCTGAGACAGGGAGAATGCCGCATGGCTAGAAATGAAAATGACAAAATAAAGGACAGATATTCTAAATATATATGTATGAAAGAAAGGAAATACCGTAAGAGTAAGAAAAGCATTTTTGCATGAAGAAGAACTTATCATAAGAAAGTCCCAACTGGGAAAGAAAGGAATTAGAAAGTTAGAAGCAGGTTGCAGAGGGTTTGTGACAGGGAAATGGATTATTAAAGATGAGTAGGCTTCTAATAGGCTTGTTGTCTAAAGAAGAGTGCTCAGCAGTTAAGGAAATACATCTGACAATTAAATCCAAGAACTTCATGGTGTTGTTTGTGGTGTTTTGTCTGCCAAACTGTGTTGTGAGTTTGCTTAAGCTTTCAGATTTAGAAAGTAAAATGCCAACACCTGAAGAAACCCTATCACATCCACCTGAATCACCACATCTCCTCACACTTGCTATATGGACTGAGCACAAAAGATGGAAAGTTCCAAGAAAATTAAAGAAGATTCCCGGAGAAGCCTCCAAGCCTTGGGCATGCCCGTTTTCTCTGGAAGATTGCCCTTTGGAACTGCTTGTCTGCAAAATCAGGGAGGAGATCCGGAGTTAATCTCTTGAAAGCCAAAAGCCAGCTGAAAACCGGACTAGTTTTTTTTTACCTTTGTTTACGTGTCATTCACTATTGTTTCACAGTGATTGCATTCACTTCTTTTTCTCTTATCATTAACTTTACTGGTGAAGGGTATAAATTTTTCAGGGTTCTTGTAATAAAGTGTCATTGGCTCAAGAAGCCTTTGTCCATCTCAGGTTCTTTCCAAAGCGTCGTACCTAAAAACTTAAGGAATTCATAGAGGGGAAAGAATCGCTGCAGATAAGTTTCTGCAGAACTCCACCTGCCTTTTGCCCCATCTTTCTGAGGATTTGACCGGGAGCTGACAATAACGACCCAACTGAGATTAGTCGGCAACAAAGGGGATCTCAGAAAGAGAGGTTGTAGAGAATTGTACAGAATCAAAACCCGAAGAGATTGTGGTCAAGAATTCTTCAAACCTGATGAAAAAAAGCCTCAAACTATAGGTTCAAGGAATCTAATCAAAATGATTTTTATAAAAAAATTAAACAATTACAAACTTTGTGATAAAATGTATAAAAACCATATAAAACAGGAAGTGTTTGAAAGAACGTATGGTCCCATGTAGGTTAATGTTGCGCCCTACGCAGTGTTTGGTTCAGATCCCAGAACAAAGATGGCACAAGCACCTATGAAGAGGCTGATTATATAATTGAAGTCTTTAGGGGAAAGCAAAGGAAGTGCCCTGAGCAAGTCTCAGGTGAACACTGGCCTGGGATTTTATTGTGGCTAGGGATGAGTCACGGTGAGAGGCTCCTTCATGTGGGCAGGGACTCTTGTGGTTTGAATCTTCTGTTGGTGTCAAAGGAGGATACACCTAAGTATTCATATCAACTTGTCCAAATGTGGGGCATAAAGTAAAGAGAGGAAAGGGAGGCTTAAAAGAGTCAACAAACATTTTTTAAGAAATGGAGTGAGACTCCACATCACAAAGAGCAGTGATCAGATTGCAGGTGGTAACTTCTCATGAGAAGCAATGGAACGAGAAGACAACAAATGCAGAGGAAGCATTCAAAGGTTGTAGTATCACTCAAGGATCTACCACTCAGCAAAAATATTCTCAGTGAATGAAGGTGACGCAGAAGCACACAAAATTGAGGGAATTCATCAATAGCATATGCAGAGAACATTTAAGAAAATATCAAAGGATGTTCTTCAGACAGAAAGAAAAATGTCCCACAAGGAAGCTTGGAGACAAGGAAGAAATAAAAAGCAACAGAGAACTAAACTCATGTGTTGATCTAAATGCAGATTTTCTATACAAATAGTATTAATCATATTTTAGATTGTTTAAAATATATAGAGAAACCCAGTGCAAGTGGCTCACACCTGTAATCCTTGGGAGGCTGAGACGAAGGCTCAAGAATTTAGTAAGACCCTGTTTCAATGTTAAGAATAAAAAGGGATGGGGGTGTGCCTCAGAGGTAGAATTTTTCAATCCTCAGGACCAAAAAATTAACAAATAGAACATAGGATTAAAATTACAACAATAATTTTAATTGAAAATGTTGAGTTAAAATTGTTACCATTGTCCTTTTGGGAAACGGTTAAAATTTCCTAGTGACATTACACTTTGATAAATCAAGAATACGTGTTGTAATATCTATAGGCCCCACTAAAATGCATTCATTAAAAAAGAAAATAATCAAACGAATATCAAGACAGAAAGATAAAGTAATATACAAATATGTGTGTGCATGGATTGGGGAGTATTTTTGTTTGTTTGTTTGTTTGGTTGGTTGGTTGTTTGGTTGGTTGGTTGGTTTGGTGATACTGGGGATGAAACCCTTCTATCTCCGGGCTACACTCCCAGACCTATTTTATATTTTATTTGGAAACAGGGTCTCTTAAGCCACTGAGGCTGGCTTCGAACATGCACAATCCTCCTGTCTCCACCTCCCAAGCAAGAGGATTACAAGCATGCGCCACCGTGCTGGCTTGGGGAGTGTTTGGGGTGAGATTCTTAGAGATCTTGGTTTATCTTTAGCAACATTTAATAGCAGTAGGTTACACTGAGCTATTCATAAAGTTCCATGTAAACAAAGGTGTGACTTATAAAGTGTATACCTCACCAAGTCATTTTTCAAAGACAAATGAAGCTTAAGAAATATTCTGGGGCTTCCAGGAAGATGGCGATGGAGAAAAAGCAGCGTTTACGAGTCCTGCGAACACTCGATCTCTATTGCCACAAAATCAGTGCTTTTCATAGCCAGAAAACACTATCAGCAGAGAAATAAAAAATGTAAACACAAGGGACAGAGAAAAAGAAGACTAGAAGACTAACCAGAGACCAGAAAAGAAACCAGCCCGCATTGCGGAGCCACACTGGCACCATCATGCCTCACAGCACCAGGCTCCAGAGAGGAAAAGTAAACAAGGATCTGAAGTGAGCAGCTGCGGATCATTTGGGTGTAATTCAGCAGTTCTTTCAGAGCAAAGAACATCTAAAACTCCCAGTTTCCAAATTCATCACGCCTTCCAACGACTCAGAACAGAGCTCAAAACCAGAAAAGAAATACACATGCCTCACGGCTGAGGGCATGGCAGCACCACCATATTTATTGCCAGCAGCAGCAGCAGCGAGTTCACCACACCCGTGATGGCCCCACATCAGCACGCACAATAACTGTAAGTGAAATTGCGAACCCTACAGGAGAAATGCCAGCACTGTACCCCCAGGGATTTGCGCAGCTCTGATAATCTCCCTGGGTCTGAGATTTTGCAGTCCAACCCCGTGAAGGAGTAGTGGTGGCAGAGATACCACACCCTAGTTGTAGCTCCCCATGGGAAAACACACAGCCTGGCACACCCCCCCCCATCTCACACAGCCTCGATTAACTCCCTGGGTCTGAGACTGTACAATACAACCCAGTGAAGGAGTAGTGGCAGCCGAGATTACAACAAACTCCAGATCCATAGTACCCTAAGTGAAGTCGTGGTGACCTGAGGAAGAACCCAGAGGAGGCACAAACTTCTGAAATCATGAAAAAGAGGAATAACAATAGAGCAATGAACACCCACAACCCCATAATATCAGAACCTGATAACACAGAAATTCAGAGATCTCCAGAAGATCAAATCAGGAATAAAACTGTAGAAATAATACAGAACTTTGAAAAAGAATTTAGAGAGAGTCTAAAAGAAATAAAGGATGCAATCATGAAGTAAAGGCATCAATTCAAACTATAAACAATTGATTAGACCACATGGAGAATAGAATCTCGCTCCTAAAAGATGATCACTCCAAAAACGAATGCATAATTTATAACTTAGAAAAAAAATCAGACAGCAGGAATCTGATATTGAAGAAATATGGGCCCATTTAAAGAGAGCTAACCTAAGAATAATCAAAATAGAGGAGGGAAAAGAAGGTGAAACCAAAGGGATCAATAATCTCTTCAAAGAAATAATAGCAGAAAATTTTCCAAACATAGAGCAAGAGACCGATACACAGGTCCAGGAAACTTATAGAACTCCCTTTAGACAGGATCAGAGAAAAGGTTCCCCATACCACCTAATTGTCAAAATGACCAATGTAGAAGCCAAGCAGAGAATCTTAAAAACAACAAAAACAAAAGGCCAAGTGACATTCAGAGGCAAACCCATTAGAATCACTCCAGACTTCCCAAACCAAGTCATGAAAGCCAGAAAGGCTTGGAGTAACATATTCCAAGCTCTGAAAAAAAACAACTTCCAGCCAAAAATTTCCTACCCAGCAAAACAATCAAATTAGATGGGGAAATTAGAAGCTTCCATGACAAACAGAAACTGAAGGAATTTATGTCTTCAAAACCAGTGCTAGAGAAAATACTCAAAGAGATTAACTACAAAGAAGAAATAGGTAATACACACTAGAACCAGAGAAACAAGATTTTCCATCCAGCAGACAACTAAGCAAAGAATAATACACAGTATTTGAAACAGAAATAAAATCTTAACATTATAGGAATTAAAAGTTATCTCTCAATAATCACACTGAATGTAAATGGCCTAAACTTCCCAAAAAAAAGACATAAAGTGGCAAAATGGATTAAAAACCAGAATCCATCTATCTGCTGCTTACAAGAAACACACTTTACAAGTAAAGATAGTAACAAACTCAAGGTAAAGAGCTCGAGCAAGGAAATTCATGCTAAGTAGCCATCCTAGCAAATGTGAAGTAGTATTTCACTATAGTTTTTATTCGTATTTCCTTAATGATTAGCTATATTATGATAATGAGGAGTGATATTCATGTGTTTATTGGTCATATAAAAATCTTTGAAGATTCATTATCTATTTTAGTCTTTTACCTATTTCTAAATTTATTGTTTGCTTTTATTGTTGCTAATTTTTAGGATTTATATTTGGAATAATAATATACCTTCAGATATAGCATTTGGAAATATTTTAACCTTTTCTATCAATAACTTTTAATTCAGTTTACATTGTCCTTGGATGTACAATATTTTTCTATTTTTTATGAAGTTTGTTTATTCTTTTGTTGCCTGTGCCTTTGGAATCATATCCAAGAAATTACTGCCAATTTTAATGTTGTGAAGTTTTATGACCCTGGTTTTCTTCTAAAAGTTTATAATCTTAAGATTTACATTTAGGTCTTTTATCTATTTTGAGTTAGTATTTATATATGGTGTTAGGTAAGGGCCCAATTTTATTCTTTTCCATGTAGTTATTATTTTTCAACAATATTTAGTGAAAAGATTATTATTTCCTTCACCAAATGTTCTTAGAAACCTTGTCAAAAATAACTTGACCATATATGGAAGAAAAAAAACACATATCAAAGTTAATCAGGAAGCCAAGCATGGGAAGGAGGGAGGGGAAAGGGAGGGCTAGGGATTGGGTAGGTACTGATTGGGTGACGTGTGCGTGTATATCTCCACAAGTTTTTTTTATCCCATTAAGATGTATGACTACAATGCAACAATAAAAATTTATTTAACAAAAAAAGAAATATTCTGAAATATGCAAGAACTCAGGAAATCCCATACCTGTGAGCCCTTCATGAAAACTGTAATTAGAATAATATATATAAAGCAATAAATTAAAATACAGAAATGAAATGGAAATGCCAGTGCGAATGAAATTCTAATGATCTGTTTAAAATAGAATAAAAGTGGCAGCTGTCAGAATTAAAGTTGGGAGAAAAATCTTCAAATATAAAACTTAACAACAACATTAAAATATTGAGATAATAGAATTAGAAGTATTAAGGAGAGATGGTGAAAAAAGTATGTTTGATATTTTTTACATTTTATAACAAAGATTTTCAAAGGTATAGTGTCAAATTTTGTGGTTCAATTTTTTTTAAAAAAATACTCCTAAAGGACTAATATATTTTTTGATAAAGAAATACCTCCCTTAAGGGAAGTCAATTCAAATACAACTAATGTTGCATTCTTTAAAGGAATTTTTCTAAAGCCCTGCCTACTCAGTTGCAATAAGTATTTTCATTGCTGTAATCAAAAACACTTGATGGTCGCAACTTAGAGGAAGGAAGCTTTATTTGCTCATGAGTTCTGGAGATTTCAGTGGCTCAGTCCATGTTAGGCCAGGTGAAGCCCATGGTGCGCAGGACATGGCATGGAGAGCAGTCTTTATGAAAGCACAAGGTCTTTGCGCTCGCATTGGGAAGACTAGAAGCAAGAGAAAGAGAGCTAGGGACAAGTAACCATTTAAAGTTTCCAGAAGCGCATTCCAGGGATCCTGCTTCAGCAAAAAAGCCTCATCTTCAATATGGCTTCCTTTTCTATGTGAGGTCCAGGGTGACATTCTAAATGCAAATCATAGTATCTACATACATGGCTATCTATGTGCATGCCAAGAGAGATGTGTGAAGTAATTTTTAATCAGAGCTTTATTGATATTTTCAGCTTTGTTTATATCGCTAGGAAGTGGAATTCGGAAAGATATTTATCTTTCTGGCTTTTCTCTATGGCTTCAATGTTTTATGATGAGCAAGTAGCATTAATTTAAACAATAAAAATCATTTTTACAAGATAAAGATCAACAACAAAATGAAAGAAGTATTTACAACATATGGCAAGCAATGGTTAATACACAGTGATTTAAATATGAACAGGAAAAAAGCAAACCAACCACAAGAGAATATGGGCAAATGACATGAAAATTCATTTCACTAAGGAAAAAGTCTATAAACAAATGAACAAAACTCTCTTATTAAATTATTAAAGCACAAAAATTAAAAAACAGAAGTAGCCGCTGAATATGATGGGGCATGCCTGTGATTCCCAGTACTTGAGATGCTAAGACAGGAGGATCACAAGTTTGAAGCCACCTCAGCAACTGAGCAAGACCCTTTCAAAATAAACAATAAAATGGTCTAGGGGTATAGCTAAGAGGTAGATTTCACTTGCATTCAATCTCCATAACCACAGAAAAACATAAGTAGCATGAACACATTAATCAGTTTGCTAAAAAATGGAAACATTATCAGTCTGCTCTAGGGGAGAGTGGGAAAAAGTCTGACTTGTATGTGATTGAGGTTTAAATCCTAGCCCTTTGCCTTTACACTCTACAGGCATATAATTTGGAGAAGTGTGTTGTGCATTTTTAAATATAGTGAGCTTTAAACAAAATCAGGACATTCATGTGATATTATTTGGGGCACTAAAGATCCATGCAGAGAAACCCATTGTTAGGCTCCAGTTCTCTTCCAAAACACTCAGTCTTGTCTTTTATCTCATGTTCCTTGAATGAGTTTGTGCTAGTTTACAGTGGTTTTCAAAGTAATTTTATTACCTTTAATCAACAAAAACAACCAGCATTTTCATATGCTACCTGTGGGAGTACAAAGCGGTGTAATCATTTTGAAGAACAGTTTGCCAGTTTCTAATAAAGTTGAAATACATCCATACTGCAACCCAGTACTTTCACTCCTAGCTATTTATTCAAGAAAAATTAGTATATAAGCTCATAAAACCTTGCACAAGAATATTCGCAGCAGTTTTATTTGTAATAGACCAAAACAGAAGAGACTCAAATATCCCATCAACAGGAGAATGAATAAACTATGGTTTATCTGTACAATGGAATACTATGCAACAATTCAAAGGAATGAGATACTGACGCATGCATCCATGAGGAGGAATCTCACAGGCACCATTGGAGCAAAAGAAGCCAGATACACAAGTGCACACACTATTTGCTCTCAATTATAAGAAGTTCTAGAACAGCCACAGCTTACCTATGATCATTAAGTATCATTATAATGATTATCTTTGGGGCAGGGGCTCTTGACTGAACAGGGGCATGAGGGAATGTTCCAGGGTAAAAGTAATGTTCTAGATCATGATCTTGGTGTTGGTTACACAGGCGTACAAAAAAAGTTAAGATTCTTCTAGATGGAGATTTATGATTTCTGCATTTTATTAAGTAAACGATAGCTGGGTAAAGTGCTGTCAGCTCGGAAGGAAGGCTGTTTCCTCCAGAGGAAAGGAACCAAATACCAGCTGCTCCCTGGACCTATCTCCCAGCCCTCACACCATCTCTCCCCACGCCTAGTGGATTCCTGGTTGCCTGGGAGTCACCACAGCCCAAAGACATTCTGAAGAGCTGTGTGGATTCAGTCCAAGGAGAGAAAGGGGTGACTGACCTCATTTCATTGCTTTGGATGGAGCTGTATCTCTGCTGTTCGGTAAAACAGCACAAATGTAAACGAGGTGTAAACTGCTTTCACATCTCATTTAGGGAACAGATGAGGCGTGAAATACATTTCACAGGCGCAAGTACTAGGGGGGATGCTTAGCACCATGCAATGTTCAACACTTGTTCCTCTTTCCCTCGGGGATGCTGGACTGTTTCTGAATATAGCTACTGTACAGGAAGGTGGAAAAGGTACCGGGGCATGATTGTGGGAGGGCGGAGGGATCCGCTGCCTCTTGCCCTTACCATACCCTCCTTCCTTTTTCTGCCTGACCAACTTCTATATAGCTGTTGAAGTCCAGATCAACTATCCCCTCTCTGCCCACCACTTGTTCTCAAAGATTCATTGGCTCTCTCCTCTGGTCACTCAAGGCAACTGGCTCAGCATTCAAATCCATTAATTACTTCCATCTGTCTCATGTTATAACAGGGAATGTATGTTGTTCCTAGAATCTGGAATTCAGTAGCTGCTCAATTAACCTTTAAAAAAAAAACTCATGTGAATAGAGGCAAGGAGGAGAGAGAATTGGATCTATGTAGGGATGGCAGCCAAACCTTCTCCAAACAACACCCAGAAGAAATATAAAGTTACAGAGACTACTTAAAAGCCTAGATGATTTCTGTCATTGTGTATCTCTCCAAAGAAACACACACACACACACACACACACACACACACACACACACATACACACACCCTTTGGGAAAAGCTTACTTAAAAGGATAAAAGTAGAAGTTACGTTTTTTGATCACTGAAGTAATGTTCTGTTCCCATCTGTGAGGGGCACTTTGAGACCCCAGGTGGATCATTGTTCTGTCTCTCTCACTTATTCCAAAATATTTGGCTGGTTTCATAGATCTTTACCCAATTACAAAGGCAAAGGTTTTGAAGATAAAGAGTTTATCTTTTGTTTCCAGAGTCTCTGACTGGTAATTGTTGCAAATGCCCCTGCATCAGAAGCAACATATATATTGGATGTTGGTTCTTAAAGTAACCAAAACAAGGATAGGTCTAAGCTTGACTGAAGAAACTGCCATATTAGAGACACTTTACTTAGAAAATGCCAGTGAACTAGGGGAAAGTGAGATGCTAGCACATTGTCAAAGAAATACTTCATCAAGATGCAGAGGGTCTAAGATCAAGCTGAGCCACAAACTTGACCTTGAAAAATTGCCCACTGTCTCAGACTTCCAGTTTCTCCTATGTGAAATATGACCAATTCTGGAATGTCATTTGTACTTGTCCTGTGACCCAGCAGTTGCTTTCCTAGGAATATATCTCATGCAGGTACCCAAAATCAAAGGCACAAAACATATTCATCCCTGCATTGCTTGTAAAAAAAAAAAAAAAAGAGTTGGAAATAACAATCCAGTTGTTTATCAAAGTGGGCAGAGATAAAGAGCATTTACATATGAAATAGGCCCACATATCCTAATGAGATGAATCTCAAAAACAAAAGGTTGAATGAAAAACAAAAGATGCAGCTTGGAATTTATAGTACAATAGCATTCAGGCAAAAAAAAAAAAAACATTCAAAAGAGAGGAGAATAAAACAAATATTAGGAATGAAAGAGACAAAGATAATCTAGAATATAAATTAAAATAAAGAATTATATATCAATTAATGATAAACTAGATACATAGATGAATACTATATTATTATGAAATATATATAAATGATAAAATACCTACATCAAATGTGCTTTCAGCAAAACACAAAGATCCAGGGGTTGTGATACATGCTTATAATCCCAGTACTTGGAAGGCAGGAAGACTGCAGGTTCAAGGACAGCCTCTGCAAATAGTGAGACTCTCATTAACCTAGCAAGAACCTGTTTAAACTAAATAAGGCTGTGGGTGCAGCTCAGAGGTAGAATTCCTCTGAGTTCAATACCCTGTGCCAAGAAAAATTAAATACAAAAAGCACAGACATAAAGGCAACTATTCCTAGGTGGACAGGATTTTATTTTCCCTTCATATCCAAGTGAGAGCTAAAAATCCCATGGTTTTCAATAGTTTTAAATAAGATTTCACATTTTGATTGGGTCATCCATTATATGTGCAAAGAGGTTAGACTCCCTTGCGTTTATATAATATATGATGCACACTGTGAGTGGTAGGTTGTCACAGATTTTGCTCACTGTTGACAAGAAAGGCATCTCTCATTGCTGGTGCAATATTAATTGGGACCATGCTAATGTTTAATTAATTTTAAGTACAATAGACCATTTGTCAACAAAGGGGGGTAAAAAATATTAATTGAAACATATGTGAATGGTTATTTGCTGGGTGTAGGAAACATCCCACAATTAAAACTTAATCACAGTGTGATTAATTGATTTTAATTGATTCAAGATGAGTTCCTGTGGTATAACATAAGTCTGTCAATAAAACTTACAATTAAGGCTCATTATGCGAGGCAACATTATTAAGGAGAGCTGTGGTGGGGTGGAGCAGCAGCAGGCTGCTTCTCAGAGTGGAGGAGAACAAGGTCAGCAGCCCAGGGAGGACTCCCATGGTACAGAGGTCGGGCATTCTGGGAAAATAGGAGATATGCTTGGGAAAGTCTTTGGGCAAACAACACAGCACAATGGGGCCTAGAAAGTGGAAAATTAGTTTTCTTAGAATTGAAGATAAGAGTTGAGTAGACAGCTGAGTCCAGATATGAATGGGGAGGGATAGTGGGATCAGAAGCTCTAGCTACCAAATATAGAGATAAGCAAGGCTCAGATACCCCGTAGGATGTACAGACACATAGAGCTTGAGTTCCCAGGGGCTCTGAAGAACACTTCAATGGGTGGGGCTTGTAAGTTCCATGACAGAAGGGTGGTGTTTCCCTACAAATGGAGATTAGGTTGGACCCTCTGCAGTTAATACCCAAGGGCTTCAGAAAACGGGATCCCATAGGCACCTAACCTGCAACCTACGTATCCACCAGCACCTGTAACACCAACTGTGAAACCTACACTTTTTCAGTCACCATCAGCTTAGGCTAGCATTCATTCCAACTAATAGAATCCGAGAGATACTTACTGAGCCAGGATTTGGAAGGTGGAACCACAGAAAGAGAAGATCCTCCTCAAATAAAGGTGCACTAAGATATATGAAGGTTTTCCAAGAACAAAGGATTGAGTAGACCGCTGCTGTTCAGTTCTAGAATACTTAACCTACAGAACATCTAAGAGGGCATTAGAAAGGACAGCTCAAACAACACCCCTGTCCTGAAATGAGTCATCATTTTCAATCTTCCTTTCATGGCTGAAGCAACAGCAGTCACTTATAAATGGGTCAATATAAATGAAATGTGGGATAATCGAATCACAAGTACCTAATTTCGTTTTTCTCCACACAATGGATTCATTTTTTTTTATCTTACAGTCAGATTTTCACAGTATAGTGAGACAACTAGCCACACCCACATTCTTCCAACTTTGGATCCCCTCATCAGAAACAGAAGGATATAATATTCAGGCTGCCTCGGCTTAAGTATTTTGCCTGGTCCTTTGGCCAAAGACATGGGATGTGGTTCCAAAGGAAGCTACACAAGGTAGGGAGAGGAAGGGACGAAGGTGGGGTGGTGTTCAAAGCACAGCAACACAACAACTTCTATACATATGTGCTGCCATCTCCATTTATTCATTCCGTAAATATATTTAACACTTTCTATAGCCCGGGTGCTATACTAGGTATTAAAATTAGGTACCAATGCAGCCCTCAGCATCACAGAACTTAGAATGTAGCATTTCTGGTTAGCATTGGGGAGAAGCTGTCTAATCCTTCAACTTTGGTTAGCACATCTGTAAAATAAAGATAATGATATTTACGTTGCATTGTTACTGCAGAAAAAGTGAACTTGTTATTCGGGGTTCAGCATTAGCCATTCAATCAATCTGTAACAATGTGCCCAGGGGTGACAACTATGGCTTTCCTGTTACCCCAATTTTGCAATAAGATTTGGGGACCTTTTCTAGCTACGTGGCTTCCAAACACTGATCTTTAGCTTTCCTAGAGATTTTGTACACAAACTAATATGCCTTAATAAATTGCCCTTCTGTTCAAACTGATTTCGATGATGCGCTACTGAAAGCCCTAACTGATAAAGAAACCCCATTAATAAGTGGTAACTATAGTTACTAATCCCTCTGCTTCTTGCCTTTTTATTAAGGTGCCTCAGTGAGCCATGCAAAGTAGGAGCCAGAAGAAGCCGCCGTGGAGATGAAATCTGTTCCCAATTCTGGCCATGGTGGAAGTCGAGGCAGCTTCCAAGTCTGACAGACAGGCAGAGAAAAGAGTGGCCTGTCACTTTCCAGAGACCAGAAGGATAAAGGAGACAGTTCTGCCTTCCACACATAGACGTGAAATAATGATTGCTCCAAAAGGACTTTCATTCACTGCACTGATTAAAGTAATAAGATGCTGCTGCCTTGGCTCCAGATTTAATTTCAGACACTTAAATGCATTATGGTCTTTCAATAGAGTGCTGTGTGTTCAGTGGAGTGAGAAGGTAGGGAGCTGAGATTTTCCTTGTCACTTGGGAGACATTAAGAGGAACCATGTCTACATCCCTGACCTTCAGAGGATGGAGGTAGGGCATGATTATTCTAATGGCCCACAACCTTAGCTTAGTGGGCACAGTGAGATTCCATGACCTCAGTGGGTTACAAAGGGTTTCCATGTGAGCAAAAGTCTCAGGATTTTGTTAAACCTACCCTGGGATGATGCTACTCTCAGACAGGAAAGCCGGCCTGCTAATTGAGGTCGTTTACTCTCTGAGCGTCTACCTGGAAGGAAAGGCCTGTTTTTCCAGAAACACATCTGGCTGGCAGTCTAATAACTTTTTTTTTTTTAAACTTAGCTGGTCTCATTTTTCCTGTCCCATGCTCATTCAGCCTACCATACATATTACCCCAGGCTCCGCTACTTCCGTCCTGTGATACTTTGAAGTTAACAGTTCATAGCCTCCATTTCCCCACCTTTGACAAAGAAATATTTTTATTCAAGTCATTGTACTTAAGACATTGAGAGTAAAAAGTACAACCATTAAAATGCTCAAATAATGTAAAATGGTTAGCCATAATATCGCATTAAAGGCAATCACCAAGCATGGTGGTAGACATCTTTAATCCCAGTACTTGGGAAGAAGGAAGGAAGGAAAGGAGGAAGGAAGGAAGGAAGGAAGGAAGGGAAGTAAAGGAAGAGAGAGTAGAGCAAGAAAGCATGATTTGGATATGGAAGAAGGGAATTGTGTTAGCTCTCTATTATAGGATAACTGAGCCAATCTCCTTAAAAAAAGGAAAGATTTATTTTGGTTCATGCTTTCAGAAGATTCAGCCCATGGTCAGTTGGCCCTGTTTCTCTTGGGCCTATGCTAAGGCAGCGAGTGTACAGTAGAGCAAAGTCATTGACTTCCTAGGAGCTGAAAGTAAACAAAGAGTGAGAAGAAAGGCCAAGGTCCTGGTATGCTCTTCAAGGACACACCCCCAATAACCTAACTTACTTCCACCAGACTCCACCCCCTAAAGGTTCAACCACCTCTCAGTAGCACCACAGGCTGAGGCAACCACCTTTAACATATGGGCATTCGGAAAACATTTCGGATTCAAACTATGGCCAGAGTAAAAGAAAATGTAGAAGAATGACTTGCTGCTCTTCTCAGCATTGAGGCAATAGTACTGCTACTATACACCTGTGGTAGAGGTGAGGGAAGAGAGCGGGAAGGCTACAATGGAAAGAGAAAACAAAAAGCTCATTGCTTAATGTGCAGAGCTGAAAATTCCTCTGGAAAAGAGAGATATCCGGTATACAGGGTTGGAGAGGAGGCAGGGACCAGGGTAAAATATTACATACACTTATTTTCTTAAAGGTGAAATATATTATTTCAAAAGCAACAGAGACACATAGTAGAAAGTTGAGATAATAAATTAGGAAGTGAAAAATATACTACCCAGAATCCTGACAAAAATGGGGGCCACTGTTTCCATTTGGAAGTTGTTCATGCTTATTGTGTTTATGAGCTGGAAATGAAGAAGGACTAAAAGAGATTACTGTAACTGTTGCAATAATGGTGTGAGAGAGAATGAAGTGGGAGCTGTGGGAAGAGAGAGGAGGAAACAACTCTGAGAAGAAGGGAAAGAGGGGGGGAAATCTCATCTGATAGGTGCCATTTTGAGCTAGAGTTTAAAGAATGAGTTTGAGCCGGACATAGTGATGCACACCTGTAACCCCAGTACGTAGAAGGCTGAGACAGAAGGGTTAGGGTTCACAGTCAGCCTCAGCAACTTCATGTGGCCCTCTGTAATTTAAGCAATGAGACCTTGTTTCAAAATTAAAATTAAAATCAATCTGGGAGTATAGCTGAGAGGTAGAATGTCCCTGAGTTCAATCCTCAGTACCACAAAAAAAAAAAGAGTTTGACCACTGTAAAGAGTTTGATGATGAAAGTGAAGACAAGCCATCAAAGACATCAATCAAAGGCTTCATATTCACAACTTTAAAGAACTCTTAAAGAGCCATAAGAAGGTACAAGGCCTAATTTTTAGAACAAAGAAAATACCTAACAAGTACTTTACCAAGTGAGTTATTCAAATGACCCTAAAGCATATTAAAAGATGCCCGATTTCATTGATTATGAAATAAGTGCAAATTAAATCCAAAATAGTCTATCAACACACACCCACTGGGCTGACCACAATTAAGACAGTAAGTATGGATGGGGCTGTGAAATAGCTAGAAGTCTTGAACTTGTTGCCTCAGAGAATAAATTAGTAAAGCAGCCTTAGAAAGGTCTTGGTAGTATCTACTAAAGCCGGTATGTGCCAATCTGTGTGAATCAGCTATTCTGCTCCCAACCATATATCCAACAGAAAGAAAATATGTGTTTACTGCAAAGATTGTTAAAAAAAAACATTAATCACAGTAATATCTGTAATAACCACAAAATGAATTTTAAAAATCAGTGAAGAATGGCTAAAATGTGGTGTACTCCTTATATGGGAAGAAATAATCTTCAAAATGACAGACTACAAGTACAGGTAATAACAGGAACAAATCTCACACGCATAATATCGAGAAAAAGTAGCCAGATACAAATTAGTATGTGTTGACTGACTCTTTTTATACAAAGTTAAAAAGCACTGAAAATTAATGTATAGTCTTATAAGTCAAGAAAGCACTAACCCTCGATGGTGAGGAATTGCTGAGGTCACTGGGAGATTTTGGGGGTGCTGTTCGGATTTTGTTTCTTGATTTGAGTGCCGGTCACTGTTCTTTTCACTCAGAAAACTTCTCGAGTTTGTAATTTGTGCATTTTTCCTATGCATATCATACTTGGTTACATTTGTAGTCAACAAAACAGAAGCAAAGAAGGCTCTTTTTTGCCTGAGATATATACAAGTCCCTGGGAAGGGGGGAGGCTCTAGGAATGAACTCTTGTACTTCAATACGACACGCACAATCTGCTCTTAAAAGCCAAAGACTGACGAGAAAGGTGTACGTCTGTGTGCGGAGAAGCAGACTTTCTCAAAGAGGAACAAAGATGGGGGGGGGGACAGTGAGAACAAATACAAAAGGGGGAAAATGGAGGCAGTTAAAACAAAAGACCTGTGACGCCTGCAAAGGCTGCAGACTCGAAATGGACAGAGAAGTAGGAGAGTGACTTGAAAACCGTGACATGTGCATTTCTCAACTTTTATATAAAGCATAACACAAGCACAAATGCTCGGGACACAGGGCCCTGCCAGGAGGTTGATTGCTGTCTCTGTTTTGCTTCAGATGGATCTGGGACTGCATTCCAAGGGCAGGTGGGATGTCTATGAGATATTGATGTCAGCAAAGAAGGGAGTTTGAATAAAGGTTCAGAATTCTTGGACTAAAAAAGAAAAGCCTTCCACTGTTCTCCACCCTTCTCTCCTTTTTCATCGATCCTCTGACCCCCATCTCTGCCTTTCTGCCAAATATTGAAGCTGTCACGCCCGCCCTAGGCTGCCCTCTTTCCACCTCCCTGCCTTGCTGCCAGTCCGGCAGCTGCGTTGGCAGGGAGATCTGGGGTCAGTGGAGCTGGGATGGATCAGTAACCCAGGCCACCACACTGCAGGCTTTGATGGAATCTGAGCAGCACCCAGCATCCTTCCTCACTGTTGGGTCCGCATGGCTCTGAACTATCTCCTGGCAAGTGCAAATCCAGCTGTTCGGGTGTCAGATAGGTCTCTGCCAATTTGCCTATTGCAGATTCCCAGAAAGTAACAGTTCTTTCAAGTTAAAAGATAGGCAGTCAGAGGCCAGGATGTGGAAGGAACACCTGCGTCTTGCCAAACCCACATGGTCAAGAGTTACTGGAAACAGATCCTGAGGTTATGAGGAGAAAAATACTGGACTTTCCAGCCAAAAGAGGGTGCTGCTCTGCAGAGGCCCCTTTAAAGAAAGAAGCTTCCTTTTGGAATGTGGACATTTCTGTACCTACTTGAACCCATGGGTACAGAAAGACCCATCTATTGGCCTATGAAGTTCATTTTCTGGTTCAAAGAAATGCTAGTCCAGTGGTGCTCAAAGTATTGTTTTCTGAAATTCTAGTATCTCAGCCCCATTCCAGAACTACAGAATTAGAAACTCTGGGGGTAGCATTAAACAGTTTGTGTTCAAGTAAGCCCCAGGAAATTCTGGTGCACGTTCAAGGTCAAAAACACACTGCTCTAAGTCTATAAAGATATTTAGAACCTATCCACTTGCCTTCTTTCCTAAGCAGCTTTATTATCTGAGGAATGGAGTATATATGACTTAACCATCTAAAGAATGAAGAATAGATCTCTTGTGGAAGCTCTTTTTCCCTTCAATATCTATGATGCATGGCTTCAAAGCACCCCACTATTTTCATAGGGTAGAGCTAACAGGAGTTATCCAATCAAGTGCTGAATATATAGCCCCAGAGATCTGAGTCAATGCCAGAGCAAGTGTGGTAGAGGGAAGAGGAGCAATAAAAAAAAATACTAGGATATACTATGTGTGGTGGTGTGCACCTGTCCTCCCAGTACTTGGGAGGCTGAGTCAGAAGGATTGCAGGTTCAAGGCCATCCTCAACAATTTAATGAAACCCTGTTTCAAAATAAAAAATATATAGGGCTGGAAGTATAGCATGCCCCTGGGTTCAATCTCTAGCACCAAAACAAAAACCACAGGACATGATAAGTGTCCAACAGAGACAGGTGAGCCTTCCTAGTCTTCCAAATTTAGTGCATGGTGAGGTACCAGTTGCCAAGCATGTGCACAGGGTAATGTCCCCATTTTTCAGACATGAAGCTATAGAGAAGGCAGGCTAATTATTTGCCTCTGCTGTTCCAGTCACCTTCTACCCACCTGTCCCATTGACTGGTAGCTCTAAAGCCAGCCTATTTAAAATAAATCTGCCACAGTCTATTAAAAAAAAAATTGTTCTCCTGAGTTTGTTCCAGACTACAAACTGCACACATCCAAGGTTTAAGAGCTTATCTTAGGAGAAATTGAACATTATCTCAAGATAATGTTTTTTAACTATACTTTTATTTCCAGGGGCATTTACAAAAATTAAACACCAATGGGAATCCCAGTCCTTTCTTTATGAAGCCAGCAGTAGACATTGATCCTGTGATAATGTTATTATTTTTCTTATTGCCCTTGTCAGTGTACATTTTATCATCATTGGGTTGGATGAGTCCAGGGTGGCCCGGGAATAGAATGTTTATTGACTTCTTGCAGTTTCTTGGAGTGTGTGTGTGTGTGTGTGTGTACATGCACACACTTTTTTTATTAAAGAAAAGTGTGAGCTTCTTTCTTAAGGCTTTTAGAAACCTGATTATACACATAAGAGTATATTAAAGCTCTTAGTTAATTGGGGCTTTAAAACAATTTCTTCTTGGATTTTCTTTTAATTCAATACTATGGTCAGCATTTTATTAACACATATAGAATCTAGTTATATTGAAGTTAGACTAAATGGCACTCAAGGCGCTTAGCACAGGTGAGGCAGATGGACTATCCAGGCTCCTCTATAAGTAGGTCAATGGGGATGATGACTTTATCTATAAGAAAACAGACTTGGCCAAAAGCATTAGAGAATGCCTACTCATTCTGGACCCAGATGCAGAGGAGCCTGGACCAGACCAGGAAGTGAAACCAGCACCTTCTCCAGTTGATTTTGGGGGACTCGTGGAGAGAGTTGGCTCTGGTCCAGCAGTATGTGAAGTTGGATAATCACTTGAGAAGAGACACTGGACAAGGATGGGTGTACGAGGAGCTTAAGGCAGGAGTACCAAACCTGGCCAGATACTGTGAGAAGAGGAAGGGAGGAATTCAGTCCCAATCACTTAGGAAGTGACTATAAGCGTGTGGGACATTCTCCTTTCCTGCTTTATACCCAATCTTCCCAGAACTAAGGTCAAGAGAGAAAGTATGTCACAGCTACTTTAGACAGAGGGAGAAGAGGATAAGTATCAGCTGGCTTAGTAAGGTCTCCACAGTAACTCACACCCCTAATTCACACCCCATTCTGGGCAGCATCCCTTCTCTGCAAAGTTCTGTCTCTCCTCTTGAATGCTGAATCTCTTCCCCGGAGTCTCTCAGGCTACCAGACCCTCCATCTCTCTCCTATCTAGTCAGCCCTTTCCTTTCTATCTCATCATCCCTAAAACATTTAAACAGACTCGAGTTTTACCCACCTTAAAAATATCTTTCCTGCATCCCACATTTCCTGCAGCTTCAGCCCGCTCTCCTCCTCCTCACACCCAACATTTCCCAGAAAATTTTCCACCCTTGCTGTCTCCATATGGTCCCCTCCCACTCCCCTCTCAAATCACATCACTGTCTTCCTCCACTGCAGGCTTTAAAAAGACAGGATGATCATCAGGTGACCTCTCCGTTGCTCAAGTCCAGGACAACCTCAGTCCTCACCTGACTTGAAACAGCAGTGTTAAACACCACTCTCTTCCAGGGTTTCCTCTCTGGGCTCTCCAGACTCTACAGTCTCCTGTTTTTCCTTCTACTTCCCAGGCTCCCCTCAACTCCCTTTGCAGGCTCTTCCTTCCCTGCCAACATGCCAGAGATCTTCCAGCTTCCGGGACTCCTCCTTGACTGCTCTCTCCCTCATGGTCCCCATCCAAAGTATCAACCCGTCTTGTTAATTTAGGCCCATTAGCACTTGTTTATCCTGTCCACTTCTGTCTTTTCTCTTCTTGCCCACTGAGAGCTGCAGTGGCCTCTTCTGGAATAAAAAAAATTGCCTAAAATCATACAATTAATCGCTCTAATTAAGAGTAATCAGAATTAGGACCCTGGTGCTGTGGGGTTTCCATACCCCCCTAACAGAATCACACTGTATCCAGAGAAGTCAACAATTAATGATTGTCATAACATTTATCATCAAATGTCACAGAGGAAAAATGCAGGCATGTGAGGTCCCTTTAAATGTCTTCCGTTGAGCTGGCAGAATTAGAAAAGCAGAGACAAGATTCCATGTGTGTCCTCAGAAGACCTTGCCGAGGACCATTGTCCCAGAGAACCTTAAAAAATAAGTGAGCTTCTAACTCTCTCCATGACAACTGAGGATGGACAGAGACAAGCAAGACTGGAACTTCAAAGGCTAGGATGCCACTGTCAGCAAGAGGTGAGAAGCACAGACGAGATGGCAGCTCTCCCTGAAATAATCAATCCATAAGGACTGTCATGTGCAGCACAGAGCTGGCTTTCTCTGAGTGGCTCCAGGAGGCAAAATAAGACTCAAGAGGAGAAGTTACTGATAGACAGATTTCAGCCCGCCATGAAAAAGAGCTGTCAGAACTGTCCAAGGTGCCAAGAGCAGGACTGGGCCAGGAGGGACATTTACATCCACTCTACATATGACTTTTCTATGGGGTTGTCAAAGATGCTTTGCACTCACCCTTTTGCACTAGGGTGAGTGAGATAGCAACGTCTGGGTTTCACTTCATGCCTCATAGCTAAGAGCGCTCTGTGACTTGACTCAATAACACCAAGAGACCAATGAATTAGTAAGATTCCCTACTTATCGAAGTGGGCTCACAGAAATCAAGTTAAGGGTTTTGATCGCACAGCACAGGAAGGGAGGACCCAAGACTCCATTCATTCACCAGCAAAACTTTATGGAACACTATGCTATTGTGTATACTGTGTGATAGGCATGTAGGTAGAGATTGAAAAGGTAATCCCAGTCCACCAAGGAAATGATGAATACAGAAAGATACTTGTGTGGGCTCATGAATGCACAGTGAGATGAGAGGAAGGAGCCAATCCAGGAGACTTTCTGAACACAGAGGAGTTACTCTTACCAAGCTATGGTCAAAGAACTAGTTGCCAGAGCCAAATCTTAAAAAACAGTAAATAGAAGCTAACACGGTAAAGAATAAGGGTGTCTAGGACATTTCCGATGCTCTATCCAGATCTCTTCTCCCAAGACAGTGATCAAGGTCCACTGCAGAGGGTGTTGGCTGCTGTGGCTAACTCCTGACCTCTTCTTTGGACACTTGGGCCTGTCCAAAGCACTTTATCTACAAGGTTATACTTTTCACCTACAGGAACATCTGATCTCCAACTGAGGTAGTCATACAGAGGTCCTGCTTCAAAATGGGGCAGTCTCTATGGTGGAATTCCCACCCTAGAGCGCCCTAGGGGAGCCACTGAGATCATTTTTCCCTTAGCTCTTCCCCCCTAGAATTTCCTTCCATCCCCTGTTCCTGAGACTTCCATAATGAATCACAGGAATCCCTTTCTTCCTCTCTGCTCCTAGACATCTCAAACTAAATCAAGACATCCCAAAACTAAAACAGAGTGTGCCGAGGCCTGGATGTGAGAGAGGGGAGTACAACAAATACATAACAGAAGTAGGTTGGAGAAAAGAGTAAAATATAAGATGTTATGGGGAAAACCCAGGTATATGGACAGAGTGCACAGTGCTACCCCCAAGATATCCAGCCAGCTATATTGAGTTCCTGCATGGCAATCTCTGATATTCTGCATGGCTGATTTAGATATGACATTTCATAGCATATCTATGCCAGGAAGTGAGTTTATGGAGGAAGCGGTTGCAAACAAAGTCCTTGATTTATTCAGTAGCATTTCACAAAGCAGGAACAAAGAGGAGCCCCCTGGAATTTCCCGGTTCTCAGGCCACACCACCTCTGCCCTCCATCCCCATCCCCACCTCTCTTCATTGCTCCATCTGGTTTTCCTGCTTTCCTATCTGGCCTCTATTCAGAAGGTCTTGCCCCTGGGTCTCTGTTAGTACTCTGTTTTAATTCTAAAACTTTCCAAAGCCAATGAAGATCTTTAATCACAAAGTTGGGCTGCCAAGGAAAGAATGCTAATTGGAAACTTTTATTTCAAAAGATCCTGGGGAGTTGAAATATGGAGATTTTTTTCTTTTGTCTATCATGCTGTTCGCACAACATAGACTCGGGAGGAACAGAAAATAAAATGATCCCAAATATGAGAAATGAATACATGAAATACAAATTTCTAAGAAAAAAAATTAGAAATTGTTGCCTGGACTACAAATGCTAAAGATAGTAGTCCATTTGGAAGTGTTTGAAACCTAGTTATATTTTCTTAGAAAGAACGAAATTGAGGATAAAAAATACAGAGAAAAAGATCCTGAGGACCCGGATGGAGCTCACAATTTGGGTCAGGCAGGTGCCAAGAAAGGCCAGCCCCTTCACCCTTCAGGTTGAGCCTTATCATCCTGACTTCACAGTCCCATGGCAACCTCTATGTACCAAGCGCACACAAGTACAGGAACTACAGACAGAACAAGACATGGTCCTTGTTTTCAGAGCCTAGAAGGAAGAAAATAAAAAGACACACAAGGAAGTGTTTCTCACATCCAGGCCTTGACAAGCTGTTTTTTCTGCCCAGAATAGCTTTCCCCCTTGATTTAGGTTGGGATATCTTGGAGCAAAGAAGAAAGGTATTCCTGTGATTTGTTATGGAAGTCTCAGGAACAAGGGATGGAAGGAAATTATAGGGGGAAGAGCTAAGGGAAAAATGATCTCAGTGGCTCCCCTAGGGAGCTCTAGGGTGGGAATTCCACCATAGAGACTGCCCCATTTTGAAGCAGGACCTCTGTATGACCACCTCAATTGGAGATCAGATGTTCCTGTAGGTGAAAGGTTTATCCTTGTAGATACACAGCAGATTTTACCTGAGGAGAGAGAAGAAATGTTATTCCCAATGGAAGTGGGGGTAGAGGACAGGGAAGAATTCCCTTTTGTGGACTGGGAAGAAGACTGATGTTTCCATTACAGACACGACACTCACTTAAAACCAAAACACCAACCACCTGTCAAGATTTCACGTTCTTCTCTGACTGAGGCCAAAAATATAACATATTTGAAGACTCCATGATCATTCATAGAGTACAAGAAATAGCTGAAGAACTGGATATGCACAAAACTGGAACAGCACAGCTCTGGCAACTAAGATACCATGCTCAGGACCGCTGTAGGACTCATGGGCTTCAACTGACTTGTTTCCATCACTGGGAAAAATAGCATATGACTGAATGATCAAGAACTATTTTGTCCTTCTCCTTTGTCCTTGTCCTCACAGAAGATGAGTAGTTCTGCAAAAGGAAGCCAGGTGAGGTGCTTTCACCAGAGCAATTGATGGTGGATGCCCTCGTGACCCAATTTGGAGTACACAGGATACATGAGGCTACCTGAGTTTTTTTTCTTTTTCTGGTGGTACTGGGGTTCCTGGAAACCCTTCTACCTCCAGGCTACACTCCCAGACCTATTTTATATTTTTTTTTATTTGGAAACAGTCTCTTAAGCCAGCTGCCTGAGATTTTTAGCCAACAACTGTTGTAATGGTGTCCAAAAGAAGTTCATGGATCCACTGTATTCGTGTTCTGACTTAACAGATAAAAATGCAAGCCAGGCCTGGTGGCTCATTCCTGTCATCTGAGAATGGCTGAGACAAGAGGATTGAAAGTTCAAGACCAGCCCTGGCAATGTAGCAAGACCCTCAACAAACTAGCAAAACTCTGTTTCAAACCAAAATCATAGGGGGGAGCTGGGGTTGTAGGTCAGAGGAGGAATGTCCCTGGATTCGATCCCCAGTACTAAAAAATTAAATAAACAAAAATATTTTTAAAAGCTAGAAATGCAGACTTTTTTTGGAGGGGGGGGGCTGAGTACAGTGACTCTGAAGATCCTGCAGGCAGCCCAGGGAACAGTGTCTTGGAAAACAGTGAAGTGGTCCCACTATGGGATTGTGAAGCCTGGCTGTCTCCTGGCGAGTTCTGCCACTAGTGCAATAAGCAGCCACCATTAGACATAGGCTAAAATGTGTGCTTCTGAACCAAAGTGAATTGAAAATGATTTTTTTTAGTTTTTTATTTTATTTGTTCTGTTTTGTTGTGTTGGCTATACTTCTGGAACTATCTATATTTAAATCCATTGTAACCATATTCAAAGACTTGAGGAAAATAGGACTGAAACCCTTGCTGTGCTTACCTGGTCCTGGATATCACCATATTGTGGAAATTACAAGTATGAGGATATGGCTCAATTCCCACTGTTCTTAGTTGTAAAGATCCTCACAGAAGCCCTTGAGCATTTCTAGACATACCCAGCAACACTCAGAGGTCCCTGGTTTGTTGGAAGTCACAGGAGTGATCTTGCACCCGAATCTATTGGGCTCCGTGGCACCCACCCAAACTTAGAGCAACTAGACCCTAGCAGATTTGATTTAACCTGATATGGCTGTATGGCTGGTCAACATCAGGTTCTCTGTGCATTTGTTGAAGAAAGAGAAAGAGGAAAGGAGAAGAAGTTTTCTTTCTTCTTCTTCTTCTTCTTTTTTTTTTTTTTTTTTGGCGGGGGAAGGTACTTGGGGAAAACCTAGAGGCATTCTACCTCTGAGCCACACTCCCAGCCTTATTATATTATTTGGAAACAGGAACTTGTTAAGTTGCTGAGAGCCTTGCTAAGCTGCTGAGAACTGGCTTCAAAGATGTGATCATCCTGTCTCAGCCTCCCAGGTACTGAGATTCCAAACTTGTACCACCACACTCAAGTGGAAGGAGGAAATTTTGGAGCCACCCTTAGAATTCAACCAGAGGATTAGTCTGCTAAGTACCCTCTTACCAGGATCCAGAAAAAACATACCAGAGGAACCATTACATCTGGTCAAGGCAGCCCCAGACTTTAGAAACAAGATTTTAACCTGCATCAGAAAGGCTATCTATAACCTTTTTTTTTTTTTTTTTGGTGGTACTGGGGATGGAACCCAGAGGCTTTCTTCCTCCGGGCTATACTCCCAACCCTATTTTATATTTTATTTTGAAACAGGGTCTCACTAAATTGCTGAGAGCCTCACTAAGTAGCTGAGGGTGGCTTTGAACCTGCGCAATCCTCCTGTCTCAGCCTCCCAAGCGCGGGGATTACAAGCGCGTTCCACCACGCCCGGCTTATCTATAACCTTTTATTAATAAAATCAAGCAAAAAACCTTTATGCCTGAAACTCTTTTTGCAAATGACCTGGTTCTTTAAAACAAATTTCAAAACCATCAGTACTATTTATTGTTCATTACTACATGGAACAGGGGTTGATGGTTAAGAAAAAAAATCTTCTGCCTGGTCCTTCCTTCTGATTTAAACCACCATGTAAATGGAGGGGAGAGTGATTTCAAGGTTTAACAATAGTGTCCCACTGATCTGTGCAGGATTGAAAGTAAAAGAGGCGGTATCCTCAGGAGTGCTATTAGCACTAAGGTCTCTCAGCTCCTATTGTTAAAGAACATTCATTACCAGGCTCTCATATAAAATCCTGAGACTGAAGCAAGCAAGAGTCTGCAGTGTTCTCAGTAGTTCTTATGCAATTGCCTCTTGGGGCTAATTAGACCTGCTTTTGTAATTCGCTGGCTATAAATTCCTTCCAGTGTTCTCATAGCACTCGGAGATGGGCCACCACAAGTCAGCGTATGGTGCCGATGCCACAGGTCCACCCAGTGATCTAGAGTTGGGGCCGTCCTGGTGGCAATCCTTCCGATGGCCGTGTTGCGGGCAGTAGCACAGAGATATCTGGGGTGGCTTTCCAATTTGCTAGCTATTTGCCTGTTCTCTGCTGATCAGGTTAAAAGATAAATTCCCATACTCCATTAGGCAGCACCTGCCTCATTCTAAGATAATTTATTTTTAATCACTTTAGTAGAGATTTTTACCCTCTGATGTCCATAAATCTATGAATTTATTTCCTCATCTGCCCTCTTGAATTTGGTCAAAGAATGAAAACGGCCAAGAGGCTTTTCAGTAAGACTTTGTACAGAGAGAATCAAGCCAAGTTCATTCTAAAACTGAAAAACAAATATCTCAAAAAGATGCTTGTCTGTGGTGGGAAATGGCAGGACAGCTACTTTTACAAAAATATACATCTAGTAATGTGGAAGAATATGTTGTGCTCACGTCTGTTAAATAACTGGCCTTTTACTAAAATAGGTTTTCTCTCTTCATGTAACCATCCCAACAATCCAATGGAGATAAGAGTCTATTAATCTTATTTTACATAAGGCATTGGTGGCTTATGCCTGCCGGTACTTGGGAGGCTGAGACGAGAGGATTTCAGGTTGGAGGCCAGTCTTGGGTACCTAGTGAGATTCTGTTTCAAAATAAAAAATAAAAAGGGCTCAGGGTATAGCCCGAGTGTAGAACACCCCTAGGTTCAGTTCCCAGTACCAAAAAAATACTATTTTTAAGAAAGAAAAAAAAAGGAAAGGAAGAAAGGGGGAAAGAGGAAGGAAGGAACGAAAGAATGAACAAACGAACGAATGAACAAACCAAAGCTTAGGGAAGTTAAATAACTTGACCAAGATCACGCAGGTGTAAGATTTGAACGTAGGGTGAGTCAACTTCAAAGCCAGAGACTTTTCTACATTGTCTGTATTTTGAAACCCCTTTGCTTTGACCTGCCATGCAGCTAAACTAGGAGGTGATTTAGGGTGTTAAGAAAGGATTCTTTACTTTCCAAAAGGATTCGCAGTGGGGTTCCTTGAAATAGCCGACTCCCCTATTGTGCTGAAAATATAATTCAAGCCACAAAATTTCTATTTACAAGAAGCATTTCTGCACCACATCTGCTGTTTAAAGCAGAACAGGGTTCTGACAGAGCCACTTGCATTCTTACATGGAATCACCAAAGATGTAGGGTTTGTTGTGCCAGGTATCCTGAGAAATCTGGATAAATCTGGTAGTGAGCCTAATGAGTGGGACACGGTGAATACTCAAAGGGTTGGTCTGCTATTTTAATAATTTTTTATATATTTATTGACCAACATGAAGTCCTGTCAGGATTTTTCTCTCTGTATATACCCAAGTCTTACAAAAAAGACAAGAAAGTCATAGCATAAGCAGCAGTGAACTCTGGCAAGGGGAAGGAAGTGTCCAGGGTATGAACTGAGCTGTCGAAAAGTGAAAGGACTCAGAAAAATCACACTCATGGTTAGCATTCAGCTCTTCTCTCTCAGTTCATTGATCTTGCCATTACACCAATCTCTTTTTCTGAATTTTTGAGCTGAACTGGACCAATTCCAGTGCCCATTGTAGTGTCCAGCCCTGAGGGAAGGAAGTCAATTGGAGTTTAAAGTTAATAATAAAGGAAGGATTTTTCCAGCATGCTTCTTCATTTCTTCTTCTCTCTTAGATCTCTTCTGCAGGTTACTCAAGTCAGCCAGCAAACTACGGAGGGAAGTGGATAAAAAGACAGACAGAAGCTACAGCAATGCTCTGTGACTAGAGGGTGTTTTTCACCTTCAAAGCACATTGACCATAAATTACAGAATACACTTTCACAGTTCATATTTCTATATAATGTCTACTTCTGAGGTCCCTAGAGGAGAAGAATATGTTAGTTAAAATAAAAGTGTAACAGAGAATGGTGATATCCCCTTTGTGTAGAGGAGAAGGAAGCATTATTTGCTCCTCTATAGGATCTCCTTTTTCACCTGGAGTTCCTCCTATGACCCCTTTCACCTTAGCTTTCACATATTAGGGAAAGCATCCGATTCCTTCCTTTTTGTGACTGACTAATCTCGCTTAGCATAATGTCCTCAAGATCCATCCATTTCCCTGAAAATGCTGCAATTGTGTTTTTGTTAATGGCTGAGTACAATTCCATTGTGTACGCATCCCACAGTTTTGTAATCCATTCATCTTTTAATGGACATCTTGGCTGGTTCCACAGTTTGACTATGGTGAATGGTGCAGCTATGAACATAGATTCACATGCATTAGTTTGGTAGGAGGGGAGAAGGAAACTCTATAAAGCACACAATGTACTAATTCATATTATAGTCAACCACTAAGCCAAGCATGAGAGGGAGGGATGGGGAGGGAGTGGGATGGGAACTGGGAGGGGACTGGCTGGGTGATGTGTGCATTTATGTCTACACAAGTTTTTTGCTTCATCATAATATATAAAGACAATGCACCAATAAAAAAATTTAAAAATAAATAAGCAAATAAATAAAAATTTAAAAAAGGAAAAGAGAAGGGGGCAGAATACTCAGGAATTCTGGGCTTTACTGGTCAGAGGACAATGTAATCCCTCTACCTTCCTCACTCAAGAGGGATGAGAGCGTACTCTGACAAAAGGTGAAAGGGTGGTCTAGACTCTCAATCAACCATAAAAACCTACAGCATGCCAAATCAATTAGGTATTTAAGTTCATCAATATACTTCAATATTCATCTGCAGAAGCTACTGTTCAGGGATGGGAAGATGGGAAAACAGAGCTAATACTGAGCAGATACACATCAGTCTAAGCTATTCAAATATTTAAACACATTTCAGTAAACAGTAAAACTACCATCAATGGTATGTAATGGTGCATAATCGATAATAGAATTTATCTACCATAGCTTTCTCACTGCTATGACCTAAAAGAACCTGACCATGTAACTTAGAGAAAGGAAAATTTATTTGTTCAGTTTTTCTTGGAGATTTAGGGGTTCAGTCATTACGAGGCTGGGAACTGCAAATCTCAGCGCATGGTGATGAAAAGTAGAGAGAGTAAAAGCATAAAGCTGTCACGTCATGGAGGTCTGAAGCAAGAAAGTAAGAGAGGGGAGGAGGAACCATATATAATCCCCAAAGCTCTACCCCCAGGGGCCCACATTCTCCAGACACAACCTGGAGACCAAACATGAGAAAGAAAAAGGGGGGAGAAAGTGAGCAGAATTGGGGAAGGGCTAAATGGGTGATGTGTGTATATAGGCCTCTACCATCTTATACTCCATTTTGTATGACTACAATACACCAATAAAAAAATAAAAATAAAGTGAAATGAAATTTAAAAATATTTCTTATACTCCCTTAGCTCTGGCAGAGGATGGGCTGGTGGGCAGGGCAGGGAAACTGGGCACCATCTAACTGCATTAAAAAAATGAAAGAAAATCTACCCCCTTGCAGTAGTTTTTTACAAATATGACTTAAATCAACTTAATCTCAAGAAGATAGCCAACACAATTTTGCAGCCAGAAGCTATCTAGACAAAATCAAAGACATTTAATATTGGTCTCTTATCACGTTCTATCTGACATCGATTTTGCCCTAAGTTATGCATTCTAGTAAGAGATTCCTGCAGAAGGATAGAGAAAGCCCAGTTTCCCCAAATAATCTTTCCAAAAGAACTGTACCCAGTCTTAGACTCCAGAAATATTGGTAGGATATGTGCATGTTCCTCATAACTAAAGTGGGATTTTTTTTTTGATTGTTTGTTTGCTTGCTTTCTTCCAAAACACAGCTTTTACCTCGCAGCTCTGTCTTCTAAGGTCTTGGAGATCTTCCCTTCTCTTACAGGAGTAACAGTTTGAAAACAATCAGAGGTAATGAAGCCACTATGATAGACAACTCTGATAGAAGAGGGGTGAAAACAAAGACAGATAGAAGAATCTTCTGGTCAAAAATCTCATCAGAAACCTATCAGCAGAGCCAGGCATGGTGGCGCACGCTTGTAATCCCCGCGCTTGGGAGGCAGAGACAGGAGGATCGTGCAGGTTCGAAGCCAGCCGTGCTGGCTTAAGAGACCCTGTTTCCAAGTAAAAATATAAAAAATGGGTCTGGGAGTGTAGCCCGGAGGTAGAAGGGTTTCCAGAAACCCTAGTACCACAAATAAATAAATAAATAAATAAATAAATAAATAAATAAATACCTATCAGCAGTATCAAAGTATGTTTTAAAGTCAATCATTGGGAAAAACACTATTAGACACTATTAGACAAGAGCTAATAGTGTTAACACTATTAGTAAAACACTATTAGACAAGAGCTAGAACACTCTCCTCCTGTTTCAGAAGCCCTCCAGAGGACAAGCCACTCATGGAAGACACAGGCAGGAATCAGGCCTGACGACTGTCACGGGTGTGCCTTGCTTCTGGTTAAAGCCTCACAGACTCCTCAGACAGTGTCCCTGTTCAGTTCTTCATGGTGTACACTGCAATATTCAGGACTCTGAGATCACAGCTGTGACCATCAAGTCTCCAGGAATACTGGCCTGCAGCACCTAGGTAACATTGGCTGCTTTAATAAGCCCGAAAGAAAATACCAAGACCTGAAAGCTGTCTCAGAGCAACTAGAAATCCCATATGTTGCTGATATGAATGTAAAATGTTTTAGCCATTTTGAAAAAAAAAATTGGCAATTCCTGTTCACATAACATTTCTTGGTAGAAAATCAATCATTCCCCTTGGCCATTCAAAGACCAGCTGATCATGGATCTTTAACCTTTGGCTTCCAAATCTCCTGGAAAGTCTTCTCCACTCCTGAAAGCTAGAAAGGGTAAAGAGTATGAAGAACAGCTTAGGGTGTTATAAGCCAAACTTGAAATGATGCACATCACTCACTCCTCAGTCGATTGGCCAGAACTCAGTCACATGACTACACTGAACTGCAGAAAAGGCTGGGGGATATTTTAACCCTGATGCTAAGAAGAAAAAAAAACTGTCTTATACAATCAATGGTCTTCGCCCCAGCCTTAGTCTTAGAGCCTAAAAAATGATCAGCCTAAAAATTTTCAAGTGTCTTTTTTCAATTCTGGTGCATCCCTAAGAGAAAAGATAGCCCTAAACACTAAACAAGTTTTGTGTGTCATTATGTCTATGTACAAGGAGGAAACCATGAAGGTTTGGTTCATTCTTCCTCAATATCATCTAATTCAGTGTTTCTTAAAATCAGTTAGCATTTGGCTCAAGAGTGAAAGTTTCTCTGGGGGCCCACAAACAAATAATTAAAAAATCAAAATGGCATTTTGCATAAGAAATATAAATATGTCATGAAATATACATTTATATGACTAGAAATACTAAAAGCATAGGCAAAGAAATGGCATTGGTCAAATATAATAATGCTGTTTATCCATTCAGGTAAACACCAAAGCTGTGATGTAGGTTTGACATGATAGAAAGTGGGACAATCTTTCCACTGAGTCTACAGAGAATTTTTTCTTTTTCTCTCTCTTTTTTACTTTCTGTCTTTTCTTCTCCCTACCCCTTCTCTACTGCTATAGAAAGAAAGGCTTAAGGCTTGGATTTTGAAAAACAGATTAGGCTCCCTGAATTATCAGCAGTGTGCCTTCAGCATTCCTATCTGTAAATAAGGAAATAAAGACAAGTAAGATTCTACAAAGAATCTAACCCAGCACCAACTCTATTCTAGCTTGATAGGCATTAGAATTAGTGGTGGACTCAGTTAAATGGGTCATGCCAGCATCCTGTCTTTGGAATTTGACAAGGTATGGAAATGTTGGATAAGATAATTCTACCTAAATTTCAAGGGTCAGGAAATAGATAAGGTTTAACAATAAAAGGTTCTTTCCCGGTCTCTTCTTTACCTGACAAATTTCCATTTGTCCTTGTGAACAGTTCCTCCAGATAGCTCTTGAGACTCCACTAGACTGGGTAGGAACTTCTGAACCTTGGATCTACAGCCTGTCCCCCAACTCACATCTGTCCCCATCACTGCATGCATTCACACAGAGCCCATTATTATCTATTTATTTGAGCAGAAGGACTTTTTAAGGCAGGGTTATGTCTTTTTACATCCTTGTGAGCTTATAAAAAATCTGGCACATGGTAGACCACACATGAATAGAAGAAGAAATGTTAGGGCCCAGAGATGAGATGGTCCAGGGATGTTTCAACAGTCATCAGGGTGTTTGTGCTCTGTGCAGCACTGCAGATCTTGCGATAAGAGAAAGAGATGCTCACGCCCACTAAGCCTGGCTCTTTTCAAAGTGATCATTAAAGTTCCCATCAGAAAGCTTTTAACCAAGACTTTTGACAGCTTTCTCCAGGATTTGATGATAAGACTGGCAGCTAGTTTGAGGAAAGCAAGGGGGGATAAGAAGACCACTGTTGCTTTTCATTGACACTATTGGAAAAGACTCTAGTTCAATGAAAAAAAAAAAAAATATATATATATATATATATATATATATATATATATATACTGAATTGAGTTAATTTTTTTCCTTTTCACTCCACACTTAAATAAATAGGGTTATTTTCTTAATAGCTTGTAGCAGCTTGTTTTCTATAGCACTACTTTAAATTGAGCTCATGCAGTAATAATTTACTTCGGAACAACCAAGGCAGTTGAAAAAATACTGGATATGGATAAAAAGGAGAAAGGAACTGGCCAGAAGAACTACTGGGCTTTGTTTGTTTTGTTTTTACCCCCTTTTTGAGATTATTTATCATTAAAGCACAATAGCTGTCTTCCATACCTGGAAGACTCAAAGGAAGACTAACAAATCACATAGTAAACTAGCAATAAGATGAACAATTGCATTGCTTCAAGCTAGAAGATGCATTTCTTATGGGAACTGTGATTTGAATTGCAGAGGTTTTTAAATTTATCTCAGGATGCTCTTGGGCCATGCGGGCAGAGATGGGAAAATTCCAAGCTCTTTGGCATTCTCTCCCAAGTGAGCTGGGCATCGTTAATATATGTAAGCATTGTTGTTATTTAACATTCAATGAATATGCACAGGAGTTGGGCACTATTCAACTTCCATTAAAGTCACTCCTGTCTTCAACCTGTTTGTATCCTGGAAGGAGAAAGGGAAGGAAATAACTCAGAGACGTGTTGTAAATATCTCCCATTCTGTCGGCTCTCTCCTTCGATTCTTAATGGCTCCCTTTTGTATTTATCAGTATTCTTACAGCCATATTCTACAAGATTAACCACATAACTTAATAAAAACATTTATTTTATGACTTGAGATTCAGTCTATGTAAGGCCTAGGAAAGTGGATCTTCGGGGTCTGGTGATGAGAGGGGGAGAAAGAGAGCACATGGGCTTGCTCTTCACATCAGGAAGGTGGGAAGCAAGAGAAAGAATGAGAGGAGGAGGAAACATATATAAACTCCAAGGCCAGAACCCTGGGGGACCAACTTCTCCAGCCACACTCTACTGGCCTAGGGCACCACCCAGAAAAATCTATGAAAGTGGATTTATGCACTTCTGGGATTATAACCTTCATGACTCAACTCTATCAACCCTGAATATTAATAAATGAGCCTTTAGGTAAAATTTTATATCTAACTATAACTCTTGCTGCACAGGATCTTTTTAATTTAATACTATCCCACTTGTTAATTCTCATTTTAATTCCTTGTACTTTGGGGGATCTTATTTCTACCAGTGTCTATGTTTTGGGGCATTGGTTCTATGCCTTCTTCTAGTAATTGCAAAGTCTCTCACCTAATCTCCAGGTCTTTGATTCATCTCAAGGTGACTCTTGGACAGAGTGAGAGGTTGGGGTTTCATTCCATTTTTCTACAAAAGGATAACCATCTCTTCCAACACTATTTATTTCAAAGGTTGTCTTTTCTCCGGTATATATTTTTGGAACCCTCACCAAATATCAACTGGCTGTGAGTGAATGGACTTGTTTCTGAATCTTCTATTCTGGTCCATTAGTCTATGTGTCTGCTTTTCTGCCAATTTGGCATGGCTTGCATGTTTGAGAGGAAATGGCTACTTTCATCCCAAAAGGTAAGTGGCTCCAACACTTGAGCCTTGACACAGATGATACCATGTGATATCGTTCATTTGTTTCATCTGGAGATGACTTTTTTCTTTTCTTCTGGTAGACAAAATGACTGGTTAAGCTGAGTGTTTTGTCCATAAAGGCAGCAAAACAAGACAATCTAATGAAAAATGCAAGAGCAGAGAAGTGGTAGGCCAGAACCAGACAGAGGTGGAGAGACCAGGTGGCAAAGAATCCTTACCAGTGAGTCGCACACAGATATTGAGTAACCAAGGCCATCCATAAGTAGATTCATCAATGGCTACTCCACAACTAACTCCTGCCAACACACATGCATATTCCAGATTAAACCAAAGAATCAGCAGAAACATTTTTCAAAGGAGTTAGAGAAAAGAAAGTTGCATTTTGGAAGACCTTATCCATTCATTTGTATTTCTTTTCTTTGAGCCATATTTGGTCTCTGAGGAAGATGGGGATATGAATGTAGTCTACCCTGTGACCGCATGAAGAGTCAAGAGTGGCTTTGGACAGTTGTTTCTGGGTCTTACCTTATTAAAAATAAATGACCCAAAATAGTTACATCTAAAATTTACCTCATTAAGAGCCCAGGGTAGCCAGGTGCAGTGGTATACAACTGTAATCTTAGTACTTGGGAGACCAAGATAGGAGGATTTTAAGTTTGAGGCCAGTGCACAGTAACTAAGAAGGACTTTGTTTCAAAATAAAAAACAAAGTACACCAAGTACTGTGTGAATGTATGTCATTGTCAACATGATCTACATTATTTTTAATTATTGGTGCATTGTAGTCATACATCTTAATGGAGTACAAGATGGTGGAGGCATACATGCACACATCACCCAATTTACCCTTACCCAATTTCCACGCCATTCCCTACCCTTCCTTCCTTTCTCATATTTGGCTTAGTGACTGACATTGATATGTTTGTTAAGGTACATCATGTACATTAGAGAATTTACCTTTTTCCCCCTTCCATCCCCTCAGTTAGGTCACCTTATTTGCTCATCTATAGTATCTCCTTTTCTATCTAGAGTTCCTCCTATGATCCATGGCAATTAAGCTACCTTTATCTTTGCCCTAATACACAAGAGGGCCCATCATGACATCACCCATGGCAGTTCCTATAGCAATACACATTTTTCCACACCATACAATTCCCAATTCCCAGTCCCTAACCTTGTTCAAATTCTCATTACTTCATGCCTTACCAGGATTCTTCCCTGCTTCCACTCTCTCCCCTTTTAATTTAATCTGATGCTAACAGATGCATTTTCTAAAAACCTACTTCCATTTGGTCACACACTCCTCCCCTTCTCAGACACCTTCCGTAGCTCCTCACTGCCACTCACATTTGCAAACACATTTTCAAAACTTGACTTTCAAAAAATAATCTTGAAAAGCATAGAAAAAAGCACCTCAGTATATCACCAAAGGATAATCAAGGCTGATCAAAAAGCAAAGCTACAATGAATGCACCATTAAACAAGAGCTGTGCAGTACACGGAGGTCAGGAAATCCAGTTATGTTTCCCGTGCATAATAATAATTAACACAAGAGATCTGGGGCACATCCTGTGCTCTGAACACTTCATAGACATAGGCTAATTAATTACACAGATAAAGATATTACAGAGCTTTCTTTTGATATTGGTGGGTTCATTAAATTCTCCATTTGGTTAACAAAGTAATTTCCTCAACTTCTGAATTCTGAGTAGTGAGGGGAGGTAGAAAGAGAACAGCAGAAATGTCAAACAGGAGTCACTGTTGGCTTTTTCCCCACTTCCTGGGAATCTGTGGGGAAAAATCTATAAAAGACCCTCAGATACCAGTCACGGCTCTTGGGATAGGAAATTTAGGGAGGGAAACCCAGTTTCCCAGTCTCTGCCTTACAGCCCACACTGCTACCCTGACACCAGGGTCCTGAATGTGAACACACTCTTCCACCATAGCTACCCCTGCCAAGCATGCTGAAAGGTGTGAGGGGGTCTTCCACGGAGTAATGAATTCAGAGTTGTTCCCCAACTCATCTACACACCCTGGGTATCAAATAGAAAGTTCTAGGGCCCACCTGACAGGCCCAGATAATATTTTATTCCTTCCCATCCTTGTATTTTTATTTCTGACCCCACAAATACTTTTGCTAGAGCTTTAATACTCCTCTGTGAATTCATTCAGGGATCCTGGGACAGGAGGCATAGTTTAGGACATCCAGCTCTGCTGTGCTTTGTGACACTGGAGTTCTAGCCCTACTTGGGAACTAAGGACATAAGAAACCTAGTTGATGAACTGGACTCCGGAACTGAAATGCTGCACATTTCTAATGGAAACTGTTGGAGACTGTCCCCAACATCATTGCCTAGTTATCAAGCAGTATAATAAGGGTTATATAAGTGCTGCTCTGTAACAGAGACAACACTGGCGTGTTGTGGATAAGAGCATCACAAGAACTTGGTTGAAGGACACCAACTTTTATGCATCTTTAGGAGCCAACATGGTATTATGAAAAAGGCTTGAACTCTGTAGCCAGCCAAAACCAGGTCCAAATCATAAGCCTTCCGAGATTAAAGGAACACATGAGTCTGAAAGTGCCTGGTATATAGCAAAACTATTATATAGAAATATTTGTTTAATGCCATTAAATTAGTGACCCTTACTACTAGAATAACAAAGATTGTAATCATGGTACCTGCTATGCTAAGGTAGCACAGACTCAAACAGATTTTGGCTGGGAATATTAAGAATTTATTTTATTTTATATCCCCAAGATTTCCAAAAGGTTTTCTCCAAACTTTTAATACATACTATAATAGTTCCCATGATTCTCCTCTTTCCTGGAACAACTCCACAGTCACGCATGTGTTTCTTCACTGTTCTGAGAATGGCAGAATTAGACTCATGGACACCTCCTTCCCAATTCAATTTTTTGTTCTAGAGAGGGAGAAATGGATGTTCTTTCCCATTGCCCCTGTACCCTAGATTACAAGAAATCATAGCTGGATCCAATGTAAATTTATCAATTAGTAGGAAAGGGACAATACAGAGGGCCTTCATTTCTCACTAAGGTACGGACTTCTTTTTTTTTTTCTTTTTTTTTTTTCTTTTTTGGTGGTATTGGGTTCCTGGAAGCCCTTCTACTTACGGGCTACACTCCCAGACCTATTTTATATTTTTATTTGGAAACAGGGTCTCCTAAACCAACAAGGCTGGCTTCGAACCTGCGTGATCCTCCTGTCTCCACCTCCCAAGCATGGGGATTACAAGCGTGCGCCACCACGCCCGACAGGTATAAACTTCTTATATCTGGGGATAGAAGCACAGTCTGAGAGATGCTGTTGCTGTTGTTGTTGTTGTTGTTGTTGCTGTTGTTGTTGTTGTTGTTGTTGTTGTTATTTTGCCTTCAAAGGCCATTAAGAACTATAGAGTAATATATAACACTGAAACTATATTCTAAGGCAAACACTACCCCCACAGCATCACAACAGCCTTGTGAGGCAAGGTTTTTAATACTTGCTTTACAACAGGGAAAACTTCAGTGCCTGGACAGTAAGGATTCAGAACAGATCTATTTAACTTGCGGCCTAGTCCCTAACCACTGGACTATGGGGAAATTGTTGTTATTTTTTTCCTCTTCCCTCCTTCAAAAAGAGCCAAGTACCATCAGAGAGCAGTTTCTGGTCTGGAGCAGCTGTGGTCTGGGTGCAGGGAATTAACTACATTCTGGGGAAGAAGGATAAAACAAGAGATATAAGAAAAGCCACAGTGAGTGCAGGTTCTGCTGCAAATGGTTCTTTTCACATTTCTGAGCCCTGAGCTTCCCACGGAAAATGCATGGACAAAGGTGCTGACAGCAGAAACAGTGCCCTGTGTTCACCCACTCTGGCTTTTTCTTCATAGATGTACAATTAAACTCTGCTTCCCAGAATCCCCTGGGGCCATGGGATTGAGTTCTGCATGGGCAGAAATCATATACACTACCTCAGGCCTGATCCATAAGACCACACTCACAGTCCTTCACACTTTCTCCCTCTTTCTCTCTGTTGTGGTTTAGGTACTGAATGACCTCTGAAAGGCTCATGTGTTAAAAGTCCTGTCCACAATGCAGCAAGGTTCAAAGGTGGGACATGGCTAAGGAGATGGGTCACTGGGAGAGTGGCCTTGAGGACTATGAGGACTATATCTGTCCCTGGTGCGTGTTCTCTCTCTCTCTCTCTCTCTCTCTCTCTCTCTCTCTCTCTCTCTCTCTCTCTCTCATTTCTATGCCGTCGTCATTGTCTTCTCCTTCTTCTTCTTCTTCTTCTTCTTCTTCTTCTTCTTCTTCTTCTTCTTCTTCTTCTTCTTCTTCTTCTTCTTCTTCTTCTTCTTCTTCTCTCTCCTCCCCCCCCTCTCTTCTTCCAAGTGTCATTAGCAGAGAAGCTCTTTTCCTCCATGCCCTGCCACCATAATGTTTTTGCCTTGGAGTCAGCCAACCATGGAATGATCCTCTGGAACCATTAGCCAAATAAACATTTCCTCCTCTAAGTTGTTCTTATAAGGTGTTTCGGTCACAGTGATGAAAAAGTAGATTAACACCATCTTCAAGCCAGACGTTGAGGATCTAGTGGAGATGTTTGATTCCCCAGAGGATGAGATAATTTTGGGTTCCTGAGTGACTGCATGGAGCACTGCATCTCCTCCCTTCCCATTTGCACTGGTCTGTGGTATGAATGAAGATAAGCCCATGCTGTGTTCCACCAAGGAGATTGGGTTTAGATATTATAGCACCTATCGCACCTTCATGCAGACCTTTACTTTGTATAATTGCACCATTTCACAAGAGGTTGTGGCCTCCCTGCCCTTTCTCCTCACACTCCCTATGAACTCTTGCTGTCTTTCCACTGCTCGTTAGCATGTCTACCTCTGCCTGCACTGAGAAAATTAAAGAAGATGAAATTTAAATCAGTCAATTTTTCCCTTGTTAGCAGCTCTGGTCTTAAGACAAAGCAAAAAAAGAAAAAGAATTAATAAAAGTTCAATGGAATCAGAGAGGAGGTTGAAATTGTTGCTGAAAACAAGGCTTGAAAATCATCTTTGGATCTCAGTTTTCTGAGCTCTCCCTTCCTTTAACTACTCAGTAGCTGACTCGGTTGCCAGGAAGCACAGTGCCGAGGATCACTCCTGCCTGTACATGTGTCTGTTCTCCTGGGCAGTGAGTCTACACTCCTCAGGAAACCTCTCCAAGATGAATGTTGCTAGCTAACAATGATAGGTAGATGTCTCCACATGTCACCCCCTCCTTGGCTTCAAAGCAAAGTGTCAATGAAGGCCATCTGTGATGGACTCATGAGAAATCATCTGGTCCTATTCAGTCATGTTCCATAGAAGAAAATCAAGGGCCCAGAGAGGGAAAATGTTTTTACTATGATCGCACAAAAATATATAAGATCAGACTTCCTGCCTCCCAAATAAAACATTGAAAATATATGTCTTTAAAAATACAGAAGGCATAACAAAATACAGTTTTATGCGTATTAAAAGGAAGGCAAAGAGGATCTGAAAAGAGTCTAGCATTCCTGAAAATAGCATTGTTTAGACATTCTTGTAAGAAAGGGAGAGATGAAAGAAGAAAATACAGGAACTCTCTGATTCACAGCCCAACTAACCCTATTAATTCCTGAGCCCTAAAGGCTGATGTCACCAGTGGACAGAGGTGCTACATATTTACTGAATTGGCACTCGGCAGGGAATATAGAAGTTACCGTTACTACTGTTTTTGTTTTTGTTTGCTTGCTTGTTTGCTTGCTTGTTTACTTGTTATTACGATGACATGACATTGTAAAATACACAAAACCTTCCTGATTAGAGTTTAAATGTTCCTTGAACTGAAAAGGACACAAGGTCTAAGTAGAACCCAGTAGTCTTGCATTTCCAGAGTGGATCCTGATGAAGTAGTGCAGCCAGGACTTCCTAGAGACTTCACTAGGCAGACTCAGAAAAGACACAATGAGAGCTGCCAGAATGCTCGGGCTTGGAATTGCTTCTTGAACTACTCAAACGCTCAGATTATGTCTCCTAAACAGGTTTTAGGGTACCTTGGGGAAATGGATTATCTTGAGTAAAGGTTTCATCTTTTTATTTCTTCTGGTGTGCTCTAATATAATTAACCTCGAGTCAGTACATGCCATATTTTTATAGCACACAAAAGCTAGACTGTTAGATTTTGATGCTGTTGGCATTCTAATATGAAGAAACTGCTCGCGGAGGAGGCTAATATCTGATTTCAGATAGGAAGGAGGGAGCTAAGAGTTTATTTCCAGAACTAAGAAAAAGTAAAAACAGAATCCAGGTACAGGTGGTCCTCAAATCCATAAATATGGGCCTTCTTACCCCTGCATCAGATACTCTTTCTTGAATGTCTACCAACTCTCTAACTGCTGTGTGTTCACAGCAGACTAAAGATTGATTTAAGCAGGAGTTACTCACCATTGTCAAATATTTCACAAAAGAAACGCTAAGCACTTTTGGAGTATTTTTTTAAATAATAGGAAAGATAACATGACTTATTTGCAACGAATCAGTTGCAAGAATACAAAGCCATATTGCAGAATAACACCAAGTCAAAAGACAAGACATTTTTTATTTGTAATCCAGATTATGAAACTATGAGATATGTACACAATGGAATTTCACTCAGTCATAAAGAAAAACACAATTATGTCATGTAATCCAGATTGGGGGTCTCCATGGTAATTAAGTATCTGTACAATTCCAACCACAGTGTAGTATTCATTATTAGGTCATATGGATATCTTGTCCTTAGATTCATGAAGGAAATGACTCCTAAGTGAATCAGAGTACCACCACAAAGAAATCACAGAAAAGAGATGAGTCTTTGCTGTCAGGGAAGAAAAAGGCATCAATGCTTGGTTTGGGAGGAAAGAGAGAGGGAGGGAGGGAGGGAGGGAGTTTAACACGAGGAGAAAACTGCACAAGACACAGGTATAGGAAGACCAGGGCTGAGGGTCTAGAAAGTAGCCTTGGCATCATTCATTAGTACTTTATAAGTTATAAAGCACTTTCACTTGAATAATTTTGTCCTTGTTTTTCAGGAGAGGCGGGAGAATGTATATTATCTCTACTTTATGGGGAAATAGGCCTGAGATTTTGAAGGAGCATGTCCAGGGGTTCACGAGTAGCACGTGAGGGAATGTCCACACACCCCTAAGTCCCAATTTTTTGCTCAGTTTTGTGCTCTTGGAAGGATGCAGTCCCTTAGGATTTTGTGCCACCCACAATCATTTAGGCAGAACAAGAAGATGCCTCATTGATGTTATCCTCCATTAAAGCCCAAACGATTCATTCAATCAGTCTACTTTAAAGTTGACTTTGTGGAAGGGGCAAGGCAAGGGGACAGCAATTTTGCTTTCCAGCTAAGATGACATGCTACATTTAAAACTGCTCCCCCGGAGACTTCCGGGAAGATGGCGACCGAGAAAAGCGGGGCTTAAGAGCCCCACTAACAACCAATTTCCATTACCACAAAACCAGCGCCTTTCATAGCCAGAAAACACCATCACCAGAAAAACAAAAAAACCACCAGGCTCCAGAGAGAAAGCGGACTGAGAACAGAGCTCAGGGCCACAGAGGAGACACACGCGCCCGAGGATGCGGCAGCGGCAAACTCAACGGACGGCTACAGCAAGCCGAGGTGAGCCACTGCGGAACAGCCAGGCGGGATCTTTCGGCGCAGACAGCATTTAAAGCTCCCAGTGGCTGAGCTAAGCACACGCTGCAGGGATTCAGAGTGGAAATCAAAACCAGAGAAGGAAAAATAACGCCAGCTTCACGGCCGAGGGCGTGGCAGCGGCGCCATATTGCCACTGGCGGCAGCAGCAGCAGTGAATTCACCGAGTCCAGTACAGCTACATCTGTGTACTCAAGAACAGTGAGTCAAATTGCGGGCCACAGAGGAGAAATCCCAGTACTGTACCCCCTGGGACTTGACTCAGTGAGGGGGTGGCGGTGGCAGAGATATCACACCATAGGAGAACGTGCAACCTGGCGCCCCCCACAGTCTAAAGCAGCCTCTATCGACTCCCTGGGTCGGAGACTCTGTGATACAACCCAGTAAAGGAGTAGTGGGGTCTGAGATAATACAGACTCGAGATCCAGAGCACCTTAAGTGAAGCCATAGTGACCCAAGTGAAGAACCCAGAGAAGGCACAAACCTCCGAAATCATGGGAAAGAGGAATAACACTGGAGTAATGAATGCGCACAACCCCACAACATCAGAACCTGATAAAACAGAAAATCAGAGATTTTTAGAAGATCAAATCAGGAAAATAACTGTAGAAATAATAGAGGTGCTTCGAAAAGAACTCAGAGAGAGCCAAAAAGAGATAAAGGATGCAATTAATGAAGTAAAGGCCTCAATTCAAAGCACAAACAACCGATTAGACCACATGGAGAACAGAATCTCGCTCTTAGAAGATGAGCAATCCAAAAATGAACGCATAGTTTCTAATCTAGAAAAAAATATCCGACAGCAGGAATCTGACATTGAAGAAATATGGGCCCATCTTAAGAGAGCTAACCTAAGAATAATTGGAATAGAGGAGGGAAAGGAAAGTGATACCAAAGGGATCAACAATCTCTTCAAGGAAGTAATAGCAGAAAATTTTCCAAATATAGAGCAAGAGGTTGATACACAGATCCAGGAAACTTATAGAACTCCCTTTAGACAGGATCGGAGAAGAGGATCCCCACGCCACATAATTGTCAAAATGACCAATGTGGAAGCCAAGCAGAGAATCTTAAAGGCAACAAAAACAAAGGGCCAAGTGACATTCAGAGGCAAACCAATTAGAATCACTCCAGACTTCCCAAACCAAGTCATGAGAGCCAGAAGGGCTTGGAGTAACATATTCCAAACTCTGAAAGAAAACAACTTCCAGCCAAAAATTTCCTATCCAGCAAAACTTTCTATCAAATTAGATGGAGAAATAAGAAGCTTCCATGACAAACAGAAACTGAAGGAATTTATGTCTTCAAAACCAGCGCTAGAGAAAATACTCAAAGAGATTAACTACAAAGAAGAAATAGGTAACACTCACCAGAACCAGAGAAACAAGAGTTTCCATCCAACAGACAACTAAGATTGGTTATCTGTGGAGATTCATTATTTATGTTAGTCTTTTACCTATCTCTAAATTGTATTGTTTGCCTTTATTGTTGTTAATTTTTAGGATTTCTAGTTGGAATATTAATATACCTTCAGATATAGCATTTGGAAATATTTTATCCAATTCTATTAGTAACTTTTAACTCTGTTTACATTGTCTTTGGATATACAATATTTTCTTTTATTTTTTAGGGAGTTTGTATATTCTTCTGTTGCCTGTGCCATTGAAATCATATCCAAGAAATCACTGCCAATTTCAATGTTGTGAGGTTTTATGACCCAGATTTTCTTCTAAAAGTTTATAGTCTTAAGATTTATATTTAGGTCTTTTATCTATTTTGAGTTAATACTTGTATGAGGGATTAGGTAAGGGTCCAATTTTATTCTTTTCCATGTAATTATTATTTTTCAACAATATTTAGTTAAAAGACTATTATTTCCACCACCAAATGTTCGTGGAAACCTTGTCAAAAATAACTTGACAATATAGGGAAGAATTTAGCTCTAGGCTTGTATTTAACTCCAATGGTCTATATATCTGCCTTTAGAACAGTACTACACTGTTTCAATTATTGTAGCTTTATATGGTTTGAAATCAGAAAATATATATCTGCTAGCTTTGTTCTTTTTCAAGATCGTTTTGGGTATCTAGAATTCATATTCCATATTAGGATAGATTTTTTTCTGAAAAATAAATATATAAATATATGATAGTTTCACCTAAAAAAATAGAAAAAAATATGCTCAGGTAAGAAAGAAAGCAAAAAGAAATATTGAAATGTTATCTTTAAATCATCAAAAGCTTGGTATCAGACAAATGAAACTGTTATGTGAGATTATCATTTTTAATTTTGGATAAATTGCTATAATACTAGATGTCAACCACTAAGCCAAGCATGGGAAGGAGGGATGGGGAGAGAATGGGGTGGGGATCGGGTGGGGGTTGACTGGGCGATGTGTGCATATATGTCTACAAAAGTTTGTATCCCACTATGATGTATGAATACAGTGCACCAATAAAATAAAATTAAAAAAAAATAAAAAATAAAAAATAAAAAATAAAACTGCTCTCCCTAATATGTGGAAGCTAGGGAGAAAATGGGTCATAGGAGGAAGTCTAGATGAAGAAGGAGAAACCATAGATGAGCAAATAGGTGACCTAACTGAGGGGGAGGGGAGAGGGGAAGAGGAAAATTCCCTAATGTACAGGATGTACATTCACAAACATATCAAAGTAAATCACTAAGCCAAACATGAGAAGGAGGGAACGGGGAGGGAACTGGGGAAGGGCTAAATGAGTGATGTGTGTGTATATATATATATGCCTCTACTATCTTGTACCCCGTTAAGATATATGACTACAATGCACCAATAAAAAAATAAAAAACTGCTTTCTAATTGCACTGCATTGAATATTTCAAAGTAGTGTCCTCAAATTAACAAGACTCCCGATGACATGAAATTCATAGCCATTGATATCGGGTGAGACCGAAGGTCCCCATGATTACCCAGGGCTGCCTCATCACTGTAGACCACACTGTTTTAGTTATGATGTATATGAGAAATAATGCAGAGTAGAGAGGTTATGCAAGGGAGTGTGTGTTTGTGTGTCTGCATACGTCTGTGTGAGTCTATAAGTGTGTTTCTATGTCCTACCAGGTAATCAATTTTGAGTGTAGAACTTCCCCTTCTCTAAAATGAAAAGAAAAAGTGAGAAAGAAAAGAAAATATGCTTATACCTTGGCTCGAGTTCCCTGGAATCAAAGTTTGTATGGAGGCTCAGATGCACAGGTTTATGGAAAATTTAAGACCTTGTCTCAGGAGAAAAGGGAGCAAGAGGATGGGTATGGAGCAGATGAAACATCTGAGCAAGGTCGTGGTCTCTGCTAAAAATGAGATTCCATCTCTTCCTACCATGTATTCTGGAGCAAGAAGTATGGCACAGTCCATCCCACCTTGCGAAGAGAGGATTGGTTTTTTGTTTTTTTATTTTTTTTTTTTACCCCGATATAACTCAGTCATTGGCTACAGGATGTGGGCTGGAAGGGAGAGTAGAAGTATCACATTATGAGTAAGGGAGCTCTTGCTTGACTGAAAGCCAATTTTTCAGGGAAAAGGCTGCCATAAGTCAGTTGTGTCCTAACAGCAGCTGTGGATAGGCAAACAGACCCAGTAAAGATAACACAGGGATCCAACTTGACATGCCTGCAGCCATGTTGTAACCACCCTCTCACCTGCCAGGTGGCCCTGCCACTCATTCCAAACACTATAGGACAGAGTTTTTAAGATAATCAGCCAAGTATTTCTCACCCAGATGGTTTCTTAACAGATGCTTGACATATTAATAGTTTTCTTTGTACTATACTATTATTGGCGCATCGTAGTCTCACATCAAAATGTAGTGCAGAGTGATAGGGACATACATGCACAGAGCACTTGGAAACCCGGGTACATTTCAGTTGACCACAGGCTAGCTTGGGGCAGCTCAGTGTATAAACCCTTTCCTCCTACTTCAGGGTACAGGGATCCTCCTGTCTTGCTGCTGCCTGAGACATGGCTCTGCCTGTAAGTCTCTGGTAAATTGCATTTTGTGCAATATTGGGTCTGCTTGCTCTTTCTTCAGTCTTTTCAATCCCTTCAGCCTTTGATGGCCAGTTTTTATGTACCAGGTTCTCCTGAAACAAGCCTATCTGGGCAGAGCTCCAGGAGTGTCTGCTAGATATTGCATTTGTTATCATCATTTGAACATTCAGACTGAGCCACAGGGTACAGTGTGTGTCTTCTGTATTTTTCTGGCCAGCAGCCATTGCCCAAGAGGTCAGAAGCCATTTCAACTGGGAGCCAATGCCAAGGCTAGGTGAGGCCTTACCGTTCCACTGGTGGCTTTGTGCTGTAGTAAAAAGACAAAATTTGGGAGATCTGTGTGTGGTCCGTAATCTACTTCATTGAACTAAGCCAATGCTACTTCTCAGATTTTGATAGTGAACTCTCAAGTTTTGTTAAACATTACCATGGAGAAAAGCTGGGCAGTGGGCTCACAGGAATTTTTTGTTCTGTTTTATAGCTACTCATAGGTTTGCTTTGTAAATTTTGGTTTTTTTATTTATTTTATATATTTTATTTTATTTTATTTTATTTTATTTTATTTCTGGTGGCACTGGGGTTCCTGGAAGCTGTTCTACCTCCAGGCTACACTCCCAGACCTATTTTTTATTATTATTTTTATTTGGAAACAGGGTCTCTTAAGCCAGTACGACTGGCTTCGAACGTGTGTTGATCCTCCTGTCTCCGCCTCCCAAGTACGGGGATTACAAGCGTGCGCCACCACGCCTGGCAATAAATTTTGTTTTAAATCATAAGGTCTGGAGCTAAGAGTATAAGGCTTCAGGACTGATTGTAGCAGCAATGAGGTGTGTGGTCCACTCTATTATATAGACACTCTCAAGAGTGTACCACACTTGGCTCTTCTCTGTCTCTGTCTTATCACAGGGACAAGAACTGATGAAAGAAGAAACCCCTCAGCCAGAAGTTGTGGCATACACTTGTAATCTCAGTACTTGGGAGGTTGAGACAGGAGTATCACAGGTTTGCAGCCACTCTCGGTAACTTGATGAGGTCTGCTGCAAATTAGTGAGAACCTGTTTTGAAATACAATTTTAAAAAATAGGGGTGGGGGTATAGCTCAGGGGTAGGAGTTCAATTCCACACACACACAAAAAAAAAAAAACACAAAAAAATGAACTCCTCAGTGATTCAATAAATAAATGAGTGAGTATAGAGTTGACCTTGAGAAAATAATATAATCCCCTAGGGCCTCGGCTTCTGCATTTGTCTACAGGAAGTTGGCAGGATCAAACACATTCATGTGCAATGTTCTGAATGCTTTCGGGTTGCTTGAATATGGTTTTTATACTTTCGGTACTCAAAGTAGCCTAGTAGACTTAAAAATCACCTAAGAAATGCATATTCACAGACCTAATTCAGGATATCCCTGGGATGAGGTCCCAGGATGCCTAGTTTAATCAGCACATGACTAGGCTACGCAGCAAAGTTTGAGGTCTGTATAGGGAGAAGAGTTGAGCATATTATTAACCTGAAAGCCAGAAGGGAGAAAGAAAAGTGGAGGGAAAGGAAAGGAGGGAAGAACCAGGAAATGACCAGAGACAGAAGGGTTGCTTGAGCTGTCCTCACACTCTCCAGCCTTCCTGGTAGAGAGATGGAGGGATGGGGTGTAGTCAACATCAAGAAGGGAATCCACCAACAGAACTGGTAAGCAAGTTGCACCCTGCTGCCCGGGAGTCCACTGATTTGAAGATGTTTGTGGGCCTCTTCTTTTCACTTCCAGAGAACCCTAAGACAACTTGCCAGATATAAAATGACTCAGACTTTTATTCCAAAAGAATGTTTTTTTTAAAGTAGGTTGATGTGGGGTGGGGAGAAATTAGAGAGAAACACACCAAGAGATGTCCTGTGCCTGTATGAGTGTAAATCATGTTGAATCTCATTACCATGTATAAATACAGCACACCAACTTAAAAACAAAAAAAAGTAGGTAGTGTTGTTGCTACTTATAAAGGCCCGTTGTCATGGAAACACACTCAAATAAAACTCCTTTTGGCAAACTATAAGTCCTCTAAATTTTCCAGCATTATTTCATAAAAAGAGAAGGAAAGAATGTATGAAAAAGACATTAGTGTAAAGCTATGGGGGAAAAGTAAAATTTGTGTTACCTTCAAACCCAGGACACCGCTACCCTCCATTTAGAAAGAACTACCAACCAATCTGTCCCTCCTTCCACCAGGACCTAAAACAGGCTTTCTTCTTCTACCTCACTAGAAAGTGGGGATTTGCTTTGGAAACGTCATCCTCCTATTCTATGGTCACATCACAGGCAACTTGGTCTAATCTAGCTGTCAGGTTCTCAGGCACGTGTGTGTGTGTGTGTGTGTGTTTCTGTACATGCCTGTGTGTTTGTATGCCTCTCTGTGACTGTGTGTGTGTTTGTATGTGCCTCTGTGTGTATATGTGTATATGTGTCTCTTTGTCTCTGTGTATCTCAATGTGTTTCTGTGTGTCCGTGGGTATGTCTGTTTCTCTGTGTTTGTATGTGTCTGTGTGTGTGTGTTTGTGTCTATGTCTGTGTGCATCTGTGTATGTCTATGAGTGTATCTGTATACATGTGTGTTTGTATGTGTCTGTGTGTGTTTCTGTCTGTCTCTGCATGTTTGTATGCATGTCTGTGTATCTCTGTGTGTTTGTACATGTGTCTGTATGTATCTGTGTATGTCTGCATATTTGTCTATGTTTCTATGTGCGTATGTGTCTTTGTGTGTGCCTTATGTGTCTGAGTCTCTGTGTCTGTGTGTATATATGTCACATGTAAGTGTCTCTGTGTCTGTATTGTCTCTGTGTTTTTGTATGTTTTATATATCTCTGTGTATCTGTGTGTGTCTGTGTTTCTAAGTGCATGTGTCTCTGTATATGTTTCTGTGCATTTCTATGTGCCTCTGCACGTGTTCCTGTGTATTTGTACATGTGGCTCTGTGTACATCTGTATGTGTCGTGTGTCTGCCCATGTGTGCTGAGTGGATCTTTGACCCACTGAAGGATAAAGTTGGTGGCACCTCCCTTTGTCTCTCTCTGAGCATGATCTTTCTGATCCAGCACTGAGAGACCCCTCTTTGTGCCTTCCTTTCTCACCCTAGGATGCCCCTGGTACCTGCAAGGATGCAGCACAATGATGCTGAGTTTATTATAAGCAGGTCTGGGTCTTGTGCTATATATGGTAGTGGACAGAACACTCAGCCTTCTCATCTCTCTTCAAAAACAAAAATCACACCTGCCTTGACCTGCCCACAAGGAGACAACATGAAAGAATAAGTCTCCTTTGTAAACTTCAAAGCAGGATGCACAAGTCAGTCATTCTCACTGTGGCACCTGTCTCAGTATCCTTGCCCCTGAGATCCTCTCCTGCTGAGACAGTAGGGCACCTTCTCCAGGTGTCCGTGGGTATCCCTGCTGGGCCCTATGCCTCATGCTTGGCTCATTTACTTCCATTACTCAAACTAAGACTCTGAGGTCGGTGTTACTGTCCATCTTTTGGAAAGGAAGCCCAAGGAGGCTGGGTAACTATCCTAAGACACTGTCACAGGAGGTGGCCGGGAAAACCCTGATGGCAGCGATGTCCCTATCAGGCATCATGGTCCCTGCTCTATGTCGCCACTTTGTGGAGGACTTTCCTGAGGACTAGTCTGCCATCCCAGGTCTCCTGCCTGCTTTTCCTTGGTCTTTGAGAAACAAATCAACATATACCCAATTAATTTCGTTATCTCAGTTTGTGAGAAAGAGTGCATTTGCAGACTGCCATAATGAAACATCTTTTTTCTCACCAGTTTTCCGACTCCAGTGTGCCTGTGATGTGATGTAAGATGTCTTTTATACTGCAGCAAAGTCCTCAGGCATCTGAGTGTGTGTTTGCTACCAGATAGATTGCTATGTTCATGGAGGTCATTGGTTCTCTCTCTCATCTCTCCAACAATTGATGTAAGATTCTCAAGAAAATGCCCTTTTGCTCTGGGAACACAATATGAGGAGGGTGGAAAAAGCCAAGATTTGCACAGTGTTACACTTAAAAATCTCTGTAATTGGTGCTAATGTGACATGATGGTGTGGGACACTTTTTTTTTTTATCTCTGAAGCTCTTTGCAAGAATTAATTACCAATTAACTTAAAACTTTGGAGCATTATTTATTTATTATCGGTGCACTTTGAACTTGAAGATGTTTATATGTAAAACCCTGGCTGGTAAAACTCAGGACGCTTTGGAGTGGAATAAAGAGTTCAGATAATTCTCAGAGAAAGACAGATCACAAGTGCATCAGTAAGCTGAAACTGTTGGGTTGTTCTGAGAACTGTTAGTAACTCCCTGGGAAGTGCTACACAAATATTCAGCAAGAAATTTGCTGAAAGAATTTCTTCAAAGTAGCAATTAGTCTAGAAAAATGGAAGATAGAAGAGACTGAGCTTCTCTGCTCTGCTCTACCCCCACCTGCCTTTTTTTTTTTTTAGAATCTGGGGGGATTTTAGCTACTTCCTGAAATAGTGCTTTGCAGAAAAGAGGCAAACTGGATGGTCCCCACAGACAAAGGAATCATTAATCAAAATGAGAGGGCAGGAAGAGAAGGAAAAGTGTAGGAGGAATGAGGGAGGAGAGTGATAGAGAGGAAGGGAGGGAGGGAGGGAGGGAGGAAGGAAGAAAGGGAGGGAGGAAGGAAGGGAGGGAGGGAGGAAGGAAGGAAGGAAGGAAGGAAGGAAGGAAGGAAGGGAGGGAAAAAGGAAGGAAGGAAGGACAAAAGGAAAGAAGGGAGGGAGGGAGGAAGGAAGGAAGGAAAGGAGGAAGAAAAGACAGAAGAAAGGAAGGAAGGGAAGAAGAAGGGAGGAAGAAAGGAAGGAAGGAAGAAAGGTAGGGAGGAAGGAAGGAAAGAAGGGAGGGAGGAAGGAAGGAAGGAAGGGAGGGAGGGAGGGAGGAAGGAAGGGAGGGAGGAAGGGAGGGAGGGAGGGAGGGAGGGAGGGAGGGAGGAAGGAAGGAAGGAAGGAAGGAAGGAAGGAAGGAAGGAAAGAAGGAGATAAATGAGAAAAGAAACTTGCCAGCGGTGGGTTAGAGACCAAAAGGACAGTGCTTGGTGCTGCTAAAAGTGTGTGCAATTTCTGTAAGGAGAAACCTGAACTGCAAACTCTTAGTAGGTCTAAACTTTCATTTCAAGAAAGGAAAAATATGTTCTTTTCTAAGACCACCAGGTTAAGCCAGTGAGTGGGCTACTGCCTCTTCTACAAAAAAACGAGCTTCTCTCTGCAGCCCCACCTAGTGGTCCTTCCCCCTTCAAACCACAGGCTTTCCACAAACTACAAAACACTTGCCAGAAATCCATACACAGTCCCTGGGCTTAGAACCTGCCATGAACAGAAAAGATTTTTTTTTCTTCTAGAAACTAACCAGAAAATGTGTCTGTCTACGACTAGGCGGCCTCCCACCTTTTTTGTCGCCCTCTCCACACCTCTCTCCTTCCCTCTCTTACCTCCTCCCTTTTGTCACAAATTGTGTCTACAATTTATTCCACAGCTGACAGCAGAACTGAACGCCCAGATGACACCCCTAGACACCCCCCGGGAGAAGGTGGTGCGGGCTGAGCAGGCACGAATTCATAGCGCAGCAGGAACACGCCTGTCGTGCCGGGCTGTGAAAATCCTCTGGATTTTCGTGATGGAAGAGGCAAACTGGCTGAACAGAGGCATTATTTGTGCTGAGAAAGAAAAAGAAGGTCCATTCTAGCTCTGAGATCATGGCTGCTGAGAGCTTTCAGACAGGCGTGTATCTTTGCAACAGCAGCCTGCCCTGTTTGTTATGGGAGCGTCATTAGGTAGATACACTGATTGATTAATATTTACCTTCAGGGTCTTTACTACAAGCGGGGAAAAGAATGAAAAAATTTCCACAGGAGTTTGGAGGTGCCCAACCCTTCCAAAAATATCAATAGATTATTCTATGTAATCCTGGAATTCTGAGGGGCCTCAGGTCTCTGAGGAAAGCATGGGATGTGACTGGTGGCTATAAAAAACTTTCTGGCTTCTCATGGACCTCCCCACACTGTTACCCAGTCTCTGGGTCCCTGGACAGCTGACCATCCAGACCTGCTTTCTCCGCTCCCTAAGCTTTCATCAGCAAAGCTTCTGCAAAGGGGGAGCTGGCACAGCAGTGTGCTGACGAATATCATTTTAAATTAAATAGTATATTTGAGAATGCATTTCACACGTGAAAAGAACAGATGGCGAGGCGTCCATGCCTTAGGAGGCAGCTGTGCAGAGGAGAAAACAGGTGTGGCTCGGAGTTCTTCGCCACACTGGCTCCTGGCATGGTTTCCTCAGAGCAGGTGAGTCACCTGACCTACCTCCCTGCCCTTGGGCTGGGAATTTTGCTGGCAAACTCTAGCACCCCTGGACCATGACAGAGGGGCTTCTGGGTCTCGAGCTGAGGTCCATTCCAACTACAAATACTAAACAAAAAGGTTTCACAACACCAAGCATACATCTTGTCTTATTTGTTTTTCTGGGGTGATGTTGGTAGTGATTATTGTTTAGAATCATTTCTGTTGCGGTGTGTGTGTGTGTGTGTGGTGTGTGTATGTGTGTGTGTGTGTGTGTGTGTGTGCGCGCGCGCATGCACGCGTGTGTGTTTTCTGCTTTGATTAGTTTAACAAGGAAACAATGAAAAATAGTGGGAAGAACATAGTATATATTGACCTTGATCAAATTCCCAGATTTCCCAGAGATCCTCAGCCTTTGGGGAACAAGTGGAACATATTTTCTCACCCCATGTAGCCCTCCTAGTGAGCTCATGTAGTAGTTCTCGAAGTAGGGGGCCCTGAATCAACGACATCAGCATCACCTGTGAACCTATTGAAAATGAAGATTCTTAAGCCCCAGCCCAGACCTCCTGAATCAGAAACGCAGGAGATAGGTACAAAAATCCATGCTTTAATGAATCCTCCAAGTGGTTGATGCTCACCACGCCTGAGAACCACTGCCCTGGGGTTTGTTTGCAGGAAGATAAAGCTCTGATCTGACCTATCCCAGCACCCTGGGTTAAAAAGCATTTTATTTCCCTAATCCCAGTACCTGGTAGTCTGAGGCAGGAAGATCATAGGTTCAAGACCAGGCTTAGCAACTTAGTGAAACTCAACAACCAAGTGAGATCTTGTTCCCAAACAAAACCAAAAATAAAAATAAAAAATAAAAAAGTAGTAGTACAGTTTAGAGGTAGAATGCTCCTGGGTTCAATCTCCAATATCAGAAAAATGGGGAGATCTATTTCCTATTGTATGACTAATATTATTTTCTGGCTCAGTTTCCTGATCTCTTGGGAAATCCTGTGGGTTCCCAAGTCCCTGGAACTCTGGTTCATGTCTGGGTCTGGATTTCTACATCCACAAGGGAGCCAGATCTGGAACTGTGATGCAGTTGCCAGGGCAACACCATCTTCTTCTAACCGCCCTCTGCCTTCCTTCTAGCTGCCCCCACCCCAGCAGCTTAGCGCTCCCAGAGAACAAGGGACTCAGTTTGGCCCTCTCTGTAGGAGTTCATAGCGCAGTGGTGGAGACAGCCTTGGAAACAGATCCTTGTAAGGCAAACTGATTGGTGCTGTAGAGAGGGCTGAGCCAAGCACCTGGGCACAAAATTCAGCCCTAGGGAAAACAAGGACACAATTCTGCCTTCGTCTTTCCAGCCCTGGCAGAGCCCCAGCAGCCCCAGCAGGGAAAAGCATGGGAAATAAAACCTCTTCCTCCATAGCACTATTCCCTCTCCCAGATCTGTGAAATGGCAACTGGGATGCCAAGTGTGGGGGCTGCCTGCGTGGATTCCCAAAAGCAGTTGGGGAAAAAAATAGGCAAGGAGGCCTCCCAGCCACCCGAGGAGTGCAACCTGGCTCTCTATCTCTGAGGCCCCAGGAGGTAATGGCAGTAGTGGTATGAGTGTGTGTGTGTGTGTGTGTGTGTGTGTGTGTGTGTGTGTGTGGTGATGGTACATTTATTTGCAAGGGAAGGAAATACCTTTCCATTGCTCTCACAGGCAGACTGACCTGTTTCTCCTTCTGGTTCCACCATTTATGAGCAAGATCCTTCACCTCGCTGATCCTCTCTGTTTCTGCAGTGGAAAGTAGGGCTGTCCATTCCTGCCCTCTCTGGGATGTGATGAAAAGTCTATGCAAGGTTAGCCTGGCCCTGGTGGGGTTTGGTAAGCCATGGTGCTGGGAAAATGAGTCAAAATGAAGATGTTGAGCCATAGCTACTTTTGACTGTGGCATTTTCCTCTGGGATCTCGAACCCCTACCCTTGCAATGGCTAAGTCAAGAGGGATTAAGGCTTCATGATCATCAGAGAGACAGCATCTCTAGGGCCTGGCTGGAGGCTGCATTGCAAAGCTGGAGAAATACCTTATTCCTGGAAGCCTGGAGAATCCAGATAAAAAGGGAAGACTCCACCGTCCCTCGGGTAACTCCCCCAAAGAGCTACAAGGAGAAGCAGGAGACAGCAGTGCACTAGAGACTCCCCTGTGCTTAGCACCAGCACCGGCACTAGCTGGTGTATGATCCCCACTGTACACGTGAAGGAACTGAAGCTCAGAAAGGTCAGGCCAAGCCCAAGGTTACAAACTGGCAGGAGAGAGAGGCAACACCCTTCCCCCTTAGTCTTTGTATAGAATCCTAAGGCATCCTTAGGTTACCCTTGCACCAGCAAAAAATCAAGAGGTAGGTCATGATCCCAAGCCCCACTCCTCCCTTTACAGAAAGGCAACTCCCAGGAGTCCTATTTAGTGCCTGGGCAGGTGGTGAAGATGTACTGAAAAAAATGGATTGAGTCAGGGTCCCCTGGGTTTAAAATCTAGTTCTGCCCCTCAGAGTCCTCATTTCTATTCCGGGTTGGCCAGAATGTCAGATGGTTGGCATTTTTTACCAGATTTTTATCATCCATGACCATCCTTTTTCAACATAAGTACACAGCAGCCTGTGGCTTTGCTCTTGCAATCTTCTTTGCCATGATGCCAGACATGGGGTCGGGCTTGTAATCCCGGCATTTGGGAGGCTGAGACAGAAGGATCGTGGTTCACGAACAGCCTCAGCTACTTAGTGAGGCCCTTTGCAACTCAGTGAGACCCTGTTTCAAAAAATAAAGAATAAAAATAGGGCTGGGGGTGTAGCTCAGAGGTAGAATGGCCCTTGGTTCCATTCCCAGTACCACACACAAAAAAATCTTTGCCATGAGCAAGATTGTCTCCACTATTTCTCAATCACATGTCTACTTCTCCCTTTCTCTACTTCTCCCCTTCTCCCTGCCTCTTCTGTTCCTGTCTGCTTTCTTCCTCAGTGGCCTTCTTTATCTTCCTCTCCTTCCTCTCCATCATCTCCTTCCCACTCTGGTTTTCCTCTGCTTCCTTCTTTCTTTTCACCATCTGCTCTTCCCATCCCTCTCTCTTACTCCTTTTCTTGGTTTGCCGTAGACCAAGAGCTAAAATGACAAGTGGTAACAACCCACAGGGTCCTCGATGACCCAAAGAGCCTCCTACTTGCATAGCCACTCTCAGCATCCACCTGGACCTGGTGCCTTACATCTGCCTGGTGCAAGCACCGAGGGACATTTTGTCTGGAGATGATTTTATAGTGTTTGCTGAAGGGGGAGGTTGCATTTTTGTCTGTGTGCCAAAATGAAGCAAAGCTTTTTGGAAGGATAAGTAGAAAATAAAAATCTCAGCCAACCCCTCTCGGTATTATTCAGCGTGCCAGCGACTTGATGCATTTTCAGTGGGGAAGAGAGTGACTGCAAATGCCACCCTCCACCCTGGCCCAGGCTTCCTCCCAGTCAGTGTGCTCCTCAGCATGGGGAGGGTTGCTCTGAACAGGAGACAGCAAGACAATAGGGAAACTGGGCTTGGAGCCTTCGACCCAGACACAGAGGCTAAAAATGACTCCTACCCACATGGGTAATGTTATTTAGCATAAAGGGGACAAGAGGGAGCTGGAGGCTTTGGAAAGATGGCTTAGAAAAGAGGGAGGATTGGGCCGGGGAGTTTTTTTTTTATCTATTTCTGCAGCTTACAGCCTTGGGAGTCACCCAGGCAGAGAGAGAGAGAGAGAGAGAGAGAGAGAGAGAGAGAGAGAGAGAGAGAGAGAGAGAGATATTATTAGCATTGCAATCCTATTTCAAAAGATAGGATTAACTCAGGTTTGGTTATCTGGTCCCACCTCTCTCTTTTCATGAGGTGATGAAGTCTGGAAAATATAGGTTTATTGTCCAGGTTATCTTTACTGAAACAAGACCAGTACACTTTCAGACCCTCCCTGGGCTTCCTACCACCTCTCATATCTGCTTTTGCAAACAAATGTGTAGTGCTTTTGGACTGTTAGAATTTTCATCAAAAGAGATTTGAAACTGAATCCTACTGAGTTTGAAGGAGCAGGAACAGCCTATACCCCCACCCAAGCACAGAGTGCATGCCTACGTTTTGAAGAATCCAAATTCTCCTTCATACATTTCATTGCATCATTTGTCTCCAAATATGCCCCTAAATCATGTCCTCTAGTTCCCATTTCTCATATGGCTAGCCATTTGAGGTCCCTCCCCCAATCTTTTGCCAGTTCCCATATCCATCATTTCCTGGTATCTCAAGTTGATTCCTCTGGACACAGAGCCCAAGATTAGGATTTGGGTGCACATAATAAATATATAATGAGAGAGGAGAGAAATTAGGATGTAAACTCAGATGAAGTCTAGCTTTAAGTCGATTGACAGCAGGATCTGGAGATAAACGACAATTCAGGGTTGTTCTCTCCTTTAAAGCCAACTAGCCCATCACTGGCTGTGAGTGTCCTTAAGATGGAGCAGGTGTACAGTCCAGGGCCAGACAACTACAGACAGTTCTCCAGAGAAGAGATGTATCTGTGAGCCTTCAGCAGCCCACACTCCCAGAAGCTAGAGGATGGGCACCTCAGCCCTATAAGTGTATTCCAAAGAGTACCCACTACAAGTTGGCAAGCCTGGTCTTAGAGGGATCTTTCCTCACAGTGTCCTCCTGTTTCCCTTAGCCACACAGAGTCACAAGTGAACTGTGACATTTCTTTTTCTCCACTATCCCAGTGCCACACCCAGCAGAAGCTGTCTTCATCTTCTGGGGGCCCCATCCGACTTTACCCAACTAGTAATTCAGTCTCCTCATCAGCCTCTCTGCTTCCCCTCTGGCCATCTTTAACCCATCATCCTGCCAACTGCAATAGGAAACTGGACAATTAGAGCCGATTACTCCCGGTTTAAAACCCATCAAAGGCATCCCATGGTCCTCAGCATTAAGCCCAAATTCCTTATCATGGCAAACAAGGCTCCCAGAGGCTTAGCCTTCACTTAACTTACATTCTCCATCTTTCTTCTCTAATGCAAATGTGCGTAATTGTTTTATGCCCATACACAGTGTTTCCTCTGCCTAGGATGCTCTTATCCCCTTATTTACTTGATCATCATTTGTATGTTCTTCTACATCTGAGTTTAAATATATTCTCACCAAAAAAAATTAAGGCTGTATGGTAATGTATATGTTAAATAGGTTGATTTAGCCAATCTATAGTATATAAAACATCATGTTGTACATGACAAATGTATAACATTTCTATTTGTCAGTCAATAAATGAATGATTTCTCTTGCCTAAAGCCTTTTCTGACCTCCCAAGCCTTTTCTGAACCTTTCAAGGTCATCTTGTATAATTCTCTCGATTACAATTTCCCTGTGGGTATGTCATTATTTTATTGTTTATCTCTAGTAGACCATGATTTCTCTGAGAATTTGATCCATGTCTTATCAATCTGTGTATCCCCTCTCACTTCAGTGTCTAGCATATGGTGGGTATTCACAGATCTTCCTTGAAATGGACATTTCTATCCAAGGACCTGAGTATTTCATCTCTTATTTCATCACCAATCCTGAGGAGTTAGAGAATATGTTTTCAAGATGGTTAGCATCTGTTACGGTTTGGCTATAGAATGTTCCCTGGAAGAGCTCATGTACTGGCAAAAATATTCAGGGGTGATGTAATAGAATCATGATGGTTCTAATCTCTTCAATGGGTAAATTCAACAATGGATTAAAGGATTTACTGGGTGGTGACTAGGCAGGTAGAGTGTGGCTGGAGAAGGTGGGTACTTGGAATGTGGCTTTGAAAACCATATCTCTGTCCCTTGGCCTTTTTTCTCTCTCTTTTTCTCTCTCTCTCTCTCTCTCTCTCTCTCTCTCTCTCTCACTCTCTCTCTCTCTCTCTCTCTCTCTCTCTCTCTCTCTCTCTCTCTCTGCTTCCTGATGCCATATGCTGAGCTCCACAGACATGGCCCAGCCTAACATGAACTGAAATCTCCAGAGCTGTGAGCAAATCAGTCTTCCTTCCACTAAGATATGGCCATTAGGTATTTTGGGTCACAACAGTGAGAAAATACTGACTGAAACAGCATTCCTTTCCAAGACTCCCATGACCGAGTGGTTTTCTAATTTCATGCTAAGGGTACATAATTATTGATAATAATCCCTGTCTCATTATAAATCATACATTCCTCGCTTTAAGTTATCGATTCTGTGTCCCAAGACCTTGAGGCATTAAACTTCCCTCCTCCCCTTATCAATTCCTATGCAGTATTGGGTTATAGTCTAGCCGTTGGCCCTTTATATATTAAATGTCATTTTATTTTTCTTCACTTAATAAAGAAAATACAAGTCATGCCCCAGCCTTGATACAGAAAGCAAAATCACTGGAATAATATCCCTTTGAATGGTAGGTGCAAAGCAAGTAGTCCCTTTTTTTTTCAGAGAGATGTACAATAATGGACATTTTATTGTTGACGTTGTAATAAGCACAGTCAGTGCACACTAAAACCCACTTCTTTTGCTTGGAAAGATCATGTTTCTAAGCCCCTTGGAGGCATGTGGGCCATGTGACCATACCTGGCCAATGAAACGAAAGCAGAGATGGAGGTCATGACTTCAGAGCAGATGCAGAGGAAATGCCTGTGGACAATTGTCTGGTCTTCCCCTCCAGGGAAGGCTGCCTAAAAAAACCCACCCGAACCTACTGCAGACATTGCAAAATATGATAAATAAACTGCTCTTGCACTAAGTCACTGAAACTTCAGGATCTTTGCTTCCTGCAGACTATCTTATCCAGATGAACAGGAGACTTTGGAAAAGAAACCAGCCCTCTACGTGTGTAGACAAGGGTAACTTTGAGACCTAAACACCTTTGAGGGTTTGAGATCGGGCAATCCTAGGTTATCTGTGTCCTAATGTATGTCACTGTGTATGACACAGAGAAGCCCAACCTTTAGAGGGACAGATAGGCCACCCATGGGCCAAGCTTGGCATAGAAGTAGTATTTTCTTAATGTAAAAGCTCATTGATATCTGTGTTGGGACCTTTACAAGCAAATCAAGGATTGAGACTGTAGCATCTTCTCTTAAACATTATATTACTGCCTCTTAACAAATAGCATATAGAAATATGCCCTGGGAAGATCTCAGCAAGAGCCCCAGGGCAAAGAAGAAGAGAAAACACAAAGTTCATAACTTTGGAAAGTAGATCTCCAGTCATAGCAATTTCTATTGAGACTAATCAGTTATTTCCATCCCTGGCCAAACCCAAAGCAACTGTTAAAACCAGGGTCATTTCCAAGGTCTCTCACCATGTTGCCTCATAACTTCCAACAAAATATAAAGAAGATGTTTCCTATTTCACATGATCTGTATATCAAGCCCAACATAACTGCTCTCTGAAAAATTAAAACATTGCCGTAGTTCCCCCACCTATCCAGGACCATATGAAATCTAATTTCATCTTGGCGAAGCTTCCTGCAAGATAAACATAAGCCTACTCAAGGAAGTCTTAATTCAATACCATTCAAAATATACCAGAAGCCGATCAAGGCAGACCTGGAGGCTGTAGAGAGACCTGATATAATTTGAGTGCATCCATTTAAGAGATATTTACTGCATAACCCTCAGCAGGCTGCAGCTGTGCTGGACACAGGATTCATGCAGAAATAAGAACACGAAGGATAATATTCGGGATCCCGACATTAAAGATTACAGTTACAGCATTTTGGGTGCCCTGCTTGACATGGTGAAAATTTTCCCCCAAATTGCTAAAAAAAAAAAAAAAGTGATGAAATTTTGGAGCTGGAAAATGAAGACACAGCAGCCACATTTCCTGAACCTCTGAGCAGAGAAAAAAATCCAAGATTATTAAAGTGTTTGGCAATATTTGAAATGGTTTTTTTTCTCTTCTCCATTTTGGCAAAATACAGTCATTTCAAAGACTGGCAGGATATAAAATACAAAGCAGAAGAGAACTACAATAAAGTTTATGCCCCATAATCCAGATGCAGGTCTATGGGGGAGCTGAAAGCCAGGCTTCCTCCCCCGCAGGACAAGAACTTGCCAAGTGCTAAGCACCTCAGGTTGCCTGGGCATGCACAGGTGAGAAGAATAAAAACACCATCCCTGGGCCGTGATAAAGCTTTCACCGTGGAGTGGGCATCTGTTGGGGATGTGGGTAGAGATTTCTACTGCTCTTCCAGTCTTGAGGTAGGTGGACCATGTCCAGAAAGCAGACCAAATGTGGAACTAGATGTTTCATGAGAGTCGAGTCTTGAGATCAGTGGCACTCAAGTTTTCACCAGCATCACCACTGATAGAAGGGGTTCAAACACAGAGCTGGGGGTCCCTGACCATGGGGCTTCGGACTCAGTAGGTATGAGTGAGGGCTGAGATTTGACTGGTAATGCTTCAAGTCATAGTCATGTCCCTGTTCCAAGAGCCACACTTGGAACGACTGCTCAGTGAAGTAGAAGGAGATGTCAGAGGGATAAAGGGTTTCACAGAGGGACATTAGCCATTAATAAGAAGCAGGGGAAAGCATAGCTCCAGGAACTTGATGAGCCTTGATGAGCTAGCCAGGATGGCCTCTTCCTGGGACTCCCTTACAAAGGCACTTTCTATCTCTATTTCTGTCTCTATCTCTATCTCTGACCTACAGCCCCAGCCCTATTTTATTATTATTATTATTTTATTATTATTATTATTATTATTATTATTATTATTATTATTATTATTATTATTATTTGGGTGGTACTGGGGTTCCTGGAAACCCTTCTACCTCTAGGCTACACTCCCAAACCTATTTTATACTTTTATTCGGAGACAGAGTCTCTTAAGCCAGTGCAGCTGGCTTCGAACCTAAGCAATCCTCCTCTCCGTCTCCCAAGCGCAGGGATTACAAGCATGCACCACCACACCTGGCCAGCCCTATTTTATTTTGAAACAGAATCTCTTTAAGTTACTGAGCCCCCCCCCCCTAAGTTGCTGAAGCTGGCCTCAAACCTATGTTCCTCTTTTCTCAGCCTCCCAAGTCCTGGGATTATAGGAATGCATCACCAGGCCCAGCTCACTTCTCTCTGAATAACAGAAAAGAACTAGCACTTGGACCACAGACTCTGTGCAGGTATGAGGCCAGGTGCCTCTGCTAGGTGTGTTCACTTAATCTCACAACAGTCCTATGGGCCATATATCCTGCTCTCATTCCAGATGTGGAAACCAAGGCCACAACAGGTAGACAGATGAATCGGAATTCCAGTCTCTCAAATGTTAATGGACAAGCTCTTTCCTGCAGCACATCGAGCTTTCAGGTGCTGTGTCTTCTGACATTTCTCACAGCTGCAACAATAAAATGCTGAAGAACGCAGTTACAGTGCTCAGTAAACAGTAATGTTCAGGAGGCGGACTTGGTTTGTTCAAAAAGTTCTTCAAAGCAGTCATCCTTTTGAAGGCTGAGGACTGTTAGGGGGTTGTTTCAGTAGATCTCTAAGAGCCTGCTACCAAAAAGGCCTAAGCATGTGGATTTCCAGAATCTCCAACTGAAATCTCCAGCTGACTCATGAGGACCCTGCCACCTAAACCAAACACCAGTGTCCCCCTTGCAAGTGCCAGGGGGTGTCTAGTGCACTAAAAGTAGTATCAACCAAAGTGTCCATTATTTCCATAACACTCAATTATCTCTCTTCTCTTCTTCTCTCTCTCTCTCTCTCCTCTCTCTCCTCTCTTCTCTCTCTCTCTCTTTCTCTGTCTCTCTCTCTCTCTCTTTCTCTGTCTCTCTCTCTCTCTGTCTCTCTCTCTCTCCTCTCTTCTCTCTTCTCTCTCTGTCTCTCTCTCTGTCTCTCTCTGTCTCTCTCTCTGTCTGTCTGTCTCTCCCCCCCTCTCTCTACACACACACACACACGCACACACACACACACACACACACACACACACACACACAGTAAAGCAGTGGCTTTGGGCACTATGTGTAACACACAAAAGTGGAGCCCCAGTTTTCGTGATGCAAGCCCCTCTCTTTACCTGTTTATGGACTCACAGATTTCTACTCAGGCGACTCTTTCCCTCTGCAAAATGGCAAAGGATCTGGTCCTCCTTGAGTGCCTCTGGCCCTTTATTTTCCCTTGAAGCTTCTTCAAGCTCGTTTGCCTTACAAATTTGCTTAAAGAAAACACCGTGTGTGGCAAGAGACATGTGATTAAGTAAGATGACCTCGACGGTCCAGAGACTGTCACCCCCTCTTTTAAGTGCAGCAAGGATGAGGAACCTCGAGGATGTTTTGATGATGGTGGCCTGTTTGCCCATCTTAGGAACTCCTCGCTTTCTATTTGGAGTGTTTCCGTTTTGCTAAAATTCTGAGCCATCACTTAGAATTATCCCTGATTCTTTGTTCTCCAGGCAATCTAAACATGTGGTCAGCTCTCCTGTCATATAGTGATTAGTGAGATTCTCCCCACCCCCCAGAGATAGATGAAAAATGTTTGGGAATATCTGTGTTCTCATGACCAGAAGATCTGGCATTGGTAGGAAGATGGGATTCATTGACAACCTCACCCCAATCATTTCCCAAGGGCATACAAATATACTTTGACCCACTGTCCTCTTGTTAGGAAAATAAGCCATAACTTTTGGAAGGTAATTTGTCAGTAAGCATCTAAGGCCTTAAAATTTTTTATAGCTTGGGATCCAATAATGCCACTCCTGGGACCCTCACCTGAAGAGATTATTCTAATGCATAAAAAAGCTTTATGCTCAAAGATGTTCATCGTAATAAGGAATCGATTGAAACAAGATAAATACCCAACTCTAGTGAAAAGCAAAAGCCTGATTACTCCGAGTTTTCAGTTTTGATCTTCTTAAAGGAATCCTTGAAATCTGAACATCCAAAGTTCCCACACTCGAATATGGAAATCAAGGTACAACTATGCTCTGAAGTGCATAACTGATAAAACTGCTTTCAACGCGAAATAGATTTATGATGTTGTAGTAACTTTACACAGATTGAGAAGAAGGTCATTTTCTGGAATGTTCAGAACCTGTCATATTCTCAAGTGACAATTATTTCAAATGTGCTAGTGTTGTGAATCTTGGAAAAACGGTAGAGACTAGACGTGCGGATGTGTGGAGAGCTTTGCATTGGAAGGCAAACTAATGACATCTAATTTTCCTTCTTTTCAAAATTCCACTAAAGCTGGGGTTAAGGGGGTTTTCCCAAAGGCATAATTTCACAAGGATGAGAAAAAGAGGGAGAGAATAGCGACAGAATGTTGAAAATTTTTTAAGCTGATGGGAGATGGGCAGGGGGTAATCGACCTCAGGAACTGTAGAAATTTGAATCTTCTTAAATGCCGGTAGCAGGGAGCCCAACACCAATCAGAATAAGACATCAGAATCCTCAAAAAGCTCAAGGACCCTGAGTAGCAAGTATTTCTAGAAATAGGATGAGATGAGAGAGAAGACAAGGTTAAAAAGGATAGACGAAAGCTGTTTAAGAAGCAGCAACAGCCCCTCCTCATTCCACATTACAGTATGACTTCCCACCTGCAAAGGTATAGAGAAATTTCTTTCTGAGAAGTTAGGCAGAAAGCCCCTGGGCTGGCACAGATGATGGTGGAGACCCAACCAAAAGAAGTGGAGTTATAGAGAGCTAAGCTACCAAAGGCAGAGGCCAGCCCTCCCCCTCTCACTTCTCAAAACACTTGCCTTTACCCTTTGTCCAGACCAAAAGACACGACCTGAGGATACATCAGGACTTCCTCCACTTAGAGCACTTTACAGAGGTGCTCACTGCCCTCAAGGCAGTGCCTTTGCTCACAGTCTTCACATTTTTAGTTCACATGTCTTATGCATGAACACAAACTAAGAATAGCCAGCATTCCAAGAAAATCTATAACATAAAACACAGGGCCAAAACAAATAGAGGAAAAATGCAATTTAAATGAAATTTCCAGAAAATAAAATATAGAGAGAGAGTCAACCACCCCAGAGAAATAAGAGAAGGCAATATATCTATGAAACGAGAAAAGGGTGCTAAAAGCCGGGCATAGTGGCGCATGCTTGTAATCCTTGCTCTTGGGAGGCAGAAACAGGAGGATCGCGCAGGTTTGAACCCTGTTTCCAAATAAAAATGTAAAAATAGATCTGGGAGTGTAGCCCAGAGTTAGAAGGGCTTCCAAGAACCCCAGTACCACCAAAAAAAGGGTGCTATAAAAAGAGAACAACTAAGTATAAAAAAGGGAAGGGATACACACACACACACACACACACACACACACAAGAGGAAATAATAAAAATGCCACAGAAGAGTTGAAATATAAAGTTCAAGGGAAATTCTCCAAACTAGATCAAACTGAAAAGAGATGGAAAATAGAATTGGAATGTTGGAAAATTAGATAGCTGATCTAGAACCAATAACAAAATGAAAGGAAGAAGAGAGGGAGAAAGGAAACAAAATGAAGAAGGAAGGAGAGAAGGAAAGAAAGAAAAGAAAATGGAAGTGAATAATCACTAGTAGAATAACAAGATTTTTTTCAGAAATAAAAGGCATCGGATTCTAAGGGATTACTGGATGCCCTGCATTTCACGGTGAAATTTTAGAAGACTCATTAGGAATATTTTTTAGGCTTCCAGACAGAGGGTAAAAATAAGTCACATGAAAAAAATAAAAAAAGGTCAGGAATCAAGCAGAATGACTCTGAATTTCTTAATACTATGGGGTAAGGAGATTCTGGTGGTTCATCTCTATGTTTACCACACTTAGCAATTCTACCTCTATCAATAAACCCAACAGTTATGTGGTTGTGCATTTTTCTAAAAGAAGCATACATGCATGGTTTAGAGATGTTGCCTGTTTGGTTCCAGACCACAGCAATAAAGCAAATATCACAATAAAGTAAATCATTTAACTTTTTGTTCTCCAAGTGCATGTAAAAGTCATGTTTACACAATGCTGTTGTCTATTAAGTGTGCAACAGCATGCTGTCTAAAAAAATCTCAATACACATACCTTAATTTAAAAAATATTTTATTGCTAAGAAATCCTAATGGTCATCTGAGCCTTTAGTGAGTCGTAATCTTTTGGGGGAGGATTGTTTCTCAGTATCGATGGCTGATTAGGTTATTTGCTGAAGGTTGGTGTGGCTGTGGTAACATGCTACCTCAATTGACTCTTCCTTTCATGAAAGTGTTCTCTATCACATATAATGCTATTTGAAAGCATTTTTCCCAGTTCTATCAAAATTGAAATCGCCAGGCGTGGTGGCCCACGCTTGTAATCCCCGCACTTGGGAGGCGGAGACAGGCAGATCGCGCAGGTTCAAAGCCAGCCTCGCTGGCTTAAGAGACCCTGTTTCCAAATAAAATATAAAATAGGTCTGGGAATGTAGCCCAAAGGCAGAAGGGCTTCCAGGAACCCCAGTACCACCAAAAAAAAAAAAAAACTGGTCAGTCCTCTCAAAATCTGATGCTGTCTTGTTTGTGTAATTTTATAAATCCTTTGTTATCATTTCAACAAAGTTAGCAGCATCTTCCCCGAGAGTAGACTCCATCTTAAGAAGCCAATTTCTCTGCTCATGCATACAGAGCAATTTCTTATCCATTAAAGTTTTAACATGAGATCGCAGCAGTTCAGCCACACCTTCAGGTTGCACTTTTAACTCTGGTCCTCTTGCTGTTTACATCATCACATCTGCAGTCACTTTCTCTCTCCACTGAATTCTTGAACCCCTCAAAGTCATCCTTGAGGATATATATATATATATCAACTTATTCCAAACTCCTATGGAATAAGGAGTTAATGCTGATAATGTGACTTCTTCTCATGAGTTCAAAATGTTCTTAATGGTATCTAATACGGTGGATTCTTTTTTTTTTCTTTTAATTTTTTTATTGGTGCATTATATTCCAACATCATATTGGGGTAAAAAAAAATTGTGTGTACAAACATGTACACATCGCTGATTTAACCCCTACCCAATTCCCACCCCATTCCCTCCCTATCCCTCCTTCCCTTGCTCGGCTTAGTGATTGACTTTGATATGTTTAAGTACATTGTGTGTTTTAGAGATTTTCCTCTTCCCCCCTCCTTTCTTCTCCTTTAGGTTGTCTTGTTTGCTCCTCTATAGGATTTCCTTTTTCATCTAGAGTTAGTTCCTCCTATGACCCATTTCTCCCTAAGTCTCACATATTAGGAAAAGCATCTGCTTTCTTATTTTTTGTGACTGACTAATCTCACTTGCATAATGTCCTCCAGTTCCATCCATTTCTCTGAAAATGACATAATTGAGTTTTTTTAATGGCTGAGTAAAATTCCACTGTGTACATATCCCACAGCACGGTGGATTCTTTAAAGAAGGTTTCCAGTTTACTTAACTAAAGACTTGAAAGTTGAAATTACTCCTTGAGCCATGCGCTTCAGGATGGATGGTGTGTTAGCAGATATAAAAACAACATTAATCTCATTGTACATCTCCATCAGATGCATTGTCAGTGAGCAACAATATTTAGAAAGGAATCTATTTTTATAAGCAGTAGTTCCCAACAGTAGGCTTAAAATATTTGGTAAACTGTGTTGTAAACAGATGTACTATAATCCGGGCTCTCTTGTTCCATTTATATAGCACAGGCATAGTAGACGCAGCTCAGTTATTAAGGGTCCCAGGATTTTCAGGATGGTATCTACATCCGGACTTGAGTGTAAAGTCACCAACTACATTAGACCCTAACAAGAAGGTCAGACTGGCCTTTGAAGTTTTAAGCCTGACATTGACTTTCCATTCCAGCTATCAAAGTCCTAGGCAGCATCTTCTTACACTCTTCAGCTGTTTCATCTATGCTGAAAATCTGTTGTTTAATGTAGACACCTTCCCTATTGACTTTGCTGGATCTTCTGGGCAACTGGCTGCATCTTCTACATCAACCCTTACTGCTTTGACTTGCACTTGTTTGTTCATAATGTCTTTTCTTTTTTTTTTAATTTTTTATTGGTGCACTGTATTCATACATCATAGTGGGATACAAAGAAAACTTTTGTAGACATACATGCACACATCGCCAGTCAACCCCCACCCAATCCCCACCCCATTCCCTCCCCATCCCTCCTTCCCATGTTTGGCTTAGTGGTTGACATCTAGTATTATAGCAATTAATCCAAAATTAAAAATGATAATCTCACATAACAGTTTCATTTGTCTGATACCAAGCTTTTGATAACATAAAGATAACATTTCAATATTTCTTTTTGCTTTCTTTCTTACCAGAGAATATTTTTTCTTTTTTTTTTTTAGGTGAAACTATCATATATTTATATATTTATTTTTCAGAAAAAAATCTATCCTAATATGGAATATGGACTCTAGATACCCAAAACGATCTCGAAAAAGAACAAAGTTAGAAGATGTATATTTTCTGATTTCAAACCATATAAAGCTACAATAATTGAAACAGTGTAGTACTGTTCTAAAGGCAGATATATAAACTATTGGAGCTAAATAAAAGCCTAGAGCTAAATTCTTCCATATATTGTCAAGTTATATTTGACAAGGTTTCCACGAACATTTGGTGGAGGAAATAAATAAATAATGAATCTCCACAGATAACTTAATGTCTTTTCTTAAACCTCATGAACCAGTCTCTGCTAGTTTCAAGTTTCTCTTCTGTAGCTTCCTAAAATTGAAGCCTTCACCGAATTGAAGAGCCTTCATAGAACTGAAGAGCATGAGGGCCTTGCCCTGGAGAAGACTTTGGCTTAAGAGAATATCATGGCTGGCTCTTCTTCAAACCAGTTAAGTGTTTTCTTTGTCATCAGTAAAGCTACTGCACTTTACTATCATTTGTGTGCTCACTGGAATAGTACAAAATGTGAAGGAGACTTGAAGTGTGCACATGCTGTTGGTAAAATGGCACCAGCTGGCTTTCTTGGTGCAAGAGTTCCATAAACCTTCCATTGGCTTTTTTTTTTAAGTCCTTGAAACACAAGAAGTGACTCACAATAAAATTATGTTTACATATACACAATATTTAAGGTAGCATCGTTAATAATCACCCCAAGCTAGAAACACCCCAGATGCCCATCAACAACAGAATTGATTATTTGCAGCATATTCAGAAAATGAAGCACTATACAACAATGGGAACAAACCCAAACGGCAGGCAACAATACTGGTGACCTTACGATGACTCGATTTGCAAAAGGGCTCATGTATAAAGGAAAATATAAAGTCCCTTTGTGTAGAAAAAAAATCTAGGGCTTTAGATGTTGGAATAGTGGTTACTCTTAGGTAGGTGGTAACAAAAATAAAGTTTAGGAGAGAAGAAAGAAAAAGGGAAGGAGGAAAATGGAGGGAGGGAGGGAGGGAGGGAGGGAGGGAGGAAGGAAGGAAGGAAGGAAGGAAGGAAGGAAGGAAGGAAGGAAGGAGTTAGTTTCTTTTTCCTAATCTGGATCCTGCTTAAACAGTGTATTCTCTTTGAGAAAGATATTTTGAACTGTATACTTATGATATATGTACCTTTCTTTATGCCAGAAGCAAAGTAACTAGAGCTACTATACTAGGGGAAAATATCCAAGCAGACCACAGAACAATTTAAGGAAACCCCTCTGTACCTGGGTGCTTCTCAACATCCATGACAGCAGGCACTGGAAACCAGGTGGCCCCATACCTGGCGGTAAAGTCAGATGCCTCTACCACAAGCCTTACCACAGCCAATCTGCCTCTAGTTGGTCAATTATTCACATTGCTTTTATACGCCTTTAATCTGATTGCAAGTACCACTGCCTGGCCAAATCCAGGTCATGTGAGAATCTTAGTTAAAAAGGGAGTCTGTAAATGTAGTTTCTAGTTTTCTAGTCCTTATATCAAGCTAAGAAAGATAGGTGGGATAGGTGCCAGTGAGTTAGCCTACATGATTAGTTACAAATACTGTTTTTATTGCAATGGTAATATCCCAGATTTTGAGCTAGTCTAGCCTTAATAATAATTTTCTGTTTCTACCATCTGTATATCACCAAATAAAAATTCAAGCTCAACCTCCATTTCTCTTATGAAAACTGTAATGGACATTCAGCAAAGCTAACCATCGCCCAGAGTGTATTCTGAGTACAGGCATTTTTCCTGATTTCCACCTTCTAGAAAAATTAGCATCCATGGATAAGCAAGGGTGGGCTTTTCCAACTAGTTTCTATTGCCGTTTACATTTCTCCCACACAGAAGAGTCCCAGAATGTGTAAAAGTATTTCTTTCCTAGCTGAAGGAAAAGATGTCCATTCCTGTGAACTTGGAGAACTGAGCTGACCTATGAAATCGAAGTGCAGTATTGATGGAGGATCCGGCATGTGTTTCAACAGGTGATAAGTGATCCTATGGGATCAGCAAGACATTAGGCAAAGAATGAGGCATGAGTAGGACTTCCTGTGAGACCTCAGCAACTTGCTTGTCCAGCACTGCTCAGTCCCAGACTCCCCAGCCCAGTTGTGCCTAAATCCTGAGTCCCTCTATACAAGGCCATTAGACTCAGGTAGAATCTCAGCAAAACCATTTGGTAGGGTTCTGGATTTTATTGCACTGCCAAAGACTAGGATATGCTGAGCTGAGGATGAGCCTAGGTTATCTAAGTCCTTCCTCCGGATCATGCCATCTTTGCCCCAAAGATAGGCATGGATGTCTGACTCCATTTGGCCATTCCTGCCGGACCCTACCTTCTTTTGGTTTATTTCTACCCCAGCTCCTCCTCATCCCCAACTGCTTCCTGGGATCTGCTGATCGCTGGATAGTTGGCAATGCCATTTTAGTCCCTAGCTACCTCTTAGAGACATCTGCCTGTTGCTAATGCCTTGCTAACAAACAGAATCACCTAAGCCAAAGACACTGTGCTAGAAACATGCGGAGATCTAGCCCTTTTAGGATAAGATACTAAAGTGATTTCTCCATGAACTTGAAGTCTCAGTAGTCATTTTGAAGGGGCCCTACAGTGTGACCATGACCATAGATCTACTAAGCCTCTCATTAGCCTTGTGGGGCCCATGTCTGCCAGGAGTGGAGGAGACACAGGATCAGCCCAGGACTGACCACCACCTATTTCCTCTCATCATGTAGAACACCACTAGTGGTAATCATGTTTATTTATGGAATTTCAGCTGTGTGTAAGTGCTCCCTAGCTTTCTATAAGTACTAGGAAACTAGAAGCCACATTTTCAGAGTTCCTTTGCAGTTAGGATTTTTCACATGATTCAATCAGTTTAATCCTTGTGGCAAACCTGAAGGACTAATATGATTACCTCCATCTCACAGAGGAAGAGATAGAATCAGAGGGGTCAAATGACACACTTAAAGTCACACAGAAAGTAGAGTGCTTTCATGAAACCAAATGATGCCCTACACCCTGTAGATGAACCCTTTGGATGACCAGTGGATATATATTCTGCATCATATCTTCAGATTTCCCCATGAGGTCTGCAAAGCCACTGGATTTGAGGTGGTACCCAGAAAGAGGGTCACTACCCCCTGCATCTCCTGAGAAATCAAGGGACCCCATGGTTGGCAACAATTAATTGGATGATTGGATGTTTCAAAATAGTCAGCTCACAGAACTTTGAATAGTCCTCGTTCTCTCTCCTCTCTCTCTCTCTCTCACACACACACACACACACACACACACACACATGATATATATATCTAAGATGATAGATATACCATTTACCCTGATCTAGTTATTAAATACTGTGTATATATATATATTGAAATATCACAGTATTCCCACAAATACATACAATTAATATGTGTCAAGTAAGAGTAAAACTATATATTTTATTTATAGTTTCTTATTATTGATAATTCTTATTTTTTAAACTTTAATTGGTAAATGTATTTTTATGATGCCATAAAAATACATCGTATTGTAGTTTAGTGTAATAGAAACACAAATGTGCCTGTACCAAATGAAATAGAGGAGTCCACACATGGGAAACAGAGTCCAGGAGAGGGGCTGTGGCAGACAGCTGAGATTCCTTTTAGACCTAAACCTGATCTTTAGCAGAGTGTGGGTGAAGCCGGCTGGCCTCTCTGTTGCACAGAAGCTCTGCCTTCCTTCCCTCCATTGTGTGACTTTCCGTCTACCACAAGCAGTGTTTCTCCCACCTATGGAAAATTACCTCTTTTGAGAGGCCTGATGCTCCATCTCCCTTAGCCCAGGAAGAATTAATCTTTTCTTTTGTGCTCTTTCTACATAGTGCTGTGCGATCGCCAAGTGTTTACAAAGAGCCAGTGTCATGTCGTGGAAAAGCTTTGAAACCGGAGTTCCATGGCCTGGATTCTGGGGCTGCCACTCACGGGCTCTGTGATCTTAAACGAGCCCTTGTTCCCATCTGTAAAATGCAGACAACACGCTTCACCTGCTTTGCAAACAGGACTAAATGAGATGTTTGTGAAAGTGCTTGTAAATGCCCCAGCCCTGGGCCTGGGTTGATGGTTTTTGTTTTTGGTTTGGTTTCTGTTTTGTTTCTGCTGTTGTTGATGTTTGTTTTGAGGTGTTTTTCCCCCTCTTTCTCTATACTGTGAGGGTGGAGACTTGTCTTTGGGGCTTTGTCTTGCACTTGGAGCCTGCAGAGAGCCTGCCTGCCATAATACTCAAGGAGAGCAGGTTCTCAGTGCCTGCTGAAATTAGAGTAACACATCAGGGGAAGGTAGACGCTCTCATCCTGTACACGTAAGATTTAATCAGCACACTTCTCTTTCCCAGTCTGCATGTACGTGGGGGGGGGGGGGCATATATTCTGCCCCGAATATCATATTTTTTTCTCCAAGCATCCCAAGCCTGCAGAGGAATTATGAATCTGATTGACCAAGCCAGACAATGCTGTGAATAGAAGTCTTTTCGTAGGGTCACATCACCAGCTGACTTTTATTTATCTGTTTATTTATTTTGCATTTCCATCAAAGCCTGTTGTGTGCTGTGAAAGTCCTGCACCTTTCAAATCCCGGAAGACCCAGAGCGGGGCGGGGGGCGGGGAGGGGGGGGGCTTGTTCTTGAAAGGAGCACCGGCAAAATATAAGGAAGGTTGATGACCCAGGTAGGTGAGTCAGGTACAGGCCAGGTTCCATGGGCCTCGGTGCAGCTCTGGGCCCAGGAGGGAACAAGGTTCACAAACACTTGTTCACTCATTTCTGATGTTCTCTTTCGAATGGCATGGAGACATCACTGGTACTGTGCAAAAAAGAACGATTCCCAATTCAGGACAGATAACCTCACTACCAGGAACAAGAATATCAAGATGGCAAAATGGAGAGGTGGCTAGCCTTAAGGATAAAATATACAATTTTCTGTATGGATGACGTTAGGACACTGAACATGATTCTTCTCCATCCCAAAGATAAAAATTTATAGAGAGGCTAAAACATTATATATATATATATATATATATATATATATATATATATATATAACCTGGATAAACTCAGGTTCTAACAATAGCTCCATGTGTGTGCCTTTAGGGGAACTGTTTAAACTCTCTCCTCTCCCATCCCATTTTCTAAATGTCCATTAAGTACCTTCCAAAAACCAAGAAGTTACTGCACTAGACTCTAAAGATAGACTGAAATAAGACACCACCCCAAAATGAAGGTACATACAGCCTAGTGAATAACCACATATAAGAAGGTCTAGCGACACACAGCAGGAACCCATACTATGATAGTTATTTTCCTGTTCATTCTTTTTGCTTTTATCATAATCTCATTCCAGTGTTTTAAACATTGCTATGAAACCTTTATTCCTGCTAGGCATGCGTGGTGGCGCAAGCTTGTAATCCCCACGCTTGGGAAGCAGAGACAGGCGGATCACGCAGGTTCAAAGCCAGCTGCGCTGGCTTAAGAGACCCTGTTTCCAAATAAAAACGTCTGGGAGTGTAGCCCGGAGGTAGAAGGGTATCCAGGAACCCCAGTACCACTAAATATATACATATATATATATATATATATATATATATATTCCTTTCATCTAGGAATCCAAACTTTTCATCACTTAGATTCACTTTTAATCCCCCCATGAATCATATCCCTGATGGATTTTTGAATAACAAATATTTGTTACTTATAAATTATTCTTCAGCTCATGTTTACTCCAATTACCACACTGAGTTGACAGCATTCAAGTTCAAACAAAAAAAAATTTATTTACTTGCTAAATGGCTGTTTTGTGGGTGTTTTTTTTTTTTTTAACTTGAAGATGGCACAAGGATTTCCTTCACTAGCTACAAAAAAACATCAATCAAGTTCCCAGGGTAGAAAGTACCACTCTCTCTGGAATTCCCTGAGAACAGGCATCATTCCTACAAAGGGCGTCCCTGATTCCTGACAGACGCCTGTACCTTGGCGTGGGTCCCTTTATGATTCTTGCCAGAAAGCAAATTTTTTATTATTTATTTATTTGGTGGTACTGGGGTTCCTGGAAGCCCTTCTACCTCCGGGCTACACTCCCAGACCTATTTTTACATTTTTATTTGGAAACAGGATCTCCTAAGCCAGAGCGTGTGGCTGGCTTCGAACCTGCGCGATCCTCCTGTCTCTGCCTCCCAAGCGCGGGGATTACAAGCGTGCGCCACCACGCCTGGCAGAAAGCAAATTTTGATGGGTCAAGAAAAACCAGACCAAGTCAGGAGCAAGTGGGAACTTTAGAGCTCCTCATGGCAGCAGACAGAACAAAGAGCTGGCACTGTGACCCAAGTTAAAAACCAATTTTATAGGTCTTAACTTTGCCCATGGCCAGCTCTGAAAAGAACTCACTGAAGAGCTACTCAGATGAGTTGTTTATCCTTCTCTAAAAAAGTGACCAGAAACATATGTACTACTCTATAGCATTATCCATCACACCAAAAATATCCTTCATGAGAAAAATTCATATGTACAGAACAAAAACATATATATCTGTGCTCGTCTATATGTTTCTAAGGCTTAGAAGGGGGCATATAACGTTAAGACTGAGGAACTCCCTGCCTGAAATATTAACCACCCTATCATGCTACCACAGGACTGACAGCCGCAGGTATCACTGGGTGACAACTCCTTGAATGATAATGGTGTGGAGAACAGAAGTTATAGAAAACACAGAAAAGATGTGTCGTGCCCTGTAATGACGTCAACTTCTTTCAAGAAGATTTTATTCAGAGATTTGTTTTCTCCCATATCAGTGATTGTCCTCTTTTTAGTGAAGAGTCTAGAGTTCCATCTATCTCCCAGGCAGGAGTGAAAGTTAGGGCTTGCTACAGGAAGAGGATTTCCAAAGTTTTCATACTTTCACAATGTCCTTTGGTAGGAAGGTAATAAAGCCTCGGGTAGGTCAACATATGTGCCAAATAGCCCCTGGCTGTTTCTGGTTATGCCCAATAAGGAAAAGTGGCAAAGCTGATCTTTTTTTTTTTTTGACAAAAGTGACTAACTCTGGGTATCTGTAAGACATAGTCACAGCTGATGAGAAACTCAAGTGAGATTAGAAGTAGACAATAGGAGACAGATAAACCCATAATGGGATGGAAGGGTCAGTGTTGGAAGCCCCAATTCTGAATCCTCCTTTTATAGGGTTACTTATGATGCTCTATTCTGTTGAAAAAACTGAATTAATGTGTGTGTGGGGGGGGTGATACTAAGGATTGAACCCAAGAGTTTTCTACCTCCAACCTATATTGCTGGCCCTATTTTTTTTTTTAAACAGGTCTCACTAGGTTCCTGAGAATCTCCCTAAACTGCTGGGGCTGGCATCAAACCTCTGATTCTCCTGTCTCAGTCTCCCAAATACTGGAATTACAGGTGTGTGCCTGCATATTCAGCTCCTGAATTAATTGAAGTACAATTCTAGTCACACCTTCTTAAAAGAAACTACCTTTAACCATCTCTGTTACAAAATATAAATACGCCATATCTATAGATCCAGCCGGCTTTTCTCTTTGTTCTCTTTCACCAAAGCCATATCATACCTGAGAAAAGATGGGCTGAGGGCACAGCATATTCCTAATATTGTTTCACTCTGTTTTTATTAGAGTCATGTTTGGTGAGACTATGTTCGACAATGTCATTTCTAATCTTTATTTTTCCTAATTTCTTTCTCTTTAGGAAAAAAAAAAGTTTTCTTTTTATTTAAGCCAAAATGTTTGTGAAGGTCCTTTTAAATTCAAAGAAAATGAAGTCAGGCATTTCTGGTGCAGAGAGCAATTCCAGACCCAGTGGGGAAGCTCTTATAACTGAACAAAAACTCTTCTCTTCTACAAAATGTGAGCTCCCTGCGTGGGGTTCACACATTAATGACTGTATGACTCATTATTATATATGCCTCAGAAGCCGAGCTTCTCTCTTCTGCTAACGCGCTCCGTGCAGCAGATGTTGAAATGTTAACCGTGGGACGGCAGGTGTGGCTGGAGTTGTTTTTCTGGATGCCTTTCCTGCATCCCTCTTCTGAGCTCTGTGATGGCAGCCAACATCAAGTCACAAGGTTACCCACAGGCTTTCATTGATTCTTGGCATAAACTCCATTCCGATTAACAAAGTCACGATTCTCCCCGGTACCCTATCTTTCACCTCCTTCTGTCTTGGGGAGTAGTTAATCGGGGCTTTCCAGTGTCAGATGGCTGATAACTTCAGGTCCTGTCTTTGATTTTCAACTGTGAGCAATATGTGTTTCTTGAGTACTGAGCAACTCTGAGGTTTGGAGGAGAAATTTACTTTGGAGGAGCAGAGTGGGGGAAAGTCAAGGACTTTCTAGATGGGATGAGTTACTTCCAGATCATAATTCAATTCTCTGGAAGCATTTGATGGTGGACAAATCACTGGACATCTCCCAGCTCAGTTTTCTCACTGTGAATGGGAGGAAATGTATATTGTAGAAGTGCTGGGGAAGTGGAAGACATAAATAACCTATGTTCACACATAAGAAACACTTTAGCTAGATGGACATTTTATCCCCGGTGACTGCCCTCTCCCTATTTCCGTGCTGTTAGAAGTGAGAATTTGCAGTGGTTCCCACCTGAAGCAGAGTGAACTTCTTTGCCCCTTGATTTGGCCAATGAACAGGGTCCAGGTAACCTGTGCCAAATCCTAACCAAGGCATTGAGAAGAAATGAGTGCTTCTGTTCTCTCTCCAACAGACTGAGACGTGAAGCAGGGTTGTCCAGCCACACCCAGCCCAGGTTTGTTGATGCTTAGAAAACCCACAAATAACCAAATCCCTGGCTTTGGAGATTTTTTTTTTTTACATAGAAATATCTGAATGATATATAGTGTTTTTAAATGAGTTTTCTGCTTTAAGATGACATTTGATTATCAGTTCCAATATCTGCTTTTCTATTTTCTTCCTGAAAAACCAATGAAGATATAGCCAGAGGCACAAAACTAATAAGACTATTACTAAAACTTAGGCAAAAAGATAATCCATGAACCTGGAAGAAGCAGATAGAATCCAGGGAAATGCCGTGTACAAATGAATAACAATAGAATTGAAAATTGAAGAGCTACTTCTCTGCTCACGATTCCCACTTCCACCTTGAAACAAAGGCAGAATATTAAATCTCCCCCTCTCCTCCCTTCCTAAATGTTCCATAGTCAAGCACCAAGGGAAAAGTGATGCTCTTTTCTACCTGCTGGGGAGTAAACATTAGTTCAACCACTTTATAAAACCATTTGGCAATAGCTAGCAAGGTTGAAGACATGCATGCCGGAGGCCCAGCAGTTCCACTCCTTGAGAAACTCTTACAGACATGCACACAAAAAAAATAAATAAATAAATAAGATATTATATAGATATAGATATAGATACCAAGAAGACTCAGGGTAATTGCGTAGGCAGTATAAGGTTAAAAATCTGGACTCAATCCAAATGCCCACGAACAAAATACATAAATAGTGATATACTTATGTAATGGGATACGAGGAGCAGTAATATGAATGCCATAGATGAACACTAAGAACATAATACTGAGTGGAAACCAAGTCAAAAAGAATGTATTCAATATGAAACGATCACTTTCATGTGTGTAAATACACAAAAGTGTGTAGAAAAGAGTGTTTCTATCTGGAGATGAGATAGGAAGGCGCATCATACAGAAACTTCTAAGTTTCATTAAGGTTTTATCTCTCAGTCTAGTATAATAATTGGTATTCAGTTAGTAATATTTATAACTTACAATTGTCAGTAATACATGAATATGTATATGAAACCTGGAACATAATTAAAAATATGCATAATAAAAAGGTAATAAATATATAGTATTTGTCAAAAGTATTATAAGCTTTCCAAAAATACTTCTTTCCTAGAAATATATTTACAGATATACATACATATAGGCATAAAGTCACAGTGGTATTCATTGCAAGGTTTATGTTTCAGAAAAAAATTTATACTAACCACACCTTAGAGAAGGGAATAAATTAATAATATTTTATCGATACATATGATAGTATTACACGGAACTTTTAAAAATAAATGCTGTAATTTTATGTATACTGATGTAATAAAATATTCAAAATATATTACTAAGTAAAATCAAAAATTGCTGAACAATGTGAATAGCTGTATCTTATTCGAGTAAACTATTGAGTGTGCCCTTATGTGTACATAAAAATTAAATTTTGTTGAGAGTGGTAACCAAAATCATGGGGTTAAGATTATAGGGAAAGAGATTTACTTTTTATTTAATACTATTAAATATTGCTTGTTGTTTTGACAGGTTAATATAGTTACTAATATAGTTTCTAACCAAAAAAGAAAAATTGGATTTTCAATAAATCTTGCTTTTATGATCAAAAACTGAGGTAAGAATAAGTATTATTTTTACAGTCCATAAAACAAAAAAGAGGGCACTCGGAAGCTGCCCTGCGTCCCTAGAAATAAGTAAGTCAGTGCAGAATCTAATTTCCTCAAAGTATGAAGTGACCATAAAAGGGGGGGGGCATATGTGGTGAGAAGAGGTTGCAATCAGAATTAGTAGCAAGATGAAGAGGAGAAAGAGATGTTAGGGGAAGGGCTTATTGCAAGATAACTCAATAAAACTCAATAAAAAATATTGAAGGCAGCAAGGAGCAAAGCCAATGTTACAGAAATTGAATCTGTGATAGAAAGGCCAAACCCAAGAAGCTGAGCAATAATTCTACAATAATCAAAGGGAAAAAACCCAAGATAAATAAATAACAAATATACATAAATATAAAGGAAATACAATAGGACAATTCACTAAATACCAGAAGATAAGTAAGATCAGCAGTTTTTAAGGGATAGTGTCAGAAATTCGGAATACTATAGTAGATTGATCTGCTAAGATGGCAACCAGTATCTCCTTAGTTTTTAAGCCCCAAAGACGACTTTGAGGAATTTTCTAGTAAGAAGCATATTCCTCCATCCCTTCCATCTAAACTATGGCCGGGACACTCGTTTGGAAGAGACTTTGATGGTTAAGGATTTGGACCCCTACACAGTTGTCAAATGCACAAACCGGAGATTGACTTCCATAGCGTAAGACTAAACAGAATACCAGATCCGTTGTAGACAAGGCCAGTCTCTAGCCAAACCAGCAGCTGACCACAAACAAGTAAGTGAGGACATCCTAGAACCTCTCAGCAAAACTCAGCCCAGGTTGCTCACCTGCATAATTGCGGACTGAATAAGTGATTGCTATTTTAAGTCACCATCTCTTATTTTTTCTAGTTGGCAAGGAAAAATTATATGTATTTATAATGTACAATCTGATGCTTTGATATATGCATACCTTGTAGAATGACTGAATCAAGCTATTTAACATAGGCAATACCTCACATTCTTATTTCTATGTGGTGATAACACAAAGTTTTCTCTCAGCAATTTTCAAATATGCAAGATATTATTAATACTAGTCACCATGATGTGCGACAGATCTCTTGACTCATTCTCCCTGTCTCACTGAAATGTTGTAATTTTTGACTGGCATCTCCACAATCCCTCCTCCCACCAGCCAGTGGTAAGCCAGTAACATTTGATGTGGCCTTTTAGGTAGCCATTACTAATGGATATATTCACATTCCCCTAGCCATTATTCATGTGGGAAAGCAAAGAAACATAATCACAAAGATAAAGGGGCTTGAGAACATATTCTAAAAAATTATTTGAAGATGGACATAAAACGTGGAAACAAAATTTTGAGGCAAAGGCAGGAGACATCACAGTATACAAATTAGTATAGACTATTAATAAAAACTAAGATAATTTGGCTAAATTCTTATAAATGGCATTTTAAGCAATACATTGGTAACAACATACGCACGAACACCTGTAATATAAAAATAGTTAAGACCAGTGTGGCGGTGCACGCTTGTAATCCCAGCATTCAGGAGGCTGAGACCAGAGGATCACGGTTGACAGCCTCAGCTATTTAGTGAGGACCTCTGCAACTTAGTGAGACCCTGTTTCAAAATAAAAATACAGCCGGGCGTGGTGGTGCACACTTGTAATCCCCACGCTTGGGAGGTGGAGAAAGGAAAATTGCGCAGGTTCAAAGCCAGGAATGCTGGCTTAAGAGACCCTGTTTCCAAATAAAATATAAAAAATAGGTCTGGGAGTATAGCCCAGAGGTAGAAGGGTGCCATCCCCAATACCACCAAAGAATAAAATAAAATAAAATACAAAATAGGGCAGGAGGTGTAGCTCAGAGGTCAAATGCCCCTGGGTTCCATGCCCAGACCCACAAAAATAAATAGTTATGCAACTGGAAAAGCTGAATTAAAATGTAAGTTTGTATGAATATATGGAAGAGGAAAAGGGAATAAGTAAAATTATATACAAAGTATTATTTGCCTCAGCTTCTAAAATGTGTTATGGTGGCACACACCTGTGATCCCAGTATTTGGGAGACTGAGACAAGAAAATCACAGGTTTGAGGACAGCCTCGGCAAGTAGCTAGATCTTAGCAACCTAGTGAGATCCTGTTTCAAAACAAAAAATAAAACCAAGCCAGGAATGTAGTTTGGAGGTAAAACGCCCTTGAGTTCAATATTTAGTACAACACACACACACAAAAAAAAAAAAGGTAAAGAGGATTTAGAAGAGTCCCATTGTTATATCAACTAGAGAGATAAATGTCAGGATATGTCTAGAAACCCTTTCAGAAAATTGAAAAGAAGGTATTGAAATAGACTGCAACCAAAATACATGAACCAAAAGAAAAGTAGTGGAGGGAAAATCTGCAGAGCAAAAGACAGAAGCAGCAACAAAACCCATGAGCACCAACAATCAAATGAAAACAAAATGATAGAAACAGAAGCAAATATATCATTGATTGCAGTGAACATAATAGGGAGAAAATTCCGCACTAAACATGATCAATATGAAAAGAAGCCAATTAAGCAAGAAGCCTGAAGTTGAAAAAAAAATTATGTTAGGCAAATGCAAGTAAACAAAAAGCCACAATTGGAGTAATAAAATGAGACGAAGCTGAATTCAAGGCAAATGTATTAAAAGGGATTCTTAATGATTTTATAATTATCACTTTATAGGGATAGAGAAAGAAATTCATAGTCACGTTATAAATTACCACGGGTGTGCATCAGTCAACATTATTTTGATACATAAAATGAAAAAGGAGTGGGAAATAAGAAGAATGCTTAAAAGCCCTCTCACAGTGCAACTGACAGAGAAAAGAGATACAAACAAGCATAAAAACAAAAATTAAAATCCTGTGAATGTTAATCTTTTGAGATGGTTGGACCTCCATGAAAATCTCATGAAACTCTCTCTTTAGAGGTAGATACATATTCCCTGTCAGGGGAACCCATTCACAAACCTCTTTATGCAGTCCCATGGCTGAACGTCACTAGATAAAAGGATGGAGATAAATAATAAATGTTGGTTCAATAATTACCAAACTTTAAATGTATGAAGAATTGATTTCCAGTGTCCATGGTTCATTGACATAAACCCATTATGTATCAGACCACAAAGACAATCTACAGTCCTAAAAAGTTGCAGCCACAATTTCTAATCAAGATTCAATAAAGTCGGAGATTTATAAGAACACAGAAATGCTAAAGGCAAAGCCACTTTTAATTGCTAAAAAAAAATTTTTTTTCAAGCACATACCTGTAACCCCAAGACTTGGGAGGCTGAGATAAGAGGATCATAGGTTGGGACCAGCCATAGTAACTTAGCCAGACTCTCAGAAACAAAATGAGACCCTCTTTCAGAACAAAAAATAAAAAAGGCTGTAGTTGTAGCTCAGACATAAAGTTCCCTTGGGTTTAATCCTAGTATCCCATGGACAGTTGCTTATACCACCACTGGCTGCAAAGGTTAGAGATTGATTGCATAATACAATTTGTAGCAAAGTTTACAAACATACCAAAAACCATATTTTATTCAAGGATTAAAATGAAATTGAAAATATGTGTGAATTACATTAGAACAGATGTCTATGAGAAAATGTAACTGAGACAATGGAAAAGGGATAAAGGGGACTTACAAGGACTTATTACGATGTGTTACGATAAATTCAAATTTCTTACCGGTATCCCCCTGTATAGGGTCTCGCTATGTTTCCCAGGTTGGCCTGGAGCATCTGGGATCAAGAGATCCTTCTGCCTCAGCCTCTTGAGTTTCCATCCATCATCCTCAGACCTTAAAAGAACCAGAAATTTAATTATTTTAAGACACCAGCCTGTATATCCTTTCATTTAGATTTAGGTAGTATTTGCAGAGTATCCACTAGTGCCAAGTACTTTCACACTCATCCCTCCAGGTCATGGTCACAAGAATCCTGGATGTTTGCTATGACTGTCTACAGTTTGCAAAGGAAAAACAGGCACCTGCGTTTAAGCAATTTTCTCAAGGTCACAGAGTTAGTAAGTTGGAAAGAAAGAATTGACACCTGGGTCTGTCGGACACGTGGTGCTACCTCCAGCGCACTACATTCCATATGATGCTTGAAGCATCAGTTAAACTCGTGTGTCATAAGTGATGATACTGCGCACTCTAAACACTAGACTGGATACTGAGTCCTAAGAGCGACAAATAGAGATTCTGATCTGCTGTGACTATATCAGTCACAACAGAGAAATCCGAGAATGCATAAATCCGGTCTTGACCTTTCTTCTGAATGGGGTTCCCTCAGCAAAGGAACCACAAACAAGAAACTAAAGATGTTCTAAACTTGTAAAATTAACATTGCCTTTTCCACCCCAACTCAATCCTTCTCAATCACAGACATTTTTAGCCACCAAACTCATCTCATGGCTACAAAAAAAAAAAAAAAAAAAAAAATTCAAAGTTTTGCAGTTTCTTCCTCCGTAACGTGCCTGTGACTTAAAATGTCTAGGTCTCCCCAAGACATCTGCGACTTCCTATTCACATACAGAAGGTACATGTTCCACGGTACTTTACTCAATAATTTTTCTTGTTTTAATGTGATTAATTACTCTGCTAATTGGCATTACCAACATTAGTTGCATTGATCTGCCAAGACCTGCTAGAAGAAAAAAGGATCCAAGAAAGACCTAAGTTTCTTTGTTGATCTTTAAACCACATGTAACAAATGCTGCAGGTGCCCCATCTATAATCCTCAGACCTTGCTAATTTGGTGTTTGCAAGCAGATCTCCAACTACCAGAGCTTACATCTCTTAGCTCAAGGGCTTTCTTCAAAGCTCCCAGCAGACCTTTTAATCTCAAGAATGCCAAGGAATTAACATTTCCCAGAAAAGCTCCCAGTGAAGGATTAGTGGGAGTTGGTGTATAAACAAAGGGGTGAGAAAAGTCTGAGTTGCATTCTATTCTATTTCCCAGGGTTTCCCGATGGGATTAAGTCCCACTTGCCCCCTTTGGTAACTGGCTTGTTAACTCCTCCTTTGGCGGCTGGCTTCCTCTCTCTATCTCATTTCCCCACCTTGAGTCTCTTCTGCCTACCACATAAAGGAACTTATACTTAGAACGTTATTTTGCAGTCTGATTCCCCCAAACTAATATAGCACAGTAGCCCTGCCTGTTAATTATATGTGAACTCCCTACCTCCAGAAAAAGAATATTCTAGCCTCCAAAGAATCTTATTAGCTTTTCCTGTCTGGAATTGCCAGGCAAGAAAGATGAAGTCATCCCATAGCAGCCCAATGCAGAGACAAACCTTGTCTCCACCTTACTTGTTCTATGTAAAAATGTCTCTGAAGTGGCCTGCCATGCAGCTTTTTCTGCCCAAGTCCCCAGGCGTAGGACTCATATGCTTTGTTTTAAGGAGAGTAAACACATCTGAGAAAGGGATTCTCTGAAACCAGATGGGTTTGATCAGGCATTCTGCTGCATGTTTCAAATTCCTGAAAGCATTCGTTTGAACATTGTTGGTGTCGGCTAACAAGGCAATCATTATTCTGGGTGAAGGTGTTCTAGAGAAGGGAAACAGATGGAGACATGTGACTTTCATAGGGACCATGATTGCCACCAGAAGCCAAAAGTAAGCAAAACGTCCAGATGTGGAATTAAATCTGAGAGTCAGCATCTGAACATCTGTCCCTGCTGAGAACCAGACTTCTGGTTCTATCTGCTTATGCAGAGCCGTGGTCATCTCTGTTACCCCGAGAGGCCAGGCTTCTCTTACACTTCGGATCTGGAATGTCCGCCAAAGGGTCATGTGTGGATGGCTTGATCTCCAGTTGGTGGTGCTCTCGGAAGCTGGTGCACTATGTAGGAAGAGGTGGAACCCTGTTGGAAGAGGTAGGTCGCTAGCAATGTGCCTTTAAAGGGTATATTTTATTCCTTTCTCTCTTTGCTTCCCACCCATTGCTCCATATGGTCCCAGCCACAATGTTCTACTGCACCAAAGGTCCAAAGCAACAGGGCCAAGTGGCCATGGACAGTAAACTCTGAAATCAGAAGTCCAAAAAGAGCTTTCTCCCTTTAAGAAGATTTTCTCAAGTAGTTTTCCCTGGTGAGGTAAAGCTGTGTATCTCAGCCTCTCTCCCACCAGGCTCTACCACACCTGCCTCCTTCACGGGGTGTCCGATTATTACAATCATAATATCACAGTTGCATCTGTCCTCTGGCACCCCTTCCCCACAGGGCCCTCTGATTTCCACATCTGTGCCATGTCTATTCTTCAAAAAATTGTGGCTCAGTCATTCAGTCTTCTTAAAATGGCATGCACAATAGAGACATTTTGTTTCATAGTTCTTGAAGAGTCCTTATTACAAATGATGAAACAGCTAGAACTGTCAGATCTAGAGGATAATTTAAGTCTTCAGTTCTTTTTTTTTTTTTTTTTTTTTTTTGGTGGTGGTGCTGGGGTTCCTGGAAGCCCTTCTACCTCTGGGCTACACTCCCAGACCTATTTTGTACTTTTTATTTTGAAACAGGGTCTCTTAAGCCAGCAAGGCTGGCTCCTAACCAGCGCGATCCTCCTGTCTCCACCTCCGCCCGGTTTGTCTTCAATTCTTTAAAGATAAAATTCAACTGGGCATGGTGGTGTACACCTGTAAGCCCAGTACTTGGGAGGCTGATGCAGGAGGATCACAGGTTTGAGACTAGCCTCAGAAATTTAGTGAGACACTCAGCAACCATTCAAAATAAAAACTCAAAAGAGCCGGGGGTGTAGATCAGTAGTAGAATTCCTCTGGGTTCATTCTCCCCCCCCAAAAAATAGATGGGATTCAATTTGGCAGTTTGCAACAAAAGTAAGATACATTGACGATAATAATACAATAATAAATAATAATAACTGATAAGTAAAATAAAAAATTAAATGCGAGTAAAATAAAAATAATGTGCGTACGGTGGAGTGTGAAAAACACGAGAGAGGTCCGGTACACGTGGCATGTAAAGTTTTAATGGCACGGCTCTCCCGGGGATCAGGGCGAGGCACCGTGGGGCCGCGCGCCTGTCCGAAGCTTGAGGACGCGGGCTCTCCTTTTAAAGGCATGCATCTCGCGAGATGAGGGTTTACTCGCGGGAACGCCCAATTCTCGCGGGGGTTTCAGCCCCTCCCTTGCCCTGCAGAGGTCATGTGACACAAAGTCACATGAGTGCAGGACCCAACTTAACATTCCGGCCTTTTGATGGTAGGGATAATGGATGACGATTGGACCCTCTAGCTTCTTCCTGCTGTCAAGGGGCGTCGTCAGGGGCCCCAGGCCGGGAGGAGTCGGGAGTTCAGTCCCCCAGAAGGGGGTGCAGGTGGGTGCATAGCTGCAGTGCGAATTGGAGGTTACCCTGGACAGCTTAGTGATGTGCGCTTGAGGAGGCTTGAACAGGCAAGGGCTATTAAAGAAAAAAACAAATCATGAGATTGAGCAGGCGACCAAAAAGGAGACTGGCTTACTCAGTACCTGGAGAGCTACCCTGAGCTGGCAAAGAGGATGGAGGTTGAGGGATCCAGGAGCCATCAGTCTTCAGCCAGGCTGAGTAGGGCCAGCGGCGGGGCCTGGTCTGGAAAGGTGCTCCCCCTGTGTTGAGGCACCTGGGGCTCACCCTTTTCCAAGGGCACTGTTCCAGTGGCCCTCCTGGCCACACGCCGAGCAGTCTGATTGGTAGGCGTGGCTTTGCCCCACTTGAGGCAGGCTCCTGGAGGTAGTTGTTGTTGCAGTCCTCCACACCTAGGTGGCGCTCCAGGGGGCTGAGCCGCCACCGCCAGCCAAAGGGCAGCTACCAGGGATCTGCTTTTTGGCAAAGTCGGAGTGTACGCTCCATTTCCACCTGTTTCTCTCTGGAATTAAAACTTAGATGCTATGTTAAGGTTCTGTCAGCTGTGACGGACCTATACTCACAAAGAGCGCGTCCCGGGACTGGTGTCCGGCAAGAATGGCAACGCAAACTCCCCATGGGCAGAGGGTGTCGCTCCAGCCCCGGCGTTTCCCACAGCACCTAGGGCGCGCCCACGCGGGCCGCCCAGCAAAATTGCAGTCTGGCGCGGGCCAAGATGGCGACTGTGACATCACCAGGCAGTGACTACGCGCCATCACAAAATGGCAGCTGGCGGGAAAATAAATGGAAGCTGATGGGGGAGAGCATTTGGAAGGATACCAGACCGCTTATAAAAGTTCCTAACTATTCCTGGGCCACCGCAACCTATTTCCCAACTCGTATCAAGGCAGACAGGCTCTCAGGGCATCTGCTAGTATAAAGGTTCGACTCCCCATAATTGGTTCGCGGGCGGAAACGAAGAACAGGAAATGGGCGTCCCCGATTTCCCTGCTCAATCGTTCGGAAACAGAGGTTAAGAGATAGGGAAGAACGTCTTCATTCCTTCTCAAAACCGGAGGATGACCTGGTCATCCGCAGCGTGGTCCCAGTGGACCGGGGGACAATGGGTCACCAAGCGCTTGGATTTTTAGGTCCCAGTGGACCGGGAGACCCAAGTCCGGAACCCGCTAACCAAGGGAAGGAGGCAGTTTACCGGAGTGAAGTGTTGCCAGCCAGCGCTGGCTGCGACAGAAGCGCTGAGAAGCTGCTGGGAGCGTGGTGGAGCCGGGGCGCGTGGATGCCGGTGGCTGGTGTGGACGGCACTGGCGGCTGGCGCAGGTGGGATCAGTGGGGGCGCGCAGGCGGCGTGGCTTGCCGGGCCCGCGGCGTGGAGACAAAATGGCTTCCAGGCACGCGCCAGACGCTGAGGCTGGGCCCCAAGGAGCACCGCCAGTGAGCCTGGCTCGGGGCGGGTGGGGCAAACCGGCCAGAGGTCCCGGCGGTGACCGGAGAACCAAGCTGGAACGGTGCTTTAGGAGGTACAAGCGGCAGGCAGAGGTCCTGGCCCGCGCAGGTGGTTGGCAGGCAGAGCAAGTGCCAAGCTGCCTGGCTCGGGCCGGAAAGATGGCCGCCGACTCCTAGGATTGGTTAGGAGTGGAAAGGGGGAGGGATTAAAGATTGTGAGGCCTCCAGTGAGGCCATGAGGTGGGAGGGGTTAAAGATGGCGAGGCCTCCAGTGAGGCCATGAGGTGGGAGGGGTTAAGGATGGCGAGGCCTCCAGTGAGGCCATGAGGTGGGAGGGGTTAAGGATGGAGAGGCCTCCAGTGAGGCCATGAGGTGGGAGGGTTTAAGGATGGCGAGGCCTCCAGTGAGGCCATGAGGTGGGAGGGGTTAAGGATGGCGAAGCCTCCAGTGAGGCCATGAGGTGGGAGGGGTTAAAGATGGCGAGGCCTCCAGTGAGGCCATGAGGTGGGAGGGGTTAAGGATGGCGAGGCCTCCAGTGAGGCCATGAGGTGGGAGGGGTTAAGGATGGCGAGGCCTCCAGTGAGGCCATGAGGTGGGAGGGGTTAAGGATGGCGAGGCCTCCAGTGAGGCCATGAGGTGGGAGGGGTTAAAGATGGTGGGGCCAAGATGGCGGCCCCCCAGTGATTTCACGTGTCCAAGATGGCGGGCCAAAGCTGGCGACCCCCCCCCCCAGTAATTCCATGTGGCTGCTTACCGGAATGGCCAGGCTCAGGCAGCAGGGGTGGGCAGGCACAGGGTGAAGGGCGCCAGGGCGCGAGTCCGAGTGGAGGAACCAGCTGGAGCGCGGGCTGGACTTGGCGGGCTGGGGGCTGTTTAGCAGAGTGGTGGCCACCTAGATGGAGGAGGCAGGCGGCCCCGGCAGGCGGGTCTAAGCAACGGCAGGTGTGGAGAAGACATAGGTGCACGGCGTGGCGCAGTCCGCGGGCGGCGCGTTCCCATTCCAGCGGCGGGCGGCGTGGGCAGGCGGGAACGGTGGTTTTAGGAGGTCCAAGCAGCAGGCAGAGGTCCTGGCCCGTGCAGGAGGTCAGCAAGTAGAACAGGTGCCAGCATCACCCAAGGAGCCTGGCTCCGGGCGGGTGGAACTAGCAGCCTGGCGGCCGGTGGAGCCTGCACGCCCCGGCGGTGGTGGCCACGGAAGATGGCCGCCGGCGCTCCGGAAGAGAGCACATGGGCGGGAAAAGATGGCCACCGGCTCTCAGCAGAGCTTGGGGCCGAAAAGATGGCCGTGAGCTCTCAGCAGAGCTCGTGGCTGGAAAGATGGCCGCGAGCTCTCAGCAGAGCTCGTGGCTGGAAAGATGGCCGCGAGCTCTCAGCAGAGCCCGGGGCGGGAAGAAGGCCGCCAGCTCTCCCGGAGAGCGCGGGGCCGGAAAGATGGCCGTGAGCTCTCAGCAGAGCTCGGGGCTGGAAAGATGGCCGCGAGCTCTCAGCAGAGCCCGGGGCGGGAAGAAGGCCGCCAGCTCTCCCGGAGAGCGCGGGGCCGGAAAGATGGCCGTGAGCTCTCAGCAGAGCTCGGGGCTGGAAAGATGGCTTACGGTCCGGGCAGGCACGGGGCAGCAGCAGCGGCAGTGGTGGGAGCAACGCCTGCAAGCGGAGCGCTGGTGTGGGACCTCACAGTCGAGCTGCTGGCGGGTCGGAGAGTCCGGGGCTCAAAAAGAGAGTAAAAATAAAACGAGAAAACAGAAAAAAAAAAAAAAAAAAAAAAAAAAGGAAAAAAAATGGGGAGGGACCCAAGAGTTCTCCCGGTTCGGCACCAAATGATAAGTAAAATAAAAAATTAAATGCGAGTAAAATAAAAATAATGTGCGTACAGCGGAGTGTGAAAAACACGAGAGAGGTCCAGTACACATGGCATGTAAAGTTTTAATGGCACGGCTCTCCCGGGGATCAGGGCGAGGCACTGTGGGGCCCGCGCGCCTGTCCGAAGCTTGAGGACGCGGGCTCTCCTTTTAAAGGCATGCATCTCGCGAGATGAGGGTTTACTCGCGGGAATGCCCAATTCTCGCGGGGGTTTCAGCCCCTCCCTTGCCCTGCAGAGGTCATGTGACACAAAGTCACATGAGTGCAGGACCCAACTTAACAATAACATATATAACAAGTGCTATGTGCCAGGCCTGCTCTGAAGGATATATTTTTAATTCTCACTAAAACCTTTTGAAGCATCATTTTCTCTGATTTATTGATGCAGAAACCTAGGCATAAGAACGGTAAAGGGACTTGAAAGAATTGACACATTATATGGCAGAGCCAAGACTGAGGACCACCACGTACGGCCGCACAGTATGTGCACCGCACTGTGCCACACCAGGAAGAACCAGGTGCCTTGGTTAACCCACAGCCTTTTACAGTGCTTCACACCAGGACCTGGAGCTAAATCACAACACAGTATTTATGGATGAACTCATACATCATACTATTGGAAAGAAGAAAGAAATAAAGAAAGCAAGAAAGAGGAAGGGGAAGAAGAAGAGGAAGAGGAAGAAGAGGAGGAAGAGGAAGAGGAGGAGGAGGAGGAGGAGGAGGAGGAGGAGGAGGAAGAAGAAGAAGAAGAAGAAGAAGAAGAAGAAGAAGAAGAAGAAGAAGAAGAAGAGGAGGAAGAAGAAGAAGAAAAGAAAGAAAGAAAGAAAGAAAGAGAGGGAGGGAAAGGCAAAGTATTAGAATAGAAATGGGGGGGCGGGCTACGGATTGAATCTAGAGGCTTTGAATCTAGAGGCTTCCTATATACAAGTCATTTCTGTTTTTTATTTTGAAATAGGGTATTACCAAATTGCTAAGGCCGGCCTCCAACCTGAGATCCTCCTGTCTCAGTCTCCCAAGTACTAGAATGATAGGTATGCACCATCATGCCCAGCCTAGAAATTATTCTTCAAATAGAATTTCTGACCTGAATAGATGGCACAGTCCACACACACACACACACACACACACACACGCACGCACGCACGCACGCACGCACGCACGCACATACTTCCTCACTAAGCTCAATAAGAAGCTCTGGAAGTAAATTGAGATGCCCCCTCAAAGGGAAACTCTGAAAGGAGGAGGAGGAGGAGACCTGGTTTGAGCGCTCAATATTGTAAACGCAGCATAGTGACAGAGCATTCCAATCTATGGACGGGACCTGAGTCCAGGGCTTCCCAGCCCAGCAACAGAAGGCGGTGCAGGCCGGCTGAGTTCTTCCCAGCTGAGCAGGGACCCAGCCAGGACACAAGAGGAGACCCCAAGTGGGGTGAATCCTGAGCCCCATGTCACTAAGGGGCCTACGAAGCCCTCACTCTGACTCCCAGGCCTGAGATCCCCTCCTCCACCTAGAGATGCCATAGTGAATGGGAGAAACCAGACAAATAAATGGGCCTAGAATGTCAGGTGATGACAAGTAGGGCCAAGAATGGGAAAGCTGGGGAGGAGCGGCAGAGTCAAGGACACAGGGAAAGGGGACACTATTTTAAGTTCTTAAAGATCAGCTCTCTGGGGAGGTGACATCTGAGTACAGACAACATGGAATGAGGAGAAAGAGCACACATATGTAGAAGGAAAGCAGTCTGGGCAGAGAGGAGCACAGGTGACGGAAGATGCCTGTGCCAGTATGGGGAATGGCCTAGGAAGATTTGGGAAAGCTTTGATTATTAATATATTTCAAAAGAAAATAATTGGTATATTTCAAAATAGTTGTGTTAAAATGGAGGCAGACATGGATAAAGAAAGGACTTGGTTTCCGCCTAAAACAGGCGGCTATTCCAGTGTAAATCAACCTAGCTCAAAGTAATTAACCAGTCAATAGAGGAGAGCTAGGTATTCCTCTTTCTAAAGATCTACATGATGAGCTAGGGGGGATGGGGCAGGGTTTGACCTTGCCCTTCATGAAAGGAGACACCTCACAACACCTTGCTAGGGGAGGTACCTTACAGGGACTTTTACTACTCAGAGTCATGCAAACAAGATGGAGGTCATGGGTATAAAAGGCCGAGTCCACGTGTAAGCCCTTTGGTGTACTCATTCGAGTCATCCCCTCATGCCATCTTGGCATGGGGCTGTATTTCTATTTTCTGTATTTCTATCTTTTTAATAAACTTCTTTAAATCTTCAGCAACGGTCCAAGCGATGAATACTTATTCTTAGCTTAGGACAAGAATCCACGGTTTTTCTGTTTGTCTGTGTGTGTGGTAGTGGGGGAATTACTTCTCCTCACACATACACCACGCACATTTCACCCCCTCCCCGCAACAATGCCCATCCATGGAGAGCGAGGAGGCAGGGGTGTTGGAGAGATGTGCGCTCATAGGGGAGCAGGAGTGGAGGAAGGCATCTCAGAACCCCCAGAGCCAATGGCAGGACCTCACGTTCACGCTGCAGGATATGAGAAGCCACTAGAGCTCTTTGGACCTAAAGAGCAACACAATTGGGCCAATTTTTGTTTGTTTGTTTATTGGTTTTTTTTGCAGGTCTGGGGATGGGACCCAGGGGCATTTGACCTCTGAGCTACAACCCCTGCCCTATTTTTTTTATTCTTTATTTTGAAACCAGGTCTCACTGAGTTGCAGAGGCCCTCACTAAGTAGCTGACCACAAATCGTCGCAAACTGCGATCCTCAGATCTCAGCCTCCCGAATGCTGGGATTACAAGCGTACGCCAACATGCCCGGTGGTTAATATTTTTTATTAGTGCATTGCAATGATACACCATGGTAAGGTTCAATACAATTCACACAAGCATGCACACAGCTTTTGGTATATTTCCTTCTGCATGCCACTTCACTCCCCCTCTTCTTCTTCCTCAGTGAAATTGGCAGTAACATCTTAATATATTGCCACAATGTTACTATTTGAATGGTTACCTTCCTCAATCCTTTTCCTCTTCATATTTCTGTTCTTTGTATTACTTAAAGTCCCTTGTGCTTTCTATTTTCTCTCTAACTTCCACATAAGAGAAAACACAAACAACCCATACTTTCTGAGAGGCTGATCTCATTGGCCAAGGTTTTTAACAGGTCGGGGCACTGCAGCTGGAGAAGGCCGTAGAGAGGTAGCAACAACAGTGAAGGGGTACTGCAGTCATCAAAAGAAAAGGTGGCAGTGGACTGGATCAGTGTAGGACAGGGGAGGTAACAGGAAGTGGTAGAATTGTGAAAAAAAATTTTGAAGGCAAAGCTGACTGAATTTGATGATGAATTGGGTACATGAGCTAGGAGAGGAAAACAGAAATTCAGAAATTCTTGACTCATGACCATCCCCCAAGAAACGAATGGAATTTCATGAAAAGCAGAAGACTGCATGAGAATTAAATGAAGAGTGGGCATGAACAGAGTTAGGAATTTGACTGGGAATGTATTTAGTTAAGATACATGTTGCATGCCCAGGTGGAGACAGCAAGTAAGTGTTTGGGCTAACAAGTTTGACCTTCAGGGGGAAGGCTAATGCTGGAGACTCACATTTGGAAGTTATTATTCACGTAGCCAGTAATTGAAGCCATGCTCACCTTCCTGCTCAGGTTTCCTAAATTTTAATAAATGGACAGATTCGTGCAATGGAGGACATAATAAAAATAGGTAAAACAGTAGAAATCTCTGTATCTGGAGACTATCAAAGCTGGAAAGTCTCTAGACCTAGAAGACTATATTTAGTTGGTTAGTTCTGCTCAAGGAATTCCATGAGCATGAAACGAATATGAGCATAATATATAAGGATGTCCAAAGTAGGGAATTTAGAACAAGATAATTAAAAACTATTCATGAAATAATCAAAAGGAGCCGGGCGTGGTGGCGCATGCTTGTAATCCCAGCATTGAGGAGGCTGAGACAGGAGGATCGCAGTTCACAGACAGCCTCAGCTACTTAGTGAGGCCCTTTGCAACTCAGTGAGACCCAGTTTCAAAATAAAGAATAAAAAATAGAGCTGGGAGTATAGGTTGGAGGTAGAATGCCCCTGGGTTACATCCTTAGTACCACAAAAAAAAAAATCAAAAGGGTATCTTATACACACAGAGACACACATTAAAAGCAAGATAGATAGATAATAGAAAGATATAGAGATATAGATAGATAGATGATCAATGATAGATAGATATAATAGATGATAGATAGATAGGTAGGTGGATAGACAGACTTGGAGTGAACAGTATGCTTAATTATCCATAAAGGATAGAATCAAGTTCCATCTGGTTTTGTTTTTTATTTTCTTTCTCCATCTCCATTTTATCTAACTCTCTCTTTTTATATCCCTTCCTTGCTCATCTCAAATCAAAATTTCAAATTTAATAAGATCACTCTTCCCAGACCAGACAGACTTGGGGAGGGCAGTAATGTTTTTTATATAAGCTAACTTGGGATCTGTTCTCATTTTTAAAATACAACCCTTGATTTCTCACCTGATGTGTTAAAGAATGGCAGAAAGGAGGTCTCTGGGGAAGGAATGAGATTTTTCATAGCTTAAACACTAAAAATAACAGCCCCATAACACTGAATCTCATTACCCAGCAGCGAACGCTCAGCGCCTCTTTCAACGGCTGTGTTCACAAAATGCCTTTCAGAAGCCCACGTGTTCCTTTACACTTTTGCTATTCAACACACACACACACACACACACACACACACACACACACACACACGGCGCCACTACCACCACCACCAGCAGCTCCAGTGTTATTCTGGCAAAGTTGAAAAATACACATCGGAGCTAGAACCTTATCATGTCACCCTATTATAATTGACTGCCTGAGAAATGAGTCTGCAGCTGCAGACTGTTCTGTTCCATATGGGGCTGATTTGGCCAAAGCTGGTGGGAATAATGAATGCAGCTTCACGTCCAGTGTACGAGGAGGATAGAGATTCAGACCCAGGGTAAATTAGAGAAAGACAGAGCCGGAGCACGAGGCATGACCCAGCTCACTTAAGCTACCCCATCACTGTTTACACCATGTTCGCCCATAAAATAGATAATGACAATATTTCCACATCTATTTCCAAACTGCTGTTCCCTCAGGAAATCTAAAGGTTCTTAGTGGCCTTGTAAATATCTACCAAATCTTTAGCAGACAATAAAAGAGGCATGAGATCGGCATTTTATCAATCACTGGGCTGGACCTCCCTACTCCTCTGACAAGGCACAACTAAAGAGCCAGGGAAAGCTGTCACAATGGCCTGATTTCGTCTTACTGCTCTGTCCTTAAATCCTGTTGTAATTCTCTTGAGAAAAGTTGTTCCTCTGGAATCTCATTTTGGATCATTAAAATATCAGCTTCGTGCAATACACTACACACCAAGATTGGCCTCTATCCTATTCATACCTCATCAGGGACCTTCTTTCAGGTGACTTCTTGAAAGCCATGCTTCCTTATCCTGCTAAACACAAACCTGGCATGGAGGTGAGCACCTGTAATCCCAATACATGAGACGCTGAGACAGGAGGATAGCAGGTCAGAGGCAATCCTTAGCAACTTAGAGATACCAGGTTTCAAAAAAATGAAAATCAAAAAGGCCTGTGGGGCCGGGCGTGGTGGCGCACGCTTGTAATCCCCGCGCTTGGGAGGCAGAGACAGGAGGATCTCACAGGTTTGAAGCCAGCCTCAGCTGGCTTAAGAGACCCTGTTTCCAAATTTTAAAAAATATAAAAAAAAAATAGGTCTGGGAGTGTAGCCCGGAGGTAGAAGGCCTCTGGGTTCCATCCTCAGTATCACCAAAAAAAAAAAAAAAGGGCTGTGGTGTAGCTCAGAGGTAGAATGCCTTTGGGTTCAATCCGCAGTACTACTACCACTACTACTACTAATACCAATAATAATAATAAAATAATAATAATAATAATAATAATAATAATAAATGTTAGAAATAAATGTCCATGGTGTCATAAGAAAGAAACGCATGTTCAATAAAAGGCCATTTCACTTTTTGCAAAAAGGATCTTGCAACCAGGGAAGCCAGGAATGCAAGCACAAAACAGAGGAAAGTCAACCCCATTTTTATTTCTAATACAAATTCTGCACTATGCTCCTATTGGTGGGAGCATGGTTTCACAGTCTTATATGATTGGCTAATTCATCTAGAATTTTGGAATACCAAAGGAGGGAGGAATGGGCATTTGCAGTTCTTAGGAGATGAAAACCCGTAAACAGAATCTTAGACAAAGTTACAAAATGGTAGTTTTACAAAATAGAACTACTTTAACTTAAGCTAATCCTACAAAATGGTAGTTTTACAAAAAATGGAGGTACTTTAAGCTAATTCTTAGATTTAAAAAGAATTATATCCTCATAATAATAATAATAATTAATAATAATAATACATGAGTAGAACAGAAGATTAAGGTAATGGGTTTCATCAACACTTGATGCCCTAAGCTGAATAAAACCATTTCAGCATTTTTGGAGTCCTTTAGAATTTGCAAGCACCTCTCTCCTTTTCCCGCAGAGGATGCCTTCAACAGAGCTCTGGGAGAAACAGAGTGGGTGTTACTCTCCCATTTTGAAGTTGAGAAGTGAAGGCTCAAATTTATGGTAACAGAGGACAAGTTCAATGTAAATGGCTGAGAACAGGACACTACCCGGAGACCCCTAAATTGAGTTCCACCCAGATAAATGGTATTTTTTTAAGTGGGGAGTCAGACAGACCTTACTGCCTTTATGTAAATTAATTCATTAAATGAATTAATAAATTAATTTCTCCAAGCTGATTCACTGATCTCCAAAACTGGCCTGTTGTACCTGCAAAGGCTACTGTGACTTAGAGGATTGGGCATGGGAAGCCCCAGGTGCAGAGCCTGACCCGTGCTCTGGGAACACTAATTCCCTTGTGCCTCGCCTCGCCTCTCCTCGCCTTTCCTCTCCTCTCCTCTCCTCTCCTCTCCTCTCCTCTCCTCTCCTCTCCTCTCCTCCTACATCCACAGCCTCAACAGCTTCAGCATCCACAGCCTCACCCACAATATCATCATCCTTGTAATCAATCATTCCTCTGGTGCTAATGATAGCTCACCTGCTTCCCTGGGCTTCCTGTGTGCCAGGAACTATGCCAAGTGCGTCTCAAGCACCCATGCTTACCCTCCTCGCAAGCCTGTAAAGCAGCACTATTTGCCACTGTGTTTGAAAGCATGAAAAAAAATAAACAAATTCCCAAAGCAGTCATGCAGCATAAAGAAAGAACCCCTTTCCGGCCTATCTGGGTCTCAACCATACTGGTCTACTGCCTGAATTCTCAGGTCCCTGAGCCTTCAGAGGCTCACACTTTCTGGATGTCAGAGCACAAGAGTGCTATCATTGCTTCTCTGCAGGGATCTGTTGCTCATCCTAACCTCAGCTGCTCATTCTAAAATACTCCCTACCATTTCAGCATCGTGCATCAGTGTCACAGAAAATAATGGCCAGAACAAAAAATAAGAAAATAATGCCTTATAACAAGAAATAGCAGGAGGAACTCCTTCAGCTCAACTCACTCTAGCCTTGAACATCTGCCCTCTTCCTCTCCACTCTCCTCTCTGGTCCTGATTTGACTTGAATCACTTTGTAACCACACCAATAAGTATGTTCAAGGACCAGAACCCTGGTCCCATTTATAGGGATTTCATTGGGTTTTTCTAGAGGTAGCAAATAAAAATACAGAATGCTGAATTAAATTTGAATTTCATACAAAAACTTTTTCATATAAGTATGTCCCAAATATTGCATTCCATGTTGATTGGCATAGGACATATTTTTCTTAAAAAAATATTAATTGCAGCCAGGTGTGGTGGTGCATGCTTGTAATCTCAGCATTTGGGAGGCTAAGACAGAAGGATTGTGGTTTGCAATCAGCCTCAGCTACTTAGTGAGGCCCTCTGGAACTTAGTGAAACCCTGTTTCAAAGTAAAAAATAAAAAATATGGCTGGGGTGTAGTTCAGAGGTATAATGCCCCTGGGTTCCATCCCCAGGACTGCAAAAAACATTAATTGCCTATCCAAAATTCTAATTTAACTGAGTATCCTATATTTTACCATGGCAACTCTAGATACTTTCCAAGCCCCAGACATTTTTGCCTATTCTGTATTTTTGTGTCTGTAAACCCTCTTCTTCAAACCACACATCGGTTGATTTTGGAGACATCTTTGTAGAGTTCCCTCCCCTAGAATTTAGACTGGCCTATGACCTGCTCTAACAGGAATGCCAAGAAGCAATACTATGCTGTTTATGAGCCTGGCCCTGAAGAAGCCCCAGAGTTTCTGCTTTTGCATTCTTGGGAGCTCAAAAACTCTCACTACCATCCAGGAAGACCATGTATAGAGGTGTGTATGAGAGAAAGGAAAAATGCAAACTCTATACAATTATATTTTAGGGCAGCAGTCCCTTTACCTTGGAGGCGGACTGGCTGTGTCAGGGTCTCGAGTCTGAGTCAGTTTTGTGTCTGGCCCAGGTCTTCAGGCCTGACCTTAACCAGTGCTCAACCAGAACTGAAAATGAGGGCTTGCCTGAAGGCTACCAGCAGAGCTGCCAGGTTCAGTCTCATCATCAGTGACCAGCATGGCAAGGTGGCAAGGCTCCTTGCAGAAGAAGCTAAGGGTTTTCAGTCTCAGGTGCTGACACTGTAGTCCTCAGGTTGCTAGGGATTAGGTTTTGGGTATTGCACCTTGTGCCTGGTGCCCGTGTGTAGTTCCTGATACCTTAGATGTGCTCTGTGTGGGGTGTGAAAGTTATACTTGTGCACTGCACATCATGCTGGAATATGAAGAACCACACCCAAGTGTGCTTTGAAAGTTAGGTTCCTCTTTGGCTTTAATTTAAAAAGAAAAATATGTGCTCTATATAATGTTCATTGAGATATTCTAGTGTGCTATACCAGCCATGTGAGCCATCTTAAATGAGGTATTAGACATGAGTAAAGAAGTCACCCTAGACATCCCAGCCCCAGTAGACACCAAGTGGAATAGAGATAATCTATCCTGGAACAGAATACTCTGTCCAAACTTCAGACCTTTAAAATCAGATAAAATTAATGGCAGCTTCTACTACTAAATCTCAGGGGAGTTTTCTATGTAGCAATAGATAACTGCCACATTTGTCCAAGCATTATTTTCCATCAAGTTTAGGGGTTGACATCAAAAGCATCCAATTCAATCTGGCCATTGCTATCGACTCCCCCAGTCTAATCTTAGGAGTTCTAATTCCAGATACAACCTTCTTCTGTAGTTGTGACTTTCAAGTCTGCTGGAATCTGAGAGTCAGTTCCCATATTTCTTAGTTCCAGTTGGAAACTAAGATGTTGCAGGGCACAGTAGGCAGTTATCTTGTTGTGCTGTATAACAGAAGCAGCACGGGGCCAGCCCACACCCAGAGAGCCATTAGCAGAGCAAGGCTGGGGGAAGATGGTCCAGCACCTGCCTGTTCTCAGCTGGGGCTCCTGCCATATTTGCTTTCTGCTTATATAATCACAAAGTTCACCTACAGTTCCTTCTAAAGAAAATGCCAGGAACTATGGACCATCATATCCGTCTGAATTATTGTATTTGGGTCTGCATACTCTGGGGAGGGCTGATAAAAGCATACCAGGAGAGAATATGCAAGCAATATAAATATAAAATGCAAAAAGTTATAATATCGATTCACCATTTAAAAAGTAATAATGTCACCATTTGACACCCCCCCCAAAGTGGTTAAATATTTTCCTAACCATTACTCATATGCGATGTCCAATCTAATGATTAGGTTTAATTTTCAGGGAAGAGTTCTCCATAGGAAATTAAGTAGTTCATAATTCCCCAGAATTAGAGCTGATGCCACTGGGCCCTGAAGTCTTTTCTTCTGGAAATATATCAAGAGTAGAAACCTTTTGACAGAATTAGCTAATGCTACTGGAGAAACATTGAACAGCATTGGCTTGAAGCCTTTGCTTTAAGCCATGATGTAGTTGCCAGAGAGTAAGAAATTGACTTGAGGTATGGCAATTCCTTTCAAGGGCTCAGAAAATCCTTTCATGATGACTTAATTGATATCTCCAGAGTGGACTTTTAGCGAAGGAAACTGCCCTGTGGCTGGTCGTTTGGTAGATGTGTTCTTTTGAGTAGCTATTATGTGCCAAGTACCATGATAAGTTCTGGAAGGTTTGGAGTGAGTAGCACATAGTTTGGGTCCTCAAAGAGCTCACTGGCTTGTACAAGGGCCACACGTGAAGTCAGACTGTAAAAGTAGAGCACCAATAACTGCAACCAATAGTCAGAGATGACAAAAGGTAAAAGGATGAAAGAGGTGGTCAACAAAAGCATCACTGAGCTGTAGGTCTATGCTGTACTAAGACCCCAGACTTAATCGCTCTGATTCAATTTGGGAAATGACCTTCTATTCACCCTGAGAAAACACCTGAGTCATGTAAGAGGCCACCAGCTAGCTTCTCCCAAGTCCCGATAGGTTTCCATGGTACTCGGTACACTGAAGTCAGTCAGAACTAGACTTAGATCACAAGCTGTAGATACTATCTTTTAGGCCTTGGTTTCTCTATCTGTAAAATGGAAATAACACTCCACAGGGTGTTTTGTGATACAAGAGAGGGCAGGTCAGTTCAGACCAGGGTTCTCAGAACCAAGATTCATGGCTCACAAACACACGATTAATTAAGAAAATGCTCCCAAGCATGTGGAATCCAGGGAATAATTGGGATACAAGAGGGATCGTAGATAATAAAGGAGAAACCCCAGTGGAGCAATGCAGGGGGTGTTTAGGGGAGGATGGTGGGAGGGAGAATTGATGAAGGAAACACTTGCACCGATATTATGTACATATGTGAAATCATCAATGCCAATCTCAATCTCCCCTGAGGAGGAGTGGGGAGGAATGTGTGAGGAGTATGTGCATGTATGTCCCTGTCACTCTGCACTACATTATGATGTGGGATTGCAATGCACCAATAAAAGTATATTTAAAAACAAAAGGAGGATTGCCCATGAGCATTGTAAGAAAAGGATGCCTAGTAAGGATAGGATCTCAGGGAGAGTCCCAAGGAGAGTGGCTTTATCCTGGAAAAGGGTATGGGGTATAAGTTATATCTCAGTTTCTCCCTAGGAGAAGGAAGTGGGTATCTTTATTCCCACATCTTGGACCCCAGCTGAGAACTTCCATGGAGCTGGAAGGAAAATCTAAACCCACAAGCACTTTGAACCCTATGCACATCTGGTCAAATAATCTCCCCAAACCAAAACACAAACCCAGGGGCCAGTGTTGGGAAACAAATGTTATTTGAAGCTGGAGACAGAGGGACAGACCTAGGAAGAGGTTCCAGGGGGATCTGCGTGCAATACCTGCAGCATCCACTTTAACCTGCAGTGTCCATGTTAGCTCGCAACTCCAGCCCCAGAGTGTTAATAAAATAACCAATTCTTTTTCCCCTAGAAGAAGAGAAACATCCCAGACCTTCACACACTGAAGTCCAAACAACTACTTAGGCTTTATCCTAATCAAAATTATTAATTATGTTTTATTAAAAATAAGAGAAATGCCCATGAACACAGCAGCTCAGAACCATATATTATAGAAACCAAAAGAGAAAGCCCCATGTATGAACTCCTGTAAACCTGTAAGTACAGACTGAAGTGGGGCACTATGGGAAGATTTGGCCACATACCAGGGACACAGCCTTGCCTTTCCCCAGTAGGAAGCTCTGGGCTTGGGATCAGAGTACTGCAGTGGCTGAGCTTCCAGACCTAGAGGTGCCTTTATCTCCCAGTCTGTGTGGGAATAGCAGCTAGATCATACCCTTCTATCAAGTGAAGCTCTCTCATACAAACTCTTATATCTTGGGAGAACTTTGTGCCCAAATGAAAGATACCTTTAAGATCTACCTGATCTAAACTAGCACACAGTTTAAAGAGGTCCCGTGTCTTCAATAAGGCAAGGAATGGAGCTGTCAGCGCCAATCTAGGGCCTCAGAAGAAGGGGCTAAGGAAATCTCACGTCTATTGAGAATCTGGTATGGGTCACCTTCTCTATTCCTCAGAATTTTAGAAATTTATTTCAATAACTGGTATCAAATATCCTCTTCTAATAGAATGAGTTTTGTTTAAAGAAAATACTTTCATAGACTATATTGGTCAAGAAAGTTGAAACCCCAAAAGCTTGTTTCATAGGAAGCAAGGAAAGTTAAGAGATAACTTAACTAGCAAATTGAGCATTTGGAGGTTTGAGTGAGTGAGTAAAGAAGGGATGAAGTTGAAAAATGTAAAGAGGTGATAAGATGCACATCTAAGCATCTACTCTTTTATGATGAATATGAATCCATTAACTCTTTTGCCTTTAGACTCCTCACTGAGAGGGTTCCTATCCTTGAGTCTGTAAATAAGACCTCCTTCTCAACAGATTCCTCCCCAGTCTTGTCTCAGCTTGAAGATACAGCCCCGTGCTCCCTATCCACTCCTATTTCAGCTTCTGGAGTCACTCCCGAGGCAGTTTGGGTTCTGGGCTTCATAGCATTTGGCCTGTGTGCCCAAGCCATCCATCATTACAAAGCCAATGCCAATACCTCGAGAGAGTGACTCAATTTCCACCTTGTCCTACAGCAGTCTGTAGTTTCAGGCACAAAGTAGTTAGTTACCAAATGAACTCCCCACTTACTGCTATAAGACATGATTCTGAGCTGCACGTAAAATCCCTAAGTGGTGTCAGGAACCTCATAGTCCAAGGCTCTGCAGAATCAAGTACCCTCTCAATTACTGATGTCCTCATCTGTCACTCTTGAAACCTGATGCACTTCCAATGATGCCCCAATCATGAACAAATAGGCAACCACTCCCCACCTTCAACATCATACAAGGCAAGCACATGTAACGGCCTGTCTTGTCTTCTGTCCCACAGTGCTTTGAGAATTGACCCTTGTCCCAGGGATCCTCCACATGAGCAGCCTGCATGTTCTTGTTGGCTCTCTATTGATACGTTTATTCTGTCCTAGTTTACAATGAGATGTTTATAAAATCTTTTCAATCCAAAGATTCGATATTCCTCAAGACCATGAACTGTATTATTTTTATCTCTGCCTCTGCTGTAGTTCAGGCTGTCAAGAAACGACATTGCTCCCAGGACGTGCCAGGGTCCTTGCCCTGTTCTGAATAAGAAGGGCCGTTGATCAAATTGACATCCTCTAAAATTATAATTCTATCTGATGGTATGAATGTGCGGGAATGGACATGATCATACTCCCCTGGTGTCAAGCAATTAGGTCATCCTCTCTAGAAGGATTGGCAGTAATTATCAAGAGCCCTATTGTCTATGCCTTCTGATCCTATAATTCCCCCTGAGAAATGTACCTGTTCAAAGACAAAGAGTTTCATTTTTAAAGAAATTCTCTTAAGACAATATTTTTATGCTCTTATTGCTGTATTACAGGCTCACATCATAACGCAGTTTACAGTGATGTTGTCGTACGTGCACACAGCACTTGGCAGGCTTTTCCCCGGCTCCCTCTCCCCTCCCTCCATACAGGAGACTGATATTGACGTTGACATTCTCACATACGTATGTAATGTCAATGGAAGTGATTTCTTCATGATTCTTCCTTTCCACCTCCTTCCCCAAAACTACCTCCCTGGCACCACTGGAGTTTCCTCTCCATTATCTGAAGTCCCTCTGGTATCCTGATTACTCCTCACTTCCTCATATTTATAATAGTGAAACCGAGAAATGGTGGCTACGTCCAACGATTTTTATCTATATGATGAGATGTTTTGTAGACATTAAAAACTGATACTTGAAGAATAGTTATAAATGTGGGAAATGTTCATTTTATAGATAGATTATAGATGGATGATAGATAGATAATAGAGAGTGTGTTGCAATTTCATTTCACTAAAAGGAAAAATACCCCCAAAATATAACCTTGCTTCATAATTAGAGACTCAGATAACTTTTTAATCAAAAAGGAAAGCTTGACTTTGAGTCAAGGCCATCAAAAGCAAGCTTAACATTATTCAATGGACAATTATCAAGCAGCTCCTCACTGACCAGGCTCTGTGCTTGAAGCTGGAAAATCTAAGATTAATGAAACTCAATTTTCTATTTAAAGTAATTCACCCAGGAAAATGGGGATTGATTCGTCATCTGACAATGACCATAAAATTTTGTCAGTGCTGTGGGAACACAAAGGAGAAAGTTCTGACTTTGCTGAAGGAAGGAAAAGAGAAGCTTCACAGAGGGAATGATACTCCTCCAAGTGTGTTCATTCATTCACTCATTCATTAAATCAATCAGCATTTCAAATACCTACAATGTCCCACACGCTGTGCTAGATGCTAGAATGATTACCAAGTCCATTCCTTCTCCCCTAAGCACATCACTACTAGATTAAGATTAAAAACCTTAGAGTGAATGGTCAATTTCCTGACTGCCTGATTTGTAGCCACCTGGTGACCACCAGTGCCCCAGTTCTTCCCATCAGAGCTTTTGCTTTACATCCAGGCTCTTTTCTTGGTGTCTGGATTTTCTCTCCTCTGTATCCCATATGTATAACTAATATCTCCTGCCCATGATGGCATTTCCCTTTGAGCCTATTTAAAAATCACTGATCCATGGCTGTGGGAAACAATTGGGTCTACGGTACAGATACCAGCCATGCCCTCCATCTATCCTCATTCCACCTTCCAAAATAGTCACCTCCCACAACCAGGCAGAGGGCATAGACAATGCCCCATGGTTATATTTGATTGGATGGAAGGAGACATGTTTATGAACTGGTCCATAAGCTATACTCCCTAGCTAAATTAATTGTTCCTTCCTCACTGGAATCTGTTTTCATATCTTAGCCTTTTTGGCCTGATGAACTGAATGTTGGCGAAACTATGCTCAAGGAAAAAGAAAAATAAACTTGATGCCCAGAGATCACAGCACCTGGTGGAGAAACATGCCATGAGATGCTATTTTGGCACCTCCTGCCTTTAGGTTCTGGAAGATTTCTTCCTGTTTCCCCCTCTTTTAAAGAAAATTGTTTGAATAGGTTTCTTTTTCCTATAAATAGTACTATTTGATTAAAATACTGTTTGAGATATCTCTGAAACCCTTAGGGATCCCATGAACTTGCTGTACATACCCTCCAGTTGAGTAAGTCTAGGTCATTCTGAGTTTTGTCCGAAGCATACATTCAATAAATAAATGTTACGTGAGTGAATGCAGAAAGAAAAGTGCTTCAGAGGGTCTGCTATGGTTCCCTGATAACTCTTATTTACCTGTCTGATATCCACAAGAGCATGCACACACACACACACGTAGTCACATGTGCCCATGCACAGCTTGGATTCTCTGGTCGAACTTGTTCCAGAAGTCATTGAACACCTGTTTTCTTTGGCAGTCCCAGTTCCACTGAGCCATTCCAGTAGATATTAGAGTTCCTCCCTGCTTCCTTCTCTAATGAATGATGGCTTTGGTGACAAGGAAAATGCTCACTGTTCTCCTGAGTCCCATCAGTAGTCAGAATTATAAGGACAGGAGCATAGAATCAAGCACAGACAGGCCACTAGCAAAGATTTAGTTCCTGGTTAGCAGGAACAGACTTCACAAGTAGTTTTGGAAATGAGGTCAAACCCATTTGTTTCCAGATGGTCCCAGACAACCAAAAAAATTGCAAAGGGTAATGGAAAAATTTCCAGGCATCATATGGTCATTCATCACCTCTAACCAGCAACTTGATTTCTGAACTGCTGGATAAATCTGTCTTGGAAGTTAGCCATGTAGCTGTCCAATACATGTGAACTTTATTTTTTAAAGCAAAGTAATAACATTTTATTAAAAGATCCATAAGCTATATTCCCTAGCTATATTAATTGTTCCTTCCTCACTGGAATCTGTTTTCATATCTTAGCATTATTTTTGTCTTCCCTGTATTACTGATTTAACAATATTCATTGAGCACCAAGATCTTGTTTGGACACAGCAATGAAGTAGTAAGCAAAGCAAAGTCCTCTACATTAATGGAACAGATATCTTTGTTTGGGGAAGAAATGCAATAAACAGACAAAAGAAAAAGCAAATATATAAGATATAACATATATAGCATTACATATTATATATAATAAATATTATTATATAATATTATGTATGTATTATGGTTTGGAACTGAAATATCTCCCAAAGGATCATGTAGGCTTGATCTCTAATGCAGCAATGTTCAGAGATGGAGGGCTCTGATCTCATCAGTAGATTAATCCACTGATTAATGAATTATATTGCTGAATGTATTACTGGGAGGTGGTAGAAACTGTAGGTGGGTTGGAGAAAGTAGGTCATTAGGATGTGTCACCTTTGGAGACTCTATCCTGTTTTGGGCCCCTCCTCTCCTTTCCTCTTCTCTCCTTTGATTTCCCCCTCTTCCTCTTTCTCCTCCTCCTTCTTCCTCTTTATCTTTTCTCTCTTTCTCTCTCTCTCTCTACTATGACCAAAGCATCTCTCCTTCACAATGCCCTTTCACCATGATGTTCTGTCTCACCTCAGACCCAAAGCAATGTAGACAGTCAGCCATGTACTGAAAACTCTGAAACTGTGAGCCATAATAAAACCTTTCTCCTCTAAATTCTTTGAGTCAAGGATTTTGGTCAAAGCAACAAAAGGCTTTTTCTCATCTTCCTGGATAATTTACAATTCACTTCAGTCAATTTATCCCAATACAACACTAGTAGGTAGGGCTCGGCTGACTTAGTCATGCACAAAGCCCATGAGAGTACTATTGGCCACTGGGACCCACTAGGTTCTTGGCTATAGTTCTTTGCTTGTTTTACTTGCTGGAATGTTGGCCAAATATAAAACCATCCTTAACTAATATGGAACCAAGTTAAATGGTAAGTGAATAGATAAATTATTACATCTCAGACCTCAGTTAGACCTTGCAAGGAAATAATAAAAATTATCACTTAAGTTAAAGTTGCAGGTTATAAAATCAGCATACAAAAATTAGTAATGTTGCCATACACCAATATTAAATCATCTGAAATAAAAATTAAGAAAGCAACCCTATTTATAATAGCTTCCAAAAAATTCCTGGACAATAAATCTGCCTAAAATAAATCTAACTGAAGAATCAAAAGAGCTCTACAATGAAAACTGTAAATCATTGATAAAAGAAATCAAAAAGGACCCATAAAATATGTAAAGACATACTGTGTTCATGAATCAGAATAATCAATATTGCTAAAATACCCACACTAGCCGGGCATGGTGGCGCACGCTTGTAATCCCAGCGCTTGGGAGGCTGAGAAAGGAGGATCGCACAGGTTCGAAGCCAGCCTCAGCTACTTAGTGAGGCTCTCAGCAACTTAGTGAGACCCTGTTTCCAAATAAAGTATAAAATAGGTCTGGGAGTTTAGCCCAGAGGTAGAAAAGCCCCTGGGTTCCACCCCCCAGTACCACCAAAAAAAAAAATACTCACACTAAACAAAGTGATCAATCTAAAGATTCAATGTCATCCCTATTAAAATACAATGGTAATGCCAGGTGTGGTGGCACACGCTTGTAATCCCCGTGCTTGAGGGGTGGAGACAGGAGGATCACGCAGGTTTGAAGCCAGCTTCACTGGCTTAAGAGACCCTGTTTCCAAATAAAAATAAAGAAAATAGGTCTGGGAGTGTACCCCAGAGGTAGAAGGATTTCCAGGAACCCCAGTACCACCAAAAAAAAAAATTGCAATGGTATTCTCCTCCAAATTAAAAAAAAAATTCTAAGATTTGTAGCATTCATCTACAAAAAAAAATCCAAACAGCCAAAACAATCTTGAGCAAAAAGAACAAAGTAGTCAGTATGCCACCTCACTTTACAATACACCACAAAGCTGTCATAACCACAGCAGCATGATATTGGCATTTAAATAGTTACATAGACCGGCGGAACAGAATAGAGAGCCTGGGAATGACCCTACGCTTTTACCGTTAGCCTATTACACTGGCATGTGAGTTCTCACAAGGATGGCAAAGATGAATTCAGCACGTTCTCCTTCAAAGATACTCAGGAAATGCTTTGACAGTCCCAGACAATAAATTCCAGTCATCATATTTCACCAAGTATTCTTTTGCACCCTGCTATGCATGGTATAATTTTTCTGTAAACTATGAATGTTGTCCAGATACAACACTTCTCATGATAAATGTCTCCTGGCTTTAAATGGTAGAGAAATTCTTCTATACAATTTTTCTGCTCATTTTCATCTAACAATGGTAATTAGATATACCACTGAACTTCCATGGTTCTGTTTTATCTTCTAAGCAGTTCAAAACTTGATCATTAAGCTCTATTTCCTTACTCCTCAGCCAAGTTTTCTACCCTGCTGGTGCTGCATGATATCTGACATTCATTTTTCTTATGGCTATATGCTTTGCACTGGTTGGTAAAGTTTGGGGGATGCATCCATAAGAAACAGGAGAGTATATATCTTGTCAGTAAATATAGGGCAGTACGGCTGACATCTTTGAACCACAGTTCACTGTGATTCATGTGAATTTGAACTCAAATACCCACTTCAAAATTTGTGAAAGGTATGATCCTGTTTGAACAAATTCTTAAATTTTCTAAACTTGAGTTTCTTCATCAATAACGATAATAACACTTTTAGCGAGAACTAAAGATATTGCATACAGGGTGCCTAGAACCCTACCCAGAACTTTTTATTTACTAAAAATAATAGCTCTATGTGAACAAATAAAAGCCACTGAGACATAACTTTGTTTTATACAATATGTAGAATATGTTTCTTGAGTAAAATAGACTGACTATAAGTTCATATTTTGTGGGGAGCCATTAAGGTTTTCCCCTTATCTTTACTAAAAGCATACTTCTGACTGTCCTTACCCAGAGTCAACAAGGTTTGGGGCCTTGAAAGCTTCAAGGTTACTAATGCTAATGATGATATTGTTCTGTCTGAGCTATGACTAGGTTTGTGTTGCATCAGGGTATTGTTTGACCTGCCCGGACATTGGAATTTTTCCCTCCAGGGTAACCTAAAGCAAAAAACTATAAATACCACTAGAGAAGAAGCCCCAGTGTCAGCCAGTAGAGATTATCAACCCCAGAGTTTACTGTCGATCCTTCCATGCTTAGGAATAAATCATATTTGGAATTTAATTCTTAAGAGTTATATTATTTCATCCTCAGTCCTCTCTTAGGAACCCGTACTTTTGCCGGCTGGCTCCGGCAATATTTTAGCAACAGGTTACTTGGATTCAAACCCCAGTTGCTTTTCCATCTGTAACTTTGGACATGCCTCTTTACCTATCTTGGCCTCTCTTTTACATTAAATGAGATAAAATCAAAATGTGCCTCACAGGATTGTTTTAAGGTGAGAATAAATTATGAGTATTAAAAAAATGTCCAGCATACAGTAAGCACTTAGTAAATGCTATGATAGCTATAACTGTTGGTATTTTTTTATTAGTTGGCCCTAGATTCAAACAAAATTTACAATGACATCTACTCCATTTAACCCTCAAGGAAAACTGAAAATAATAAACCATTAAAACCAAATTGACCTGAAAACACAGAGCACTTTTTCCAGGATTTGTTTCTGTTTTCACATTGGACTCTGAAGCTTTGTATGGAAATATATGTACAACATGAGCCCACAAAGGTACATGTACTTTGTAATTTCTCTATAACAGATAGAAATTGTTGGGGAGATGTTACCTCTTTTGTACACTTATAAAAACAAGAAACACGTGAACAGAAATAGCTCAAACACCATCATTATTGATTTCTTGAGTTTTCATTTTACTCTTTTTTTTTCTTTTTGGTACCAGGGATTGGACTCGGTGGTATTCTACCTCAAAGCTATATCTGCAGTCAGTCTCACTAAATTGTTGAAACTGGCTTCAAACCTGTGATCCTCCTGTCTCAGCTTCCCAAGAACTGGGATTACAGGTGTATATCACCATGCCCAGCTCACTGTACTCTTTGCAATATGGTTTTCTAGTCAGGCCCTACCTCTTTTGATCTTCAGAATGGTCCTAATACAAGGGAAACAGATGCCATTACTATTACTAATAAAAGGAACAATCGTGTGACGTGACTGCCACTTACCTAGCTGGTAAGTGATAGAGCCAGATTCAAATTCAAAGTACAGTCCCTCTCAGATTTCCCTAAGTCATTTCAACATTTAAGTAGTTTCATGCTTTAACAAATGTCACTCTCGATATCCAGTAACCACTAAGACATCTAAACAGATTACTCTGGAATACTCCAGCTCCCCAAGATGGCAGCTCATATTGAATCCTCCAGTGGGGGAGGGCCTTGGGAAAACAGGAGGCCTCTTTCCTTTTGCCATGATGTGTGTGTGTGTGTCTCAGCACACGCCCTGTTATCCCCAAACCCACTACTAGAAATAAATGAGGTATCTGCTAATCCCTGGTTCTTTTTTTTTTTTTTTTTTTTTTTTTTTTTGGTGGTACTGGGGGTGGAACCCAGGGGCTTTCTACCTCCGGGCTATACTCACAGCCCTATTTTATATTTTATTTGGAAACAGGGTCTCACTAAGTTGCTGAGAGCCTCACTAAGTAGCTGAGGCTGGCTTCGAACCTGTGCAATCCTCCTGTCTCAGCCTCCCAAGCGCAGAAATTACAAGTGTGCACCACCATGCCCGGATAATTCCTGGTTCTTAAAAATGGAATTTAAGTGCATATAACCACAGGAGTAGGATCAGCTGAAACTGGGAATGCTGGATAACCCTGCTGAACTAGTTGTCAGGTAGTTTTGCTCTTTACCAAAATATATTTTCTCTTTATATAAGCCTTTTCTGAATTCTAAGAAATGGAATTAAAATCATGATTTTTCCCCTACTCAAATGAATAGATTCTGTTGCCTAAGGTGAAAAATAAATAAATAAAAACAAAAAAAGATACCTGCTACCATTATTACCAACCCTTGGAAGGAGGGAAGGACCTCTTGAGTCACTCAGACTCTGGTCACTTGGAAGTTGATCAAGAATGTGATTTTGGATTTGGGCTGGTTATTAAGCTATTGTCTCATGGCACCACCCACCTTTCTGTTCTCTGGTTCATAATTCTCAGGCTGGACACCACAGATAAAATTCCTCCTTTGCCATCTGGCTTCCTGTTAGGATCTTTTAATAAGGGGAGAGGCGAGGGAATGGAGAGAGAGAGAGAGAGGGAGAGAGCAAGGGGGAGAGAGAGAAAGAGAGAGAGAGGAGGAGGAGGAGGAGGAGGAGGAGGAGGAGGAGGAGGAGGAGGAGGAGGAGGAGGAGGAGGAGGAGGAGGAAATGAATATGAGGCTGGAGGATGTAGAGGGATTTGCCCCTTACTGTTTATTTCCTTTTCCTGCCAATGTCTCCAACCTACCAGAAGAAAATTATTCCCAATTCCAAGGTCCAGTTTCTTTGGGATGCTTTCAGAGAAACCAGGAACAGCCAGGTGGCACCTCCTACTCCCTCTGGGACTCAGCTCTATGGAGCCTCTCACCTAAGGTTCCATGCTCTACTGATCCCTTTTTTCTTTCATGCCCCTGCCCTGAGGGTGGCAGGTGCTTCCTCTAGTAACTACAGTCATGCATTGATTAACAATGGAGATACATTTGAGAAATATGCATTAAGCAATGTCATCATTATGCAAACATTGTAGAGTGTCCTTACACAAACCTAGATGTTCCAGGCCAGTCACCAGATGTAGCATCTCGATGCAATAAAGAGAGGTGGTAGATATGAGACATATGAGACTGCTGCTGGCGTGACACATCGTATCACCCACAGTAAACTTTTATTGACTAAGAAGGAGCACACTCTACAATAATGATGAAAAGGGTGTCTGTCGACAGATGAATGAATAATGAAACTGTGGTATATTTACACAATGGAATTTTGCTCATTCAGAAAGAATAAAATTATTATGTTTTCAGAAAAATGGGTGGAACTAGAGAATATTATGCCAAGTGATATTAGACAGTCTCAGAAAGTGAAAGGTCACATGTTTCTCTCACCTGTGGAAGTTAGAGAGAAATTGAAAAATAAAAGAGATTTTAGATAAAAGAAAAGAGATTCAAGTAAAATAGTATAAAGTGATTAAGGGAGGATGGCGGTAGAGGGAGGATAAAGGAAACAGTTCAAATAATAATATCTACACAGGTTAAATTATCAGCACCAATCTCAGTAACACGTATGAGGAAGAAGAGGGAGTAGGATGGGGTTGGGGTGGGATCCAGAAGAAAATGTACCAAGTGCTGTGTGCACATATGTTTTTATTACTCTGAATCTCATAATGATGTATAATTACAATGCACCAATAAAAACACATTAATAAAAGTGCATTATTGTGCCCTATACATAATTGTTTGTGTTATACTTTTATTCAACTGGCATCATAGATTTGTTTATACCAGCATCACCACAAACACATAATATATTGCACTATGAAGTCATGACAGCTCCCACATCACTAGACTGTAGAATTTTTTAGCTCCATGATAATCTTATGGGATTATCATCATACATGTGTATGAAATTTCCTCAGCTAAATTAAGTTGTGTAATTTCTGCTTTCCTGATTTGGCCCTGATAGATTTGGATTCTAATTTTATTTGTATTTCAGTTATAAATGGGAATAGCTATTTTCTTTACATCTTTATTTATTGATCAATTCATGAGAACATATTATATGTCTGGCATTCTTCTAATAACTGGAAAAATAAATATAATAAGATATCCTCCATTAGTTCAGTTCAGAAAACTATTGAAATATCCAAATACAAGCAATTCAATCCAATGTGGTATATAAGAGAGGTATGTAGAAATTCTTAATGATTATTTTTATTTTAAAAAAGAAGGAAGAGCCGGGCGTGGTGAGGCATGCTTGTAATCCCCGCGCTTGGGAGGCAGAGACAGGAGGATCACGCAGGTTCGAAGCCAGCCATGTGTGCTGCCTTAGGAGACCCTGTTTCCAAATGAAAATGTAAAAATAGGTAAATAGGTCTGGGAGTGTAGCCTGGAGGTAGAAGGGCTTCCAGGAACCCCAGTACCACCAAAAAAAAAAAAAAAAAAGGAAGAAGTTTAGGAGAATTAAAAGATAGCTATGTAGAGGAAACAGGCTAAAAAGAAGATTTTAAATGAAGGTTTTGAAAGGCCATGTGCCTTTATAGTAACAAAAGAGTTTAAAAAGAGTTATGAGCACAGTCTATTTTTATCCAATGTGTCCATAATTTAAAAACCAAGATATCAATCTGGCCTGCTGAATCACTGCCCAATTTCTTTCAGGCATTAAGATTACATTAATTTGTAATACATGACCTTCCAGGGGATTTATGAGTTTCATATTTTAGAACTCTCATTCATAAGTACACATATGCATGCACGCACACACACACACACACACACACACACACACACACACATACACACACACACATTTGCACAGATACTCTCCCATTTCAAGGATCATACACTATACAACATAAAATACACAGTTAAAGATTAAGTCAATGAAACCTGAAGTATATTTCATGATATGCCTCCAGCCCTTTTTATATTTTTTATTTTGAAGCAAGACTTCACTAAGTTACTGAGCCTGTCCTAAAATCTGTGATCCTCCTGTCTCAACCTCTCAAGTACTGGGATTGCAGGCATGTGCCACCAAAGACAGATAATCTTTTTGTTTTTAGTTCTTGAGCAAATAAACATGTATCATGTTCTAACACAAATATTCTTACAAAAGCATGCTGATAGCTTGTGTTATAATGTTTTCTTTGCAACTCTGCATATTTTTTTCATGAGTTTAAAGTTATTATTCTGAAGAGTCCGTAGGCTTCACCAGCCCACCAAAAGGACACATGGATAATAAAAGGGAGAGATCCTCTCTGAATGCATTTTAAGTATATTATTTCATCTAACCCTCTAAATGATGTTATGAGCTGGGCATGGTAGCACACGCCAGTAATCCCAGTATTTGAGAGACTGCAACAGAAGGATCACAGGTTCCTCCGCAACATAGTGAAGTCCCTCAGTAGCTTTTTAGACCCTAGAGGAGTCACTAGGTAGCTCAAAGATAGAATGCCTCTGGGTCCTGTTCCACTTATATTGAAGGAAAAAAAATTTGAAAGAAGTTAAAAGTAACACAAGCTCATTCCAGAGATAGTGACTACACTTCGAGTGGCCTCGTGCTCTGCTCATCTTTCTGGACCATCACTCTGCTGTTTGTTCCACTGGTTGGGGAAGAAGGCTTTACTATGTGGTCAAAGGGCCCCTGGAAAGCAAGCCAAGGACACTAAAGAGTGAGTACAGGAAATGAGCACTCAGTGTAGCATGATTGCCCTGGGGCTGGGTTAGCTAAAGTCAGCCAGTCGCCAGTGGCATGGTCCTCTAAGCATGTGCTACAGAAAGCTGGGGTGGCTGTGTGCAGAGGTCTAGAGAGCATCTGCATCTCCCTTCGAGCTCAGTCCTATGAGTTTGGCTGCACAAGAACACTACGAGAAGAGATGCCAAGAGAAGAGACAGGAGAGAAGACGGTTTCCCTCTGCTTTATGTCTGGCAGAGTGACTTGACTTCCCTTAGACAAGCATCTATTGGGCACTTTGTGAGAAAACTTGTGTGAGGTGCTGAGAGCCCAAAACAAAGTCGTGGCTTATACCTGCAGAAGTTCATGGTCTAGGAGCACTTATCTGCCCTGCTAGCTTATCCCAGTACCCTCTGGTGCTAATTCAGAAATCTTAGAAAGTGTTAGAGATGAAAACAAGCCCAAGACAGTGAGATAAGGGTTGCAATGTAGGGAACTGCAGAAGACATTATATTGGTTGCTTAGAAATTTTTGTTGAGAGTCTGAGAAGATGGATAGGAATGCAGTCCAAGAGGATGGAGGATGGAAGGTGAACTGATTGGGAGGAGTCCAAAGGAAAAGCACACTTTGCTATCAGCAATAGTGCTGGGTCCAGATTCTTCCAAAGGCAGAGCTGAGGCAAGGACGTAGGTGCAGTTGGTTTACTCGAGAAGATGTGAAAGTAAGAGAGAGAGAGAGAGAGTAGAGAACCTGAGATAAAGAAGAGAAAGACCTAATGAGGAGTGAAGCTGTGCGTGATTCACCACTGTGGATGACACGGGTACAATCTGCTGCATAGCAAGGGCTCAAGCTGCCGAAAACTATGTAGAACCCAACAAAAGGACAGTCCCACTGGAAGAATGGGAGGCTGGAGAGAGTGGGCTGAGATTTGCTCCCAGGGACAGTAACCTACATTGCTTGTATCATTCCTTGCATGCAGCTGAGCAGCCTTTGGAGAAAAAAAAAAAAAAAACAGCCTCGCCCACTCTCTGTGCCTGGTGTATCCACTAACACCCAAGTGGTGCTGAATTAAATGGGCCAGGGGATATAGTACTGCGCATGTGCGGAGCTGTCCACGTGAGCAGTGCTGAATCAGATGAGCCACGGGGGTGTGGCACTGCACATGTGTGGAGCTGTCCGTCTCAGTAGTGCTGAATCAGCTGGAAACGGGGTAGTGCGCATGCGTGGAGCTATGCACCGGAGCAGTGCTGAAACTGATGAGTCTAGGAAATGTGGTACTCTTCGTTCCTGAAGCTGTCCAGCCAAGCAGAGTTAAATCAGATGGGCCAAGGGAATGCAGCAGTGCTTGCTTATAGTTGAGCTGTCTACTCGGACAGTGCTGAATCGGATGGGCCAAGGGAACTGGCACTGCTCATGCACAGGGATTCCATACTACGCACGCATGGTGCTGTCCACCCAAGCAGTGTTGAATCACATGGACCATGGGGATATGCTACTGTACAAGCATCTGCTGTTGACAGGCTGTGGCTCCTCGTCCCTGGACGAGTGTCAAAGGCAAGGAGCGAGGACAGAGCCTGAGACTCACACAGGAGGCAGATGCTGCTCAGTCTCTTCATAAGGTGTTATATAACACAACCAAAATTTTAAAACCTTCTAATATGGAAGAATAGGCTTCCCAAAAGTTCCAAAATTCTGAATAGAACAGCTTTACTAGCATTGTTTTGTGGGAATTGTGGCATTGGAAATTAAATCCAGGAACATTCCACCTCTGCGCTCCACCCTAGGCCCTTTTATGTTTGTTTTAAAACAGGGTCTCACTAGGTTACTGAGAGTCTCACTACTTGCTGAGGCTGTCCTCCAATCTTCAGTCCTCTTATTTAATCCTCCCAATTACTGGTATTACAGGAGTGTGCCATATGGCTTGGCTTCTTACCAGCATTTGAAAAGCTCCCTGAAAAACTATCTTCCCCAAATAGGCCCAAATTTTTCACTTGACGCTACCAGAAATCCCCTCGCTGAGATAATTATTTCCATCTATTCCTTAATATCAAGCAAGTTATCACAATTCCATAAGTCTTACTGCAAACATCTAGAGCATTATTCCAAGGGAAAGAATAAATATTTCTTTTAAAAAGCAAAACTGCTTATTTTTGTATTTTATTTTCTATTTTTCTATTTTTAATCCATTTTAATGAGATGTAGTTAATAATAAGGTGTACATATATTAAGCATGCAATATGATGGCAAATTAATTCACTCTGCTCAAGTAACCACCCCACAATCAAGATGTTGAACATTCCATGGCCTCCAGAATGTTCTTGTACTCCATTTAAAAGTAATCCTTATTTCTAGCAACAGGTAGCACTGACATGCCTTTATTATCAATTAGCTCTGCCTGTCAGAAAAAAATATCATATAAATGAGCTCATATAAACCAGATCTTTAGGATCTGGTTTCTTTAAATCAATACAATGTGTTGAATGTTTTGCTAAACTACTCCTTATCATTGCTGAATACTATTCCACTAAATAAATACATCAGAAATTTTTATCCATTCAAGCTGACATGAGCAATAAGCTTTACTGTAGACTCTTATGGTTTAGACCTTAAATGTACTCTCAAATTCACATGCAGCCATGTTCCGAAGTGGGGCCTTTGAGCTGGACATGGTGGCACACACTTGTAATCCCAGCATTTGGGAGGCTGAGACAGGAGGATCGTGGTTCACAGACAGCTTCGGTTACTTAGTGAAGCCCTTTGCAACTCAGTGAGACCCTGTTTCAAAATAAAGAATAAAAAAACAGGGCTGGGGTGTAGCTTGGTGGTAGAATGCCTCTGGGTTCCATCCCCAGTATCACACACAAAAAAAAGAAGTGGGGCCTTTGAACCTCCAAACCGCCTATCTCATTCTCCTAAGTACTGGGATTATAGATGTGTGCCACCACCCTTAGCGAGAACATACTTTTAAGACATAACTTTGAAAAAACATTTCCAAAGCATCACTATGACACATGTAGAAAAAAATTCTTTATTTTTGAGATTACTCACCTGTCATATAAATCTTTAAAACTGCCTGTTTTAAGGTGAGGTTTATGGTAGGTGCTATGAATTTTTCTCCTCCATGAAGGACACGGCTCAGGCATCTACTCAAGTGAGTTTGATTTAAATATCATTGTTAGGAAGCTAATATGATTCAGGAGATCATGAGACTAAGTTATTCTTCTGCTCAGATCACCAAGGACAAGGCGAGAGAATCCAGCCTCTTCCAATACCCTGGGAGGTGCCAGCAGGTGTGACAGGCTGGTGAGAGTAAAACGTTTTGAAACATTGTTTCAAGGGAACTACTTTTTTAAAAGATCTGTGGTGTGAATCACACTACTTTTATCTACACCCAGTCTGTTAGGTAAGCTGACAAAGACATTTTTTTCTGAGTGACATAGATGGATAGGTGTCAATCTTTAACTATTAAGTAAGAAATGGTTCCAGGGAGGCACAGAGTCTAGCTTCCATTTCTGTGTGGGATAGCTACCTAAACTTGGCTATCTAGTACTGACAACCCCTTCATTTTCACCCTGCTTCATAGTTAACATTCATTTAAACACAGAGCATTTCTCTGGATCCTCAGGACTACTATGAGGGAAAAAAGCCTGCCTCTGGACTCCTTCAGCTCACGACTGGGGTTCAGCCTACTCTTCCTCTGGTCTGATCCGGGAATTCTCAACATGTCTATCCAGTGCCCACAAGTGCATAAGCAAATGCTTTGTTACCAATTTCTTAATATATATCTTCTGCTGGTCCTGTCTCTCTGTTTGAATCCTGGCTGGTGCAATGACCAAGCATTTCTTTCTCAAGTTATGAAAATAGCACCTTGCCTCTTTATTAAGCTTAACAGTTTAATAACTACCCTCACATACAGCAGCTTTTCTAAATCCCAAGATTGTGAGGAGGCAAGTCAGTCAGTCCTCATCTTTGTCATCGCCAACAATAACGTTATCACCAGACCACGCCATCTTTCCAGATGTCATCATAGTAGCCACTGCTGCTGCTATTTCATAGCTGAGCAAAAGGATAACACTGCTAATAAGAGATCTGCATGGAGTTTGACATGAAGCATCAATACCCACCAGCATATGCCTTCAAACACCTTGCCCCTGGGAGGCAGCTGCTGCTGCTTCTCTGTGTGTGTCTCTCTGTCTCTCTGCCTGCCTCTCTCTCTCTCTCTCTCTCTCTCTCTCTCTCTCTCTCTCTCTCTCTCTCTCTCTCCCTTCTTCCCTCCCTCTCTCCCTCCCTCCCTCCATCTCATGTGTGTGTGGGGGAGTTGTTCATAGAACATAGAATCCAGGGGTGTTCTACCTCCAAGCTACACCCCGTCCCTTACATAGAATCCAGGGGTGTTCTACCTCCAAGATACACCCCCCGTCCCTTACATAGAATCCAGGGGTGTTCTACCTCCAAGATACACCCCCCGTCCCTTTTATTGTTTTTATTTTGAAACAAGGTCTTGATAAGTTGCTGAGTATCTTGCTAAATTGTTGAAACTGTCCTCTAGTCTTCAACCTTGTCTCAGCCTCCCAAGTACTGAGATTATAGACATGTGCCACCAAATATTATAAAATTCTTATGTTCTCTTCAATTTTATCTTTTTATTCTTCATTTTCTATATGCTATGCTTCCAATCACAGATAAATTAATCTTAAGTGTTTAATCAGCAACAATCTTTGAATGCCTACTCTGTGTCAGCTATGTTAGTATCAAGTTGAGATTATACTAAAATATAAATGTAGGATTTGTAAGATCCTGATTCCATGAGCCATTAGGTTCTCATGGTATCATGGTATAAGCAACTAGGGAAAGGTACAGATAATTAAACAAATCATTGTAATATAATGTGAAATGTGAAACAAGAGAGACATATGCAAATGTTCTAGAAGCCCAGGGGGAAAAATTGCTGAGCAGAGAAGAAAGCTTGAATTATTCCTTAAAGAAAAGATGGCATTTTACTTACACACACACACACACACACACACACACACACACACACACCTGATTTTTTTTTCTGTATGGGGATTGAACCCAGGAGCATTCTACCTCCAAGGTACACCCTAACCCTATTATTTTTATCCTCTTTTTTGAAACAGGGTCTCATTAAATTGCAGAGGGCCTCACTAAGTAGCTGAGGCTGTTTGCGAATTGCTACTCTCCTGTCTCAGACTCCCAAGTACTGGGATTACAAGCATGCACCACCACACCCAGCTGACACACATCTGAAATTTAACACATATTTACTACATGTAACCATAACCTTGTGTGGTATGTGTTACACTAAGTTCTTCATTCGTGTATCATGGGAGCTATAAACCAGGTGTTGTAACACAGGCCTGTAACCCCAGTACTTGGGAGGCTGAGACACGAGGACCACAGGTTCAAGACCAACCTCAGTAACTTAGCAAGACCCTCCACAACTTTCAGAGATCCTGTTTCAATTTTTAAAAAATAGGTCTAAAGGTTTAGGTCAGAGGTAAGAATGCTCCCAGGTTCAATCTTCAGTACCACACACACACACACACACACACACACACACAAATAGGAACCATAACGATCTTCACTTAGAGAAGAGGATGCAAAATTTATTTCTATCATCACATATAAGATGGCATGACACCCTGAACTCAGATAGTTACCAGAGTCTATTCGGTGAATAAGATCTAAAAAGGGCCTTGAAACAGTGTCCTGGACATGCACCAAATGACAGCAAAGATTCAGCACTCCATGAACCATCATGAATGATGGTGAGGCGATGCTGAACACTTCATGAGTCCTATGCTCTCAAAAGTACCAGGTAAACATTCAGTAAACACTTTAGTCTTTGGGAAACAATTCAACCTGCTTGTCATTCAACTGAACTCATATTTCCCCCTCTCTGTTATTCTCAGACCTCACAGCAGCCATCCGTTTGATGGATACGTCCACTGTGCCTATACATGAGTGAAAATATCCATGCCACCGGATGCAGATTGACCTGCAGGAAGCAAAGCTTAAGGAATGGCTACATGTCTTATGGATCCTCTGTATCCTCTAAGCACCAAGCCCTGGCAGAGAAACATAACAGCACTCAATACGTGCATAGTCTCTGTGTAAGGCTTGGTACATGACTGACTTTAAAAAAGTACTAAAACATATTTTGCCAGATTATGCAATCTTGGACCTTTAGACTCTAAAGAAGAGTATCACAAGAAAATTCTCCCAGAAATGTTTAGGGTACTATATCAGTTTTCTAAAGCTACTATGATAAAGTGCCACAGACTCAGTAGTTTAAACAATAGAAATTTATTTTCTCTCTGTTAGGAGGCTGTAAGCCCAAGATCAAGACACTGGCAGTTTTTTATTATGTGTTCACCATCTGTCTTCCACTTCTTATAAGGATATCAGACTGAAACGATCAGGGGACCTATTCTTTTGGCATTGTTTAACTTTTAATTATTTCTCTAATGGCTCTATCTCTAAATACATTCAGGGCTTAAATATATGAATTTTGAGGCAAACACAATTTAGTTCAAAATAGGTACATTGTGTGAAAAGAAGTAAGAAACATGGTATAAATCTAATCAAGGATGTTGCTAGAGATAACTTCAATGCATCTTTAATAGAGAAACTTGCTTGTAGAAATTCTGTGGCACAACATATTTCATTGTATATATAAAGTTGTCTCTATGAAAATATTTACCTGGTGTAAAAGAAATGGCTAAGTCTTTGCATTTACCCTCTCCTCTTCCTCGAGATAGATGAGCCATCCCCAAGATAGCCAGCCACACATCTAACAATCACCAACTCAGCAAATATCTTCTAAACCTGGTGACACTTTGGGCTGAGTGACTTTAGGCCTTCCACAGTCTCCAGCAACCCTCCAGACATGCGTGCCAAGTAACCATAGACCCTAAGTAAAATGGCACATTTGCTAGTTTCAAAGTGTATCTCCTCTTACTCCTTGCAGTTAGAATGCCACCTACACAGCACAGCTCAGAGAAAATCTCCAGTCATTGCCCTTTCTGTCAACTGTCATTCAGAGCACCACAGTATCATTCTGCTCAAAATAGAGGACCAGGCTTAGAGTTTTCTCTCCCAACACTCCACTAAAAATCCCACTAAGCTAGGTGTGGTGGTGCACACCTATAATCCCAGTCTTTGGGAGGCTGAGACAGGAGGTTCAACAATTTAGTAAGACTCTGTTTCAAAATAAAAAATAAAAATGGCTAGGATTAAGCCTTGTTAGCCTTTTTGATTCAATCCCCATCATGTGTGCGTGCACACACACACACACACACACACACACACACACACACACTAAAATCCCAATAATTGCTATAGAAAAATTAAGATGTTAAATTGATTAATAACACCCAAAACAAGGGAGACAATAGACTCTGGCAGATCAGCAGTTTTAACAAAGTTCTGGAATAAGAGAACCTATAGCAGCGTACTGGTCAATACACAGAATGAGAGCGATTCGTTGAGAGAGGAACTTCCTCTATCTACATATTCATCTCCCTGTGCCTTTATGTTAAGCCAGCACCCACAGAACCCACAAGACTAAGGTATAAGATTCCCTAGAATTAAAGCAAGCCTCAAGCTTTGGGGATAAGAGCCCCATCCATGCTGAGGAAAAGGAGCAGAACACATCTCAGGAGTGGTGAGCTCAGCGGCCATGGCCACTCCACTGGAAATACAGGCTGTGCTCTGTACAACAGCGCCCAGCCAAGCAGGTGAGTAGACGCAAGCCTCAGCCCACACTGTCCTCCCCAAACCAGGTTCTGTGGTACAGGGCTGCAGAGCTATGCCCATCAAGAAGAGGGTCACGTTTTTACTCCATATAAATATGACTAAAGGGCAACCTCAATAACCAAAAAAGAGGAAGTCGTGTGGGAAAGCAACAGATAGAGAATGCCTTGCATTTTGGCAGGAATAGCATGTATCACCATTATGGTAGACATAGAGACTCATTACACTGATCCCCCTTCAAGACACACTTGCTAGCTGGGTGTGGTGGCACACACTTGCACTGCCAGTACTTGGAAGGCTGAGACTGGAGGATCGCATTTTCAAGATTAACCTCAGCAAAGCAAGACTCTGAGTCTCTGCAACCTAGTGAGATCGTCTTCCAAGATTAAAAAAAAAAAAAAAAAACCATAACCAAAACGTGCAGGAGATGTAACTGGAAGATCGAATGCCCCTGGGTTCAATATCTGGCACAAGAAAGGATGGTGGAAAGATGGACAGAAAGGAGGAGAGATAGAGGGAGGGAGAGAGGGAGGTTGGCTTGCTGCCCAGGTGCAAGTACTGAGCCTCCAGCTGTCAGCTCCTTCAAGGCCAGCCTCAGCTACAGACAACCACCTCACCCAAAGTCATGCCATTCCCAGAGAAGATGGTATATCTGGTGGTGGAACAAGAAGGGGAAAGGCCCAACCATTTATACCCAATGCAAGACCTCTCTGAGTGATACTTACTCCAGAGAACCCATTCTGTCAGTTCCTAACGCTTTGTTGAACCTCATCTTAGTTTAGCTTCTTAGACAATCTGGGTCTATATTTTTTCCTTTCTTTCATGGATGTTGGTCCTCAGTTCACATCTGGCTCCCAAAACCATCTCCATCTGGAGAACCCAACCTGCGAAGAAGGGCTCCAAAGCCCTACAAAGCCCTACAGGAAAAGTCATCTTAAATATCTACTCTCACACCGAATTCTCATACAAACACGAAGGCTAAGTGTTCAGTCACGTGAGACTTCTAGAGTTATCTCCTGTACATCCTTTTTTGGGGAAAATTTATTTGATAATAATGTAAGAAGTGAATAATCCTACAATTAAGTTAAATTAAAGCTATTTTCAACCCATAAGAAAAAATCCAAAGAAACCCATGAGTGAAACATGCCATACATAATTGGCATTATTATTAGTGGTCAAAAATCAGCTATCAGAGCCAGGCATGGTGGCACACGCTTGTAATACCAGCATTTGGGAGGCTGGGACAGGAGGATCATGGTTTGCGGACAGCCTCAGCTATTTAATGAGGCCCTTTATAACTCAGTGAGACCCTGTTTCAAAATAAAGAATAAAAAATAGGGCTGAGGCTGTAGCCCAGAGGTAGAAAGCCCCTGGGTTCCACTCCTAGTACTGCAAAAAAAAAAAAAAAATCAGCTATCAATGAGGAATAGGACAATTACATGGTACTACATCTCCACCAGCCAGTGAGGACCAGGCAAAGGAGGCTGGCACCCTCAGGGAGTCATTTGGCCCAGGAGCTTGTCGTCCTGGCAAATGAGAATTAGATTCTAATTATTCCATTGGCAGGTTTCAGAAAATTTTTAAATATACTCTCTACAACTGTCACAGTGTCAAAACAATTATTTGCCTGCTTGAGCAGGTGTCAGGCATCGTAAAGTATATATGTCCCGGGAAAGTTAAATGAGAAACTTTCTGAAATGGGAGGTGTAATCTGGAGCCCTAATTATAGCCTATACAGATACCTAAAGTAAGAAGCAAAGAGGAAGGAACGCTGATTTTTCTTTTCTTCTCTCTTTCACCCCGAGGCGCTGAATTCTGAGCATGCACGCACAGGTAAGGTAGAAGGAGCCACCTGAACATCAGCAAGGGACGCTAAGCGGTCCTGCCCGCCATCTTTGCCTTCAAACCAGTTCACCTATATCATCTCCTTTGGCCCCCAGCAATGGCCCTGTAAGTTTGGCCAGGCAGCATCTTGCTCCTGTTTTTTTAAAAGCACACACTGATTTATGAATGGTGTCCCAGGCCTCCTGATTCTAGTGAAGCCCAGCTTCACTCCATATGGCCCCTTCATAACTGCCTTTCTTCCCGGTCCAGTTCTTCTAGAACCACCCCAGTGCTCGCCATCCTGTTGCTGTCTCACGGACTCCGAGGTGCCTGGTCAAGAGGTGAAGCAAGCAGCCGCCACCACAGTGACCCTGGAGCTATTCACAAAAACAGACACACAGAGAATGTTCCATGACTGACTCCCTGGCTGACTGAAGCACCACCAGGCAAGGCTCTGCTCCTCTCTTAAGCTCTGCTTTATAGGTCCAAGACAGTTACCTACTTTTGATGTTCTCTTTCCTCACCTGTAAAACCCTGAAAATATACCATCAGTGGGTGTGGGAACCAGGGGAGATGATGTCGTTCCAGTTCCTTCTATGACTGCGCATTTATACATCATGAGAAGCCCCACCACCACCACCACTACTGCTTTATTGGCATTTCGAGAGAATTGCAGGTCTCTAGGATATAGAACAAAGAGACCCTGGGTAGCAGCCATGGCTGAGGGACCAAAAGCAAACACAAGTGGATAACGCAGGAGGGATCTCGTCAAACCAAGCTCACTGATGGGGCCAGTTAGGAATCATGCCAAACGAATGTGTTTTGTACCCAATTTACCACTGGGGCTGGGGAGCTGGAAAGAGATGTTTGCAGGTGGACAGGTGGAAGGAGAAGAGGGGGCCAGTGGAGGAGTCTCAATTCAGGACGTTTGTAGGTTAGCATCTTTGCTCACCTTCAGGAAGCCAACTTGATCGCCCACCGGATAAAACAGCTTTCTCTGAAGTATTGCTTCCTGACTCCGCCGTTTCATCTCCTGTGGCGTCTGCCTCCCTCTCCCCTCGGCTCTCAGGCCCGCGTCCCACAGTCACTGCAGGGTGAGCCCGAGCTGATGGGAGCACCTGGCTTTTACAGCAGCTCTTCAAAGCTGGAGGTCAGTTGTGTTTCTAGGATATAATTAAGCTGGAAATGAAATCCAGCCCTGGAGTGGCCCGTCGTCTTTATTATCACATTTCTTAGCGCTTGTCAGGCCACGGTGGCTTGCAGGTCTTGAAAAGGAAGACGCGGCATGATTCCTAGGCAGGGCTCAGTTAATCTCTTTCACAGGGCATTTCAGGTACCTTCCTCCATTTTAGGATGCGGGCAAAAAAGACAGCCTTCTCCAGGGCCTTGCTCAGGAAAGGAATTACCTTCAGATGAACAAAGAAAAATTTATTTTACAACAGCACATCATTTCAGACACATTTTCTTGTTGATAAAATATGTGCCTACTATGAAAAGGCATATGATGTAAAAACAATAAGGAATTTAAAAATCATTCTGAATCTCACCAGTTAGAATCACTGTTATTTTATGGTCTCTTTCTTACCAAGTACAGGTCTGCATTCAGGGGCTTGAAAATATGGGTCAATAAAGAGAGAGAGAAAGAAAAGAGTTCTGAAACTATAGAGGTTCTGAGTCGCTATATAAGCAAATGTTTTTTTTTTTTTTTTTTACTTACACTTACTAAAGTCACTTCATGTAGGACATTTATTCACTAAGATCAGTGGGTTTTCTCCCCCTTTCAAATGATATGGAACCCCAAAAAAATCAGGACTTAAAAAAATTCCATGTCCATAATCCTAGAGACTATGACACTGCAATCATGTTTTCTGCACCTAATAACATATTCTATACTCTCTCTGATTAATCAAAGGAGATGAGGGGATTTATACACTGCTGCGCACTAAGAAGGTGGCTTAAAATCTCCTAAAGTAATAACATTTGACATTCAAAGCTATTAGGCTGCCATTGCAAAGTGTATTCTTGTTTTTCAGCCTGTCGTGTCCGGCTGATGGTGGTCTCCTTCCTGTCTGTCTCCTTCGGCAGCCACAGGGCACTGACCTTTCTCACTCCAGAGATGTGACTGTTTTCACACTGGTCTCAGGAAAACACTTAGCGACCCTCACACTGCTGGCTCCATCCCACACCAGGGATGCTCGGATTTTATGACTGTCAGGTAGCATTAGCCAGCTGAAAACTCTCTAAGACCTGGAAGCTGTGCCAAATTAATAACTTCCGCCACAGTAATTCGGTCCATTTTCACACAGTTAATACACACCGCTTTGGCCAATGGCAAGAGTGACAAAATCTCAGACTGTCGAAGATGAAAGGGACTTGAGACCTTCTAGCCCAGCCCCTTTGATTACAAGCGAAGGAAATGGAGGGCCACAGAGGTGCAGATGTTTATGCTTTCAAGCTTACAGAGTAGGATGGAGTAGTGGTTATCAACCTGCCTGTTAGTGGTATCAGATCTTACATGGAATTGCACATGTGTGATTACAGTATATATGATACATCTAAGAAAGAAAGTGTTGTAATAGAAGCAGAGTGGAAACCAAGGCCTCATCTGTTTCTTCTCTATTTCCTAGGAAACCGGATGTGGTAGTGCATGCCTATAATACCACTACATGGGAGGCTAAGACAAGAGGATCGCAGGGTCGAGGACAGCCTCAACAACTTAGCAAGGCTCTCATCAACCTAGCAAGATCCAGTTTCAAAATAAAAAAGGTCCGGGGTGTAGCTCAGTGGTAGAATGCTTCTGGGTTCAATCTCTGGTATCACAATGAAAAAAATTCTAGGGAATTTCTGGGTCACCACAAAGCACTAAAATCACTTTTTTTTATAATATGCTGGCTCCAGTTCAATTTGTCACACCTCCAAATACTCTTTGTATAAATAGATGATCTCTGTTGACTAGATAAATAAATTTATCTTATTTACAAGAGGAAGACAATAATGGCATCTGCCATAGCACATAAAATATATTAGAGTTTGAACAGATAATGGAAATGAGTGTACATTGTGATATCCTCCCCCAGCTCAATGCCAGCCTTGGTCCATGGTAGAGCTACCATGTGTCCAGGCAGGACTGACCCCACCCGCAGCTCCAGGGATAGTCCCGAATTGGCCTGGGCCAGTTAGTTTTGGGTAAGTACTGAATTTTCAAATGTCAATTATAGAGTAAGAATGCGGTACTTAATATATTTGTCAGCTGGACGTGGTGGTGGCACACGCTTGTAATCCCCGCGCTTGGGAGGCGGAGACAGGAGGATCGTGCAGGTTCGAAGCCAGCCGCGCTGGCTTAAGAGACTCTGTTTCCAAATTTCAAAAATATAAAAATAGGTCTGGGAGTGTAGCCCGGAGGTAGAAGCGTTTCCAGGAACCCCAGTACCACCAAAAAATAATAATAATATATTTGTCAAATAGACTGGGTCACAGGGTACTCAGATATATGGTTAAACATTGTTTTGGGGAGTGTTATGAAAGTATTTCTGGATAATATTAACATTTGAATAAACGGGGGTCTCATCTCACCTGCTGAGAGCCTGAATGGAGGAAGAGATTTCAGGCTTGAACTCTGACTAAAATTTATCTACATCAGGGCTTTCGAGGTTCTCAGGCCTCAGACTGAGAATGGAACTATACTATCAGTCAGTCCTTTTGGGTCTGAACTCAGCTATGTAACAATGTGAGCCATTCCTTTTTTCAGTGTTTGTTAACGGTGCCCTGTAATTATATATCACGTTGAGGTTAGTGTGCCAGAATCCTTGCATGCACACAGCATCCGCTTTGTTTCCCTTCCTTTCTAATTCATAATGTGGAAATTCATAGCGACACCTTCACAAATGTGCATAGAATAGTCTGAACTCTTTCCTTCGTCAAATTTCCTCCCTCCCCGTTCTTCCTCCCTCTCCAAGTCCCCTTCTGCTCTTCTATTGGTCTCTCTCCTCATTTATTCTAACTTCCTTTTGTGTCTCAATTTATCTCTAGTTTCCACATAGGAGAGAAAACATCTGACCCTTCACTTTCCAAAACTGACTAATCTCATTTAGCCAATTCTTTATCATAAAGCCAGATAGAAGGATAGATCGATAGATAATAGATAAATAGGTATACAGAGAGATGACAGACAGGAAAACAGACGTTCTATTGATTCCACTTGTATTAAGAACCCTAATATAAAGAATAAACATTAACCTTGGTTTGGGGAAATCAGAGATTGACTAATTTAAAGAAATCTCTTCCACTGACATTATAAACACGTGAGATGCCAATATCAATATCCAATGCCATTATCAATATCCTGTACGAAGAAGGGAGGAGTGGGGAGGGAGCCAGGGGAAAGTCCACCAAGTGTTGTAAGCATGTATGTCCCCATTGCTGTGAACTACATTATGATGTGAGATAATAATGCACCAATAAAAATATTTTTAAAGGTACAAAAAGAAGGCAAGCTGGTAAAAATATATAGCAGAAAAGTCAATAACATACTTCAAAAGAGTTATAAATTCCCAGGTCACAAATATTCTTAACAATAGACTCAGAGTCGTACATGTTACATTTGCAAGAGATACTTGCACACACACACACACACACACACACACACACACACACACGCATGCACACACGCATGCACACACGCATGCACACACACATGCACACACCTTTACATTAGCAAGACTGGACCTGCCCTGTAGGTTAACTAGTCTGAGTAAATATTGAAACTCCCGCATTTGGGTCAGTGGCATACTATGATTTTGGAGATTAAATGGTATATAATATAACAAAAGAGAATAACCAAGTACATTGTACTTGGACATAAAAGTAGCCTTATTTGTTATCCTCAAGCTGTTTTCTCTTCTCTGAATACCTATAATTCCTCTTCTCCACCCCACACTATTTTAGTTGTTAGCCCTGTGGGACAGTGACCTGCAGTTACTTCCATTAAAGTCAAATTTGTCCCTGCACACCTAGTAATGGTCCCAATAAATAACGCGTTATTTATTGGTATCTCCTCTTAGAAAAGTAAGACTCACTCATGCCTTGAGCTTCCAAGTAATTCTACCTTTGCCACCCAGACATAGCTGATTAGACACTGTTAAGTTGTGGAACAATCAAATATTCTTCCTCAAACTTGAAAATTCAGACTAAGAACCTATATTTCAATCAGGGACCACTTGAGCAGAAGATAAATATCTTTTCACTAATTTCCCCGGTGTGGTCAGCGAATTGTTACTGGTCCATGACAGGATAAGTATAGAATTGAAAGTAAACCATTTAAAACTTTTAGAGCTACTTGACAAAGTAACTTTATGTCTGTTGACTCTAATCATTAAAAATGTAAGGATTTCATTTTGCATCTGTCTTCTACTTTTCTAAAGACTGAGTCTTAATACTTTTTTTTAAAGAAGATTAATGAAAAATTGCAAAAATACAGTGCAGTGTTCCATGTACCATTTGCCATGCTTCTCTCAGTGAATGATAATATCTTATTTAACCACAGTACATGATCCAAAACAGGAAATTGACTCAGGTTCAATTCTAGTAACCCATTCTTACTGTATTTTATAGTGACAGATTATAAAATTTCTAAAAATGGGTTATTCACCACTGACAATTTAGGAAGAGCTGGTTTATAACATCTTATTCCAAAAGTAATTGAAGGTAGCAGTAGAAGCTGATAAAAGAGTTAAAATGTAGATGTTTGGGGCCGACTGATTTGATTAAGTGCCTACCTAACCCTACCCTGCCTAAGAATGGATTTGTGGGAAAATCCCATAACTTAGGTGTGGGGTTAACATTAACTGGAAACAAAAGAAAATCGTTTTTGTCATACAATTATAAGAATCAGACAATATGTTGGCAAAGGTACTTTGAAAAATACTATCCAATGTAGGCTAGTGCTCTTCCTAAAGTAATAAAGTTATTTTTATATTCAATGCATCATATTACTGCAGAGACCATGTTACAATATAGCAAAATTAAGAACTCCTAGTTTTATAAACACTTAGCAATTGTCAAGCCCTTTCTGTATGCGTTGTAAACCTATTTAATCTTAACTTGATTTCCCAATTTCACCCATGATGTTCACGATGGAGTCAAAACACCAGGATAAGTGAGAGCTGACGGAGGAGCTCAGATCTTCTTTCTCTGAAGATGGTTACCTTTCACTTACCCAGATCCATGTGTGTTTCACAAAGATCTAAGGTTATCTCAACACTTCAGTAATCCAACAAACCAAGCAAAGGAAAAGATTATTTGTGCAGATTTTGTAAATTAACTTGCTAACTTCAAAACCTAATTTAAAAAAAAAAAACTACTCAAGGTTTTATGGTGGCTGGCCTTTTTCCTACATGCTTTTCTTTCATTTAGATGTAATTCTGTCCTTTTCTTCCCCCTTTCCCAAGAGTGGCACCATAGGGTTGCTAAGCAATTGTCCCTGACAAGGTCTCAGCATCTGTCAATAAAGTGTAACATTCCCCCATTCTCTGTTCCCTTTAAGTTCTGGGGAGGGTGTCAATCAAAAAACATCAGTAAATGCTGAGAGAAGGCAGAAAAGCCCTGACAGGTAGGGAATAAAAGATGACTATTTTTAAACTAATAAGTCCTTTCTTAAAGTAAGGCAAGTTAGGGAGGAATTTCACTACTCTGTTTTTCTGGGAGGTGAAAGGGCTCCTTCAGGTCAAGCTACCATGTTGATTTGAGAGGGATGTCAGAGGGATGTCTTGTTTGTCCAGAGAGCAGTTTTCAATGGTGTGTTGGTGCTCTTTATAAATCAAAGAGAAAAAATCCTCAACAAATAGATATCTTAAATTAACATTTCCCCAAAGGCTTAGAGATTTGGAAGACTCTCAAAATCCTAGCCATTCTGTTTAACTAAAGCAAGACCTTCAGAGAATGGAGAATTGATCAGCAAGGTGGGTGTCATTAAATGGTATCACACTTATCAACCTTTATTTTTACTCAATAAATACAACCTAAGTCATTGCACACATACCTACACAATGGCTAGCATCTTTGTACACAACATTGGGCTACACAAATATATAAAGATTAAGATAGCTGGGCATAGTGATGCCTGCTTGCAATCCCAGTACTCGTGAGGCTGATACTGGAGGGGAGGATCGCGGGTTCAAGGCCAGCCTCAGCAACTTTGCTAGACCCTCAGCAGTTTAGTGTACCCTGTTTCAAAATAAAAAATAAGTCTGAGTGTATACCTCAGAAATTTAATGTTCCTGGGTTCAATCCCTGTTATCAATAAATAATAAGATTAATATTAAGGGGCACCTGTTCCCCTGCAACATATACAACTAGTTCGACACAGTATTAGTATGTGAGGATCCGAGCATATAGCTCATTGGTAGAAATGTGCTTAGCATGCATGAAGCCTAGAATTCAATTCTTAGCACCAAAAAAAAATTTTTTTAATGGGAATACAAACCTACAAGGTGGAGCACATAGTTGAAGCCACAGAAAATTTGTCTTATATTTAAGATTGAAATAGTCAATCAAACCACTTCCCACCCACATCCCCAAAAGGTAAATTTCAAATTGTCTTGCCCAAAACTGACCTGGCTGTTCCCAGAACATGCTGCTCCATTACATTAGGATACACCACGTTGCTCCTGAGCCCTCACCTGAATCATTTTTCTGAATAGACTCATTAACCTTTGCTCAAGCATATGCATATGTTCCTAGCAGGTGGCAGCATTCTTCAGTCCCTGGTAATATCAAGATAATTCTAGTGCAAACACAGAAATGTCAGTGTTGCTAAACTTTTTAATTACAGAGCCCTATTACCTTCCTGTGACAGAAAATGGCATCCACCGCGCAAAGTTCTACTTCGGAACGGCTTGAACAGACACCAAATACACACATGGATGATGGCTCAGTGGACTCACCACTAAGCCAGAGGAAAGTGTTAAGATAACTGTGATCTGCTGAGGCCATGAGGATAGAGGTGGTCAGAAGCAGCTAATCCAATGGTAAGGATTGGATCCTCCAACAGAGAGGCACAACAAGGATCCTATGCCCCACGTGCCAACCCAGACAGTGTGAGACCAACCTCTGGGGAACTAAAAGCATAGGACACACTTTTGCGATCTTCCCCTTAAAAAGTGGGTTAAGAGAGTTGCAGCCATGCACACATATTTTTCTGAGCCAGAAACAAAACACTCTCGATCGTGTTTACGATTGTTCATTTTTCGTCTTTATGACAATGAAGCACCCCCATAGAATTCTGAACTTACCCTTCAACACTAATGTTCCTCCCATCTTCCAGAAACAGAAAGAATTTTAAATAGTATCCATCACCCAAGATCCCAGGACAAGCTGACTCCTTAGCAGAGGTGCTCAAGTTGGGGCCCTGCAGCTGCCCAAGTGCATCTCTACATGTAAGGGAAGTGTACTCTTGACCATCCCTCTGCTGAAATGTGATCCGCATCTAAGCGATGAATGAGAACTTTCATTGACCCGTGTGTGCTCTATACACCTTCACTCCCTTCTGTATGAACCCCAACTGAGCCTCCTATTAGCTAGGGTAATAATGTCCACACAATATAACTGTCGTGAAGATAGGTTAAAATGCCTAGCATAATATTTGCCATTTAGTAGGTATTTAGTAAATATTAATCTACTGCCCTGCAGAGTGTGAGGCAGGTTATATATTTGTATCACCAGCAGCACAGAACTCAATATATTATAAGATACTCACCACTTTATAAAAATATAGTTTTCCTATTCATTCCTTTCAAACTCAACCCAACCATTTCTGCTTTCAATGTGACAAACACCCAGAAAATGTACTGGAGTGTTGCTAGGCAGCTAAGTGGGTCTGGGAGGTAATGATAAAAGGAATGCATAGATAAATGTGTCCTTGACATTCAAAGATGGTAATAGTGATGGTACAATGTCACATGGGGGGGGGGATATCAAATCACATGGAACGCTTATGCTTTCTCGATTACTCAAAATAAAGACTGCTCCCTCTGTTGTGACAGCCCTTCTCTGAAACATTCACTGTCTCTGTGTCATGACTTGTGATTTAAAAAAGGCCAGTGTATCACCCAGTTATCCCCCAGCTTTCTACAGTTATGTCTGTGTATATTGGGCACTGAGATGCTGTGACACCATGGGGTACAAAACTGTGCAAACACCAGGCCACATAGAACGTCTAAGCACCTGCCTTGTTGTCACTAATGTGACTGCATAATGTGAGTAATGTAGCTGTCTAAAAGAGATTTGTAACACACCCCCGGATGTCTAACAGAGATTCTTGGGCTTTGGGTACAAGAGAATGAAGCCAGAATTTAAAACATAAAACTAAAAGTGAAGATCATATAAGAATTCAATAACTTATCTTCCTTCTTACAATTACATATACATGTGTGGGTAAAAAAGAATCTTTTGAAATTTTCAGATGTTCTTCACTTGGCCCTTGACCCGTGCTTCTGAAAATAGTGTACTCACTGTATTTCAAAACTGAACCAGACTTTCAGTATAAACATCTCTTTTCCTTCTGAAAATCTAATAAGAGCCAAAAAATAAAAATAAAAAGGAATGAAACTATGATTCCATTTTCAGTGAAACCAAGGCGACAGATCGTCTGTAGGCTCCAAAATCCATACCAGGGCTTCTGAAAGCAGCTGAGATGAGGCAGTCTGCACAAGAAGAAATGGTGAGAGGGAAACTTGGGGGGGTGTCAAAAGGTCAATGAAAATATACTTCCTACAGTCAAGGAGCTCTTCATGAAGTAACTTATTACCACTTGCTCGTCACAGGAGCACAGGAACCTGGAAAATGGAACTGTTGGAAAAAGCCCTCTTGGACCCAATTTGATCTGGAAAGGCAGAGGAAATGAAGCTAGATGAAAAGAAAATTAATTTTAAAAAACTGCACAGATGAGCTATAATTTTAGGAAGCAGATTGTGACAGCAAAGATATTTTTTAAGCCCTTGAATTGTGAAATCTTGTCTGGGCATTCTGTATATCCCTCCCACTACCACCAAGGAACAACTCATAAAGAGCTCATCCAGAAAAATAAAGTAGATTAAAGTATGAATTTTTTAAAAAGATAGAGGTGAAAACACTGTTACAAACGTACTTTTTAAGGAAAACAGGAAAGAGCAGCAAAACTCACCCCAGTAGGGAGGAAAAAGTGGTAAATTTTTTTTTAAATAATGCTAGGGAGCAGATCAAAATTGTGACCAAGCATTCCACTAGGATTTATATTACATATTGAAGAAATAAATATCTCCTTTAGTAAGGACTGCAATGCCAAAGGACAGTTTAAGGAAAAGATGGCAAACACAATATTGTTCTAAAGGAAACATTTCTACTGTTGTCTGAAAAGAAATTACTGCGGCCAGGCATGATGGTACATGCCTATAATTTCAGTTCTTGGGAGGCTGAGACAGGAGAATTACAAGTTTGAAACCAGCCTCCACAATTTAGCATGAGTCTAAGCAATCTATCGAGACCCTGTTTCAAAAAAAAAATTTTTTTAAAGGGGGCGGGGGAGACTGGGTATGGTGGTGCACGCATTCAGGAGGCAGAGACCAGAGGGTTGTGGTTCCTGGACAGCCTCAGTTACTTAGAGAGGCCCTTTGCAACTCAGTGAAACCCTGTTTCAAAAGTAAAACAGACTAAAAATTAGGCCTGGGGGTGTAGCTCAGAGGTACAATGCTCCTGGGTTCCATCCCCAGTACCACAAAATAGGGGGAAGGTCGGGGGTATAGCTCAGAGGTAGAATGTTACTGGGTTCAATACCCAGTATCACAAAAAAGGAAGGAAGGAAGGGAGGGAGGGAGGGAAGATGGAAGGAAGGAAGGAAGGGAGGAAAGGAGGGAGGGAAAGAGGGAGATGTAACAGAAGTAGAGACAAATGGTAGTACCATCTATGAAAATTCTTAATTTATTGACTAATATTAAGCAAGAGAAGAAAGAAAATGGAAGTTTTAGGGGAACAGGATCATATTTTGATGGCGTGGATGTGTCCCTGTGATAATGTTAAGAGGTGCCTAGGCCATGAGAAATCTTCTTTTGGGAATAGAATTAGATGTCCTTATTAAGGGCTTGACAGCTGGGGTCATAGATCAGCCCTAGGTTCAAATCCCAACACCACATACACACACACACACACACACACACACACACACACACACACACATACACACACACACACACACGTGACTATATTTTTGCTGGGAATAATGGTACACACATATAATTCTAGTACTTGGGAGGCTGAGACAAGAGAATTACAGGTTCGAGCTGGCCTCAAGAGTAGCTCGGAGGTAGAATGTCTGAGTTCAATCCCCAGTACTCTTCCTCCCCCACTTAAAAAGGAAGTTTGTTCCTTTTCCTCTTCTGCACTGTGAGGACACATCATTCTCCCCTTCAGAGCACGCAAAGTGCAAGGTTCTGTCTTGGAAGAAGAGTAGTCCTTCCCAGACGGTCCAACCTGCAGCATCTGGCCATGGACTTTCTAGCCTCCACAACTGTAAGAAAATAAATTAATTTTTATAATTACTCAGTCTTGCTTATTCTGTCACAGCAGCACAAAACAGACAACGATAATGCTAATTTAATTCTAGCTCGAGTCTGGGAAATAACAGAAAAAAAAACTAGAAGGCCACAGAAAATTATAATTATGGAAATAGCCATTAAAACAAAAATTCATATCTTCATAAATCACAAACCTACAAACAAGCAAAAAGTAAACAAAAAACCAAAAAAACCAAAATGAAGGACTTTTTTTTTTTGCAGTACTAGGAAAAGAACCCAGCCAAGCTACACCCCTAGGCCTATAACCTACAACCAAGCAAAAAGTAAACCAAAAAAATAAAACAGAAAACAAAATAAAGGACTTTTCTAAAACTCAAATAAAGCATAAAATAAATATAATTCAAACCAAATATATCTATTACATCAAAAAATGTAAATGTGCTTAACTTACGTAGTTTAAAAAAAAGGTTTTCATATTGACTCATAAAGCAAAATTGAATTCCATGCCAAGATAAAAAAAGACACAGCTTTAAAAAGCGATTTTAAGAAACAGAAAAGATGGCTGAGTAGTTATACCATGTAATGCAGAGAAATTTAAAGAAAAAAATCACATCAAAACTAGATTATGTTGAATTAAGGCCTCACAGCATTAAATGAAACAAAAAGGGAAGCCACTAACACCAAATTTGCTATTCAAATTGAAGGTTTTTGAGTTATAAACATCTATGCACCAGCAGAGAGCTTATGTCCTATGAGGAGAGACAAAAATGTCTTAGTAACAGGAGACTAAGTTCCTTCTCTCAGCTCTGACATCAATCAAGTAGACAGAAGGGGAAAAAAATAGCACAGATATAGAAAGCCTAAAAATCAAATCTAATGATGTGGTCCTGATCAATGTGTATCACATGTTAGTTAGGCCACAAACAAAACCTCAATGAGCTCTCAAAAACAAAATAGAAAAGACAACTTTTCCTACTCACGGTGGAAAAAAGCTAGTATCTAATTGCCTTTTTCAATTAGAAGAAAAAATGGCACTCCCTTATCCTAAATATTGATGTGTCTTTTTTCCCCCTCTTAAAGAACTCCTGGGTCAGAAAAGAACTCATCTGACATTCCAGGATTTCTAGAAAGAAAAACTCTGGTCCTCAGGACTTTTGGGAACCAACTAAAATGGTTTTCAGCAAATAATTAATAATCCTAACCACTCGCTCAACTAAAAATAAAATAACATAATTAGATATGTCATTCCCAAAGATTCAACAGCAGAAAAACCAAAGTAAAGATACCCATTTTTTATTGGGTTATTTGTTTTCTTAGTGCCGAGTTTCTTAAGTTCTCTGTATATCCTAGATATTACTCCTCTGTCAAAGGAATAGTTGGCAAAAATTTGCCCCCATTCTGTTGGCTCTCTGTTGAGGTTCTTGATAGTCTCCTTTGATTTACAGAAGCTTATTAAAAAGAGGAGAAATGTATAAATTAAAAACTAGAAATATAATTAAACATTTTTCAAATTGTACTTTATTAAATCTCATTTCTAGTAATATAATATTCACTACCATTAATTGAAAGATACTTAAGATTTTTCATTTTAAAAAATATAATTGAAATATAAAGACTGTACATATCCAAACTCCTACCCTCCTGCCCCTGGTAACCACGTTTTACTCTCTTCTTCAATAAATTAACTTACTTTGATTCCATGTAAAAAAAAAAAAAAGCAAACGCACAACTAGGAATAATTTAGCCAATAAGATAAAATAGTTCTTTATTATGAGGGAGAGTGGGAAGATAATAAAAATATGCAAGTAATTTCTTACCTTACATTTTTAAATGCAGTACAGATACAGAAATCAAAGATGATAAGATTCGTAGAAAAATAATTTTAAAACCATAAGAGAGTACCTGGTAAGATTCTATAAAATATATAGATAAAATAAGTAATTTTCTAGGGAAAACTAGTTTACCAGATTCCAGAAAAAAATAGAACATTGATTTTCATAGAAAAATCATCAAAGAGATACCATTTAATGAAGCACCAGGCAGACTCTAGAGGTCTCCTCAGTTAGAAAGAAGAAATCAAGTTAAAGCCATAACCCATACTGTACTGGTTAAACTCCAAAGGAAACTAACTAAATTAGAAAAGGAAATCACCTTAAATATGTATGTTTTATTTTTCAATCATTGCTCAAGGAAGCTAAAGGAAAAATAAATAAATGGTAAAAGAAGCCCCAGAAAATGTGCTAAGATAAAATAGAATTCCTTTATAATTTTAGTGAGGAAAGTACCTTCCTATGTTCAAATTTCAAAACCAGAATAATAAGTTTGCTTACAAAAAAAATGCTAGCCTTCTAGGTAGGAAAATGTATGAGACTTATTTCATGCATATGTATTCTTAGTATAATAAGGACCTCCTAGAAAATATGGAAAATATTGCAGCCCAAGAAAAAATGAGCAAACAATATGAACAGACAGTTCAGAAAAAACAGAAGTACAAATAATTCTAAACACCCAAATATGAATCCTTTACATATCTACTTAGCAAAAACCAGGAGTTCAATAACACATAATCAGTTTATGTGGAAACCACATATGCAGTTACATGCTCATTAGCATATTTTAAAATATTACAATACTTTGTGTGTGCATATATGTACATATATATTTCTCCTCTCAAAAACTATCTCACAGATATACCTGCACAGTGTTTGTAGTGACATGCATGTAAGGTCAATAATATGAGTTTAAATGAATGTTCTTCAGTGGTGATGGATTAAGTACATTACGGGTTATCCTACCCATTGAATATTCTGTAGGGTGAAAATAGAAGATAAAATGAAAACCCACTCTCCACATACTGATAGGGTCATATAGCTCTGATATATTGTTAAATTTGAGAAAGTAAGATAAAGAACAGGAAAAGCAGTTAAGCAGTTCAAGTCTGCAGGTAAAAAAGGCAAAACATAGTTGTGTTTGTATATGCATATCAGTATTCTGGAAGAGAACAGAAGAAACTAATGCCAGAATCTTTGGGGAAATTATAAGGAATTGGGAAAGTGAGAGCAAAGATTGGAGAGAAATATTCACTATTTAACTTCTTGATTACTTTAATACAAAAAGTAAAATAAACAGAAATAAATGTGGATCATAAGTTAAAATAAACAAATTAACATTGTAACTTGTATGCTGAAGTCCCAGATTCCCTAATACGTCGCTCCAATAAAATAATGTCCCCAACATTGTTTAAACCTATATTCTTAATATTACATAATAGACCAATAATTGTTCTAAAATAAAGAGCAAATTTTCCAACAACTTACTGAAACAAATTATATTTAAGAAGTTTTCTTAATAAACATTCACACATTTGCTTCATCTTCTCAAAGGTTAATTTTTTAAATAATTATAGAAAGTTGAAATTCGGTAACTTTAACCTTGATTCCGCTCCACTGAAAACCCCAGTTTTAAAAGTGTTTGTCACTACCAAATTTGTTCATGTTTTTAAATGTCACATTGAGTTATTTTCTAGCAAAATATTCTCTGCAAAAGAAATCTTTGATGAAATTCTACAGAATACCTGACAAGCTAATACAGTGGAACTATAGGAATCGCTGGATTTGGAACCAGGAAACATGGGCTTGAATGTCAGATGTTCTTACCTGTCCTTTAGGAGTCAACCCATGTGAAGTCAGATACTGAAACTCCCCAGAGTCTGTTACTGCTCCCTCTGGCGAGATTCACCATCTCACACACATCACTGTCTTCAACATCTAGCAAACAGGATGGATGCAGATTGTTGGCTTCTGCGGTGACCCAAATGTGTATGTACCTTCACAACCCCTATGCTAGAACCCTTAACTCCAAGGTGATGGTTTTAGGGTATGTGGTGATTGGTCCAATTTTATTCTTTTTCATGAAATTCTATTCAGCTATAAAGAAAAATAATAGCATTTGCAAGAAGATGGAAGGAACTAGAGAACATTATGTTAAGTGAGATTAGTCAAGCATAGAAAGAGAAGGGACATATGTTTCCTCTAATATGTTCAAGCTAGGGAGTAGTGGGAATACCAGAGGGATTCCAGATGATGGAGGGGAAATCTCAGCAGAGCTTGATAGGAGAGGAAGAAAGCTGAGGTTGTTCAATGGAGGAGCTACATACGTATATGTGTAATAGCATAAATACATCATTAACCTGGATACTCTCTATTGGGGTGGAGGGAAAGGGAGGGGTAAGGTCATGAAGCACAATATAAATGTATACCACTCTCTAATTTTTAATACTTTATTTTTTTCCTTTTAAATTTTTTATTGGTACATTATATTCAAACATCATATTGGGGTAAAAAAAAAAACTTGTGTGTACAGACATGTACACATTGCTGATTTAACCCCTACCCAGTTCCCACCCCATTTCCTCCCCATCCCTCCTTCCCTTGCTTGGCTTAGTGATTGACTTTGATATGTTTAAGTCCATTGTGTGTTTTAGAGATTTTCCTCTCCCCCCCTCCTTTCTCCTCCTTTAGGTTGTCTTGTTTGCTCCTCTATAAGATTTCCTTTTTCAAGAATTCCTCCTATGACCCATTTCTCCCTAACTCTCACATATTAGGGAAAGCATCTGATTTCTTATTTTTTGTGACTGACTAATCTCACTTAGCATAATGTCCTCCAGTTCCATCCATTTCCCTGAAAATGATGTAATTGAGTTTTTTTTAATGGCTGAGTAAAATTCCATTGTGTACATATCCCACAGTTTTGTAATCCATTCACCTGTTGATGGACATCTTGGCTGGTTCCACAGTTTGGCTATGGTGAATTATACAGCTATGAACATAGATACACATGCATTAGTTTGGTAGTTTGGTTTCTTTACTTTTGGGTAGATACCCAGAAGTGGTATTGCTGGATCAAATGGTAGATTTGTTCCCATTCTTCTGAGGATTCTCCATACTGTTTTCCAAAGTGGTTGCACTAATTTGCAATCCCACCAACTATGTTTTAGAGTTCCCACTTCTCTACATCCTCGCCAGCATTTGTTGTTGTTTGTGTTTTGAATGATTGCCATTCTAGTTGGAGTTAGGTGAAATCTCAGGGTAGTTTTGATTTGCATCTCTCTGATTGCCAGTGATGTTGAGAATTTTTTAATGCATTTATTGGCCATTTGAATTTCTTCTTTTGTGAAGTGTCTATTTAGTTCATTTGCCCATTTTGTTATTGGATGCTTTGTTTTCTTAGTGTTGAGTTTCTTGAGTTCTCTATATATTCTAGATATTAGTCCTCTATCGGTGGTGTAGGTGGCAAAAATCTTCTCCCATTCTGTTGGCTCTCGATTGAGGTTCTTGATAGTTCCCTTTGCTGAACAGAAGCTCTTTAGTTTCATGCAACCCCATGTATTGATTTGCCTTTTAATTTGTTGTGTCTTTGGGGTCTTGTTGAGGAAATGTTTATCTGTGTCTATGTGTTGTAGTGTTGGACCTATGCCCTCTTCAAGGAGCTTCAAGGTCTCTGGTTTAATTTCCAAGTCTTTGATCCATCGTGAGTTTACACCACTCTCAATATGTTCCACTTATTTAAAAAAATTAAATTAAAAATAATAATAATAACCCCTATCTGTGGTATTTTGTTATAGTAGCTCACAGAGATGAATACAGCTCAAGGTAGAATGCCTCTGGGTTCCATCCCCAGTACCAAAAATAAATAAATAAATAAATAAATAAATAAATAAATAAATAAATAAAGCAAGCCTACAGCATTTATGCACTCCACTGATTTTAATCATGACTTAGTGACTGAAAGTCCAACACTCTCACTAAGGATCCTTCTCTCATGCTTTTTAATCATGAAAATACCCAACCTCTGAATCCAGGTCCTCTACTTCAGGAAAGGGGTTTTTATTTAGGGAAACGCAATCTGTTCTTATGCTTATTGATTTTAATCAAGACATGCCTCTGTTATATTTAAGCATTCATTCCTACTCTATATTACTTACATAAAACATAACATCTCCATAGCACCTTTATTTACAAAGTTATGAGTAATAACTGAGTAAAATTCTAATTATTAGAGTCTCTTTACCTAAATCTCTCAAAAATTAGATGAGGCACCACACTGTAGGGATGTTGACTTTATTAAAAGTCCACCCAAGTCCCCAAAGAGATAAACAAACGAGAAGCCCCAGAAACCACATTCAGAATCACTATAATATATGATCTAAAATTTCTTGGTTTATGTTTTGGTTCATTTGCTTTTGGTGCTGGGGACTGAACTCATGGAAATTCTATCTGTGAATTATGCCTCAAGTCCTATTTCATATTTTAATTTGCTTTGTTTGTTTGTTTGTTTGTTTGTTTGTTTGTTTTGGTGGTACTGGGGTTCCTGGAAGCCCTTCTACCTCCGGGATACACTCCCAGACCTATTTTTACATTTTTATTTGGAAACAGGGTCTCCTAAGCCAGCGCGCGTGGCTGGCTTTGAACCTGCGTGATCCTCCTGTCTCTGCCTCCCAAGTGCGGGGATTACAAGCATGCGCCACCACGCCCAGCTAATATTTTATTTTGAAATAGGGATTCCCTTCATTGCTGAGGGCCTTGCTAAGTTGCTAGAGCAGGTCTCAAACCTGCAATCCTATCTCAGTATCCCAAGTACTAGTATTACAGGTGTACGCCACCACACCCGGCTTACAATGTCTTGTTTTGACAACAAATTATGAGACATGCAATCCAGAAAATGTGACTTATTTGTAGGAGGGAAAAAGAGGCCATTAAAGCAGCCTGTTGAAAAGCCCAGAAAGTATCTTATGGGAAAGACTTCCAATGCAACCACTGTAAGAATGATCACAGAACTAAAGAATATATTTAAAAACTAAAGCAAAGGATAAGGATGTTTTCTAACTAAATATAAGCTACCAGTAAAGAGATAGAAAGTATTTAGAAAGAACCAAGTAGAAGTTCTGGAACTGAAACGTACCCAGAAGTAAAATGAAAAAAGAAATACTCACTAGAGAGACTCAGCTGCAGCTTGAAGCTGACAGCAGACAGAATAAGCACACTGGAAGCACTGAATCGGATTGTTCATTGTTCTTTGTAAGTGTATAGAGATAGCATTTATTATTGTGTATTGACCTTGCATCCTGCATACTTGCTGAGCAGTATTATTATTATTATTTCTTATCATCATTAAAGAGGAAAAATACTCATTAAATTTAACAAAAGATTAAAAAAAAACTCATACTGTAGAAACTAGAGTGTTTGGGGGAGAACTTGGAAAAGACATAAATTGGAAAGACATGTTCAAATTCACAGACCGTGACTTAATTTGGTTAAGATGAAAATACTCCCAAAACTGATCTGCAGATTCAGTGGAGCCCCCACAAAAGTCACTTCTTTGCAGAAATCAACAAGCTGATCCAAGAGTAAAGGGATTTGGAATAACCAAAAATATCTTGGAAAAAGAGAAGTAGAAGGACTCATACCATCTGACAGCAAAAGCTTATGCAGCAGTCCATACAGCATGATTTTACCATAGAGATAGACATATAGAAACTACCAAACTAATGTCTGTGTATCTATGTTCATAGCTGCACAATTCACCATAGCCAAACTATGGAACCAGCCAAGATGTCCATCAACACATGAATGGATTACAAAACTGTGGGATATGTACACAATGGAATTTTACTCAGCCATTAAAAAAAAACTCAATTACATCATTTTCAGGGAAATGGATGGAACTGGAGAACATTATGTTAAGTGAGATTAGTCAGTCACAAAAAATAGGAAATAAAATGCTTTCCCTAATATGTGAGAGTTAGGGAGAAATGGGTCATAGAAGGAACTCTAGATGAAAAAGGAAATCCTATGGAGGAGAAAACAAGGCAACCTAAAGGAGGAGAAAGGAGGGGGGAGGAGGAAAATCTCTAAAACACACAATGTACTTAAACATATCGAAATCAACCACTAAACCGAGCAAGGAAGGAAGGGACGGGGAGGGAATGGGGTGGGAATTGGGTAGGGGTTAAATCAGTGATGTGTACATGTCTGTACACACAAGTTTTTTACCCCAATATGATGTATGAATATAATACACCAATAAAAATTTTAAAAAAGAGATATACATATAGTTCAATGACATACAATTGAGTTCAAAATTCAGCTCTTTGGTTTAGGGTCAGCTGACTTTTGACAAGTCTGCCAATGTCAAATGTTGACAAAGATGTGAGTCAAAAGCTTCTTTCTTCTACTGCTGGTATAATTGAAACTTAGTACAGTTATTTTGAAAATCTAGTTAGCATCATCTAGTGAAGCTGAAGATTCTATAACCCAGTGATTCTTCTTCTAGGTAGAGTCTCAAAGAATCTCTGGCAAGAGGCTGTTTTGCTAACAGAGACATACAAAATGCTCATGGAAACACAGTCCAGAGTTTTACAGAACACCACTGGAAGCATTCTATTCTATTCTAATAATATAATGAATACGTAAATTATGTATTTGAAGTAAAATCATAGGTAGTATGGTTCTACTCACATAAAGTTCAAAAGCAGACAATATTAACCGACATTATTCTCTATGGAAACATGTATGCATTGTATAAAACCATGAAGAAAAGCAAACAAATGATAACCAAGAAATTGAATTCTCTGAGGGAAGGGAGAAAATGTGGTCAAGAAAAATATTTTAAGAAAGTTTGGCCGGGCGTGGTGGCACACGCTTGTAATCCCCGCGCTTGGGAGGCAGAGACAGGAGGATCACGCAGGTTCGAAGCCAGCTGCGTGCACTGGCTTAGGAGACCCTGTTTCCAAATAAAAATGTAAAAATGGATCTAGGAGTGTAGCCCAGTTAGAAGGGCTTCCAGGAACCCCAGTACCACAAAAAAAAAAAAAGAAAGAAAAAGAAAGTTTGAGTTCAAACCTTTGCAATATTATCTACCAGTTGTATCAACTGGAACAAGTGAAAGCTCCCTCTGAGCATGCTTCCTAATCTCTAAAATCAAGAGAAAATCTGCTTCAATAGCTTGTTTTAAAGAATTAAACAAGAGAATAAGTTAGATTACTAATAAAGTCACAGAAAGTACTCAATTAATGCTCTATCCTTCTGCTTGTCTCTGACTTTGTTTATCCTCTTCATCTCCTCTCACTTTATTTTCTCTTTAATAAAACCCATACTTAACTGTTGATTATCTGTGCTAAAGGGAGGCAAGTGAGTAGGAAGACTTAAAATATGTACATTATTTAAAAGGCTCCCTAAAACCATTTATTTTAGTCAACTTTCCCAGCTAGAATTTTTTCACAGTTCACAGCAGAGTCTATGCTGATATACTAAATTTGGATATTCTACAAAGCCAATAAAAGAAAAAAGCAAAGGAAACAAAAAAAAACCTATAAATGTGAGCCCATACACTTGGTTAAGAGAAAAAATATTCTAAAATCATTGGGTAAATATAGCTCATTGGTACCAGCTCCGATCAAAGCACTAATAATGTTATATGATGAGCAAAGCAAGATAGGAGGTAAAAAGTATCCTGATACATTGCTCTGCAAAGTGGGCCACTGACTGCATTGCTTAGGTCATTCTCCCCCTGTTATTCTCTCCACCAGTGCCATCCAATGAAACACTATACAATTAAAGAAAACATTCTGTATCTCTACTATTCACTATGGTAGTCAAATAACTACATGTGGCCATGGAGCACCAGAACTGTTACTAGAATAACTAAGAAATCTTTTATTTTACTTATGTTTGATTCATTTAAAAGTAAACATAATTAGCCACACATGGCTAATGGCTACCTTATTGGATGTGCAGACCTGAAGTAAGTCATACCATCTGGTCAGTGGAAATATTTACTCATTTCCTCTGGTTTACCAAATCTCTTTTTATGAACGAACATGTCCCCTCCTGAGAGTGACCAACTCATAACAATGACACATGTCAGTTTTTCATACTCTCTCCTCTCTTGTCCATATTACCATAGAAGGACAAATAACATTGAAATGGCCAGAGATGGAGATGTTTTCAATGCACAAGTCTAGATTAACAATGAGGGAACACATTCAAGGGATTTTAATTTTTCTCCATGTTTTATGATAAAAGACAGTCTCTCCACAGTCTCAACAAGGTGTCTCCTAAGGCTATTTCTTATAACACTCCTCAGCATAAACTCAGGACTCACTCCATAGTACAAAACTTTGAGGGGGTCATTATTATTCCTTCCAGATTCACAGCTCTCTTGGGTCTGGAAGGAAATATTTGCATTTCAAAAGAAAGAATTAACTGTACATCCTTTGTGAAATACACCTTGAACATTGTTTTTCTCAACTATGACTTTAGCAATTTTTAGACATCCGTAAGTTACAGAATATACTTCTGGAAAATACTGGAACACAAAGATCTAGGTTGTCATGGAAATTCAGGGCTATGACCCCTAAACAGGAAGATTGGAAATAGGAGCCTCTTGGAAAACCTGAGTGTTCCAGCAAGGACTCATACCTGAATGGAGTAAGCTTACTACCTCCAAGAGATAAACAGCACCGATTAACTTCCTTAACTTGAGGAGTGACACTTGACACAGCTCCTGACTGTCAGAATATTATGACAATTCTTCTTAGTGGTGGGATCTGCTACCCACTGAACACAACCCACATAGAACTCTTAGCTATACATCACCCTTCCCTGTATGAACATCTTATCATGGGCTTTAAAGTAAATGTCCAATACTGGAACAAGCTATCTTATCAGCCTAGCAGTCAACCTGTATATAATGAATGCTCATTATATATCTGTCAGTTATATAAAGAGACAAAAACTATAATTGGAATACACAGAACTCTAAGTATGCCATATTACCCTTGAATGATCTGAAGGGAAAGTTTTAAAAAATATGTTTAAAACTAGTAGTGTCTAATTTACACTGGCCCTTAAAATTATGGCCATCCTTAATGAAAATTATATATCACAAATACAGCTTCTCTCTCAGGAAATAGTTCTTCTAGTGTTTTCTCTTGGCCAAAAGAAAATACAATGTTGTTCCCTCCCTTTATCCTTCATTTCTTCTTTAATGAATTCTAATTTATAGATATATTTCTCCAATTTATTTCACGTTAATTTTCTTTCCCTACTGCCTTATCTCTAGCCAGTGATTTTTGTAATTCCATTTCAATGCTAAATATCAGGTCAGACTAAGTTGGAGGAACTTTATGTGCCTGGAGAATGGAAACAGGGCAACAACAAGAAATGAACATTAAACTTTGGAATGAGTGCAACATCTGAGATTTATATTAATGAGGGAGATTGGCAATGGAAGTTACAGCAGCACTTACAGCAAGCTCCAATCTAGGTACTAGAGTGCATGTTTTATAACAGTACTTTAAACAAAAAAAAATTAATGAATCTAAAAAAAGGAGTAAGAACTAATTACATGAAGTTTAGGCAAAGCATTACAAAAGAACAAGAATGTTGTAATAGTTATATATGGAATGAGAATGTTCTGGTCACTAAAAGGGCATACTCTCATCTGTGGCCTAAAGAAAATACACACATGGATATTCAGCGCATTCCTTCTGAGTATATTCAGTTTAAAGGTCTATACAACCATTACTTTACTTCCTTGAGTGGTGGCTATCACTATCACAGGAGATGAAATCTTAGTTTATTTTTAATTAATAAATAAATAACCCAGTATAAATGTCAGTTCTCTGTAACTCGCATCAAATCTAAGGCACTTACAGGTTTAGTTTCTAGTCCCCCCCAAAAAAATAATTCCTGGAAATGATTTCCTACTGTATTTCTGGCATTGCAACCCCTCTCTAAAGAGGCTTAGAACCCTTTCAGCCAAGCTTCCTTCAGTATCTTCAACTTGGCATCTTCACTCTCAACTTTTTTCATCTGAAAACACCGTGACAACTCTCATTCTATTTGCTATGCTTATGAATGTATTATTTGCTCTCCAAGAAACTAAAGAAGCAAAAATAGTTGCCAAATTATGAAGAAACTTTTCATCGATTGACTTGTGAATAACTCCTTTACTTTGCCACTTATATTTGGCTTTAAAGCAAAATTCCTTCTGAATCAACCCTACAGAGACCTGACTAATGGAAAGAGAATATATTTAGAGGCTAAACATACCTGGTATGAATACTAGATCCACCATTTGTATTCACTTGCTGTAAGAGATTAGTCAAATCCTTAACCTCTCTTACCCTCGATGTCCTAGTCTGTGAAAATAATAATACTTACATTATGAGAATATTATGAGTATTTAAGGAGACAATATATATTTAAGTATATGTCACTCAATGAGTATTGAAAAGCATTCATTTTCTTTGCCTCAACATAATCTCCTCTGGTTAATAGCTTTTGCAGGACTTGTACTACCTTACTGAAAGGAATCATTCCAATTACTATTTCAGCTGCTTATTTCTGAAATTGCAATCTATAGTTTATTTAGTCATATTTTTATTATCAGCTGTAACTCCAAGTGCATGGATTTTATTGTTATTTATAATGAAAATTTTCCTACCTTTGAAGGAACTTAAATTTATTACATATATGTTTAGACACTTAATGCAAGGGCCTACCACAAAAATTACACTCTTTCTTTCCAACAGTTGCTATAAAAAAAGTTAATATCAAGAAAAGTTGTAAGTTATTGAATATATATACATACATACACAATAAGAAACAAAAGAGAGCACTCAAAATGGTGGTCTTAAGCAGAAACTCATTGATTTTTTTTACAGTATTTCTCCTACTGATTAATTCCACCTGATATATGTTCTCTGGCTCTGATTCTGGAAATTTGGAACCCAACTCTAGCTCTTGACTTACAGCCTATGTCCTTGAACAGAGACTATGATGGAGGGTAAAATGCATAATGATATAGATATATTGATGAGCACAAGCCTAAAATCTGGGTAAAATGCATTAGAATGGATAAAATTATATTCCAAGCAAACAAATATATTTCTTATGCTAATTTTGTATTTTATTAATTCTTGTTTCCAACTATGTTGTTTCTAGATAAGGTACCAGGACTTGTGGGAAAAACTACTACATATCTTTAAAGTTTATTAAAATGTTGTCAGGTTAAAGGATTCTTTAACCTATGTGAGAGGCCAAAGACTCAGGCTCAAAGGTTTTATCTCCCAGAAATTTGACTAACACATTTTTGTTTCTGTAACCATAAAAAAAGACGTAAATAGAAACATCACAAATAAGCCAGACATGGCCAAGCTTGGTGGTGCAGGCCTGTAATCCCAGTATTTGGGAGGTTGAAATCGGGGGATCTCAGTTCAAAGCTAGCCTCAGCAACTTAACAAGACCCTCAGCAACTTAGCAAGACCCTATTTCAAAATTTAAAAGAATGAGAGGCCCTGGAGGGTATATCTCACAGGTAAAATGTTCCTGACTTCAATCCATAGAACCAAATAAAAAAAGATGCACAATCTTCAAAGAGAAAAACCAATCTAGAGATTGGTCTACCTCTCTGAGATTCAACTCAACTTCTTTTGACTCCTAGTTCTAATGCTTCTTACAGTTAAAAAGCTCTCCTCACATATGCACGCTCAAAATCTCATTTCCTGTTTCCATCATTTCCTAATTCCTAGCTCTCTTTAATGCCAGTAGCTCCTTCACCAGTTTCCAAAAAACTGTCACCACTTAAATGGTGCATTTCATGATCCATGAGGTTTCATAAAGACAAGAATGACACATGAGGAGGAGTGAATTCAGAGATCTTGAATCCTCCAAGAATCTCCTGTTGTTCCTCTCAACATCTCTGAAAGGACCCACAAAATTTCCCCCATCACCCATATAAAACACATCTAAAACATACAATGACTCTGTGGTCAGACAATATGAAGGATCATAGTACTTCCTTAAGTGCTTATAAAAATGTTTTCCTTCAATGACATCTTCTTCTCAGGAGAATTTCAGCAAATATTTTCTCCAAATCACTGCATGTAGCACTCAAAATGGCGGTCTTAAGCAGAGAGGATGCCAAGGATCCTAGTGCTCCTTGCTTGTCCTTTGATTAATGCCTCCTACAACCCTCAAGGAGCCAATTTGTGTAGTTTGCATGAAACCAAATAGAAAACTTACGTCCAGAGAAGTTCAATAATAATAATCCAGGTCTCAAAGCAAATAAAAAATGGGACTGTGGTGCTTAACTAGATTAACAGCAAAAGCTTTAGCTTGGCACCCAACTTCCAACTGCCTTCATCCTTACCTCCTTTATCAAAACTAGTCACTCGAACAGTTCCAGGTTGATGCCACAAGCAGTGAGGAGAAGGAAAGGGTAACAGAAATTCAAAAAAAGAAATAGCAAGAATGCAGGGAGCTGTAACCTTCTTTTATTTCTTCTTGGAGAAATTCCAAATATTTTCTCTGAGCAACATTGCTATTGTCCTCTGAGAAGCCTGCAGGTTACTCCAGCAAAGAGTATCAGGAAAAATTCCCTCAATTAATTATTTTAGCTGTAATTAACAACAACAAACAATTAACAAAATAAGTAGTTAACCAAAATCTATAGAGTGTTTTTATACCTTTGAACTGGAGGGGAAAAAAGGAAGTCCCTCATCTATGTAACTACTATTTTAAATTTCCATTTTATTTCATCCACTTTAGAGAACCTAAATCAACGGGCTAACTAGCCCATCTTAACTCCCATTTATGCTGACATTTTCCATTTACAAAACCGGAGGTGACATATTTACCAACTCGATAGTAAGGGAAAGAAAAACGTTTTGTGTTCAGCCTATCCTACCTCCCATAGCATCTTTAAATATCTCTTTCTTCAGAAGGACAGGCATTTGTTGAAACTGTGTACAAAGTCTGAAAAAGCAAATGCTATTCCCTTTTGAAAGTATCTACTCTCAAGCTCCCATATCCTCTGGCTACAGAATTTTCTGACGTATCTGTGTGTGCTCTCCCACTAAATTTGTGTGCACATGTGTTTGTGTGAGAGAGCTATAAGGGAAATTCTATTAATAATTCTATTAAAAATTTGACTGGGTATGCAAAGAACAAAAATAAATAAATAAATAACAACCAACAACTGGCCTGAATCATTTAAGTATTATCTATAGAAAATAATGCACCCCAGTGTGATGGCATACACTTACATTCCCAGTACTTGGGAGGCTGAGACAGGAGGATCGCAGGTTCATGGCCAGTCTCAGCTACTTAATGAGGCCCTCTGAAACTTAGTGAGACCCTGTTTTAAAAATAAAGAATAAAAATGGGGCTGGGGGTGTAGCTCGGAGGTAGAATATGCCTGGGTTCCATCCCCAGTACTACAAGAAAAAAAGGGAAAAAGGAAAAAAAGAATGCACCATTGTTTGAACAATAGAAGAATGGAAAAAATAGACATATAACTTAACAGAGAAATCAGGAAATATGGTGCAATCCTACAATGTATCTTAGAATAATCAGCACAGACAAAAAAAGTAGGGCTTATAGAGGCATGGAACATTACCAACAATATTTTAGTTTAAAATGTTATAAAGTAATATGGATGGCATAATCCCATTATGCCAGCATGTATATGTGATTTATTTATTTGCTTATAAGTTTTGTTAGTGATAATCACACATTGTATTATATTGTATATAAATGGATCATGCAATTCACATTCAATAAAGGAAGTTTGAAAGGTGTTAATAGCATTTGTGATTGGATGGGATTATAGATGGTTTTCTTCCCTTCTTTTGGCTTATCTGTATTTTGAAATCATGCTATAATGCATACACACTGCACTTTCAAAAGATTTTTTCAACTTCTTTTAAATTGAAATATATGCACACATGAGTGTTTTGGCATCCTAGCAGCATTCAGATTTGAGTGCACCTTCTTCAAGAAGTTATTTCTGAGAAACGGATTGTTTGTGGGTGAGAGCCCACACTAGGCAGAAGTCCACCTTGGGCCTCAGATCATCCAGCCAATTAGGGGCTGTGTCATCTCAATACCCATGGTTTCTGTTCCTACGCTGCCTCAGGCGAAAGTGTTTTGGTAAGCAAGGAGACCAGTAGATTGGAACATACGACTTTGGGGTGCATGTACCAGTTTTGTAACTGAGAATGAAGACAAAAAGTACATATCCTGCTGGGCGTGGTGGTGCACGCTTGTAATCCCTGCGCTTGGGAGGCAGAGACAGGAGGATCACGCAGGTTTGAATCGCTGGCTTAGGAGACCCTGTTTCTAAATAAAAATGTAAAAATAGGTCTGGGAGTGTAGCCTGGAGGTAGAAGGGCTTCCAGGAACCCCAATATCACCAAAAAAAAAAGTACATATCCTGTCCACCTCCCCACAGTTATCTGTCTGTGTAACAAGCCCCTGCAAATTTAGTCGAGCAACAGCCATTTTATTGTGCTCATGGATACTGTGGGTCAGGAATTTGCAGAGCAGGGGTATCTTGTCTGTGCTCAACAGCATCTGGAATCTCAGAAGGGAAGACTCAAATGGTTGTAGAAAGACACAGCTGAAGTAATACCCTTCACTTCCAGAGCTGGGGATGTACGGGATGACTTGAGGTCTGAGATCTATAAACAATGTCAACTGAAGCTCCTTCTAGACATGGCCTGGACTCCACATCACAGCAACGGAGGTGCACATGGGAGTGTCCCAGAAACCAACCAAGATCTGCATGGCCTTGGGATTCCCACAGCATTGCTTCCACCAAACTGTACAGTGAAAGGAGTCACAGACCTTTCTAGACTCAAGGAATGAGAACACACACTCCACCTGTTGATGGGAACAAAGTCAACAACCTTGTGGCTGTCTTTCCAAAACCACCACACACATCTCTCAAGTTTCTGTTCTGTGACAAACACTGAAGACTTAACTACAAACAAGAAAAATACAGAAACCAGGAGGGCTAGTAAGAGGGAAGAAAGCTCTGTTCCTTTCTCCAATAACTCACTGTCTGCATTATAAGTCCCATTTCGCTCTCTGTATGATCAAAATAGCAATGTTAGGTTGAACCACGTGAAATTCCCAATACTTGGCCATTTCTTTTTCGGTTTTTTTTTTTTTTTTTTTTGTGGGTCTGGGGATGGAACACAGAGGCATTCGACCTCCGAGCTACACCCCCTACCCAATTTTTTATTCTTTATTTTTTGAAACAGGGTCTCACTGAGTTGCGGAGGGCCTCACTAAGTAGCCGAGGCTGTCCGCAAACCATGATCATCCGGTCTCAGCCTCCCGAATGCTGGGATTACAAGTGTGCACCACCACGCCCGGCTAATTCTTGGCTATTTCTACCCTGAAAGAATCACAATTTGTTCAGGCTAATGTTTGACCCACATGCTTTATAAAAAACTCTAAGGCTAAAAAGAGGTAAAACACAGAATGTTTTCAGGGAGGAAGGAAGGAATTTGAGGCTCCTCTTTTTTTTTTTTTAAACTTTCTTTCATAGGCTTTTATAATATTTCTAACTTAAAAAGAAATTAATATTCACTGCTGAATTTATATTTAAATAACCAATATCTAATATATTATTGTCAATTGATATATCTAAGGACTATGGTCCTACTTCAGTACTTTCTGTTAAATGACTTTTCTAAAACCTTTTTGAGGTACTACTATAACAATGATGCTTACTCTTTTTTTGTGTGTGGTACTGGGGGTGGAACCCAGAGGCTTTCTACCTCCGGGCTACACTCCCAGAACTTTTTTATATTTTATTTGGAAACATGGTCTCACTAAGTAAGTAAGGCAAATGCTTACTTTTTATTAACCAAATTTTTTTCCACATTATTTTATTTTATTTTTTTAACAATTTTTTATTGAACAAAAGTAGTATACATTTATACTATATTTGGTGCCCTCTCCCCCCCGCCCCCTTCCCCCCCCCCCACCAATGGTTGTCCAGGTTAACCATGTCTTATTCATAATTTTACACATGTTCAGGTGTAGACCCTCATTAATCCAGATCGGCCTTTCTCCTCTCCTATCTTTCCATTAAAACTTAGCTAGTATTTCCCCTCTAATATCTGGGGTCCTACTGGTATCCTTTGTGTTTTCTAGTTTGGGCATATTAGAGGAAACATGTGTATCTTCTCCTTCTGTGCTTGGCTGATCTCACTTAACATGATGCTCTCCAGGGCTTTCCATCTTCTTGCAAATGATATAATTTTGTTCTTCTTTATGGCTGAATAGAATTCCATTGTGTGTATTTCCCACAGTTTTGCTATCCATTCATCTGTTGATGGTGATCTGGGTTGGTTCCATATTTTGGCTATTACAAATTGTGCTGCTATGAACATAGGTATGCATATGTTGCTGTATTTCTCTGAATTCAACCCCTTTGGAAAGATACCCAGGAGTGGTAGAGCTGGATCATATGGTGGATCTATTCCCAACTTTCTCAGGAATCTCCACACAGATCTCCATAGTGGCTGAACTAGTTCACACTCCCACCAACAGTGTAAAAGAGTTCCTCTTTCCCCACATCCTCGCCAGCATTTGTTGTTGTTTGATTTCTTTATGCTTGCTACTCTGACTGGGGTTAGATGGAATCTCAGTGTAGTTTTGATTTGCATCTCCCTGATGGCCAGTGATGAAGAACATCTTTTCATGTATTATTGGCCCTTTGTATCTCTTCTTTTGTGAAGTGTCTATTTAGTTCATTTGCCCATTTCTTGATTGGGTTGCTTGCTTTGCTAGTGTACTCAACCAAGAGGACATAGCAAGCCTAAACCAACCAATAACAACCAAAGAAATAGAAATGGCAATAAAAATTCTTTCACCAAAGAAAAGCCCAGGCCCAGATGGGTTCCCAGCTGAATTCTACAAAACCTTCAGTGAACAACTAATACCAATACTTCATAACATGTTCCGGGAAATTGAAAGAGAAGGAACTCTTCCAAATTCCTTCTATGAGGCCAGTATCACATTAATCCCCAAACCAAATAAAGATACCTCAAGAAAGGAAAACTACAGACCAATATCCTTAATGAACATAGATGCAAAAATTCTAAACAAAATACTAGCTATACGCATTCAAAACTATATCAAGAGAATAATACATCATGACCAAGTCGGTTTCATCCCAGAAAAACAAGGCTGGTTCAACATACACAAATCAATACATGTTATTCACCACATAAATAGAACCAAGAACAAAAACCACATCATCATAGCAATAGATGCTGAAAAGCATTCGACAAAATCCAACACCCATTTATGTTAAAAACACTGCAAAAAATTGGGATAGAAGGAAAGTACTTCAACATCATCAAGGCAATATACTGCAAACCCAAAGCCAACATTATATTGAATGGGGAAAAACTGCAAGAATTTCCGCTTCAGTCAGGAACAAGACAAGGATGCCCACTATCACCACTCCTTTTCAATATAGTCCTTGAGACTCTTGCTGCAGCAATCAGACAAGAGAAGGAAATCAAAGGAATCCACATAGGAAGAGAGGAAGTAAAACTATCCTTATTTGCAGATGACATGATCCTTTATCTGGAAGACCCAAAGAACTCAACCAAAAGACTTCTGGAGCTGATCGACAAATTCAGCAAAGTCGCAGGTTACAAAATCAACCTAAAGAAATCAGTGGCCTTTCTACGCCAACAACGAATCCACAATGAAAGAAACAAAAACAACAATTCCATTCACTATAACCTCAAAACCTATAAAATACCTAGGAATAAACCTAACCCAAGATGTAAAAGACCTCTACAACAAAAACTATAAAACATTAAAGAAAGAAATAGAAGAAGATCTTGGAAGATGGAAAGATCTCCCGTGCTCATGGATAGGCAGAATAAATATCATCAAAATGGCCATTCTGCCAAAACTGATCTATAGGTTCAATGCAATTCCCATTAAAATACCAGTGACATTCTTCAGAGACCTAGAAAAATCAATCATGAGCTTCATATTAACCAAATTTTTAATCCTTGCCAATTTTAATTATATCTGTGTAATCTTCTGTCAAATACTATACTATACTAAAATGCAATATCCTCAATATTCAACAGGTTACTTTCTCTAGTTACTTATTAAGCCATGTTGGTAGTCATTAAACACCATCTGTACTTACAATCAACTAATTTTTTACTGTTATAGATTCATGAGCAGATAAGCAATAATAACATAAAGGTAGACAATAAATCCTATCCTGGCTAAAACTAGAAGATCGAGAAAGGTGAAACAGAAGCAAGTTACTAAAAGGTAATTTTGCCACAAAATATAACTGTATAATAGTGTCTCTCTCTCTCTCTCTCTCTCTCTCTCTCTCTCTCTCTCTCTGTCTCTGTCTCTGTCTCTGTCTCCATCTTTTGTGGTGGTACTGGGAATTGAACTCAGAGGCATTCTGCCTCCAAGCTAAATTCTCAGCCCTACTTTGTATTTTTATTTTGAAGCAGGACCTCACTAAGTTCCTGAGTGTCTTCCTAAATTGCTAAAGCTGGTCTTGAACCTGTGATACTCCTGTCTTAACCTACCAAGTACTGGGATTACAGGCATGCACCACCTCTCCCAGCTGAGTCCTTATCTCTTGCATGGCCCTAAGCCCTGGATATAATGACAAATTTCAAGTTTCAGATTCGCAACCCTGTCATGAGCTTATTCTATATAAGCATATGACCTCTCAAGAAAATTTTTGAAGAAGCATAAGCCAATGTAGCTAACATTCAATTTATTCATTTTCCTGGTTAGTTCTGAATCAGCCATATCACTGTATTCATAGAATTTATGTGCATAAATAAATAAATAAATAAATAAAACCTAACTAGAAAGCCAAACAAATACTGCATATACCACAGACAGTTGTGAGAAGCAAGAAGGATTCCTGTCCTTGGATCCAAAAGCTTAAAATTGAACCACATTTTTTTCTTTTTTTTCTTTTTTTTTTTCTTTTTCCTTCTTTTTTTCTTTTTTTTTTTCCTTTTTTTTTCCTTCTTTTTTTTCTTTTGGCGAGGGGAGAGAGGGAGGCCTTCATTTCACTTTAGGTAAGACTGTCATTTTTTAAACTGAAATTCCTAGGTCCCAGGAAATCCACCGGTCCCAACAAAATAGAGATAGTTCATCAGTGTAGTTATGAAGCAACATTGTGTAAGTCATTTTTCCTCATAAAACTCATATCTTCAAATGTAAAGTGATATTTGAAAATCTAATTTGTAGACTTGCTGTGAAACAATGGAAATAATCTTTCAACACTCACTTTTCAATATCTATGGGTCTTTTTTTAACCTGACACCAAGGTACCTAGACAGCTTCCCAGCTTTCTGGAGTCCTCAGAATGTTGGCCACTAGATTTTTGCTATAAAAGTTTCTCTTTGTCGTTTTGTTTCATGGTGCTGGGGATTGGACCCAGAGGTGTCCTACCACTGAGCTACACTCCCAGCCCTTTTTATTTTTTTTTATTTTGGGAGGGTCTTGCTAAATTGCTGAGGGCCTTGCTGAATTACTGAAGCTGGCTTTGAACCTGTGATCCTCCTGCTCAGCCTCCCAAATACTAGAATTATAGTCATCTGCCACCACACCCAACTCAAAGTTATTTAAGAAAAAGATACTGTGCCCATTCCTTCCAAAAGGCCCCTGATGGTGGCCAAGGTTAGAAAAACCCATAAGCCCAAGATCTCAGGAAAGGCATCTCAAAATAGCCCCACATTTTACAAAGGTTTCCAGCAAAGATTTGCTTCCTACTTCTCTTGCCCAATGAGAATCTCATTCCTTAGCACTGCTCTCACTTCTTCCCCCACCCCAAACCAAAAGCAGTAAGAAGAGAGACAAAGAGGGAGAAGTATAAGAACTCTATTTTCAGCAAATGTTGAAAATATTTCCTTTCCAAAAGCTATCAGTCACATTTCTGTTTCCTAATGCAAATCAGCGATCAGAGGAGAAAGAAAATGCTTTCAAACTATTACATTAATAAGGAAGACATTAAGCTACCACTGTCAGAAAGCTAGGTGGTAATAATAATGGAATTTTTCCAGCCTATTCTTTAATTAAAAGCTGCCAGAAGCAGCATATGTGCCCCTCTCTGGTCTCAGTAGCAGTCCAGACCCCCTTGTACTGCCCCACTTTCCATTTTCTCCCAGCCTCCCCCCTGTACCCTGCTTCTTCCTTTATCCTCTCGAGATACCCCCATCTTCTCTCCCTGCACCTCTCTCACACCTGGAGACAATAACGAAAGGCAGCCCCAAATGAGCTGAGCAAATGAGAATTACCTTCCTAGAGGAGGGAAAGTACATTTGACATCCCCCCGTTCAAGCCTGGAGAGACTCTGATATAATTACCTCGGAGAGGCTGCGGGCAGATGGCGGCCTCAGCAGCTCCAGGTCCTCAGTCAGCGGGACTCTGCTGAGATGCTCTCTCTGACATTTTGTTCAAGATGTTTCCAGCACACAAAGCTGAGAGCTGGCAACCGGCACAGGAGCCTGCAGAGCATTCGTTAGCCTGAAATTACAGCCATCTCGCACTTTTGCTGGTGGGTTTGTGCCACCATTCCTCTGCCCAGCCCCTTAGGCGGAAACCAGGAATATGACCGGTGGCCACATATCTCGTGGAGAGACTGAAGCATATGGGTGGGACACAGGTACAGCAGAGAAACTGGTAAAGTGTGTGCCGGGCCTGACTCAGATCCTCCTGCAATGTCATGCTCCTCCATTTTTCATCTGTAAGAGTCATATAAGGAAGCCAGGGCAAGATGGGAGTCTCCAGACAGATGTTTGGAATTACACTAAAGAGAATAATGCAGAGCTGAAGACATACAGCAGAAATATGATCCCATCAAGCACACAATGTCTCCCTCCCTGAAGTTCCCACCTCAGCACCCTACGTTTCAGGAATGTCTCTGTCAGTGTCTGTAAGTAGTCAGGATAATACAAGATCTGCTGCTATAACAAGCAACCCTTACTCTCAGTGGCCTGACACAGAGGCTGATCTCTCACTCATAGAAATGTCTTATGTGACACTCAGCTCTCCTTAGAGTCCCATTTCCAACAGGATCCAGGAGGCTTTTATCCCAAACACATGGTCTCTGAAAGCCCTGTTGGAAAGAGAAAGCAACTGCACAGACAACTATACAGAAGGGCTTATAGTCAGGCCTGGAGATGTCCTTCTGATACAAAAAATACTAGGAAGTCTCCGGCTTTTGTTAAGTGTAAATAAAGTTAGGAGCATTAGAAACCAGATGAACGACAGTGTGCTAAGTCTTCATTATTAGTATTTTTAAAAGACAGAACTAAGAGTTCATTAATTTATACTCTGCTAATAAGGAATTTCTAATAATAGAGACAAACTCAAGCTTATTTTAGTCAGCAAGTCATTCTTAAATGAAAATTAAAGCATTGATCACCCAGAACGGGGGATACTGGAATATCTAGAAGAACATTCTTGTTTAGCCCACCCCAGGAGTCCTCCAACAGAGACACTGAGGGTCCAGACTTAGGTTACAGGGTATAAATTTTATCTCCAGAATAAACAGGAAGCGCAGGCCTGAATCAGAGGCATGGTGTTCTTCATGGGAAGCTGTGGTCACAGCAGAGGACAGAAGTGATAAGCAGAAGATGGTGGCATCGATGGGCCATCTTCCCAAATGTGTTCACACTGTCATCTGATGACCTCCTTCTCTCCCACAAGCTGCCTACCTGGCTCCCAGGTCAGTGCTACAGGGATCCAGGTAAGGGGAGGAGACAGAAACTATGAACAGCAGCTGCCTGAAGCAAGTGGCTGGTCAGGTCTGACTTTAAGCATCTTGGAAGCTTACTTATGTACCAGAAATTAATTAATCTACCTAAAATCTCTCCTGGCAATAAATTATATTTGGAATGTCGTTATAAATTACATAAAGCAATTTCCTGTTATATCTTCAGTCATTCAACCCGTGCTCTTTCAGCACAAACCAACCATGCCAAACGCTGTGCCAGGTACTGGAGTAGATATTTGCTTGGTCTCTTCCAGGAGTTCAAGCCTTATTACAGGCTGTGTTAGGTTATTTCATTAACTTGAGGGAGGGCAGAGGTGAAACAGGAAAATAGGTACTGCTGGTAGTTGCAATGGGCTCAGAGAGACAGAGGAGATTTCTCAAGGTCACACAGCTAGGAAATGACACAGACAGAATACAAAATTAAAACAGGAAAACTGAACTTTCTGAAATGTTTTCTGTGTCAAGCTTTGTCCCACATCAAGTACATCCCTCGTTAGATGTCCACTGGCTGTTCATTTGGTCGCATTTTGTTTTGATTTTCTGGAGTTCAGTCCATACTTCAAAGTACAGGGCCGTGGTTTGAAACTTGTTCTCTCCTTCACAGGACAGCTAACAAGATCGTGTCTTCACAGGACAGCTAACAAGATCGTGTCTTCAAATGCTTTGATTGGACTGAAGACGAGCTCAAGCAGAAGTTCATATTGTTGTAGTGATTATAACAACTATAATTAATACTAGACAACTTAATGATAAGAACGTGTTGTGTTTATAATGCTTAATTAGAGCCGTCTCATTATTATTTTCTTTGTAGGCCTAATGATCATGATCATAACCACAGTAGGACAATGACAACATTAATAACAAATGGCTTGGTGCCGGTTTGGTGTTGTACAGCGAAGAGTCCTTCTTCAAAGGGCCCGTGATGGTCAGAATGACTTTTTAGTGGTAAATGATGGTTTAACTATAAATGGCAAGTGACATTACACTACAGAGAACAGCTGGGTTCACCACCACTCCTCTGGGGCAGCACCTCACCCCGGAGCACAATGATGAGAAAATATAGAAACAGCTGTAACCTCTGGCGCAACCTCCAAGCTGGCACCGTGATTCTCGTTTACCAAAAACTTCTGTGGTAGAAAGACCTTGGTCTGAGATCCCTGCCCCATCACCAGTCTGGTTTCTGGGACCTCCAAGGTGCTATTCTTGTATCCAGCCTTGTGGGAAGAATTGGTGCATCTTAGATGCTCAGGGGGAGAGATAGTTTAGTTTTCAATTCATAGATGCCCTCAGATGGACCCAAAGATATTAGAGACAGGAAAATGTTAGTTAAGACTTAGGTGTATTCGGTGAACCATGCCTGAAACCCCACAAAGGAAATTCATATGTCATGAAACAGAGGGAGGTATGGTGTTTATTTTGCAGTCAAATTCTATGTAGACCATCTAATCTAAGCAATAGAATACTCACAGTACTCTCCATTTGAAGGGTTTCCTAGCACTCATCTCTTATAAAAGGATCAAAGGTGGGTATCCCTGATACTCCTGCCCCACTCCACAACCACCCCATTCCAGCTGCTTGGGGCTTTTCTCTACCCTTTTCAGAACTTTCAGTCATGGATGTGAACATTAAAATAATTTTCAGCCTCCAGTTCCCCAGAAACATGTCCACTTCAGTAGCCAGCTACAGCGGACAATAAAACCATCTGTGAAATGGATGAGAAGGTGGAGATAGAGTACATTAATATTACCACAATCACACGGAGACCCCTCAATCCTGTCTGGAACATACTGAACACAGACCAGCAACCTCACAAACACCAGAGGGGCACAGTCACTAGAGAGGCATCATTGCAATCCATTTGTGCATTTAATAACCACACACTGACACTGAGCTAGACTGTGAGGATAACTCACAGTCTAACTGTGACCTGCTCCCATACTGAGGAGCAGGCCAGGCACACAAATCCAGCACCCAAGCAACCTACAGCCAAGAGAAGAAGAGTGATAACTAAGCTCTGAATTCTAGTGAGTGCTCTGCGAGCAGAAGTGGGATCCAATCCTGCAGTAAAAACAAGCAACCTGAGTATTGGAGGTTTCAACCTGAGTATTGAGGGTACAGGCCCACATTACACCAGGGTTAGACATTCAAACCTCAGTGCTCTGAGTCCTATGTGTATTCTCTCCAATGAGTACATCGCTAAGCATAATCTTTGAAGCAAATACCGGGTAATGTTCCACAAACAAATCAAGCAACTACGTCCGCCACAGCAAGTACCAATCTGGCCTAAAAACCTGGACTTTGTAGTCAGTTAGCCAGTCCATGGAGCTTCTTAGCCCTGAGATTTATGGAAGAATAGGTTTATAAGAGACGAGGGAGCTTCTGTTTTTCTCATTCACTCAAGAATGTGTTTCTATCTATCAAACACTGTTCCTCATGCAACATCCGCATGCAATGTTGACTCCCACTCTCCAAATGAACCCCAGAGTTGATGGAGAGGAAAAGTGCATAGGTAGAGTCCATGGTGGAGAGCAGAAGGCCATAAACAGTGCTGGGGGTTGGGAGATGGAGAAAGCATTGCTCTATTTTGCTGTCAGTTTTAACATTCAGTCCTCATTCAATCCACATACATGAGCATCCAAGAATCCTCTCTCCTTAACCTTCCTCTTGCTGTTTCTATTTCTACCCTTGTCCTCACCCCAGGTCCTGGGTCTGCCTTTATAAGCCACAGATAAGTGTCTACTGTCATAGGCTAGAGGAGACTGAAAGACCTCAGCATCTTCAAAGTGGAGCACTGACAGCTCTTTCTTGTGCTAATCTTAACCCTCTATTTAGTACAACCTGGGTGCATTACGATGGGTCTTTACTTCTGCCTTATATTCAAAACAGTAGAAAAAGTAAAGAGGAAGAGAAACCTCCTCTGTCACGCTTGCTTTGGCAGAGCTAATAGAATATATTCTTTAACTTAGATAGTCACTAATAGGAACCTCAATATTCAGTACAATGGACTTTCCTTTTTTCCAAAGGCTGGGGAGCTAGAGCCCACAGACTCTTTACTGTCCAAAGAATCTCTGTCTCTATACTGTAACTATGTCACACTGAAAGTGTGGACCAGCCACTGACTGTCTTTATCACCCTGAGTGTCAGGGTTTCAATCCCACTTACAGTCATAGAAAGAAAAGGAAATTATGGGACTTGGAAGCCAGCATCTATACAGTTCTAAAACCCTAAAGAGGTCTGTCGAGTTCCACTCTGAAAAGAAAATAGACTGTTGAGTACTGTTGTAGAGGAAGAGAAAGAAGGTATGATTTTAAAGGACTGCAAGAAGCTACTGTCTACCCAACTAATCCTCTTTCCACCTCTGGGTCTTTGATCAGTGATTGCCCTTCTGTGTGGAATTCTCCCATGTCTTCCTCAGCAAATACCAAGCAACAGTTTTAGGCTTAATTTAAAAGTTGTTTTCTATGGTAAGTCTTCCCCAATCCGTTTCTCTAATTAGTAATATTGTGATAGTAATATGTTAGTAGATAACCTTATAATAGCAGCATAGAATATTCATTACAATAGTCATTCTACATAATATACAAAACTGTTATATTGAATTTTAATACACAACTCATATGGAGAGTTTTTATATAGGCTGAGTACTGCATTAATTTTTACTCATTTAAGCTCAACACCATGTTACCAACATTATTTTTATGCTTATCACTATTACTAATCTTAATTTTCAGCGAAGCTCAGGTTGGTAATTTTGCTAAGGTCATGAAACTAGATGATATCAGAGCCATAACCTTTACTATCTGTTGAAACACCTGACAGTCTGCCCTCTGTAATAGCTACTAGAGGAAATGCTATTGATCATAGAAGCTTAGGAATTTATGAAGGACCAACCATATGCCCTTGATTTTGGTTCTGTGTTGCACTCAGTCACCATTAATTACACTCCTAGTTTCTGTTCCCACCCAATAGGAAGCCCATAACACAACAAATACTCAACAAATGTTGTTCTTCATTAAAAGGAACTAAACTTGAGTCAGTAGAGGCAGACTGCTCAAGGATAAGAAGATGGATGAGACCTTTGCCTTAAAATTACATTCTGGAGTAAATCACAGTGTTTCTGTTGTGCTATTGAAAAGATAAAGAAACCTGGCTAAACAGCTGGTAATTTAGGGATCTGATATTAGGTCGTGCTAGCCACCCCACCACATGGAGACATTTCCAAACAGGTAAGGGCCTATACTGGAATCTAACCATCGGCAAATGTGTATGGAACACCAGTGTTATTGGTCTTCACTACCCTTCCCTTCCTGGCATAGAAATTAATACATGCAGCACTGCTCCAATGCGCTTTTTAAAAAATACACTTCTGTATTAATTCCCTATTGCTTTGTAACAAACTTACCTAAAACTGTAGTGGCCTTAAATTACATCCATTTAATGTCTCATAGTTGCTGTGGTCAAGAGTCTAAGCATGGTTTATCTGTGTTTCTGATTAGGGTCTGGCAAAGCTGAAATCAAGATGGTGAGCTAGGCTGTGATCTCATTTAAGACAAGATCTGCTTCCAAACACCTTCAGCGGTGAAGTCATTCAGCAGTGACTGCAAAACTCAGGGCAGCTTGCTTCATCAAAGTAAGCAACAGAGAGAAAGAAAGCATACAGCTCCACCCTTGGAGTCTCAACTCTAAATAAGACCTCAAATCTCTTTGGAAGGATTTACCCATTTAGACAAAGCTTGCCCACAATAATCTAATCACATTTTTTTTTTTTTTTGGTGGTACTGGGGTTCCTGGAAGCCCTTCTATCTCCGGGATACACTCCCAGACCTATTTTATACTTTTTTTTTTTTTTTTTTGGAAACAGGGTCTCTTAAGCCAGCGCGGCTGGCTTCGAACCAGTGCGATCCTCCTGTCTCTGCCTCCCAAGCGCAGGGATTACAAGCGTGCGCCACCACGCCCAGCCAATAATCACATCTTATGATCAACTCCAAGTCAATTAATGAGAGACCTTAATTAAGTCTGCAAAACCCTTCACCTTTGCCATATGATGTGACATAATGTTGGGGACATTCTGCTAGAAGATAGCTACACATTCTTCCTACAGTAGAAGAAAGAGGATTATATAGCTTAACACTTTAGGAGGAGGTCACAGGGATTATCTAGGAATATTTATTCATCCATCCATTCATTTATTCATTTTTGATACTGTAGACTGAACTCAGGCGCATTTTACCTCTGAGCTAGAGCCCTTTTTATTTTTTTATTTTGAAATAAGGTCTTGCTAAGTTACTGAAGCTGGCCTCAAGTATGATCCTCCTGTCTTAGCCTCCCCAGTACTAGGATTACAGGCTTGTATCACCACTCCCAGCTCTATCTTAGAATTTCTGCACAGCACATCTTCCCTCCTTCCTTCTAGAGAACAGCTTCTATTGTCTCCAAATGAGAGAATAAGGGCTCAGGTCAGGGTTAGGCTAGTATAGCCTTATCTCTTTCGGGGAACTTAGTTGACAAGTTAAAGTCTTCTAAATTATTGATTCCATCACTCCTAAATAGTTTTCCCTATCCTAGTTATCAAGATACAGAAGTGTGTGCTTATAATTTTTGTTTTCTTCTTCTTGGACTCTCTTTTAAGGATACTCCCATTATTTTCCAATAATGATTCAGGTCATACTCCGGGTTTCCATTCCCTCCCTCCTGTTGCTTGGGACTCAATGGCAGTAATGGCAGGGATGGTAGTGGAGATGAGGATGTCAGACAGCTCTGACAGAGGAACTCGCTCTCCCTGCCCCTGCTCTAGGCTCCCACAATTGCACATCTGTCAGGGGCTGATGGGGAAACAAACCAAATTAAGTTTAATGTCAAGTTGTATCACCTCCTATTTGTGAACTCTATTTCTTAGTCTAGAAATCTGTTGAACGTGACAGACAGCAGACAACCCCTGATTAGCATATTTCTCACTGCCAGTCCAGGTAAATGAATCTTCCTTCACCAAGATTTGAGATTCTGGTCAGATTCTCAATTCCATCTGGCTAGTCATTCTCATTATTATGCAAATGTCAGCTTTACCTGAAGGCAAGGGCTTTCTTCTTAATATTTAAATTCCATCCCGCTTTCACTGATCTCTAAACAACAGCCCATCTTTGAACTTTTCCTGGGAGAACTTTTTAGGGATGAGATGTTCCCCCCACCCTGAGATTGTTTGGTTTCCTTTTTAAAAATAGATTGGGAGAAAATTTGGAAAGGGATGTATGTAAATGGCAAGGAGGGTAATTGCTTCTCCTCTGTTGCTAGAACAGGATTTTTGTGTGACTTCAGCTGAAGTTGGATAGGGGGTCCCCTGCGGCTTTGGAAAGGTGTTTTGGGAAGAGACCAATTGGCAGAAGTATGGCAAAGTCGACATGCCAGACAAGCCCCTGTTTTGAGGGGCCACAAGAGGAGCCAGATGCCAAGGCAAAGAGTCCTCCTTGGCTGACAGCAGTTGGAGCCCCACCCCAGAAATGCGGGCCAGCAGGAGGGCAGGCTTGGAGACTGGTTTGGAAACTGGAGTTGGGACTATAGGTTCTGGTTTCACCAGTCACTGAGCATGTGGAATATTGACTGCCCTGCCACACCAGGGTCCCCGGAATCAGAAGTGTGGCCTGACGTGGTAATTTAGCGGCCAAGAGGTGCCAGTCATGCTCTTCACCCATCATTTCCTCTCTGTCCTGGTTCCCCTTCTCAGAGGTTCTTTATCCTCAGTAGGAGTGCCATCCACCTGTTCACCTTTGATGGGACCCAGGTGGACACTTGACCAAAGCTCTCAGATCAGAATCTCCAGGAGGAAATGTGGAGTTAGGGTTTGGAGACTTAGTTGATTTCCCTCTCTTTCTCCAACCACCTCTGTCTCTCCCTTTCTTCTCTTTCCTCTCTTTCTGTGTTTGAAAAGTAAACTGACATAAAAGTAAACCTCTTTCCAGCCTGTAGTTACTTCCCTAGGAAGTCTGCAGAGTAAAAGCAAAACAAGTATATGGAAAAGAACACGAAGGGCGGTACATGCCATTGGTGTTCACAGAATCACATGAGCTGTGGCCTGTATCTTCTAGCCATTAGCTTGGTGTGACAGTGTCTGGCAATAGCACCATTTAAATTCCATGGATACCAGTTCTCCTGGAGCCCAGACCACTTCCAGGTACTACTTTTGTGGTACTAGGGATTGAACCCAGGGGCATTCTCTTCTGAGCTATACCTCCAGCCCTATTTTTTATTCTTTATTTTTTAAAACAGGGTCTTACTAAGTTGCAAATGGCCCTCATTAAGTAGCTGAGGCTGGGTGTGAACCTGGGATCCTCATGTCTCAGGCTACCAAGTACTAGGATTATGAGTACATGCCACCACACCCAGTCACTCTATCCCTTTTGAAAAGGGTTCATCATGCTATGAAGTACCACATTCTAGTGCTGAGAGCAGTCCATGTGAAAACCACAGGGATATTGGAGGCAGGGTTCAACTGCACTCCTTCTGTTTGTGTTTGTTTGGAGAGGGACACTAGTTTCAGGGGACACATTTTGCATTCAGACGAGAAGTGTCTGAACTCCAACTCTGCCGCTCACCACCTTTTTGAAGCTTGAATAAGTCACCTGCTCTCTCTTGGCCTCGATTTCACCCCAGGTCTCCAGGACAAGAGAGATGTCAGAAATGCTGTCAGTTCACAGGGGTGTTGTCAGGGTTGGAAATAATGAACATGAATGATCCAGAACAGCCTAACAAGTAGGACTTGGTCAGTACGTTGAGGCTGCTTGGTCATTGCCATTATCCTCAAAGTATATCCTGGAGCTCTCCTGCTTAATGCCAGGAGATCGTAGCAATGCTGGCTTGGTGCGAGGCAACATACAGGGACTCTGTTCTTCTCCACCATGGTTTATTCTTGACCAGAAAGTATGACCTTAAAAGGATTTTTTTTTTTTTTTGCAGTACTGGGAATGAAACCCAGGGGCCTTCTACCTCCAGGCTACACTCCCAGACCTATTTTTTTATATTTTATTTGGAAACAGGGTCTCACTAAGTTGCTGAGAGCCTCACTAAGTAGCTGAGGCTGGCTTCAAACCTGCGCCATCCTCCTGTCTCAGCCTCCCAAGCGCAGGGATTGCGAGCATGTGCCACCATGCCTGGATTACCTTAAAAGGCTTCGTATACATGCACAGATGCATGTATACATCCCACACATGTACACACACGCATCTTTTTAGGATACTTTAGTTCAGGAACAGAACAGACTTACCACTGTCTGTAGCCAGGGGCTTTCATGACCTGTGTGGACTCATCTTTGAAAGAACACAAAGTGCAGAAGGCTTTCCTTAGAAGCATCTCATCCTTAAATCCTCCCCATCTATCCGCCCTGCTTCTTATCAACCTACCTCTACAAGCTGTCACTACATCCACTGGATCTCAGGAGCTTTTATTCTAAGATATGCCTTTCTGATGGTCATTTATGCAGTTTGAACAATGAAATTGCAAATCAACACAAACAGAATGTTCACTCAGAAGAGCAGAGCTCATTCAATGCTTTCACACCAAGAAAATACACTATCCTGTTTATGGATGGATCGTGGCGTGTTTGAGATGGAGATAGTAAGAATAATTAGCAGTTATCGATCACTTAGTGTAAGCTAAATGCTTTACATAATTTATCCCAGTATTCTTTATATCCAGTAGGATGGGATAAGATCCATTGACTATAGAGATTTTCACTCCAGCAAGTACAGGTAGGGAAACTGAGGCTCAGAGAGGCTAAATAAAATGCTCGATTAGCACCCAGGCAGTTGGTGGCAGGGTTGGCCATTAACCCAATCCTTTGATTCCAGTCTGTGGCTACCGTGTCTGTTGGTCTGAGCCTGTGTTTCTACTTCTCAAACCAAAGTTTGGATGCTTCCTTAAGAACGAGCTTGAAATCTTTGTGAATGTATGCCTCTACCACCTTGTACCCCACTAAGATAAATGACTACAGTGCACCAATTAAAAAAAATTAATTAATTGAAATAAAAATTTAAAAAGAATCATCTTGAAGAGGCTCAATAACTCTAAGGACAGAGGCTAAGCCATGTCCTGGCCACAAGCAAGGTCTGGGCAGATTGTGAGCAAACACCAGACCCAAGGCAGGGCTGCTCTTTCCAACATGGGAAGGTTATTGCCAAACAAAGGAAGAACACACTAGGAAATTGCCTAGCAAAGCTAAGTCATCTACAAAATGTCAGGGATGGAAGCAAACGCCAAAGCACATTCACAACAAGAGGTGCCAGCTCCCAGCTCACCTCCTCAGAGCAGCGCCCCTGCTTCCCTTCCACCAGAGCAAAGTTGGGTTTCATGCACAGGTCTTTCAATCTTTCTTTCCCAACCACCCCCGCCATCTCCCTTTTAAAAATGCTTTGAAGGGAGTTCTTCCCTTATGCCCATATTCCTACATTTAGTTCAGCACAGCTATGTGAGGAAACACAAAATCCGAATCCCACCCCGTTCACAGCCTGGGAGGAAGGCGGGCAGCCTGCTGGCTCGGCCATCTGCCGCATCTGGTACTTCTGAATCCCGATCTGGCCTGGCAGCCAAGGCCTCGCTCAGCCCACCTTGGCCGCTCCCTCTGACCCTCTGGTCCTCAGATTGAGATCTCTTTCTGCTCCAGCAAGCTACAGAGAGGTTTCTCTTCAAAAGCCAAGGTTGGACAACAGCACCGATTTCCCCCTTCTCTCTGGGAATTTTCTCATCTGAAGGGCAGCTCCCAGGGCTCCCCCTCTCTCCAGCTTTCCTTGGACATAGGGCTGCAGACCAGGGCTCCCTTCCAGCCTATGGCCTGAGGTTCAGGGTTCTCCTTCTGAACCTGATGGCTCCTCTGTGACCGGGCCAGCGTATGGCTTCCTGAGTTTCTGGAATGTTAAAATAGCTTTCTATGATAGCTCCCATCATTCACACCCCACCGTGTGGCCCAACGCGATCGATTATATTGAGGTCCAAAGTAGCAATTCCCTTTGCCATGTTGCTCTAATTTTCAAGGGATAATAATAGCAATGATGAGAGCTGACATTTAACAAGTGCCAGGCACAAAGGGAACAGCACTACATGTATTATCTCAGAAAATCATCACAGAAAACATAAAAGTAGTTATTGGAGACTGGCGAGGGAGAGAGAAGGAAGGGAGAGATAAAAGTTAAGAGGACAGATACCATGCAAGACACAGTTCTATAGGAGAAATTTTAGTGTTCTCTAACATAACAGGTTAGCCACAGACTACAAGAACTTTTGATATGTTTTAAAATTACCAGAAGAGACATAAGCATGCCAAGGCATAGATATATGATAAAGATGCTAATTTTCTTAATATGGTCATTATACATTAGATCCATATCAAATTATCATACTGTAACTCATAAATATGTAAGACATTCTGTGTCCATTTATGAAAGAAAGAAAGAAAGAAAGAAAGAAAGAAAGAAAGAGAGAGAGAAAGGAAGAGAGAAAGAAAGAGAGAGAGAAAGAAAGAAAGAAAGAGAGAGAGAAAGAAAGAAAGAAAGAAAGAAAGAAAGAAAGAAAGAAAGAGATTTTCCAGCTGATTGTGCTGGCATGTGCCTGTAATCCTATTCGGGAGGCTGAGACAGGAGGATCTCAGGTTTAAGGATAGCCTCGGCAATTCATTAAGACTCTCAGCAACTTAGCAAGACCCTGTTTCAAAATAATAAATAAAAAAGGCTGGGGGTATAATTTAGAGGTAGAATGTACTGAGTTTAATCCCCAGTAGAAATAAAAAAGAGAAAAGAAAGAAAAAGAAATTAAACTTTTCCAAAACCACAAAGCTAGTAAATGAGAAAACAGAAATCCTAAACCCATTGTCTGTCTATCTTCAATTTTTTTTTCTTTTTCTTTTTCTTTTTTTTTTTTTTTTTTTTTTTTGCGGCACTGAGAATGGAACCCAGGGAACTCTGAACTTCACCCCCAGCCCTATTTTTTATTCTTTATTTTGAAACAGGGTCTCACTGAGTTGCAAAGGGCCTCAATAAGTAGCTGAGGCTGTCCTCAAACCACGATCCTCCTGTCTTCAGCCTCCCAAATGCTGGGATTACAGGCGTGCGTGCGCCACCATGCCCAGCTTATCTCCAAATTTTTGAACACATCTAAGATAGTCATATAATGTAAAAACACAAAAACAAAAATGTGAAAATTGTCCCTGCTTTCTACTCAGTCCCCAGGGGAATAAAAAAGAAGAATATCACACAAGTTTTATTTTCCTCATTCTCAGGGCCTATTAATTACCAAACTAACTGACCTCCCATAATTTAATTTCTCAGCCAAGCAAGTCAAAAGCAAGTTATACACCCTCTTGTTATCACTTATGTCACACACACACACAACACACACACACACACACACACACACACACACACACACACACCATCTATTCCTATGCTTGAATTCCCAACAAGATTCTGCCCTCTCCAAGCAAGTCTCCACGTCTTTAGTGACAGCTTATAAAGACACTCAATAAATGATGGTGGTGCGGCCCCAATCACAAGCCCATGCTACTGTGCTCCCTGGAATCTATAGGTTTCTGGTCTACTTCCTGACCCCAGGAAAGAGCCAGCGACAACCTGGTACCTCTGACAACAGCCAGCTACAACCCTGATGAAAGAAGTTGCCTTTCTCCTCTCACAAACATCTGAATGCTTCCTGTCGCAGGAGAATCTCAGCTGTGAGGAAGGAAAGAAAACTAGAATTCTAAAGAACGCTGTTATAAAATTGGTCTTGTCCACCAGGATATATGCAGGGAGCAATGATACTACATATAAGACAGGCCACAAGTGGAAGTGCTGGGAAAAGTACTGTGCTCAGACAGATTGGGGCTGCAGCCTTTGCTAAGTCACTCTGAGTCCCATTGGCCAAGCTGGGCTCATCAGACATCGGAGCCCCTGATCTGCAGGGGAGAAGGAACAGCAGCTGGTGGTGAGACAGAATATCAAGAGGAGCCATTGCACAAACAGGGCAGCAGGGGAGAAGTTTAACAAGAGCCAATGATGTTATATACATGCAATGGAATGTTACACAGCCATAAAGAAGAACAAAATTAGGTTGTTTCAGTAACCAGAGGATAGCATGCCAAGTGAGATTAGCCGGACCCATAGAGTGAATGGCCTTATGTTTCCACCCATACACAGAAGCTAGAGAGAATCTGAGAAACAAAGAACGAGCAGAATAGTAGTGGAAGGGGATTTGGAGAGAGAATTGGGGAGGGGGAAAGGGAAGATGTGATGAAAGTTCAAACCATCCTGTGTTCATATATGAAGTTATCAATGCCAAACTGAGTATTATGTATGGGGAAGGAAAAGGGAGTGGGGTGGGACCCAGAGGGAAATGCACTACAAGTGTGCTATGGGCATGTATGTTTCTATCACACTGAACTCATTATGATATATAATTATAATGCACCAATTAAAAAAAATTTTTTTAAAGAAATTGCCTCAGCAAGCCAAATCCATCCAGTCTGTATTTGCGTCCTGAAGCTAAGCCTGTGGGCTTCCTCCTCCTTGCCTATGTGACAGAGACATCCCATGGAGCTAAGCTAAAGGGTACAGAGTCAGAAGACTGATGTCATTTAATATTATGTGCCTATTATTTGGAAGGGATATCAAGTCCTGCTTTCACTTTAGAGCAAGAAATTCTAAGACGTCTCAACAGCCCATGGGTTGAGATGAGAACTCGCTCAAATAATTGATGACAGTTCTAAGTTAAGAGTTCAAAAGGAATTTCTGGCCCCTCGGTGTTACCCCAGAATCAATGAAAGGGGGGAAGATGGGAGATGAAATGACTATTGCCTTGTCATTTCTTCAAATGGATATTGCCTTTATTGAAGTATCCGTCAGTTAACAGACTGACAGATCTAGTTCAATGCTTCTCCCCTACTACCACCACCGCCCCTTGTGACAAATAAGAAAACCGATCCTCTGAGAAATTAAATTGCCTCCTTGCTACCATATGGCTCCGTCAAGCTCTCAGTGGAGGCTAGAATCAGCCCTCCCATCATTTCCCGATTCATAGAGGCCTTCCTTTGCACAGTGGGCCTGCTTTCAACATAAATAGCAAACATAGAAGGAAGTGGATTGCAAGCCAAAAACTGCTGAAGTAGAAATTAATCAATCATTTGAAGAGCAGGTCTGTGGAGGGTCCCTAAGCAAAACGTTGCCTCTCAACCCCAGGCCCATATGCCATTTCTTCTTGCCAGGGATGCTCCTGGACTGCTGGGTGTCCTTCTGCTCGGGACACTGAGCAAAGTAGGTCAAACGTCGTATTCAGCAACCTTACCTAAGCTCTGAAGGTCACCTCTGTGCTCAGCATTTTTGCATCTTTTCAAATAAATAATGAAAATGGAGATTTCTCAATATGGCATAGCTGGGCTGATTCCCTAGGAGCTGCGTTTGCTGCACCTCTGATTGCCAACATATGTTTCTTCTTGTAGAGTGGATGCCAAATTGTTATTATATTAGGAAATATGTTTTCATAGCGAATCAAGGACAGCAAGCAAGAACTTGTTAGAAAAATATGCCATGGAAGAGTATGGACAAGAAGAAGCCCTGTTCATGATCACAACACATAATATGGAAGTTTAAGGAGAATAATTAATGAGATTGGGCCCTTAAAACTACCAAAGTCAACCTCAAAATGTTACCAGGTGGTCACTGTGAAAATTAAACTTCACTTTCTTGGTGAATAGAAAAGCAAAATATTTTACAAATACAGTAATATTGAGACCTTTTAATATACCTCCATCGCAATTCCAAATAAAGTTCCAATGCTATTTGTGGTATCAAATATTTGTGGTAGGGGGACCACCAGATCAGTGGTCCCCCTAATATGTCCACATCCTAATCTCCAGGGTCTGGCACATACCTCTACTCTCAGTAGTTAGGAGGCTGAGACAGGAGGATCCCAGGTTCAAGAATGGCCTCAGTAACTTTAGTGACTTTGCAGATGTGATAAAGAGTAAAGTTCATACAATGGAGAAGGGTGGTGGTTATTTTGAGTTATCTAGGTGTGCCTAATCTGGTCTTTACATCCTTAAAATCCAGAGAATCTTTCCTGTGCTCATTGGGGGAAATGGTCAGAAAGATACAGAATAAAATTCTTTAAAGATGGACTCAGGGTCCACGAACCAAGAAATGTAGGCAGCTGTAGAAACTGGAAAGGACAAGAAAGTGGATTCTCCCCCAGAGCTCCCACAAAATAGTACAAGTCCTGCTCACACCTGGATTTTTGCAGAATGAGGCCAGTGTCAGACCTTTAACCTACAGAACTGTAAGGTAAAATAAAATTGTGCTGTTAAGCCATTAATTTTGTGGTATTATTTTTCAGCAGCAAAAGAAAACTAATCTGCTATTTTTAAATCTAAGCAACTTGGAAAATTGTGAAGTATTATAAAATTAGGTAAAGAATATAAAAAGGAAGGAGAGTCTGTAAAATGTTCTCTGTTTGAAAACCATCAAAGAAGAGTATCACAATAGATATTAAAATGTATCTGGCACCAGATAAAAGTGGAACCAAATAAATGTTCCTGAAATAAATCCTATCACATTAAATTATTTTACTCTTACAGGAAGTACCACTAAGAACGGAGAAAAAATTTTATTTAAAAGTCATTGGGAATATGAGGTTATCAAATTTAAGGCAAAATTAATTCATATCTGCAGCTTATAACATAAATAAAAATAAATTTTATATCACAAAAAGTAATTTTTAAATATTATAAAACATAGAAATTAATAACATTAAATGTTTAAGTATATGCAGGAATTAAAACTTTCAAGGCCTTAACTATTAAAATTTTCAGATTTGATGCTATAAAATAATCTACTTTGTAACTGCTAAAACATCATGAAAATTGAAAGAAAACAAGGCATTAAAATGCTTCTAAAAGAAAGATAAATGGTCCATGCTGCATAATGTGCACAATTATCATATAAAATAAGATGCTGGGTAGATGGATGAGCTAAGAATATGATCTGATAATCTATGCAGGAGGAATTGAACTTAGTAAACAAACATATGCAAAAATGTTCCACCTTGCTGTGATCAGAGAAAAACAAATTAAAATATTCATTAAGCATCAGTTTACACCTATTACATTAGCCAAAATAATGATAATACTCAAGGCTAACCAGGTTCTGATTAAGGTTGCATGTTTGTTTACTGTTGGCTGCAATTTGATTATGTTTGTAAAGCAACTTAACTATACATGTCGAAAGCCATAAAATATTAGCTTCCTTAGATCCAGTCATTCTACCACTGGGAATTTATCCTAAAGAAATAACCCCTAAAGAAAGGTAGATGTCTGTATATGAAGATTTTCACTTTCAATAATAAAAAAGCTAAGTACAATGAATAGAGAATAGCTTAAGTGATCTTCTACTTGAAGAAACATTAGTTATTCATTAAAATAGCAAATATGAAGGCTATGTAGCAACACGGAAAATGTTAATGCTGATGCTACATGTTGAACTAACACTGAAAATATTAGGTTGAAGAGTATCAATTTAACATTTTTGTAGAAAAATAGTCAAATAATGGCAATTTTGTCTGGTTCCGTCTAATAGTTCTATCCTGGGTACAGGTAGGTAAAATAAGATTTTCTTATGGGTCAGACCCACGAGGAAACAAAGACAAAAATAATTGATGGGATTTTAGTTGTGAGGATTTAATTTTTAGCCTTTATTACTTTCCTTGACTTTGTAATATTAACTGTAGAGTCTATTTTATTTTAAAATATTAAAGTCATGATTACTACATAGAACAAGGTATCTCATCAAATAAGTTAAAAGATGCCATTCCATTATATCTTCATCTCATTTAAAATTCTACCTGAAATTCTTCAATTTCCCATATTAGATTCAAGGAATCAGGCTTCCAACTGGAATAAAAATTTGTTTTAAAAAGACCTAATCAAAACATGCTAACTTTAGTACTATGGCTACTTAGCAGGAGAAGTAAGCACTGTGTTCTGGGGCCAAGTCCTATTTATTACTTGTGAGACACTGGAAAAATGACTTAATTTAACCCCAGTCCTCTATCTGTAAATTGGGAACACTGACGGTACTAATTTTATAAAGGTTCTAATTTTATCAAGTTGTCATAAAGGTTGACTGAATGACACACATCAATTGCCTAATAAAGTATCTGGCAAACAATAAACCTTCAATAAATAGGAGCAGTTCCTGCATTAGTAACGGAGCAGTACAAACTTTAAATAAACAGTAAATGGACACAGAAAGCAATGTTTACAGAAAAGCATTTCCATATACACTGGGTTGGAAATGATTAGAACTCATACATGTATAATATTATATAATGTTGTCTTTTCTAAAAAAAAATCTTAACACAGACCAGTCTGCACTGTTGTATGTAGAGTCATATTCAGAATTACAATGTAGTAGGATATAGATTTAGCAGTAAGTGCAGATGTAAATCAGACACAAGCCTGTCTTCTGCCAACTTCACCTATTAGCAGTAAGACCAAGTGGCCTTGGGTCATAGTTTCTAGAAGTACTGGCGATAAACTCTTTTATACTATTTCTCACCATTTGTAGATGTGCTTCATCATTCTCTGGTACAGTGAGATTTTGAAGGTTATAACGGACGCTGGTTCCCTTTTCTGTCTGTGCAGCATGTATTTTTGGGGGGGACTGCCCCTGTCCCCTATAGTAATTCTGTCAACAACTTGACTTTCACCTTCCCTATACAAGGGCAGGAAAATCCCAAGCTGATGATAAAAGTCCTCTTCCACAAATACCACCTGGGGGGAAAAAGTCTTCTTCTGAAATAGTGAGTAAAAGTTCAGGCTCAAGCTGCCAGGACCATGTTGACTGTCTATAGCAGACACTGTGGTCCTCCCCCCAGCTACCATATTCTAGTTTCCCCAGGGCTGGCTGCTGATTGCTGAGTATTTCACGATGAAGTGCTCTCTGACACAAGGAAACACTTCATCAGAGTTATGCTGCCTCCCAGCATAACTCCCAGGGAGCAGCCCATACTCAATGACGCATAGACTCTTTGCTTCCACTTGGAGACAACTCTGAAGGGTTCCAGAGATCCCTGTAGGATCAACAGAGGTGCACTGATTCTTTCTCTGCCCAGTCATGTTCCTCTCACTCCATCATAGGTGTAATTCTCTAGAGCTATCCCCAGTAAAGTTTCATACGACTCTTAATTTACAGAATTTGGGATTTCAAACCTGAGACGATTTGACACACTGACAGAGCCTTGTTATGATAAAATGAAAAGGAGACAAGGAAAGAGGAGATCTAATAGTGTAATGTGAACACCTTGATGCTACTACATCTAAGCCAGCCCATGCCTTCATCTTCCAAGTTACCTACTTGGTCACTAGATCTTCTTTTTTGTTGTTTTGTTTTTGTCTTTTATTTTTTACATAAGCCCCCTAAAATTGGGTGCAGATTCTCTTATGACTAAAGGAGTACTTAGCCTACACATGTGTTATAGTTAGATATAAAATGCTCCCTAAATAGTTCATTTATTCATGTTTGTAGTTTATATAATTGAGTCTCCAGGATTGTAGCCCCAGAAGTAGATAAAATAATTGCAGTAGACTTATCTGAGTGATGGCATGTGCCACTAAGGTGTGGATAGAGGAGGTAGATACCTGGGAATGTAGCCTTGGGAAATATATACAGTTCTTCCTCCCCTCTTCTCTCTCTCCTGCTTGTGACCTCCATGATGTGAGCAGCACAGCCCATGTGCTTTCCCTTCTCTTCACTTCCTACCACCATGCCCTGAGATCGACAGCTCCCAGCCTCACATCGACTGAACCCAAAACCATAAGAAAATACATCTTTAAGTTACATAGTCAATTTTTTAGAATAAAGCTGTAAGAATGCTAACTAGAACAACATGCTATCTCACTGCCTTCAATAGTTATCAAAGTGCTATGTACATAAACATTGCTCAACAATTATTTGCTTAACTTAATTACAACACAATGATATCAATGTTTTATCTAATGACAGCCTTGTAAGGAACCATGCTAAAAAGAAAGGAGAAAAAAAGTTGTATAATAAAATAAGCTACATGCTACATATACCTCCATATTTAGTGTATATCAGAATATTAAAAACTCTGAGAAGTATTACAGCAAATTTATTTTTAAAAAATGAAACAAAGCCTGTTTAACTTTTGTTTAGGCAGAGTTTATCCTACCTATTTGACCACAGAACTTTTCAGGTGTGAACATGAATACAGAATCCAAATAGGTTTAATTTTCCGTATGGTTTGGAGACTACCAAATTACAAAACTTCTTCAGATTGTTCTGGCTTTTTGGCATCATGGGAAAATTGGCACAGCTTGCAAAAGACATATTGCCAGAAATAGGAGGATAAATCCAGATGGGGTTGCACTCCTCATTAGAAGTTGAATGATGTAAGGAGGGAGCTTCCTAGAGACTGTGTGAAGGACTCTGACTTATTTCAAGAGTGCTTTTAATTATTGAAGGGCTTTATGCAGAGAATGAAATAATAAAAGGTCAACTTCAATTTAGTGTCCAAATGAAACCTAGGGGACAAAACTGAACCATAATAAATAAATTCAAATAATTTTTCATAAATCAGGCAAGAGATTTCCAGGAAGATGGTGACTGAGGGAAGCAGCACATATCTATCCTGCTGACACTTGATCTCTATCAGGGCAAATACAGTGTTCTGATAAAAGAAAGAAACCAGCATAAATTTGAACAGAGCACCAATAATTGAAAGGTGGTGGGGAAAAGCTAGAAAGCAGATCAGAGAGCAGAAAAGTATCCTGCCTGCCTGTAATGGCTGCAGCCACAGGTTTCACAGTGGCACCATCTTGCCTCACCATGCCAGGACTACCAGAGACCTCTAACAAAAAAAAGCCAACAACTTGAAACAAAGTAAGCAGCTGCAGCTCATCAGAATTGGAAGCAGTCAACCCCTCCTGGCAAATCCCTGCTATGACTTGCAACACTGGCAACTGAGCTCACTGTGCACTCCAGCAATCCAGAGTGGCACTCAACAACACTAATCCTACTATGTATTCACTATCTCCAGTCTCAACTCTATATTGCCTTACCAAACTCATACTCTCATCTTATTCAATACTATCTGGGATGTTACCCTATTGTTGCATTTATGACTTTATCACTTTCCTTCTCACTCAACCTTCACCACTGAATACAACACAACTTGCCCTTGTATATACCAACTGACACCTACAGATTGAGAGAAATCTATCAAGAGCCACAAAGATACAAACTTAAGAAACTTGAGATCATGAGGAGAAATAACAAGGAAACCATGAGCTCCCACAACCCCACAATAACAGAACACACAACACAGAATCACAGAGATTGTCAGAAGGACAGATAAAAAATTTAGCAGCAGAAATGATAAAGGATTTTTGAAAAAAATTTAGAGAGAGCCTGAAAGAAAGCCTGAAATAAAGAATGCAATCACTGAAGTGAAGGCATCAATACAAACTAAAAATAAATTAGACCACCACATGGAGAACAGAATCTCACTCTTAGAAGATGATTACTTCAAAAAATGAACACATAGTATATAATTTAGAAAAGACAATTCTACAGCATGAATTGAACATCAAAGAAATATGGGCCCATCTTAAAAGAGCTAACCTAAGAATAGTAGGCACAAGAAGGAATAGAAGGTGAAACCAAAGGGATCAAAAATCTTTTCAAAGAAGTAATATCAGAAAATTTTCCAAATATAGAAAAAGAGGTTGATACACAGGTACAGGAAACTAGATCCTCCTTCAGACAAGATCAGAGAAAAGATTCACCATGCCACATAATATTCAAACTGACCAATGTAGAAGCCAAGAAGAGACTCGTAAGGGCAACAAAAGCAAAAGGCCAAGTGACATTCAGATGCAAACCAATTAGAATCACTTCAGACTTCCCAAACCAAGTCATGAAAGCCAGGAGGGCCTGGAATAACATATTCCAAACTCTGAAAGGAAACCACTTGCAGCCAAAAATTTCCTACCCATCAAAACTATCTCTCAAATTAGACAGTGAAATAAAAATCTTCCAAAACAAACAGAAGCTGAAAGAATTTATGTCTTCCAAACCAGCACCAGAGAAAATACTCAAAAAGATTAACTGCAAAGAAGAAATAAGTAATAAGTGCCAGAACAGAGAAACAATAATTTCCCGTCAAAACAATTCATCAAAGTAGAATAAGCACTACCTCAAATGGAAGTTAAAACTCAAAATGTTAGTAATTATAAATCATCTCTCAATAATCATGGTGAACATAAATGGCCTCAACTACCAATTAAAAAACATAAGGTGGTAAAATGGATTAAAAACCAGAATCCATCTATCTTCTGCCTGCAAGAAACACACTCTACAAGTAAAGATAGTAACAAACTAAAAGTGAAGGGCTGGAGGAAGGCAATCCATGTCAACAGAACTTGAAGACAAGCAGGAGGAGCAACTATGACATCAGACAAGTTAGACTTCAAACCCATGCTTATCAGAAGAGACAAATCAGGTTGTTTTTTGGTGGTAAAAGAACAATACAGTCAGGTGTGGTGACATATGCTTGTAATCCCAGCATTTGGTAGGCTGAGACAGGAGGATCCAGGTTCATGGACAGCCTCAGCTACTTAGTGAGGTCCTTTGCAACTCAGTGAGATCCTGCTTCAAAATAAAAAAATAAAAATAGGGCTGGGGGTGTAGCTCAGAGGTAGAATGCCCCGGATTCCATCCCCAGTACCACAAAATAAAATAAAATAAAATAAAGGAACAATCCAGCAAGAAGAAATAACAATAGTCAACATTTATGCCCCAAACATAGGTGCAACTACTTTCATAAATTAGGCAAGAGACAACTATGACTTGGTTATTGTACTAGGAACTGGGTAAGGCAGATGAACTTAAGAGATACTAGGAAGGTTATGAAGTAAGTTTTAGATCCATTGTGTCTGAGGAACCTTGAAGATAACCAAAGAGAGAAGCTGGCTAAGAGATTATGCAGAGCTGGAAATCAGAAGTAGCATGTAGCAAAGATGCATAAGTGTGAAAATTGCTTGATACAAATGATCACTGAAGACTTGGAAAATCACTCACTAATGGTGTACTGAATGAAGAGAAAAGGTGTGGGATGGAAACATTGAACCATATGTCATTGGAGGATGAGCAAAGAACCCAGTGGAGCTTTCAAAAAGGTAGAAGGGAAGCCAGGAGAGTGATGGGTCACAGAAGCCAAGGTACAAATGTTCCAAGGTTAATGGAGTGTGTCCCTGTGCCGATTCCTGCTTCAAAGCCTCATAAGATGAGCATAGAAAATGTCATTGGATTTAAAGAGACAGAGGCCACTGTTCTCAAAGCAAGAGCTTTTATGATGGGGTAATGGGGACAAAGTGGGTCAAGAGGAGTGGGTAGGAGGTGAAAACGGAGACAGAAAGTATACACAATGCTCCAGAAACATTTATACAAGAAAGAAAGATGAAAAACAAGGTTATGATTGCAAAAGAATAGGAGTTTAAAGCAAACTGGGGTGTAATTTGTTTTAATAATTAATGAGACAAATTTGAGCATTTTAAATACTGATCAGAAGGGGGCACAGAAGAGGCTAAATTTAGGGTCAAGGATGGTGAAGGAAAAAAAGATAGTATATGGTTCCTGAGACAAAGAGAGAGAGTGGGATCCAGTGAGTCAAAAGATTGTCCTCAAACCAGTCTTGATTGGTCAGAGGTGGAGATATAAACTTAGAACTGATGATGAAAATACGAAGTGGAGGATGGATTCACCTACACAAGCATGGGGAGAAAAACAAGAGCAGAGACATGGCCAAATACTGGGAAATGCCGATGCTTGGGGAGTAGACAAAAAAAAAAAAAAAAAAAGCAAGGGAAATAAGAAATAATACCCACAGGAGTCATGGGTGAGAGTGGAGATCTGGAACAATGAGGGCCTTTCTTGCCTCATATCTGGTCCACCAAAATAGCCTCTTGACTTATTCCCAACAATTGGATCCCTAATCCAAAGCCCTCCTGTCTACCACCAAGGACAATGTGAGGGGGAACAGGAGTGTCACCAACAGTAAACGCAGAAGAAATGTTTGGTGGGTGAAAATCACAACATGAGTTTCCACGTTTCCCCCACCCATTCACTTGCTATAAGACTTTTTTTTTTGGTGGTACTGGGGGTGGAACCCAGAGGCTTTCTACCTCCAGGCTATATTCCCAGACCTTTTTTATATTTTATTTGGAAACAGGGTCTCACTAAGTTGCTGAGAGCCTCACTAAGTAGCTGAGGCTGGCTTCGAACCCGTGCCATCCTCCTGTCTCAGCCTCCCAAGCGCGGGGATTACAAGCGTGCACCACCACACCCGGCAACTTGCTATTAAGACTTTAAGCCCCCTTTTTCTTTCAATTTTAGTGCTTGTTCTCTCTCTCTCTCTCTCTCTCTCTCTCTCTCTCTCTCTCTCTCATAAAATAAAAATAAGGACATTTTATTTAACAACCTCATAGGACTTTCCTATGAATTACATGTGTTAAAGAAAGGTTGCAAGAGCATGCCAAGAACATGTAAATCACAACCCAGGCATACAGCATCATTATCAATCTTGAGTCACTGTATGCTCCAGGGTTCATCCTTTCTCAAATAGTTCCACTGCTTCCCTCTCTTTCCCCCTGGCAAGGTAACGAATGGTGCTATCAGCACCCAAACACCATTTCCCTTTCCTTTTCAGGTTGTTCCAAGTCTGAGTCACAGTTAAGTAAATGGGATGTGTTTTGCAGGTAGAGTTGGCAAGATGTGCTCCATTTGCTTTTTGGCCCAGGCCTTTAATTGCACTTTGAAGTAAACAGTACACTATTGGGTGAAGATGAGAGAGTAATTTGGAAAAAGAGGAAAAAGGAAAGTTACATACATCCAGAAGGAAAAAAAAAAAAGGTACATCACACCAACTTAAACTAATTTGGAATACATAAGGCTACTCAATGAGTAAGTCCCTTGGGCCTTGTGCTCCGGAGGCAGCCACACTCAAAGGTGGGTTCCTAGGGATGTGGCCTTGAAGACAGAGCAGGGCTGGAAGTGGGCCCCTGAGGTGTGGTCTTGGGGACTGTATATGTCCCTTGCCCCTTCCCCTTGTTCTACTTCCTGCCATTATGACCAAAGGATCTGCATCCCTGGCTCCTATTTGGCCATGTATATAAAATAAACTAATTCTCCCTCTCTCCGTGTATATATGGACTGCAACATTCAGAACCATAAGCAAATAAATCTTGCTCCCTCTGAGTTGTGGTTGTCAGGTGTTTAGATCACCATGGTAAGACTGCTGACTGAAATGGTAAGCCTGCTTGATAAGCGGAATCTCCACAGCCTACACTCCTCTGCCTGGATCTCTGTGACTCTCCATGATGTGTTCCCAACACTCGTTGTCATGGCTTCCATGCAAATCATTTACGTCTCCCCTGCCTATTAACATGTCTACTTCTGCCTCCATGCCTACACCCTAAGATACCTTCTGTAAGCAGCTCCCCAGTCGTCTCTGCTACCATCATGATGCCCAACTCCAGCTCCCCTGTTCAGTAAGCCCGATCTCCTTTTCTGAACTCTAACACCACAAGCCAGAATATCACAATATTGTCTTCCTGGCTTTGCTATTATTTCATGTGCAATGGACTTTGTTCTCCAACTCATTAAACAGCTGTTATTTTCTGAATGCTTTGTGTCCGTTATCTTATACGCTTCTCATTTTATTTACAAGGAAATGACATTTCACAAGGGCAAATTGTTAAGACCTATTGGGTATGACTGACTATAAAGTTCAGCCTCTTATTCCTCCTCCTCCTTTTCCTCTTCTCCCTCCTTCTTCTTATTCTTCTTGATACTGCATATTTTTTTTGTTGGTGGTGGTACTGGGGTTACTGGAAGCCCTTCTACCTCCAGGATACACTCCCAGACCTATTTTTTATTTTTTTGGAAACAGGGTCTCTTAAGCCAGTGTGGCTGGCTTCAAACCTGTGCGATCCTCCTGTCTCCGCCTCCCAAGCGTGGGGATTATAAGCGTGCGCCACCACGCCCGGCTTGATATTGCATATTTAACCCAAGAGGATTCTACCACCAAGATATACTCCCATGCCTTTTTTTTTTAATCTTACTAAGTTGCTGAGGGCCTCACTAAACTGCAGGGGCTGACCTCAAGCTGTGAACCTCCTGTCTTGGTCTCTTTAGTACTGAAATGACATGTGTGCATACCACACTGGCTTCATATTCCTTCTTAAAGGCGGTGTCTGTTTCTTTGTCTTCCCTAGAGTTCCTGCTTCAGAGCCAGTTACAAAAGAAACATTTGGTTATCTGAGAAACAGAAACCTAAGATTAAAAAATACCACTGAAAAGAATAGGAGGACCCCAAAGATCAATATTCTACTCCCATACAGAGCATACTAGCCATATTCCAGGCCCTAGAACAATATTCCCAAACCAGATTCTCAAATGATTTTCTCTTCTATTCACCATTAGACAATATTTAATTTGCTAATATTTCTCATGTTATTTTAATCAGAGCAGACTGTGATTTTCACAACATTTTAAACAGAACAATGCTCTCTGTATCTTAGCACTTTAGCCTACCGAAGTGTTATTTGTGTTACTGTGAGCTAATGTATGCAGATTCACCACAATTAGCCATCACCATGGTAATTTTATGCCTTTTTGTTTTCAGCTTTTGTTTCAAATGCTCATCAAGGAGATTGGCACCTTGTTGATGAAACAACATTCATTACCTACCTTTGGGTTTAAGCACATGGGGTTTAAAGAAATGTTTTCAAGTCTCGACAACATTCCATCTCCATCTTGATTCTCAGGGATAACTAAAATGTGCTATCCAGAAAAATCAAACAGTTTTCCACTTCCTTCAGCTGGGACTGGTGGACTCTCTAGCCCAAAGGTAGTGGCTTTCCGTAGGAATATAGATAGGCTCCTGAGACGTAGCAGAGCCCTCACACCCTACAGGGGCTTTTATTTACTTGATCACCTCAATCAAATGGGGGCAGAGCACAAGGCTAAGTGTTCAGGGGTGCACTGAGCTTTCTACATCATGCTCGGGTGTAGGCTGTCCACAAGACGGAAGCTGGCATCTGCCCATCCCAGCACACACATTCTACTTGTCCCATCAAAAGTGGAGCTTATTTCCCCCAATCACTGTAGTTTGTTCTACCAATAGAATATAACAAAAGTAGTGAACAGAATGTGAAGTCTTAAGAGACATAACAGCTTCTACTTTTGCTTTTTTAGGATCCAGCTACTGTCCAAAATACAGTAAGTGATCATCTGGAAAGAGAGTAAGGCCGAACCAGCTGGCGGGCTTTATAGACCCCCAAGCTATGGTACCAAGCATTTGAGTAAAGGTATCTGGAGTGCTCTGGCCCAAGCTGAGTTCCCAGTTGAATGTAGGTGCCTGAGTAACCCCAGTCAGCACCATGTAGAATAGAAAAATCTCACAGCTGAGCTTAGCCAGGGAGAAAACCTTAAGAAAATAATTTATTGATGTCTTATACCACTTCATTTGGGGTAGTTTGTTACACAGCAATAGCTAACTAATACAGGGGGTAGAAGAAAGGAAGATGCCACAAGATCACTGATCACTACTGATGCTTCCTCCTTGCACAAAGCTTTCCCCCTGACTGGACTTTATTAGTTGCCTCCATTACATACTTCATTCTACTACTGAGATTTGGATCCCACCTGTGAGGTTTTTTTCCTCTGTATTATTTTTTGTTCCTTTCTTCTCTGCTCACCCCTTCCACAGTGGAATTGACAATCCAGTCTTCTAGGTGACTTCAGAACTCTGTACCTACTCTAATTATGTCTTTGATGGTTGTGCAGTTAAGCCGTTTGTCCGCCCATCTGTCCTTTCTACTTGTCTATACAGTTATTTTTAGTTCTACACCTTTGGTTTAAGAGTTGGCATAGAATCATCATCTTTCCGTTCATGTTTTCTGAATGAACAAATGAACACTCCATAACTCTGCACCTTTTCCCTTGCATGGACTCCATCTGCTTATCAGCATCTGATATCTCATTTTACCCATGAGGTCTTTTCAGGTCTCAGCCTATACTGCAGCTTATTCCATGTGTAAATCTCATTTGAAAATTAAACATGGAGGTGCTGTTTAACATACTGGTCCTGTCCTGTAAATGCTCCCATCTATCCCTCAGAGCCACCATATAACAGAGCTCAGTTGCTCATCCCACACTGCAAACCTCTGTTTATCGCTTTGCTGGCAACCCTGCAATGGCAGGAGTATGTGTAATCTGAGTGGTTAGAGCCTACAGTATCCATTACTGTGCCTTAACAGTGAGGTCCGAGGTGCTGCCCTTCCTTTCTGCTTCCTGCATAAGCCCGAATCCTAAGACAGACCTGCCATGTTCTCCTTTTTCTTCTACCACATGAGACTGAGATGGATACTTAGAAAACTTGAAGGCATATAGCTCTTGGGTTCTGAGATTTCGATTTTAATGGGTAGAGTAATTAGAAAGAGTGAGTGGAAGTCCCCACAACATATTCAAGCCCAACCACATGCTCTATACAGTTTATATCAAATAGCCCTATTGTGATAAACATCTTTTAAGATGACCCCAATGATTGCCACTTCTTAGTATTCACATTCTTATGTGATGCCCTCCCATTGAGGGAGGGCTGAGCTAATAACTTACTTCCGGTAAATATGGCAAAATTCACGGGATGCTACTTCCATGATTATACTATTGCGTAAAATTTTCAAATAGCCTCTCCTCTTTGGTGGTTTAATGAAGCAAACTGCCAGAGAAGAGAAGCCCACATGATAAGGAACATGATAAGGGCAGCCTCTGGTCAATGACCAGTAAGGAAATTAGGCTGTCAGTCCAGCAGCCTCCAAGAAGCTGGGTCCTGACATCAACCATGTGAGCTTGGAGAGAGATCCTTCCCTAGTCAAGCCTTTATATGAAGACCCAGTCCTGGCCAGTGTTCCATAGCAGCCTCACAAGAGGCCTTCAAACAGAGAATCCAGCTAAGCCATGCTCAAATCTCTGACTCATGGAAACTGCAAGGTAATGAGTGTGTGCTTTTAATGTCATTGAGCAGTAGATAATTAATGTTACTGCATTGGAGCTTTAGTTTATTTGTTTCAGTATCAGTAAAGTACAACTTTGAGTCCTATTCTGTTATTGCACGTATAACTTATTTGAGAAGCCAAAAGACCTGAGAGGTGATGGAAAGAGGAGGTGGCCATCGGTGGATCCTAATACTAGCAAAACCAATCCTAATCTATGATCATGAGTATTGAGCTCCATCTTAAAGCGGAGAAAACTGAAAATCAGACAGGTCATTTGCTCAAGCTTCTCATGTCTTCTAGTGTTCAAACTCCAAGCACTACTTTTACTGAACGGAAGACATGAGCATCTTATCATTGCTTCATAATCTTTAAGCAAGCCAAGCATGATGGTGCCAGCCTGTAATCCCAGTATTCGGGAGGCTGAGATAAGAGGACAGAAGGTTTGAGGACTACTGAGCAACACAGTAAAACTCTCAGAGCCAGAACCAGGAGTGGTGATGCACACCTGTAATCTCAGTACCTGAGAGGTTGAGCTAGGCAGATCACAGGTTCAAGACCAGCCTTAGCAACTTAGAACATATTTCAAAATAAAAATAAAATTGGGCTGGGGGTATATCTCAGAGGTAGAATTCCCTTAGGTTCAATCCCCAGTACCAAAAAAAAAAAATCATTAAACAAAAGCATTAACAATAAAAAGCAGGGGGTGGGTCTGACATATGTCTGCACTCTGTGTACCACACACACAGGTGGCATTGGACACTGCTGGGCAGATACCCACAATCATCTCCCAGGCCAGCCTGTCCAATGCCACCTTGCAACCTCATTTACAGGAATGCTTCAGCCACTGCCCAAATAAAGTAGTTCAGATTAGGGATGTTTTCCGAGTATGAAATGATCCAGTTATTTAACATGGATTGTTTTATGGCATTCATAAAATTGAGTGTTACGGGAAATGCCTTTTAAGCAAACCAGGTCTAAGGCCAAGCTTCTGGAAAGCTTTTAGTTTAAATGCAAATTCCCCAGAAATGTGAGGCCTGCCAGCATGGAGACATTCAACAGAACGCAGGGGACCCAGAGAGCGTGATGTCCCAGACCAGGCGGCCCCGTGGTCCATTTGATCCAGTACAACTAAATGAAGCTCCAAGGCCTGGGAGGGGGACAGGATAGGATGCGTAGAGGGTAGCAAAAGAGCTACCACTCGCCCATAATTGAATTTCATTCAAGAAGGCCTGCAAGGTAGAGAAAGGGAGGATTGGGATTTTTTTTAAGCAACTTTAGAACTCAGCAAGCAGTGACTAGCTATGTGACTCTGGGCAAGTCGCTCTCCCTCTCTGAATTCATTTAAGTGGAAATGATGCAACTTGCCTTCCAGAGATGCTGCGAAAACCGAGTGAGGAGACGTGGCTGACCGTGTTGCGTGCACCGTGAGATGCTCTACAGATGTGAGGCATTGTTATCGCCCAGAGCGGCAGCTGCTGCTGGAGCTGTAGTGATCAAAATAGCAGCCATAAAACAAAGTAATGCTCCTAAGTGGAATGCTTTCGATTTTGCCCACCAAAAAAAAAATAAGGATGCTCTGGTTTCACATCACTTCCTAAGCATTAGAAATGAGGATGCTTTGGGGTTCAATCGGGAGATAGAAATTGCGCCAGCTATTTTGGTGGAGAAAATTTATTATAGCTGTTATCATAATATCAAGTTGTGAAGTGGGTGACCGAAGTGGCAACTACAGGAAGCAGCTCTCGCTCTAAGGTGGCTAACCATGCTTATTTGCCTGTGCCTAGAAGAGTTGCCAGGACACTCCTGGACTCAAGGTATTTCAAAGCCTGGAAAGTCTCAGCAGCAGCAGGACAATTTGGCCACTCTGCAAGCTCTAGGGTTGGAAGAACACTCGAAAAATATTGGAACTTTAAACATTAGAAGTTTAGAGAAGGAGCCCCTCACAGATGAAACCCAGACCTTCACAGTAGAGGAGGAGAGGCAGGGGCAGCTGGCTTGTGCTGGTGTCTCTAAGCATACCAGCTCAGTGGGAGCTGGAAAAACTCCCCACTGCTCAATTGCTGCTGAGGGGATGAGCTGGTGCTACCGGGGTGCATCCTCAGAAGCTTTGCTTGGGCACTGCCTGCAAGAATAAGGAAACAAAGCACAATCCTTTCTGCTTCATGCCCCCTATCAGCAAAGCTTTGCAGAGCATCAGCTGACAGGGCAAAAACGTGCTTTACAGAGTCCCCAGCCCCAGCTCTGCTGAACAGAATGCAGAATATTAGGTTTGGGGTTGAGGGACAACAGTTTAATAACTGGCACAGAGAATATCAAACATATGTAGGGAAGAAAATATCTGCAGTGAAGGATTTAGTCAAAGAATTTACCTTTTTAGAAATTCTTCTTATGCTCCCAAATCTAGTCTACCTAGAAACTCAGGAAGAAGGCAATTCATGAAAAATGCTATTCTCTCAGCTCTTGCCCACACCAACGTGCTAGCAGTTGCAGCAGCAGACCTGATGCTACGCCGTGTCTCCTGGCCTTCTTCTAAGAAGCCATGTTACCTGCTTTGCAAACTTTTAGACAGCTGAGCTGAGAGGAGCATTGGGTGGCTTTAAAATTTTATGTGGCTCATTATTCTTTCATGAGCCACTGCAAATCCAACAGCACAAGGCCAAAGGCATGCACTTGGGAGCCACCATGTCACTCTGCAGGATGCCTGGCAGATTTGACCCTCTAAAAGAGGACACGAGAAAGGACTTCAGCAAGTACCACATGCCACTCACCACCAGAGGAGGCGCCACCAGACAAGGATGGCAAGTATGTGCCTCCTTCATATGGTTCGGCAGCCCCTTCCCATCCTCATGTCTCTTAATTAGCTCATTTGTCACGGTAACAAAAACACCTGACAAGATCACCTTACGAAAGAAAGGGGTTATTTTGTTCATGGTTTCACAGGCTCAGTCCATGGATGGCCAGCTCTGAGGCAGAAACAACAAGGTGACAGGGTATTATGGAGGAAAGCTACCTAGCTCATGGTAAACAGGAAGCGGAGAAAGAGAGTCAACAGATAGAGTGGACAAAAAAACGTACCCCCAGTGACCTACCTCCTGTAGCTACATCCTACCTGCCTATATTACCACCCAGTAAATCCATTCTAATTATTAATTCATCGATGGATTTATCAGCTGAGGATATTAGAGCTCTGATTCAATTATTTCATCTCTTAACATTTTTGCATTGCCAAAACACAAGTTCGTCTGAGGGACATTCCGTATCCAAACATCTCCCAACTCCACCCTGACACATGCCTCTGCCTTTGGGCCAGCAGTAGGGCAGTAGAAAAATAGCTCATAGCTTTAGTCTCCATTACACTGAGCGATGGAAACCCTTTTTCCAGGGATTCCCATTCGCTACTCTCCCCAGTATCCTCCTGTCCCTCTTCTTGTCTTCCAGCCTTCCATTTTTCCATGTTTTCTCTCTCTTTTCATTCCCCTTCATTCATTCCTCTAACAATCCATGTTAAACTTCCTTCTAGGTCCAGCCCTTCTTCCTTCTTAATCTGTATGTTGAATTTCCTCTCCTTACTTTCTGTTGATGTATGTATATGTATGTGCAGGCATGTGCACACAGGTGTGTGTGTGTGTTTGTGTGTGTCCCTGACCCTCTTGCCTCCTACAGCTACTATTCCTTCCCTGGATCACCACTTCCAGCTTTGATCTCTCTGGGTAGGAGAAAAGTAAAAGCAGAAAACTCAAGTTGTATCCCCCTCCCACTATTGCCAATGAAGACAGGGAGCCGAGACAAAGAGCAGTTCAATTCAGGACACAGATATCGAGTCCCAGCCGTGTGCCAGACAATGAGCCACAGATGCACAGTTCTGTACCAGGCATGTTTATCAAGATGATAAGCTGCATGCTCATCTGGGGCTTCTCACTGGAGCCTCGGAGAGAAATCAGATGGTGTACAGGTGCCACGAAACTCATCATCTGGTGGGAAAGGCGGACCGGTGGAAAGATTAGCCTGAAGGGCATCTAAATCAGGCTGGGGAAGGAGTCAGCCAAGGAAGGCTTCCCAGAGGAGGTTATGCTGAATCTTGAAGACCGTAAGAGAAGAGCACACAAGGCAGAAAGCATAGTGCGAGCAACAGCAAAACAACAGCTTGAAATATGCAGGATGCACAGGTGAAGCCGGGACGCTAAGTACAGGACCCGATGCGTTTAGCAAAGGGAGAGGGGTCCCAGAGTTGGGACGTGTATAGATCAGTAGGCCCTGCAAACTGGGCTGCAGGGGGTGCTGCCAGTACCCCACCTTCCTCCCTCAGCACTCGGTATTCCACAGACGGTTCCTTCCTGAATACACCTGCCACACGCTGCCCAGATCATTCTCTGTCTGATGGCACTTGCTAAACCCCAGTGCAGGGCAGACCCACATGGTGTAATTAACCCTCCTGGGAACACACTCAGCCAAGGACTAATGGGAGGGAATGGTCTTTGAAGAAAACCCAGATGTATAAGGCTCTGAAGAATGCCGCTTAGGCATGTTCTATACCATTTGTCAGAGACACCCTTTCAGGATTGAGCTCCTGCTGTCTGTGGTCTTCTGCTCACGTCTTTCCTGCCCCATCCCACGTGGTGGTACCCATGGGGGCTGCTGTCAGCTCGCACATAAACTACTTGCACTCGAGTATTTGCCTTGGTGTCTGTGTCTGTACAACCCAAACTCAAGCTAAGGCTAATACAGCCTCCTACAGGCATGAGGGTGCTCAGGAAAATCCAGAAGGGCAAGGATTGTCAGATGTATGTTGTAGAAGGACACATCAGGGGTTGGTATGCAGAATAGACAGGAGGCATAAGACAAAAGAAGACAATTTAAAAGGCCACTAAAACATCCCATGCCGCTGAAAGAGAGTTGCCTCATTCCCGTAAGGAGATGAAAGAGATGTCACAAACTGTTAATCTAAGTTATTCACTCTACAGAGAAGGAAATTGAGGATCAAAAATGTGAAGAAACTGGTTAGGATTCTGTTTTGGAGCAAATTGAGTGTTTGCAGCTGCTTGGTCAGTTTTTAATCAATTTGTAATCATTGCACATATATATGAGGTACCAGGGTGATGTTCCATAACCTGTATACATTGTGCAACATTCAAATCAGGATAATAGCTTCTAGCTCCTTAGACACGTATCATTTCTTCATGGTCAGAAACATTCAGACAACTCCTGATGGAGGTGAGAAAGGAAGCCCAAGCATTCCAAATACAGGTCAATGTTCAATATCCGATAGCTTCAAAACTTTTAAGTTGGTGAATTTAAGATTAGTTCATCTCATTGTGTTTACATTTTCCCTCCCAAAAAGAGAACTGTAAACAAATGCTGACTCGGTTACTGATGTGTGTGTGTGTGTTGAAAGGCTTAGAACTGAAATGCATTTTCAAATGCACCAGAAGATCTGATGAAGCCAGGTATGGTGGTGCACACTTGTAATCCCAGCATTTGGGCAGCTGAGACAGAGGATTGTGGTTTGCAACCAGCCTCAGCTATTCAGTGAGGCCCTTTGCAACTCAGTGAGACCCTGTTGCAAAATCAAGAATAAAAACAAGGGCTGGGGGTATAGCTTGGAGGTAGAATGTCCCTAGGTTCTGTCCCAAGTGCCGCAAATAAAAAATAAAAAAAGAAGATCTGATGAGTGATTGAGGGATAGAGGGATGATTCGATCCATGCAGAGGGACTAGAGGGTGAATACCAGAGGTCATACTGATGCCAGAAACACTCTAAATTCTCACTGCTCCTTGAGGCATGTGTTTGTCTTAGTAAGTTTCAATAATAGCCAGGCGCAGTGGCACACACCTGGAACCCCGGTACTTGAGAAGCCAAGACAGGAGTATCACAGATTCAAGAACAGCCTAAGGAACTTAGTGAGACCCTGAGCAACATAGGGAGACCCCGCTTCAGAAATAAAATATAAAAGGGCTAGGAATGTAGCTCGGAAGTAGAACACCCCTGGTTCAACGCCCAGTACATAGATATACGTGTGTGTGTGTGTGTGTGTGTGTGTGTGTGTGTGTGTATATGTGTGTATAAATATAATAATAATAGAGGAAAGGAAAAATGAGAAAAGTGATGGAGATAGTGGAAAAAAGGAAGGCCCACTGGGGCAGGGAAGCAGAGCCTGCAAGCGGCCTCACTGTTAGCCTCTTCGACTCCTACAGAAGTCCCGCATGGGAAGCCGGGCGTGGTGGCACATGCTTGTAATTCCAGCATGTGGAAGGCTGAGACAGGAGGATCCAGGTTTGCAGAGAGCCTCCGCTACTCAGTGAGGTCCTTTGCAACTCAGTGAGACCCTGTTTCAAAATAAAGAATAAAAAATAGGGCTGGGGGTGTAGCTTGGAGGTAGAATGCCCCTGGGTTCCATCCCCAGACACGCAAAAAAAAAAAAAAAAAAAAAGAAGAAGTCCAGCATGATTATTATGATGATTTCTGAGGCATGTGGCAGTGACAGAATGAAAATGGCTCCTTCTCTGGGCACTAAGCTCAGAAATCACCAGAAGCGATGCTCAGGGCACCGTCTGTTCCGTGACCTCTTTTCTTCCTGCTCCCTGAACACTGACACACTCCCCCTTCTCTTGCCCCTGCTTTTGAGAGCTGGCAGGAGGGCAAGGGGCTGCATCCTGTCAATTTTACCGGGCCTCCTGGAGCAGGGACCACTGCAATGACAACATCTAAGTCCAGGTGTCCTTGCAGGTGACATCCACACCGCATGTTCCTGCCCCCTGCCCGCGCCTGACAGGCATAAGCTCATGCTCTAGCTGCTAGTTCACCAGGTACTGTCAAGTGGGGATTTCAGCTGCTTCCTTTTCAAAGAGACTTAATTGTTGTTGCTGTCTGAGTGTCAAGTGCAACTCTCTGTGCTGAAGGGCGACTGGGGACCCGCGTGAGCTCAATAGTGAAACGGGCTCTAGCCAAATGAGGTGTTTCGACAGGGTGTCAAGCAGGCAGTGTTATAATCACCTCAGTGGTAGAGAGGTCCCTCACCTTGGGCTCTGGGTGTAAAGTATATCAGGGGGAATGCTAGATGGAATCTGAGGAAGTTGCCCGGGCCAGAAGTCAGGCGGACCAAGTTCTAGTCCTTGCTCGGTCCCCTGCATAGCTGTGTGACCTTGATGTGTCACTCAAATTATCTGGGAATGCTTCTCATCTATAAAATGAGGAGGCATCTGCAAATCCTCTTGCTGTCTACTGTGCAGGCTTCCTATGAGAAAGGGGGAATGAAATCAGTTTTTAGACAGTAAGGTAGCTCTGAAAAAAATTAATGTAGCCAGAATTCAGAAGGAACCCAATAAGCCTAGTACTTGGGAGGCTGATACAGGATTGCAGATTCAAAACCAGTCTCAGCAACTTAGTACGACCCTGTTTCAAAACAAAGCATAAAATCAACTGGAGGTGTAGCCCAGAGGAAGAATACCCCTGGGATTAATCCCAAGTACCAAAATATATACATTAATTAATTAATTAATTAATTATTTTAAAGTGATGGTAATAAAAATCAGCATGGTACTTGCACACACACACAGACACACACACACACAAAAAGGACACATAAGCCGGGCGTGGTGGCGCACGCTTGTAATCCCCGTGCTCAGGAGGCGGAGACAGGAGGATCGCGCAGGCTCGAAGCCAGCCGCGCTGACTTAAGAGATCCTGTTTCCAAATAAAAAGTATAATAATAGGTCTGAGAGTGTAGCCCGGAGGTAGAAGGGCTTCCAGGAACCCCAGTACCACCAAAAAGAAAAGAAAAGAAAAGGACACATAGACCAATGGAACAGAAGACTCAGAAACAAAACCCCATATCTACAGCCAGTTGATCTTTGATAAAGGTACCAAAAACATATGCTGGAAAAATGACAGCCTTTTCAACAAATGCTATTGGGAGAACTGGCTATCCATATGCAGAATTCCCTAAAGTACATGATGTACATTCATAAACATATCAAAGTCAATCACTAAACCAAACATGAGAAGGAAGGAAGGAAGGGAGAGAGCATGGGTGGGAATTGAGGGAGGGCTAAATGAGTGATGTGTGCATGTATGCCTCTGCCATCTTGCATCCCAATAAGATGTATGACCACAATGCACCAATAAAAGAAAGAATGTTATGAACATACACAAAATTGCCAATTCCAATCTCAAAGACTTGTGGGATAAGGAGCAGGCAGTAGGAAAGGCAAGGAGAGTTGCATGCTTGTATTTTTCTAACACTCTGTATTCCATTATGATGTAAAATTACAGTGTACCCAATAATAAGGAGTAGAATGGATAAACTGTGATGTATTCATATAACAGAGTACTATATGCAAGTTTTAAAAGAACAAACCTACAGCCACACATGATATGTGGATGAAGTTCACAGACAAAATAATGAGTAAGAGAAGTCAGAGAGGAAACACTAGACATTGTCGGTTTCCATTCATATGAATATCAAGAACAAGAAAACTAAAGATGGAAATCAGAATCATGGTTACTCAGGGTAGAGGCAAGTTATCTGGGAACAAGAGAACCTTATGGGGTAAAGTGTTCTGTGGTCTCAGCTTGCAGCAAGCTCCAAAGGAAAGTTCTGGTATAAGAACTTGGTCCATATCTTGGTCTGAGTAGTGGCTAAATGGCCATTCGTATACATAAAAATATAGGTACTTGAGGCCAGATATTTTCTTTTATATGTGGAAGCTAGAAAAAAAAAGGGGGGGGGAGCCAGGCATGGTGGCTCATGTTTGTAATCCCAGTACTTGGGATGCTGAGACAGAAGGATTTAGATTTGCGGCCAACTTCAGATATTTAGTGAGGCCCTCTGCAACTTAGTGAGAAACTTTTTTTTTTTTTGCAAGCTTAAGCAAATTTTATTATTACAAAGATAGAAAGAAGGGACAGAATAATAAAGTACTACATCAGAGAGATGCAGTGGAGTGCCTTGAAAATAAGGGTTTTGAACATAGAACAGTTCTTATAAGGATTCATTATCTCCCATCTTGCTTAACCAATAGTCTTCCTATCTGTCCTTGACCTAATGCATGTGTTGGCCTGCCCATTATCTCCAGTGCAAGCCTTTAATATGATTATAAGGATTCACTATCTCCCATCCTGCTTGACCAATAGTCTTTCTATCTGCCCCTGACCTGATACAGATGCGAGCCCACCATTATCTCTGGTGCAAGCCATTGCTATGACCAAGATGTGTTACTTGGTTAACAAAGTCAGGGGTCACATGTTTTATGCCCTCTTTGATAAAGGCCCATACCATCCTCCCACATCCCAGGGAGTTTGAAAAATTCCCCTCACCAAAAGTGATTACCAAGTACACAAAAGAGTTGTAGCCCAGAGCCCTCATATTTTAAAGACAAGTTTACATAATAAATAAATTCTAGCAGATCCTATTTCAAAATAAAAAATAAAAGATGACTGGAGATGTAGTTTGGAGGTAGAATGCCCCTAGGTTCAATCCCTATTGTCACAAAAAAGAAAGAAAAAAAGGGAAATAGAGAATCTCATAATAATAGAAGAGAAACCCATAGGGTAGAGGAAGGGATCAGAGAGAGGAAAGAGAGGAGATACTGGGAAATGAACTCGACCAAATTATGTGAGGTGCATGTATGAAGATGGATAATCATTATACACTAATAAAAATTTATAAAAACATAGACAGCTGTATTCTTAATGTCTGAGCACTACAATCTATTTATTTAATAACCTCCACTGAGAAGTATAAAAGACTAAACAGAAACTAGAATCACTGTGCTGCGTGGATTCACAGGTAGGAACTTTGTTCAGTGCTGATTTGTCTTTCTCTGTGACCGCAACAATTCTTGAAAATTAAAGGGCAAAATATATAGCGTTTCCAAACAGGAAGCAGTGCCACCTACGATTTAAAAGCAAAAAAAAAAAAAAAAAAAAATGTACACGTGCATTCCCACACACATACAAAAGATACTGTCAGCCCTTGGCTACTAACAGAGACAAAAATCTCTAAATGATCTACTGCCAGGCTTGATCACACTGATTTCTTTCTGATCCAAGTGGAAAGAAAGCAGAGACTCTGCAGTAAGATGGAAAGCCCTACTCGGTTTGACAGAGGGAAATATGATTAGAATGCACTGAGGCGGAAATAATGACTTGCCTCCCCCTGGGACCAGCCCGCCCTCCCGCCTGGACCACAACAAGCCTTGCATCGCTAACAGTGGGGTGTCAGGAGGCCGGCCGGTGGCATCTCAAATCCATTCTGACTCATCATGCAATCAGATAATATACAACCTGAGGAGCCCAAACCTTTCCAGAAGAATGACACAGGCAGGCATGGAGCACAAACATCCCCCTGCCTCCCAGTCATGAAGAGGAATTCTCTCCTCTGGCCAGGTCCCCTGGAAGAATCTGGGAGAGGAGCATGGGTGCGTTTGTAGTTTACTGAGAGGAAGCTCTCAAGACAGAGCCACAGGGAACTGGGGGAGCAGCAAGGTCGGGAAAAGGAGCCTGTCGCGGCAGTCTCAGGGGACGTTCTGGAAGAGGAATTGTGCCATAGCCCATTATTCACTGAAGATTCCCGGGAAGGGCAGGGGATGGGTACGTTCTTTTAGCTACCATCAGCCGAAGGCCTATCTTCAAAAGAGGGGAGCTGTGACCCTAGCCAGCAGATGGCGGAGAGGTGAACTGGGGAAGGGGTGAGCCTTCCAGTTCAGGGGATCTGAGCTGGGCACCAGAAGATTTTAAATACAACTGGATACTGACACCCCAAGCTCATGTCTCTAGCCAGACCTCTCCCCTGAACTCATACATCCAACTGCCTGCCCAACTAACAGCTGGTTTCCAAGCTGTGTTTGACCCACGCTGAGCTCCTGATACTTCTCCTGCTCCCTCTGCTATCTTCCTTTTGTCTGAAAATGGTTGATTCTACTCTTCCAGCTGCTCAGCCAGCCTGTCTCTGTCTCTCTCTGTCTCTCTCTCTCTCTCTGTCTCTCTCTCTCTCCATATATATATATGGACGATATATATATATATAATCGTCCATCAGCAAATCATGTTGGATCTACCTTTAAGATATCATCCAAAATTGAAGCCAGGCATAGTGGCGCACATTTGTAATCCCAGCATTTGGGAGGTGGAGACCGGAGGATTGCGGTTTGGGGACAGCCTCAGCTACTTAGTGAGGCCCTTCGCAACTCAGTGAGACCCTGTTTCAAAAATAAAAAGACTAAAATATAGGGCTGGGGTGTAGCTCAGAGGTGTAATGACCCCAGGTTCCATCCCCAGGACTGCAAAAAAAAAAAAAATTATCATCCAAAATTGGGCTTCTCATTATCCTCACCCACATCCTGGTCCTAGCTACCACTGTATCTTGCCTGGAATATTGTAGCAGCCCCTCCACCGGCCTCTCCAAGTTAACCTTTGTAACCATAATGTGTAGCCTCAACACAGATGCCAGAGTAATCCTGTTAAGAAAATCGAATAGTATCACTCCTCTGCACAAAATCCTCCAATGGCCTCACCTCACACAGAGAAAAGCAGAAGCCGCAGTGTAACCCCACAGACCGTGTTTCCTAGTGCCTTGCCCAGCCCCCCCTCTCTGCTCTCCAGTTAAATCACCTCAAGGGTAGAGAGGTCCCCAACTTGGGCTCTAGGTGTCAAGAATGTCAGGGGAAATGCTAGCAGGAATCTGAAGAATACTGGACCAGAAGTCAAGAGGCCCAAGTTTCAGTTCTGCCTCAGGCCCCTACATAGCTGTATGACCTTGAAGGGTCACTGAAATTACAGCTTGTCCTTTAAGACTCATTACATCTCTTTGGGAGCCTTCCCTGGAAACACACATAGAGTCCAAGTTAAATTCATTAATTCATGTTTGCAAAATACCTCTTGATTACCACCCTCAGACAGGAAGCATGTGAAGGTGTGCCTGCCTTCCTCGACAGGCATCGAATCCTTGGAGCAGGACTGTGTTCACCTCCCTCTGCCCAGCATACTGCCGAATACGTGGCTTTTGAAAAGAAACGAGTGAGTGAGTGAATGAATGAATGAATGAATGAATGAATGAATGAATATACAGTAAACCTTGAGAGGAAAAAAAGTGTTCAAATCCTTGGGAAGAAAATCAAGGGCAAATTCAAACTAGTGGGAAAAGGAGGAGTCTTACATCTCCCTGGCCTTAGAAGTCTTGCTCGGGACCAGTCAGGGGCCATTCGGCCAGACTGAACATGACTTACTGGGAGGACAGTATGTCCCAACATTGCAATTCTAGGGTCTAAAAAAGCACTTTGCAGACAGACTAGGATTCTGGCAAATTGCCCAAGGCCAGACAAGCTGTGTACCTGAGTCCTGACAGCCAATCCTGGCCACACCTGTTTGCCAAAAGCTTTGCTGGGGACCTCTTATAAGTAATTTTCAACTACATACAGTTCTTTCCCTCCATTTCATAGGTCCCACAACTCAGCCCACTAAATTTGGTTCAATGTAGTGCTCATTAAACTAGGAGCCAAATTCTGTGCTTTACCTCCTCCAGCTCCCAGCCCTGGAGGACATCTCTGTGGGATGATAACCTGGATTTTTCTCTGAATTGCAGCACGAACCCTGAACACCTGTGCTTTGTGCTGTTCCATGAAACATTCCCCCAATTAAAATCTAAGAAAACCATGAAAAAAATCCAAGCCCATCTGCAAATGAAGAATTATGCATTCAACGGCAATAGCAATACTAGGTCACGGGGTGGGTCATTAAATCACTGCATCTCTACATTCCGTGCAGGGGGAAAAAAAAGCACACACTTCTGAAGCGTTTATAGCTAAGATTTAGGACGCCAGGAGCTGAGACACTCAGAGGTAAGTATCTCGAGACAGCTTTCATTCTGGCTTCAGGGCATCAGCTCAGAACCAAGGAAGGCAACTGCCATCATTCTCTAGGTAAGAACCCAGAAAGGGACTTGTCTTGAGAGATGACAGAGCAATCTGTGTGGCTTCCGCATCAGAGAATGCAGAGAACATTTCCATGCGTCTGTTTGCTTCCTCTTCTCAACATTCGACATTTATTCTCATCTATATAGAAAAGGAAAGGCCTGCTTATCAGTAAAACAAAACACTCACCTCCTTTATGTCTACATAGTGTTTGAAATGTGGTATCAGAAAGGAGGCCTACCTCCCAAGAGTTACTACTCCCTTGCCACTGAGAGAGCTCTTCCGCACACTCTTTGAGTGAAAAGTTGACCCCAGGTTAAGCTCTGCAACATGCATCTCCTCAGCACCATTTCTTTGTCACCAGAACCATTTGTGGTTCTCTGTCCTCCCCTTTGCCTGGGTGTGGTGTGCTTTTATCTTTTCACTGGCTGACGAGTACAAACTGTACAAGGCCAAAATGTACTTGCTCCAAGATGAAAGATAGGAGGAAGCAAATCTGAACTATACTACTGATGGAGAGCTATCCAGCAAAGCTCACTGGTGCTAGGATATGCCAAAGACAGGTAGTAAGCTCAGGTAGCAGGGACTTGGGATCTCTGACTTTAAGTCAAAAACTTCTCTCACAGTAATCCCATCTGATTTCCATGGATGAGAAGGGGATAAAATTAGTGTGGAACTCATAGAGCCACAAAAGAAGGGTTCTTCTCTTTCTTCCCCAAGTCTTTTTCAGATCATGCAACAGTGGACCCTGCGTGGGGCCACCCCATACCCTGGCTCTACACACTGGTCAGTCATATGGACACAAGGAAAGCTCCTAAGAACCTTATAGCTACCCTTCCCCATAAGACTTAAGGACCTCAAAAGGTCACAGCCACCAAAGAACTTTGTTGGCACCATTCACCTTTATTTGTGAATCTAGGAAGAAAATTTTTTCCTGCCCTGTCCTGCTTTGGAATTGGAAATGTCCTCCCATTCTGGAATGCTCCAAACCAGACGAAGGCCGAGTGTTTTCTCACAGAAAAGCTTCCTTTTGCAGCAATAGCAAAATAGTAGATTGGTATAATGAACTCAGAAATATAAACCACGAGTGACTCGGCCCCCTAAAGCCAAAGACAATTCAGGCAGAAACACTTCCTTCACCCCCCCCCCCCCACAATTAACCATAACATTGCTTCAAATCTTCACTGCACTTTCTGTTCAGGGGTATGTGCTCCTTTTTGCTTAAGGTTTGGGGAATGGAGTGTTGGGCTTCTCACAAGGACAGGCTATGTCCTTTGAGGGTCAAAATTTGCAGAGAAAGAAATGACCACTATTCCCTCATCTGAGACCAAACAACCCCTGTATTCTCTACTCTTCTTCCTTGTGGCTACCAGAGTAGAAGACTTGCGATTTACTCCTCCAGTCAATCACAAAAACACCCTGCCTGCAGATCCCTTGAAAGGGGGGTCTAGAGAGGTGATACCCAAGTAGTACTAACAAAGTGCCAAGCTCTGTGTTCATGCCTTTTCTCCTTTAGCTTACTTACTAAATATCAAAAAGATACCAGAATACAGGACTCATTGTCCCACTTGGCAGATGAGAAAACTGTACCAGAGTGGCATGACACCTCCAGTTCACAGTGATAGACCAGATGGTGGGCCTGAAATGTCTAGTGCAAGGAGATCTCTTCCTTGGTGGCCTAAACTTGTTTTTCAATTTTCTAAAACTCACTTAACCTCCCCATTGGAGCTATTAATATCATCAGTTCTCCTAAATTGGGGTAATCTCGCCTGTCCTTCCTCTCCTTCTTTACTTGTTTCCTTGTCCTGCAGTGCTGCTGAATTAGATAATGTCTACAAAGCTCTTCATAATCCTTGAAGGCAAGTTTCAATAAATACAAGTTATTAACCTTCATAGCACCCCAAGTTTTTTTTGAATGAAGTTATAAAAATTATCATAAAGTCCTGCTGGGGGTTGATAATGAACAGAAGCTTTACTGAATCTTCAAACACTCCCTTTTCTTCCTGAGAGTCAAGGTACACCCCTCAAGCCAGAATCAAGTTGAACTCCAGTGCTAGTCCTCAGCTCTTCTGATGTAAAGTAAGGTCAAGGGCCTCTTTCCAGAACCTTCTGAGGTAGCTTCATGAAAAATCTGAGCAGCAGGTGCCTGAGGCTGCTGTGTGACACATTCCCATCATTCTGTGCTTCTTTGACTCCCAGGTGCAGTCAGAACAATGGTATGACAGTGCCTGACAGAAAAGAGGACGCTACCACTAAGAAGTCAAGACCCAGGCATTCAGTATTCAAAAGATGCCTGTTCCCACCATGCTGGCTGTCCTCACACTGAGAGTGTGATTATCATGGGTCAGAGAAGGACCTAGCTTTGTTGACCAGAGCCACACAGGCAAGAGGGAATCAAGCTGTGCCCCTCCTCATAAGATTGTGCTGTGGGTGGATGAGGGGGAAGAGAAGGGAAGGAGAAATATAATGGAGACATCCCATCTCTTCTGCTGGTCTAGATCATTCAGTGCAGAGCCATAGGCTAGAGATGTAGTTCCAAAGAAAAACGCTCACCTGGCATGCATAAGGAATCTGTTTCACACACTCCCCCAGGACCACAAAAAAAAAAAAAAAACAAAAAAAAAAACACCCTCATACGCTAAGCCAGCAGCAGGAATAAAGGGAATGATGTGAAGGTTTAATGGAAAGGTCATCTCCTTACAGTCAATGACTTTCTTTCATATTCCTCTCCCAAGCCTTCAGCTTTGCTCTGGTTCACAATGCACCAACGTGGACAGCAGTTACTGGGCATCTTTGTGCCAAGCTCAGTGCTCAGGACTGCAGTCATGAAGAGCCTGGCCGTCTTCTCTACCTTGTAGGTTCTGGCAAGTCAACCGAGATAAACAAGAAAGGAATGTGGAGGAAGACGCCTAATCACCACACGGGACTCGATGGGTCTGACCAAGAAGCAGTAGCTACCAAAAATTCCATTTGCACAGGACTCTCTGAGAAGAATGGCAAAGTGTAATTTGAGAGATAAGTGGGTGAGCTCTAAAATTAGAGAGAGGAGACTGTTAAGAAAAGAAAAAGTAAAGATGCCTCCTGTCTCTGAGAGAACTGTCTACAGGAGAGGGGACTTCTTTGAAGGGTGAGGAAACCTGAGTTGAAGGGGCAGGGTTCTTACCTAAGGTACTGGTTTGAGATAGACAGGATGTCCACTTTTGATAGAAGTGTTTATAATTGTCTCTGAATCCCATCCCAGGGCAACTTTGCCCAAGTTTCTTAAGAAAAGGATGCTAGAAGAAAACCTAAAGATCATCCGGGCACTGTGGTGAAATGCTGTGATTTCAGTACTTGGGAGGCTGAAACAGGAGGATCACAGGTTCAAGGTCAGCCTTGATAACTCAGGGAAACTCTGTTTCAAAATAAAAAAAATAAAATAGGGCTTGGGGTATAGTTCAGAGGTAGAGTGACCTTGGATTCAACTCCAGTATCACCAGAAAAAGAAAAAGGAAACCTCAAGATTTAAGTCTTTCCCTTTAGAAAATACTATACTCAAGAGAAGAAATTCTTTGCCAATCATAGACCAATTAGACCTTGCACGGTCCCCACCAAATGGGGTCCCCGGGCCCTGTCATAAAGATCCACAGCCATAGTAGCTATAGGAAGGTTTTGCTCGTCTCCAATGGAAATGCTTGTGCTTCAGAGACAGAAGGAACTGGAGGCCCCAGTCAGTCTATCTTGGAAGACATCGAAGTCAAAGGCAATTATCTTAAGCCTCTACTTGTGCTAACACGGATTGTGCCACGTGGCTCTAAAAGCAACCTATCATTACCATTATGATTATTACTCACCCCTGACTGTATAAGCTAAGTACCGAGAATGTTTGAATCACACAGATGTAGACCCAAATGCTTATGTGTTCATTAGGAAGGTGCCAATCCTCCATTCTCTCATCTGTCAAATGGGGTAGAAACAGCACCAACTCAGAGTAGTATTGTGAGGTTTGACATGAACGACCTCATGAAAACTACCCCGCACCATGCCTGGTGCCCGGTGAGTACCTGATAAAAACAGGAGCTCTAACTAGCAACTAAGTAATAAGCAAGAAATCGCTAACAAAGTGAAAAGAATCTGGAAAAGGAAAAGAGACGGTAGATGAGAAAGACTTCCCTTCCTCAAGAAAGGAGGGCCAATGAGCAGAAAATGTGGCAGTCTGGCTACATGGATGATGAGCCAGGCCAAAAAAGGGAAGGCTTGGAAGGAAAAATAAGGCTGCTTTGCAGAAAAGAAACTTTGAACTTTAGGCTGAAAGGCTGGATCAGCTAAAGTGGGCCACAGGAAACTCTGTTGATGCCCAGGACTTGGGCCACTTATAGTCACCGTTGGAGGCTGGCGCATGTCTTAGAATGGAAAGATTCACTTCCCTGGCCCTATTCCTCTTTCCTCTCTTTGGACCCCCTATTGGACTCTTGGAATACCATGCCACCCAGGGCTGTGATTTACCCAGGGACAGGAAGACCCTCCCCAGCAGGTTGCAGGAGTTCCTAGCAAAAGTCTGAGATACAAAAATCCCTGAAACATTGTTTGACCCAAAGATACTGGCCAAACTGCCTTTTCTAAAACAACCAGCCCAGAAAGTAGGCCAATGTATCTTCTCCATTAACCACACAGCATACCTGGAAACTTCCACTCCTGGAGAAGCAGCCCATTTATCTCAACCTCCAATAAAGCAAGCCATTGCATATTAAGAGAAATGTCCCGCCGATGAGGGCACTCAGAAGGAGGTCGCCTTGATTAAAGCTGGTTGTTCTGCCAAGAAGTTGTGAATATGCTCACTTGGTTTAGGGCCCTTTGTGTAGTGTGCAGAGGCAGCAGGCAGCATGAATTGCCTTTTATCTAATTGGAAAACTCCCACCGAGTTTAGGAGTGCTCATTTAGACAGGCAGATCAATAAAAGAAATGGGGAGCGCATGGCCGTGGAGATGTTTAGGCGAGCTGGTCCTCCGCACATCTGCTTAATAGAGATTGACTCACCCCTGTTGTAGCAGGAACCTGGGAAGCCCCCTTGGCTCCAGGCTATGGCAAGTTCCATCAGTGTGCGCCGGACATTTCCCAGGAGAGAGGGAGAGGGAGAAGAAAGACCCTCCCCCTTGTCTTCTTTATCTGGATTTAAGTGCTCTGGTGAAAAGGAAGGGAGAGGTGGGAAGAGGTGCGTCCTCAGGATTTGGGATTTTTCTACCATCTCCCCAAATTGGCATTCCCTTGACCTAGACAAAAGCAGAAAGAAACAAAAAGCAGAGATCCACCAAAAAAGGACAGAAAAGAGGAAAGAGAGATGCCAGTCTCCTTGGCCATTTCGTTGACAAGTCACATGATATAATAATGAATGCTTTGTGCACTTCTATTTTAAGAACTCCCCAGTCAAAAATCCTTATTTCTCCCTCCAGCTCTTACTCATCATTGGGATAGCAGTCTGAAATCTCTTCCCTCTCCTCACCTCACCACCCACCTGAGTTTTTATCCATTCCTGTTTTGCCATGGTCCCAGCTCTCTCCCCTGCCCCCACACTACACAGAGAAAAGCTTAAACAGCGGGGCCCACCTCTCATTTCAAACATGAGCTTTTGTTCCAGGCCACAGCATTAAAGTTAATTCCCTTCAAAAGTAAAAATGTTTGGTGGCTATAGGTTCAAAAACAGAAGAACTGGTGCGTGCATGTGTATGTCTACACATACATGTACGTGCAGCAGGCAGGGGGTGTTTCATTTACACTGAAGAGATCATGAGAAAAATGAGAACCCTGCTTCTGATTGCTATGTCCCTCCTTTTACTCTCCTGCAGAAGTTTCTCTCTTGGCCAGGGCTGCAGGAGGGAACCTGTTGGCACTCGGCTTTAATAAAGGCCTTTTCTCTCTCACAGTGAAGGCACTGACTCATACCTGGGCCATGGGTCGGTTGTCATGGAAATAACAGCAGAGTCACAAATAAGGCAGTATTATGTTCTCTCAGCAGGACCAGAGAAGCAGAGAAGAGCTAGGAGAGAGAGAGAGAGAGAGAGAGAGAGAGAGAGAGAGAGAGAGAGAGACAGAGAACGCAGAAGAGAAAAAGAATAGGAATGCCTTCTATCAATAGCAATTCTGAAAGAAAATAACAAAGGGTTTGGGTGCTGTTTGGGAGAAAGCAGTTTTCAGGCAGAATGAAGCAGGAGAGGGGGAAATGGTATTGTTTTCTTTAAAGAAGTTCTTTTGTTATTTTAAGGGAGAGAGACTCATTACAAAGGGGCCCTGGTATACTCCCTGCCTTCCACTGGCTCACTTCTCTCCTCTCTTTGAGTGAGGGTGCAAAGAGTCTACTAAGAAAGGACTGGGGAATGCAGTGGATTTCAGGAGACAATGGAGGGGAAGCCAGACAGGCCTCCAAATGCAGAAAGGCCCTACTCGCACTCTCAGCAGAAAACTTGTAGCCTCTTGGTCCCTGGCTTTTTAAAAGTTTCATGGAATCTTCCACCCTCCTAAAAAGCCGCCGTCCCCCTAGAATTTCTGGAGCTGCTTTCTGCGCCCTGATTAAGATTTTCCTCCCAAGTTGAATGCTGCCGGAGAGAGAATGGCCACATTGTCTCCTAAGTTCCCTTTCCGTGCAAAGCTTCATTAGTTTCCTCGCTGTGGACAAAAGTCTGAGAATCAACCTAGATTCAAATTGCACGAGCAAATGAAAAGCATGAAGCTTACTGAAGCTGGGCTCTGAGCCTTTATTTAGGGCAGGCAGCACTCAAGCCCTTCCCTTTCCGTGCTATTTTATTTTCTATGGCGGTGCTTATAGAGAATTCAGTGTGCACAGTGCCTTGGAAGGACACATAAGGAGTTTCTGGCTCACTTCCAGCCCACTCAGAAAGGTAACCAGATTCAAAATTCATTATTTTTACAGTCTTACATGCTTTCTCTGAGCCTTGTTCCTCTTATGACGGCCACTATAACTAGCTGCCTTAGAGTCTAATACGTTTCTGTGCATTACAATTTGAGTAGCGGTATGAATCTTATCAACTTAAAATTTCTCCCCCATTAACTAACACCCGTGCCTAAAATCCTACACGCGTGTTACCTTCTTTCTTTCAAAGACCCACAAATTGAAAAACAAAGATGACAGGGCATGCTACCCTAACTTTTCAGGATGCGTGTGTTTTCAAACCAGTCAAGGAAGTAAGACTTGGAATGAATAAATTCTGCTACATAGGACAAGGTACTCACATCTGTCTCCTTGGTGGTGGGAAATATTTTATATAGAGATTCCAAATACATGATTCACTTACCAGCTTCTTGAATGTCAGCGCAGTTACTTAAAGGGAAGAAGAGAAAACACTCTATGGATCTGCGCACAGTTGTGGCTAAAGTTTTGGCATTGAATTCCTGCCAAAAACATTGCTTTGGTAAGTTAGCCTAGACTATCATCCTCATGTTACTCAAAGGGTTCTTTCAGTGACCAGGGCCCAGGCCCTAGGTTGATCTGACTCTTGATCTTAAACCACCAATTCTTTCACCCTCCAAGATAAATTCAAGGGAACGATGCCATGTCTCTTTAACATGTAAGGCTGCTCAGTCCTGGGCCTTTTCAGATGGATGTAATCCTTACTCAGGCCTGCCTCAGTCTCCCCCCACAGCTTATCAACAGGGAGCACAAAATTATCAAGCAAGTGAACAGCATGGAGTGTTTTGCTTGTCTCTCTAAAGATTCACTTATTTGGTGCAGGGGCTTCAAGCCACCCATGGTTGTGACCCCAGTCTGGACTTTAGTTCCTCCAAGATGCGCCTTGATATAACTCAAGAAGCCAACTGCAGAGTCAGGGAAAGCATCCCCGGCAGCCAGACAACGGCTAGCCCAACCAAGATCTCCCTGGAGTCATGGGAGAGCATGAGAAACACTTTTTTTGAGGGGGGTACACTAATAATTATTTACTTAATGAGCCATGTAGCTAATAGAGAGAATCCTAAGGAATCAAAATGACATATAATAACCAAAATAATTTTGTTTTTAGCTTAGCAAAGTTTATTTGAACAAGAAATAGGGCAGTACTCTGGATGAAAGATGGTCCAGAGAGCCCCACCCACAACATGGTGAGCTGTACTTACAACCAGAAAAACAGCAACAATAAATGATATGTAATGAATGTCTGACTTATTTAGCTGGAAGTTTGCCCTCTGGGCATAATTTGGAAGCCTTGAGCCTTAGATTGACTTGGTGTATTCTTAGGTAAGATGACAACCTGCTTGTACAGCAATATTTTAACTCCCTGTATATGGAAGTCACTTTGGGCCAAATTTTATAGCTTAAGAACAGAGGCAGGCTAAGGCCACATTTTCTTCAGTTTTGTACCAGTATTGGGAATGGCTTAGGAAGATTTGAGAAAGTTCTGATTATTAATAGATATATTTCAGAAATAATTGTGTCAAAATGGCAGACCTGGGGAGAGAAAGGCTTGGCTTCGGGTCAAGAAGCAAACAGCTACTGAAACTTAGATTGACATAGCTAAAAGTAATTAGCAAGTCAATAGGAGAGGGGAGCTAGGGCTTCCTCTTTCTAAACACAGATCTACATAATAATCTAGCTGGGATAGTCCTTGGCCTTCATGAAAGGAGACACCTTGCCACACCTTGCCGGGGGAGGTATCTTACAGGGTAAGGGGGGGGAGTACCTTGCAAGGACGTTTACTATGTCAGAATTACGTGAACAAGATGGAGATCATGGGTGTAAAAAGCCGGGTCCACGTCTGTCCCTTTGATGTATTCACTCGAATCCCCCCCCATGGCATGGGGCTTTGACTGTCTTCTGTATTTCTATCTTTTTAATAAACTTCTTTAAATCTTCAGCAAGAGTCTGAGCTGATGTGTTTTTACCCTTAGCTCAGGACAAGAACCCGCGGTTTTTCTGTTTCTCTGTTTTTTGGGGGTTTTGTTATAGTTTGAGGGAAATTGTGTCCAGGACCCTAACAGGGGTCCCCGGGGACAGTTTCCCCACAACCATAACATCCCCAAACTGTAACATATTTCACCGTTAACAAGTTTAGCAATTTCTTCCCTTTTGATCATCTTTGAGCAATTCACACACACACACACACACACACACACACACACAAATAAAATACAAAAATCATAGGCCTGAGGAGTGATGTCATCCTCTGCAACCACCTAATCATTTTGCTCGATTTCAGGATAATATTTGCAACTTCACAGTGTTAGGTAACTCTTAGGCTTTTATATTTTTGTTGTTCCAACCATCATGAAGTCATTTGATGTACAAATGACAGCTGTATATGGGTACTTAAAGCTTTTGAGTGAGCAAAACACACAAAGCTAAGAAACTAAAACACACTTTAACCAGAATCTCTATTAATTAAACAAAAAAAATCCAACAATAAAAATCAACAGTGTCTGGGTCACATTGGCCATCATCAGTTTATCCTAAATAGTCTATTGTAAACTTAGAACTTAAGCATTTTTTCCCGCTAACTTTTATAGAGAGCCAAGGTGTTTTCTCTGAATATTATAACATTGATGAAAATTCGCCATCATCTTTTTACAAAGGCCACTTTCACAACTTGTCATCTACAATTTCCAGCTTCTATTTTCGTATAGAACAGTAAAAATGTAAGGACCACTTAGGAAGCCATTTCTGTGCAAAATCCTCCATATTTCATTTTTCCATAATTGTTTATGTCGTCTCCTCCACATCTAATTCAACAGTAACTTTTATCAACTTTCCCATATTGAGACTTTTCAAAGCACGCAGCTTTGTTTTCATAGAATCTGACCTCTTTTCATGCTTAGTGTTTCTTGGTTTACATTATATGTAATTAAATTACACCAGTTAATCTAGTTAATTGGTTTAGTAGAGACTGGTTAGCAAAGGTTCAACTCCTGTTTTTCCCCTGAAGCCAATTTCTCAACCCAAGAAATCTGTCTGAACTTGACCTTTAAAGCAAATCACATTTAAAAAATCAGAGTCAATTATCACAGCTTGGGAAGTGTTGGTGCAACAAATAAAGAAAAGTAGTTTTTAGTAATATGAACAGAAAGGAGGGAAGATGGGACTTCCAGCTTGACTGAAGGAGGAAGTCACCAAATTCTCTCCCAGAAGGCAACTCAAACTCAGCCGTCAGAGAACACGAATTAAAACAACATAAGATCAAAAAGATACGCACACTCTCATCTTTATTGCGTTCTATTCACAAAAGCCAAGGTATGGAATCAACCTAAGTTTCCATCAAGAGGTGAATGGATGAAATAAATGTGGAACATATAAGCACAATTACGCCACCAATTAGAAATTAGAAGAGTGAAATCCTGGGATTCATGGCAACATGTACAAAACTGAAGGGCATCATGAAGTAATGAAATAAGCCAGGTAGAGAGAGACTTATATTGCATGTTCTCACTCATTTTCAGGAGTTAAAAAATTATCTCATAGAAGAGATTAGAATAATAGTCCCTAGAAACTGGGAAGGAGAGGAGAGAAATGGTTTAGACGATGGATGTGTTAGTCAGTTTTCTGTCACTGCAACAAAATACCTGAGAAAAACGACATAAAGGAGGAAAGGTTGATTTGGGCTCCTGGTTTCAGAAGTTTCAGCCATGGCCTTTGGTGGGGCAGAGAATCATGGCAGAGAAGGTCATGCTGGAGCAGAACTCCTGTCCTAATGGCAGCTGAGAACCAGAGAGAGAGGGAAAGGAGCTGGAAAGAGACCTCCCCCTAAGTAGCAGCCTCCCCAAGGACCCACTCCCTTCAAGTAGGCCCTGCCACCTACAGTTTACACCAGCTCCCAGTAGTCCATTCAGTCATAAATCTATCCATGAACTAATTCACTAATGAAGTCAGAGATGGTTCAATCACTTCCAAAGCCCTGTCTCTAAACATCGCTGCATTGAGTAAGGGTTAGGATTGGGGTTAGCCTTCAATACAGAGCCAAATTATAATAATAGCCACCAAAATACACTTAAGCTGGAGGAATTCACTCTAGTGGCCTAAAGCTCAATAGAATAATTATAGTCTACAACAATTTATAATGTACTTCAAAATAAATAGATAAAAAAAAACAAGTTTTCCAACACATAGAAATAATAAATGCTTGAGGACATGGAAATGCTAATTACCCTGATTGGTCTTTCACCTTGTATACATATATCAAATTAGCATACTGTGCCCCGTCAGCATGTGCAAATACCGTGAATCAGTTTTAAGAACTTTTATTTAATCGGAGACAAAGTGTTTTCCTCTAGAATGCACAAGATCCTGGGTTCAATCTCCAGTACAAGAAAGAGGAAAGGAAAGGAAAGGAAAGGAAAGGAAAGGAAAGGAAAGGAAAGGAAAGGAAAGATGAAGAAGGAGAGGAAGGGAGAGTAGAAGGGAGGGAGGGAGGGAGGACAGACTTGAAAGGGTTCAGAGGATCAGGGCTCTTTGCAGTAGTGGGTAGCTAGAGAGTGTGAGTGCCCAGCACTACAAACTTGTATGAATAAAACGAAGAAATGCATTTGGTGAGGTAAAAGGAGGCATTCACAGAAATAGATTGAAGGTAACCTGACAACACAAATGGACTTCTTTTAAATGAGCTGATGAAAAAAGGAACAGAATGTGATCTACTCCCACATACTGTTCACATAAACGTTAGGCACGGGCACATAAAAGAACAAAATATGGAATAGAGGACTCGGTAATAGACAAGAGGAAACACTGTAAAATCTTAGCATACTTTCTTATAGAGAGGAAAGGATTAGAGAAATGAAATTAAAAAGATAAATTAAGTAGATAGTTAGATGGATGGGTAGATATACATACAAGATAGTTAGATGGATGGGTAGATATACATACATACATACATACATACATACATACGAAAAAGAAACTGTTATTAAAGAAGTTAACAGTTTCCCCCAGGGCTCCATGGAGCACTCTGTAATCCCAGTATTTGGGAGGCTGAGACAGGAGGATCGCAGGTTCGAGGCCAGTCTCCGCAATTTAGTGAGACCCTCGGCAATTTAACAAGACCCTGTTTCAAAATAGAAAGGTCTGAGGGTGTGGCTCAGAAGTATAATGTCATTGGATCAATCCTCAGTACCACAAAAATAAAAAGATTTTAATAATTCCCTAATTTCCCTTCCCATTAAGTGACCCCAGAGTCTGTTAATGATTGCCAAGAAGAATCATCAAGTTCTATTATAATTTATTAAATCATGGATTGTAGGTCTGTGATGAGTACAGTGTCATGAAATAATAAAATATAGATCTTTACTTGAAATTCAATTTCCAGGCTCCTATGAGATAAAATAATAGAGGCCTCTGCACTCTTCATTATGATAGGAGGGCAGTGAGTTAGCTCTTAAAAACTCTACAAACAGGGGGACTTCCGGGAAGATGGCGACCGAGAAAAGCGGGGCTTAAGAGTCCCGCTAACAACCAATCTCCATTACCACAAAAAGAGCGCCTTTCATAGCCAGAAAACACCATCACCAGAAAAACAAAAAAAAACACCAGGCTCCAGAGAGAAAGCGGACTGAGAACAGAGCTCAGGGCCACAGAGGAGACACATGCGCCCGAGGACGCGGCAGCAGCGCCATACTGCCGGCAGCAGCGGCGAACTCAGCGGACGGTTACAGCAAGCCGAGGTGAGCCGCTGCGGAACAGCCAGGCGGGATCTTTCGGCGCAGACAGCATTTAAAGCTCCCAGTGGCTGAGCTCAGCACACGTTGCAGGGATTCAGAGTGGAAATCAAAACCAGAGAAGAAAAAATACGCCAGCCTCATAGCCGAGGGCATGGCAGAGGCGCCATATTGCCACCGGCGGCGGCAGCAGCAGTGAATTCACCGAGTCCAGTACAGCTACATCTGTGTACTCAAGAACAGTGAGTCAAATTGCGGGCCACAGAGGAGAAATCGCAGTATTGGACCTCCTGGGACTTGACCCAGTGAGGGAGTGGTGGTGGCAGAGATATCACACCATAGGAGAACGTGCAACCTGGCACCCCCCATAGTTTAAAGCAGCCTCTATCGACTCCCTGGGTCGGAGACTCTGTGATACAACCCAGTAAAGGAGTAGTGGGGTCTGAGATACTACAGACTCGAGATCCAGAGCACCTTAAGTGAAGCCATAGTGACCCAAGGGAAGAACCCAGAGAAGGCACAAACCTCCGAAATCATGGGAAAGAGGAATAACACTGGAGCAATGAATGTGCACAACCCCACAACATCAGAACCTGATAATACAGAAAATCAGAGATTTCTAGAAGATCAAATCAGGAAAATAACTGTAGAAATAATAGAGGTGCTTCGAAAAGAACTCAGAGAGAGCCAAAAAGAGATAAAGGATGCAATTAATGAAGTAAAGGCCTCAATTCAAAGCACAAACAACCGATTAGACCACATGGGGAACAGAATCTCACTCTTAGAAGATGAGCAATCCAAAAATGAATGCATAGTTTCTAATCTAGAAAAAAATATCCAACAGCAGGAATCTGACATTGAAGAAATATGGGCCCATCTTAAGAGAGCTAACCTAAGAATAATTGGAATAGAGGAGGGAAAAGAAAGTGAAACCAAAGGGATCAACAATCTCTTCAAGGAAGTAATAGCAGAAAATTTTCCAAATATAGAGCAAGAGGTTGATACACAGATCCAGGAAACTTATAGAACTCCCTTTAGACAGGATCCGAGAAGAGGATCCCCACGCCATATAATTGTCAAAATGACCAATGTGGAAGCCAAGCAGAGAATCTTAAAGGCAACAAAAACAAAGGACCAACTGACATTCAGAGGCAAACCAATTAGAATCACTCCAGACTTCCCAAACCAAGTCATGAGAGCCAGAAGGGCTTGGAGTAACATATTCCAAACTCTGAAAGAAAACAACTTCCAGCCAAAAATTTCCTATCCAGCAAAACTTTCTATCAAATTAGATGGAGAAATAAGAAGCTTCCATGACAAACAGAAACTGAAGGAATTTATGTCTTCAAAACCAACGCTAGAGAAAATACTCAAAGAGATTAACTACAAAGAAGAAATAGGTAACACTCACCAGAACCAGAGAAACAAGAGTTTCCATCCAACAGACAACTAAGATTGGTTATCTGTGGAGATTCATTATTTATGTTAGTCTTTTACCTATCTCTAAGTTGTATTGTTTGCCTTTATTGTTGTTAATTTTTAGGATTTCTAGTTGGAATATTAATATACCTTCAGATATAGCATTTGGAAATATTTATCCAATTCTATTAGTAACTTTTAACTCTGTTTACATTGTCTTTGGATATACAATATTTTCTTTTATTTTTTAGGGAGTTTGTATATGCTTCTGTTGCCTGTGCCATTGAAATCATAACCAAGAAATCACTGCCAATTTCAATGTTATGAGGTTTTATGACCCAGATTTTCTCCTAAAAGTTTATAGTCTTAAGATTTATATTTAGGTCTTTTATCTATTTTGAGTTAATATTTGTATATGGGATTAGGTAAAGGTCCAATTTTATTCTTTTCCATGTAATTATTATTTTTCAACAATATTTAGTTAAAAGATTATTATTTCCACCACCAAATGTTCGTGGAAACCTTGTCAAAAATAACTTGACAATATAGGGAAGAATTTAGCTCTAGGCTTGTATTTAACTCCAATGGTCTATATATCTGCCTTTAGAACAGTACTACACTGTTTCAATTATTGTAGCTTTATATGGTTTGAAATCAGAAAATATATATCTGCTAGCTTTGTTCTTTTTCAAGATCGTTTTGGGTATCTAGAATTCATATTCCATATTAGGATAGATTTTTTTCTGAAAAATAAATATATAAATATATGATAGTTTCACCTAAAAAAACAGAAAAAAATATGCTCTAGTAAGAAAGAAAGCAAAAAGAAATATTGAAATGCTATCTTTAAATCATCAAACGCTTGGTATCAGACAAATGAAACTGTTATGTGAGATTATCATTTTTAATTTTGGATAAATTGGTATAATACTAGATGTCAACCACTAAGCCAAGCATGGGAAGGAGGGATGGGGAGAGAATGGGGTGGGGATCGGGTGGGGGCTGACTGGGCGATGTGTGCATGTATGTCTACAAAAGTTTGTATCCCAATATGATGTATGAATATAGTGCACCAATAAAATAAAATTAAAAAAAAAAACTCTACAAACATCACAAGAAAATTAATATGAAAGCAAAATTTTCTTTTCTCATAAATTTGTTATCTTTAAAAAAATATATTTTTCATTTCCTAAAACTCTAGACCTAGTTTATTATATATATAATAAATATATAGAATAAATGTATAATATATAATATATAAATATAATATATATTATATTATATGTTATATATAACGTATATAATATATAATATATATAATAAATATATATATATACTTGTCTCCCTTGGACTATGCAAAAATATTAAACAGGTTGTGAAATAACTTCATGTATGCCAAACATGTGGGTGTATCCTCTTCTCAGTTCTGCAGATCCACCATGATTTTGTCTAAGACACAATTAGCAGTGGGGCAAAATGCAGATGAGACCTTCAAGATAACCCAATACATTCTCACTGATTTACCAATACTGAGTATGTCCTATGCTTCCTGTTACCTAGAATAGTAGGAAGGTTTCAACTTTCTTGGAAATAATATACTCTAAGCATATGTACCAGAAGCTTGGTGACCAGAGGAGGACATCCAGGCGAGGCTAAACGATCCAAGGGGAGGTTCAGACCAGCCCATTCTCAGAGTCTCCCAAGAGTCACGGTGGCCGGCATGCAATCTCTGATCAGCATCTGTTTCCTGACAGCTTTTGCACTGTGATCCTGGGGACTGGCACCTGTTCTGTCCACTTCTATTGGCATCCCTGGAGAGAACTACTCCCGATAGGGAACTGTAGACCCACACGGGTTCCCAGGCTCTGGGCAATTTTCTCCTGATTTCTTCATGAGTTTACCAACCTCCTTGTAGCAGAAGGGAGAAAGTTCACTCATCTTCTGTTACTTAATCAGAAAGTAAATGTACTCATATCCGAGGAGTCCCAAGTAATAGATAAAAGAAGCCCTGTCTTGACCTGAAATCTATATTCTTTATAGATATAATGCTTAGGCTTATTTAGTTAAACAAACAGTATGTGAAGTTCATACCGATTTAAATAAATATACAGAATAATCTACATTGCCAACATCAAGTTAAAATAATGCTGTTGGCCTCTCTCTAGTGTGTGTGTGTGTGTGTGTGTGTGTGTGTGTGCGCGCGCGCGCACGCGCGCTATTGGAGGTTGAACCCAGAGGCATTCTTTCTCTGAGCTATACCCCAGCCCTGTTTGTTTTTTATTTTGAAACAGGATCTCGCTAAGTTACCATGCACTAGACTTGAACCTGAGATCATCTTGTCTTAGCCTCCCAAGTACTGGGATTATAGGCCTGTGCTACTGGGCCAAGCTCTCCAGATGTTTTAAGAGCATATAAATAAAGTTGAAAGTGGATTTTACTGTATCTCTTATGTTGTCATTTAACTTTTAACTAACAATATGTGCCACATGATAGATATCAAATGTTTTTCCATTCTAATGTGTATTTCTGTTATTATTTTAATTGATTATATTTCATTGTATAGATCCACTATGACTTCCTTATTCACATGATTACCCCATTTCAGATATTATTAACTAGATATAATTAAAACTGCTTCATCTTTATTAAGAATGATCTATCTTTATACATAAATCTTTACTTGCTCAATTAGTTTATTAGTGAAAATTCCTAGAAGTGTAATTGGCAAAGGATACTTGACATTTGTTAAGTCCTTTGATTCACATCAGTGAATTTTCTTTCCAAAAAGTTCCTCTCAGAATCACTATCAGTGTTTATGAATGCTCACAGCCCTATATCTCAGACATTTCTTGATCTTCTCATTGTTTTCATTGCTTCCAAATGGTTTTTTTGTTGTTGTTGTTGTTTTTGTTTGTTTGTTTTTTGGTGGTACTGGGGTTCCTGGAAGCCCTTCTACCTCCGGGCTACACTCCCAGACCTATTTTATATTTTTATTTGGAAACAGGGTCTCTTAAGCCAGTGCGGCTGGCTTTGAACCTGCGCGATCCTCCTCTCTCCACCTCCCAAGCGCGGCCACACCTGACTTCCAAATTGTTTAAATCAGGTAAAAAAGTAAAGTATTTCTTCTTTGAATTTGCTTTTGTTTGATTACCACAAACATCAACTTTTTCATATCTTTCTTATTAAATTTACCCTATCTCCTCTTAGGTTATTCATCTTTTCTTATTGATTTATAGAACTCCTTTTTAATCAAAGATATTAAAATCTATATCATATATAGTACAAATATTTTTTTCAATTTCCCCCTAATATCTTTAAAGCATTTTAATGTTTTCTAAAAACACAATACACTCAGCTAACACAGAGCCTTTCCAACCAATACAACCAAAGAGAAATGATAGATCAAAAATTAATAGAGGCACAGCTCATATTAAGACAAACAGACAGAAATTTCTTGGTTAAAAAAAAGAAGGAAGAATAAGCCATGTGCTCATTCCACTGTACTCTGGAGTCATATCCAAATAAACAAAGGGAAATAAAGACCAAAACCTTGTAATACACAGAGATGTGCAGTCCAAATATATAGCACTAGAATGGGACAGAAATCTCCAAATATGAAAATAAACATAAATTTTAAAGGTCCAGAGTAAGAAAAAAATCTCCAAGGCAACTGGTTGAATCGAGTTAAAGCCCACCCTGTAACGGCTCTTTCATAACTCAGCCTCAGTGAAACTTCCTCAGGGAAAGGAGGGGGGGATGTAAATAAAATCTTGGCTGAAAGTAAGCACACAATCCAAAATTAAAATCACACTCACACTGGCACAATGTTCATAATAGGACATAATGAAATTTGTAATAAAGAACAATCTTAAAAGATAATTATCTTTTAAAAGATTAATGCAACCAAAGAAGGAACGAAATCATGAAAATCAGTTATGAAAAGCGAATTGATAAGGAATTTCAAGAAATTTAAAATTTTTTTTGATCAGTCATTAAATTAAAATTTTACGGAACTGGACAGACCAAAAGAATTAAACATAAGTAAAAGTTAACTGGAGAAGAAAAACAAGGGAGTTGACAAAGAAAGAAGGTAAGAGATGTTAAATAGAACTTTAAAGAAAGAAACAAGAGAAACAAAGTAATATTCTGAGAGATTAAAGATGGAATTTTGTAGAATTAATGAGGCATGAATCATAAATTCTGGAAATGATATACCGTTTAAGTCCTCCATGTAGGCACATATAGTAAAACTACAGAACATCACAGCCAAAAGTAAAGACCATGAAAGGGGGGGGAGTAGATTATCTACAAGAACAATTAGACTAACAGCAGACCTTTCCCTGGTGACGATGGAAGACAGAATGCAATAGAGTCATGTGTTTTTAGGGCGAAGCAAAATAACCATCCCAGAATTATATGCCAGCTAGGGGGTAGTAACCACTTTCCAACAAAGGCAGAGGAAGTGAAGACTCACATATTATAAGAGAAACATCCACTAAAGTAAATAAAGAATGCAGGAGAGAGAAGCCTGAAGCCTAAAGATAGGGATGGAATTCAAAACGCATGGGCAAGCAAGGGAAGGGGGGTTATACAAGTGCCCAGTGAGCAAACAAAATTAATAACAACTAACTTATTTGGAGGGGACTTAAAGCAGGTAGAATTAAGGCACTTTTCAAAAGAAACGTGAGTATGGAAAAAGGAAAGATAAGAATTAAAATGTCCTGAAATCCGTGTATTCAGAATAAGGTTAATAATGTTGTTACTTTTGTTTTGTTTTGTTTTTGGTGGTACTGGGGTTCCTGGAAACCCTTCTACTCCGGGCTACACTTCCAGACCTATTTTTTATATTTTTTTAAACTTGGAAACGGGGTCTCTTAAGGCAGCGCGGCTGGCTTCGAACCTGCGCCATCCTCCTGTCTCTGCCCCCCCCCCCCAAGCGCGGGGATTACAAGCGTGCGCCACCACTCCCAGCCCACCTTTTATTTTTTAACATGCACACTTGATTAAAACAGTAACAACAAGCTGGGCGTGGTGGCGCACGCTTGTAATCCCCGCACTTGGGGAGCGGAGACAGGAGGATCGCGCAGGTTCGAAGCCAGCCGCGCTGGCTTAAGAGACCCTGTTTCCAAATAAAAATATAAAATAGGTCTGGGAGTGTAGCTGGAGGTAGAAGGGTTTCCAGGAACCCAAGTATCACCAAAAATAAATAAATAAATAAATAAATAAATAAATAAATAAATAAATAACAAAAGGTGACCTATAAAATAAAAGGAAAATAATGAATAAATTTCAAAAACAGCTGAAGATAAAAAATGGTAATAAAGAATATTTTATTAAAGTATGATAGGAAAAAAGAAAAATAAAGTCATGGTGAATAAAAACAAAAATAAAAGGCATATATAAATTCACATATTCACTTACTCTTATGTAAAAATCATATAATTCAATCGCATTTAATCTCTTAGTCTGTATAAAACCCGAAAATCCCAGATTGGGTTTTTATAAATCTAACCACATGCTATTTACCAGAAAGTCACCTGAAATATAAAGACATCGTGGACATTACAAGTATATAAATGGAAAAACACCTGCTGGGCATAGCCACCTTAAGAGATAGAAGAAGGCTGATATAGCAACATGAATGAATACTGGGAAAAGAAGACTAAACATAAAATACAGACATAAAGATGAATACCTGGCTATATCTATCTTAATCTGTTTGGGCTACAATAACAAATACTTAAGGCTGGGTAACTGATAAGCAGCTGGAATGCATCGCTCACCGTGGAAGGGCACCAAGAGATCTGGTACCTGGTGAGGCCTGATCCCCAGAGTTGACAGTGTCTATATGTCTTCCCCGGGTGAGAGCAGAAAGGGCCTTCCTCGAGCTTCTTTTATAAGGGCACAAATCAGCTCCCCAAGGACCCATCTCTCAATACTACCATACTGAGTATGAGATTTAACATATGACTTTGGAAGGGATCGAAGGGTTCAGACCACATCTCTATCCACATAGATACCGAGAACAGATCACAATCACAGGCATAGTTCCATTATATAAGGATAAAACAGGCAATTTAATAATTATAATAACTCACATTTATGGAGAGCTTACTAGGTGCTAGACATTGATCTAAACGATTTTATGTGCATTAATTTATTTAATCTTCACGATGTTCCCCAGGACATAGTCCATTCTAGAGATGAGAATACTAAATCACAGACAGTAAGTGACATTCCCAAGGTCCAAAGAGAGGAAATGGCAGAGTCACAATTCAAACCCCGTCAGTCCAGCTCCACTGTATAATCCCTACTTATTTTTTTTCCTAGCAGTTCAGCTTCAAAATATATGAGGCCCACATTTACAGAGTTGCAAAGAAAAAATAAGCAAATCTACAGTCATAATAGAAATTTTAATAAGCATGTCTCTGTATCTAATTAAGCAAATAAAAAATTAGGGAAGATATAGAATGCAATTAAAATACTCAATCTAATGGCTTCATATAAAACACCATTGCCAACAATTAGAGAATACACACTATTCAAGCAGCATGAAACATTAACAAAAATAGATCACATAAAAGGTTGCAAGGTAATTTGCTATAAATCCCAGAGAAATAAAAGCTCAGAGGCCATGATCTCTGACTATAGTGTAATTAAATTAGAAATCAATAACAGAAAGATAACCACAAATAAACCCTATTTTTGGAAATTTTGAAACATACTCTTAAGTGCATTATGGGTCAAAGAACAAATCATAATGTACACAATAAAATCTTTGGGGAAGAATGATAATAAAATATTATATCAGAAGTTACAGAAGGTAAGTAAATTAGTATGTATAGGGAATCTTATATTCTTAAGTGTATGCATTAGAAAGATGGCAAATCGAGTTGAGTGGGGTGGCACGTGCCCTTAATCCCAGTACTTAGGAGGGTAAGACAAAGGATCTCAGGTTTGAGCCAGCCCCAGGAACTTAGTGTGGGTCTCAGCAACTCAGTGAGACCCTGTTTCCAAATAAAAAATAAAATCAGTTTGTAGGTGTAGCTCAGAGGTAGAATGCCCCTGGGTTCAATCCCCAGCACCACAAAAACAAAAGATGGGAAATTAAAAACTGATGAGTTTCATTGTTCAAATCAAGATAGAAAAGGAATAATTCAAGAAAATATTTAAAAGAAAATGATAAACTAAAAGCAATTAATAAACTCTGTTTGTTTTTGTTTTGTGGTACTGAGGATTGAACTCAGTACCCCCCCCAATCTCATTTCTTTATTTTTTATTTTGTGTGTGTTGGGGGGGAGTACTGAGGGTGGAACACAGGGGCTTTCTACCTCCGGACTATACTCCCAGACCTATTTTATATTTTATTTGGAAACAGAGTCTAAGTTGCTGAGAGCCTCACTGAGTAGCTGAGGCTGGCTTTGAATCTGTGCGATCCTCCTGTCTTAGCCACCCAAGCGCTGGGATTGCAAGTGTGCGTCACCACACCCAGATTTATTCTTTTTCTTTTTAAAACAGTCTCCTGAGTTGTGGAAGGCCTCACTGAGTAGCTGAGGCTGGCCACAAACCTACGATCTTCCTGTCTCAGCCTCCCAAGTACTAAGATTACAAGTATGCACCACCATGATTTCTTAAATTTGTCCCGAGGAAAAGGAGTCTAAACCACACCAAAGTGCACATTTGGGAAAAATCAGGATCTTCATCTATCACTGTGTGATCTTCAGCGGGATTCTTAACCTTTCTGGACAGCAGCTCGCTCATCTATATTTGGTTAAACTCAGAACCAGCAGTTCTAAGATGCTGCCCCTGCTCTCCCACAGGCCACCTTTCAGATGCAATTCACTAAGTTGAAAGTATATGGAAATGGAAAGCAACTTTCAACTTAAAAGAGTCATTGGTAGAAGAAATCTCACCTGGTCTTCGTGCAATAACTTTACAATATAACCAGAAAGAGAAGAAAAGGATCCGAAAGGTCATGCCTCCCCGGTCCAGCTGAAAATGGACTAGGAAACTGCTAAAAAATTCCGACTGAGTGAGGAAATCACCTTGATCCAACAGCCCCTCTCTGAGAAGATCCTAACAAGCAGCTATAGAGTTTCAAAGGCTATTAGAGCTTATGTCAATCCACAGCCCCAAATGTATGAAAAGTTCAAGACATACACAGATGGCAGGCAAGAGAAGACATTCAAAAATACTTTAATAGGGGCTAGAATGTAGATCGGGGGTAGAACACTTGCCTAGCATGCATGAGGCCCTGGGTTCCATCCCCAGCACTGAAAAAAAAAAAAAAAATGGGGAAACAAAAACACTTCCATGCACGTGATGTACATACACAAATTTATCAGTGCCAGTCACAGTGTTGTGCTGGGGAAGATGAGGAGGGAGAGGGAGTGGGTGGGATTGGGGAGGGCTCAACAAGTGTATGCACTGGGTGCACATATGCCTCTACCATCACGATGTTTGATTACAATGTGCCAATAAAAGAAGTACTAACCCAAATTTTAGGATAGAGATCATTTAATCATTTGGTTCATTTAAAATACACACACACACACACACACACACACACACACACACACACACACTAAATGCCTAAAAGCTCAAATCTTCAAATTAGATGAAATCATGATTGACAGTGATAGATATTCTGATTAACTAGAAAAATAGACTCCAGCCTTTCTCCTGTGTCTGTGCATGTTCAAGCAGGGAGAGACCACAGAAATCTCAGACAGTGATCCGCAGCACAGATGTCTATGACTTCCAGGAATGATAGATTGGATACACTCAAGAATCTGAGAAAAATTAGGTACATGCTGTGCGCTGGTTCCTTGAGAAGCATCCTCTGCTTAAAACAAGTACACCGTGCATTTAATGTGACCTATGTTCAGTCGGGTTTAGGGGTGGGTCCTGTTTCTAAAGGGATGTGGAGATAAGATGCACTCATGTCCGTTATCTATATAACTATAGATATAGTTCATCTCTATAACCAAGGGTACCAGTACTCCCAGTTACACAGATGGGCCTATGGAAGTGTGAAAGGCTCCAGAGAGATGAATCTTACCCTTATAAAGTAATAACAAGCATCCCAACTTTGGAATCAATGCAGATGCAAAACTGGGCTCCTTGCCCCTTTCAAAAACCAAGCAAGCTCACATCAACCCAAAAAAGCACACAGCAAATGGAGGGACTTTCAGCACAACTTCAGCCTGTGTCTTTCCAGAGACGACCAGCGCTCTGCAGCTGTCGATACACCCAGGCACGGCATGAACGCGCCCTCGCTGCTGCTTCTCCCACGTCAGCGGCCCCTTCATTATCGGTAAACTAATGTTAAAATGGAACATTTGGGGTAGGTCCAGAAGAATGGGTCTAATAAGCAGTTTTCAGTTTCCTGTCTCGGACTCAAATCAGAAAACCTCTCTGGAGTAGACGGCTGTCATTGTTACAACCTGCCTGAAATTTAACAGTTTAGAAGAACGTGTCCAGTCAGCATTGGCCGAGCTGAGCGCTCCTGAGCCCTCAGTGTGTCCCTGGGTCAATTCATTTAGAATATTGCACAGGAACCAGAGCCCTTGCAAGCCAGCCACACTACAGTACCCCTTCCAGGAGCCAGAGGACCAGCTGCTCCTTCATGCCATGGGTCGTGGCTGACAAACTACAAAAGGTCCCTGTGCCCCATTTCTAGTCCTTTATGAGCTTTTCTGCCAGCTTCCATGGCAAGCCATGACCTCTGCAACTCTGCCAAGCCAGCTAGAGAAAGCAAGAGGCATGATTTCCCCAATCCACAGAGAGAAAAGAGGACAAGGGAGACCCTGCAGTAATTTTTCAACATGGGCCCACAGGTTCCCGTTTACCTCTGCACCCCCAATGACTTTTCAAAAAGCTGGAACCTAACTCGGAATCATTTTTACAAGGCTCATGCTCTTTTTCCCCCAAAAAAATAAGTTCAGAGAGAAAACACAAAAGAGGAATACTTCTTTGTGTCTCTATTACCTCTCTGGGATCTCACCCCACCGACCCTCTCTTTCCATCCTTTTTACTTCCAGATGTATATTGGATAGGCAGAACAGCCTCAGATTCCACAGAGCCCCATATTTCTTGAATGTCAGTCTTTAAAGGGCACTGCTGCCAACGTTCCTGTCGCATTGCAGGGATTTAATTACCTAAATGAAGTACACTCAAAGAAATGCGTGTTGGGCTTTTTATTTTTTTTTTCTTTCCTTCCACAACTCCACTTCAATTTGTATTTTTTCCCCTTCTAATTGAAATTAATTTCCCTTGCTGGTTTGTGTTACAAAACACCTGGATGGGGTTATTATTCTGGATAGGTAATTATAAAATTAGAAGGCTAACCACGAGGCGGATTTCCTAAATCACAGGTGGCAGTGTTGCCGCCGAGTGAAAATGCTCACAAACGCACGCCAAATTCTCTTGCAAAGAAGCATCCGCAGACCAGGGCATGCTCCAAGTCAGGTGACTCTCACACAGGCTCCTTGAAGAGTCATTGTCCAGATTCCCCCTTGAGACCAAAGAATGCTTCCCCCAGCTGCAAGGAGTGCCCCTGGAAGATGCTGTCAGCCTCTGTGGGAATGTCTCTCCTGCTTCTCCACGCAGCTTGGGTCACCTAGGGACTTCTCGCTCCATCTCAATTCCAATTTCAGAGCTTCCTGTGCAGTCATCCTAAGGATTTCACTGATACTGCACCCAGCCCACCTCCAGCCTCCACCAGGCCTGCCTCCTTCCTTTTCTTTCTTTTTCACAGACGTGAATCCCAAAAGCATGCCCTGAAAAGTCTCCTGCACACTAAGTCAGTTACGGAGTCAACTTCCCAGGCGGGGAACCCAACCAGCAACGAGCCTGATCTTGCCTTCACTAAGTCATCCACTCGACCGAACCATACACCTCTTGTTTCAATGCTAAGACTTTTGTAGACCCATGTGTACCAGCCCGGTGGACTAGAGTCCAAGGAAAACCAGGTGACGGTTGAGGAAGAGAATCAGAGGAAGGGAAGTTAATTCCCAGCATGAGACAGCCTCAAGAAGCCCACAACTTTTAACCCAATAAATGATCTTTGTGTGTGTGTGTGGTACTGGGGATAGAAACCTCAAAGCTACACCCCAGCCCTCTTTTTTTTAATTCTTTATTTTGAAACAGGGTCTCACTGAGTTGCAAAGGGTCTCCCTAAATAGCCGAGGCTGTCTGTAAACTGTGATCCCCCTGTCTCAGCCTCCCAAGCACTGGGATTACAAGCATGCGCCACCACACCTGGTTCAAATGATATTTTTATTTACACTTGTCTCATCTAATTCCCAAAATTGATCTAGGACTTCCCAGCCCCCAGCACTGTGAGCAAAAAAAAATTTCGGCTGCTTATCAATATCAATTACCCAGCCTAAGGTATTTTTTAACTGAAGCCCAAAGAGACTAAGACAGATATAGACATTTATCTCTATATCTCTACATACTTGTATTTTTTTTTTTTTGCTTAGTCTTACTTTATGGTTATTCATGTTGCATTCACCTTTATTTACATACTTTTTTTTTTTTTTTTGGTGGTACTGGAGTTCCTGGAAGCCCTTCTACCTCTGGGCTACACTCCCAGACCTATTTTATACTTTTTTAAATTTGGAAACAGAGTCTCTTAAGCCAGCACAGCTGGCTTCGAACCTGCACGATCCTCCTGTCTCTGCCTCCCAAGCGCGGGGATTACAAGCGTGCGCCACCACGCCCGGCTATTTACATACTCTTGAAAAATCTGGAAAGCCTAGTACTTGGGGGGCTGAGACCAGACGATCATAGGTTCATGGCCAGCCTCAGCTACTTAGTGAGGCCCTCCACAATTTAGTGAGACCCTGTTTCAAACTAAAGAATAAAAATAGGTCTGGAGGTGTAGCTCAGGGTAGAGTGGCCATGGGTTCAATCCCCAGAACTGCAAAAAAAAAAAAAAAAAGAAAAATCTGGGGGTACCAACAGCAGTATATCAACTCAGTGTCAGCAATGTAAATGATTTTATTTACTGAAATCTGTATTACTTCATATATTATTTGTGTAATTAAGTGAGGCTAAGTATTATAGGGTACCCATAGAATGAAATATTTGTGGTTATTAAAGCACATGAGTCTGAGATATATTTAATAAGACTGGAAATACTTAGGAAAGAATATTGACACAAAATAAGAGACACAAAACATGTTTTCTATATAATGTATTATATAAAAGTGCATATATATGAAGTGAAATATGAAATCTATGAATAGTACTAGTTGTTACATTCACCATTGTTCACGCCTTGACCCATAAGGGTTATTGCTAGGCAGTGGAGATTTTGTTGGCTTTTCCTCAGCTTTAAACAATATTCGTGCAGACTTTCGTAAATACTAAATCTATTCTAGTAGAGTTTCATTCCAAAAGGGACAGGAAAGAGGCCTGTGGGGTCGCTGAGGATACATGTGGAAGGCCGGGGGTATTTGTGCAGGCAGCGAGGGGGCCCAGCACTGAGACAAGCATGCCCTGTTCTGTCTTTCAAGCCTGCTCATTTCTTCCTGGAGATTCTATATAAATTCCAAGAATTAAAACTTTTTTTTTTTTTTTTTTTTGGTGGTACTGGGAGTGGAACCCAGAGGCTTCCTACCTCGGGGCTACACTCCCAGACCTATTTTATATTTTATTTGGAAACAGGGTCTCACTAAGTTGCTGAAAGCCTCAGTAAGAGGCTGAGGCTGGCTTCGAACCTTGTGATCCTCCTGTCTCAGCTTCCCAAGCACGGGGGTTACAAGCGTGCGCCACCAGAATTAAAACTTTTACTGTTGCCATTGGCAAAGGGTTTTGATAACACCTGGAAAAGTGTAAGAAATGTTTGTTTTTTAATGGCAACGTTAAGTTCATCTTACCCCCCAAAGGTTTGTGGTAACTGTGAGAGGGGTACTAACTTGGATGAAGAAGCCTTTCTCATTATGTAAAACCATAAAGAAGCTAGGTGTGGTGGTGCACATCTGTAATCCCACTCTTTGGGAGGCTGAGACAGGAGGATCGCAGGTTAAAGACCAGCCTCAGCGACTTCATTGGTTCTGTCTCTCTTAAAAACCCTACTCACACGGGGACCTTCCTTCCCAATTCAACAACCCCAGGGCTTAATTTGAACTAGGCTAGTACTTGAATCTCATTCACTTCCTAAGTTAGCGTCTGAATTGAATCATGGCTACATTTCAGTCTCACCAAAGCTTCTGACTTCAGAAGGGGAAAAAAAAAAGTAAGCAACCATAGAAGAAAAAAATAGTAAGTGAAAAGCACAGGTCTTCCTTTTCCCTGTGTGAAATCCCACAGCAATTTCACAGTGCTGCCTCTAATTTCCCCTGGGGGGGGGGGGTGGCTGAAACAGGGAAGAAGACCTTCTCCCTATAAAAAATAAAAAAGTAACTGCCTCCTGGCCATGGAGATATATTTTCAAAACCAAAAGCTTAGAACCTATGGGCAGCTATGTGGACAGAATTCTTGAAGTTGGAGCTGCTCTGAAAATCTGGGACTTTTGATTCACAGCGCTGGGCCTTCCTTACCTGGCCACCAGTGATGGCAGGCAGTCCTGTATCCTGATACACCCAATGGCTATATTTTGAAAAGGTCTCCACAACATAAACTAACAAAATAGATATTTATTACTTCCAGGTATAAGACAGTGAGTAAAGTAAGAGTTTAGATGTCAGAGTTTAGAACTTCTGAAATTTGTGAACAGTCCCAATGGATGACAAAGCCCAATCTGTGGAGGGAGAGGTCCTGGAGGAGACATGAGCTGAGGAGCAGCGCCCGGCACCGCTGTGGCTGCAGGACCCTGTGCTGTGATGGGCCCCAGGACTTCAGGAGATTCTCAGAGTGAAGTGCGTCTCGGAGGCTGAATTTCTGAAGCAATGTGTATGTTGTGAGCAGTCTTCATCCCACAGGTTTCCACATCCTACATCCAGGATCTTCCTACCCTGTAAGAACTGGTTCCCTCCTACCCACTGTTTGAGAAGCCACCACTGGTGTTTGTCCTTTGGACTCAAGGCCCAACTCTTTCTTGGGACATAAATCTCACAGATAGGGTATCCTTATAAGCTAGGACTTGCACCTTGCTTGTAAGTCCTGGAAGCTTCCCGATACATGTTTTGTAAGAGGAAAGGAAGAGGTGGGATGAGGGAACCGACTCCCTGAGAGAGTTGTGGAGGGAGAGTCAGAAGAAAAATACCAAGAGCCCCCATGTTGGCTCTGGACCCATTTTCTGGACTCTGGGCTGGATCGCACCCATCACACTGCCAAGGCCCAGATTTCTCCAGCCACCTCCTCTATGAGAGTAGAGAAAAGATGGATGGACCCCAACTGACACCACGGACCTTCCAGGCTCTCAGGCCTCGGGCCTCAGACTCTAGAGAATTGCGCCATCCGCTTCCCTAGTTCTGAGGCCTTCAGACTTGGACCGAGCCACAGGAGTGGTTTCTCTGGTTCTCCAGCTTACAAAAGGCACATGATGGGACTGAGCCTCTGTGGTTGACATCAGTCACAAGTCATCTGCACCATGGCTACCTCCAAACCCCAGGACATCTGGGCAAAGTACATAGAGGACAAGTAAGAAAATCCTAGTAATGTGGGGCTGGGTTCCATGAAGGCAATGAGGGCATCCTCTCCAAGGGGCAGAGCTAGGAGGGTCTAGGTGGTGAGACCACAGCCTTTCCTGAGGTCCTAGTGTTTTAGGGCGGAGCCCAGAGAAGACCACTCAGACTTAGTTTAAGCCAAATAGAAATTAGCCGACCAGCAACTACACTGCAGGGTGTTTAGTCCTGAATGCATCCCCAAGCCATTTCTCAGGACTCTTTTTATACGTCAAAATCACAAGCTCAGGAGTGAAGAGTTAGGTTCCCAAAGAATGGGCAATCAACATTTTTTTTTTTCAGCAAGTGTGGAGGTTAAGCAGAAAGTACAGAAGCCAGGAACAACATTGTACAGGAGCTCAACAACCCAGATCTGTCCCTTTTATTGCCCACCTTTTGCTTGTTTTAAGGATAGAAATTCCCTAACGGCCTATGTTGCCCTACAGGTATAAGCCAAGCAGGAGTTACAGAAGCCAAACAGGCAGTTATGCCTGACTAGCCAGGTACCTGGTGACCAGCATTAGTGCCTAGTGCCTTGGAGTCACCTAGGGTAACATCATGGCCTTCCTGACTAAGGCTTAGGCTCATTTCATCACACTAGGACCCCTTAGTCAAGTATGGGCACAGGTGCAAACGATATTGCAAGCCCTGTGGATACAGTCATTATGCCTGAGCATCACCTCTGTGTCACCTGGTATCAAGTAGAGGCCCACAATCCATCACTGGATGAACCAATGCATCTCTGGGTCTCCAAGGTTGATGAAGGTTTTCCTGTGGTCCCTGCACACTCTCTGGAAGCTGCTGGTGTTGGGAAATGATGATTATCTCTTCAGAACACCAGTCTTCTTTTGTCCTCCAAATAAAGACCTTCTTTAGGGGAATCACAGAACTTCAGCCATAATAAAGCGAGATAGCAAAGCCAGGCTGAGGCACAACCCTCCAAGCCTAGATTGCAGAATTGTCTCTCTCCATGCATGTTATTTTCCTGCAGACATCTACAGGATGGGACTTCTACCTTCAGAAAACATGGGAGGCCCTGCCACCGCCCCTCTCCCAAGGTACCCCAGAGACACCCCCAAGAATGTTCCCCTTGGCTGTCTAGATTCAACCTTGCAGCCATCAACCAGTACCTAACCCACACTCGGCAAAGTGCTCGACAGAACTTTGCCTTTTCTGTGTTTTCTCAATTTTCTATAATAAGCTTGCACTGGTTTTGTAATGGGAAAAGCTCACTCTATTTTAAGTTGTGCAAAACAAACTGAAGTTTCCTAAGGTAAAAGAAAAACTCTGTCCCAGCCTTATTGCTCATGGCTGCGAATCCAGGGAGTTTATTTTGGCACCATAAACACCCACTCTTGAGTCCCATATGGCCTTTGCATAAGTAAATGCATTCTCCCTTTTTAAAGGACCAGGCACAGTTTCACTCTGCACCTCAAATAGGAATATAAACTTGCCAAGTTTTTTGAGAGAGGAAAAAAATATAACTCCCCAACATCTGCAGAACTAAGCCTTCCTTCACTCCATGTTTCATCCCTGGGGTGCAAAAATTACTTTTTAAGGAATTGGCCATTGATGATCTGAACTGCTTGAGTCTTTCCCCACAGAACCACCTGGGAAAAGTTTTGCCCAAGGTTTGCTTTCAATCTTCCCTCTGCATCCATCTTCCTGTGGTGCCCCCTTTATTCTCACCCTCGCTCAACAAATGTCTCGGTGCCAACTGTTTGTAGGCATTTGGCTAGGCTCTGGGGATATGGCCAAATCAAGCAAACCAAAAATTTCCACATCCCAATGAAGCCCAGGTCAGAAACAAAGGGACATCCCAGGGGATGTTTAATAGGACAAGATGGGTAAGTCTTGGGCTTGGTGAAGGGGGATAATGGAAGTGCTCACCCAAAATGTTGAGACTACAGGAAGGATTTTTAGAGCCAGAAGTCCCATGGGGGCCAAAGTTGAGGATCATGGGCCTTGCAGGCAGAGCAAAGATACCTGCCAAGCCAGCCAAACCCAGGCTTAAGGCTCCTACAAAGCAATAGCACCAAAATTTTATTTTTTAAAAAATTCACAATTGCTATTTTTCCCTTTTTTCTTTCTGTCTTTCTTTCTTTGTCTGTTTCGTGTGTGTGTGTGTGTGTGTAAGAGAGAGAGAGAGAGAGAGAGAGAGAGAGAGAGAGAGAGAGACAAAGAGAGACAAAGAGAGACAAAGAGAGAGAAAGACAGAGAGACACAGAGAGAGAGACAGAGACAGAGAGAGAGACAGAGATAGACAGACAGACAGAGAGACAGACAGAGATAGAAACAGAAAGAGAGAGAGATAAAGAAAGAAAGAGAAAGAGATGGATGCTAACCCAGGTACATTCTACCTCTGAGCTACACCCCCCATCCCTAATTTATTTTTATTTTCAAACAGGGTCTCACTAAGTTGCTGAGGGCCTCACTTAAGTTGCTGGAGCTGGCCTCAAACGTGCAATCTTCCTGCCTCGGCCACCTAAGTACTAGGATTAAAGGCATGCACCACCACACTCAGCTGAGAGTTCTATATTAGATGCAACACCAGACAGCATTCACATAGGTCCCATCTTGCCTCAGCTTCTGTCTGAAGTGGAACTGAAAGAGCACACAGAAGCCAGGAGCCTGTTAGTGGACACCTAGGTTAATTCCATACTTCTACAGCCCTTCCCAACTCTGTTCAGAGTCACATTGTTGATAGCTTAAAATCAGTCATGGTGGGAGTACTTACACCATAGAAATTGCCAAATGCTCCAGATCAGGGTATTTTATTTGAAAAGATGTTATTAAGCAATTAGCAATACCACATTGCCAGCCCAGTATCTGGCAATCGTGGGTACTCCAGAAAAATGACTGACTAAATGAAAAAAAAATGCCGAATGAAAATTGTCCTCCAAAATATACAAAGAACTTAAAAGATTTAACACTAAAAAAAAAACCAATCAAGAAATGGGCAATTGAATTAAATAGACACTTCACAAAAGAAGAACTACAAACGGCCAATAAATACACATTAAAAATGTTCAACATCATTAGCAATCAGGGAAATGCAAATCAAAACTACACTGAGATTCAGTCTAATCCCAATTAGAATGGAAATCATCAAGAATACAAACAACCATAAATGTTGGCAAGGATTGGGGAAATAGGAACTCTTCTACACTGTTGGTGGGATTGCAAATTAGTGTAGCCGCTATAGAGAGCAGTGTAGAGATTCCTCAGAAAGTTAGAAATGGATCCACCGTATGAACCAGCTATACCATTCCTGGGTATCTTCAACAGAGGGATTTAAATCTGAATACTATAGTGATATATACATATCATGTTCATAGCAGCACAATTCACAATAGCCAAATTATGGAACCAACCTAGCACCATCAACAGGTGAATGGATTACAAAACTATGGAATATACACACGATAGAATTCTACTCAGCAATAAAGAACACAATTATGTCATTTGCAGGAAAATGGATGGATCTGGAGAACATTATGTTAAGTGAGATTAGCCATAATCTCATATGAAAGGTCATATGTTTTCTCTCATATGCAGATTAGGGACTAATCAGGATGTCAGAGAGACTTCAGAGAATGGAGGAGAAATCCCAGTGGAGCAATGAAGGGGACCTAGAGAAGGGTGCAGGAAGAAGAATTAATGAAGGAAACACTTCCATTGATATATGTACATTTGTGAAAATATCAATGCCAATCTCAATATCGTGTATGGGTAAAGAAAGGGACTAGGGAGAGAGCCAGGGTGGCGGGTCACCTAGTGCCATGTGCATGCATATCCCTATCACTCTGAATTACAGTAGGTTGCAAGAGAATAATGCACCAATAAAAGTATATTTAAGAGAAAAAATGTCCTTCCAAGACAAGGCCAACACCCCAAGCACCTTCATTCCCATTCTTGTTTCAGGACAGTCGTTTTCATCAGAAGACCAAACTGTTAAAAATCTAAGGCCTCATATGGATGTAAACTTATTTGAACAGTTCCCTTCCTCAATCACTATCACTGCTAACTTGTATGGGGAGGGAGGAAGGGGACTAGGAGGACTGGTATACTGAAGGAAATACACCAAGTGCTGAATCTCATTATGATGTATAATTGCATTGTACCAATAAAAGTATTGAGAAAAAACGAAGGCCTCACCTGTAATCCCAGCAACTCAGGAGGCTAAATCAGGAGGCGAGAAAGTTGGAGGCCAGCCTGGGCAACTTAGTGAGATTTTGTCTTAAAAAATAAAAATAAAAAAGGGCTGGGAATATAGCTCAGTGGTAGACCATTCCTGGGTATAAACCCCAGCAGCACAAAAAGAAGAAAGAGGAGGAACAGGAAGAGGAGGAGAAACAGGAGGAGGAGGAGGAGGAGGAGGAGGAGGAGAAAAAAGAAAAAAAATCTAGTCCTCTACTCTATACACAAATGCAATATAAGTGAAATCACATCCCAGTGAAAAGAGTTTCCTGGCATCTTTGTAAAATAGGCATTCTAGATTATTTTTAATAGTCCCTTGGATGCTGAGGATGTACCCCTGCCTGAAATACTGTTGTGAGTAGGTAAATAATGCAAATGTAAGGCCTGCTGAGAGGCCCCTAGGGGCACATGGCCCACATTCAAGCATCAAAATAAGAATAAGATTCTTAAATTAATCACTGCACTAGCTAACAAAGCACCTGTGAGCCTTCCTGGGCCAGCCAGCATCCTCCAGCCCAGAGGCCACTACAGGCTCTGCATACACCTCCATCCTCCTTCAATATGCAATATGCTCTTCATCCTCAGCCATGCAGCTCAGGCAGCTTGCCTGTCTTATCCAAGAGCTTTCTTCATTCTGCTTTCTTTCTTCTCCCTCTCTCCTCTCTCCTCTCTCCTCTCTCTCCTCTCTCCTCTCTCCTCTCTCTCCTCTCTCCTCTCTCCTCTCTCCTTTCTCTCCTCTCTCCTCTCTCCTCCTCTCTCCTCTCTCCTCTCTCCTCTCTCCTCTCTCCTTTCTCTCCTCTCTCCTCTCTCCTCCTCTCTCCTCTCTCCTCTCTCCTTTCTCTCCTCTCTCCTCTCTCCTCTCTCCTCCTCTCTCCTCTCTCCTCTCTCTTCTCTCCTCCTCTCTCCTCTCTCCTCTCTCCTCCTCTCCCCTCTCTCCTCTCTCCTCTCTCCTCTCTCTTCTCTCCTCCTCTCTCCTCTCTCCTCTCTCCTCCTCTCCCCTCTCCCCTCTCTCCCCTCTCCTCCTCTCCTCCTCTCTCCTCTCTCCTCCTCTCTCCTCTCTCCCCTCTCCTCCCCTCTCCTCCCCTCTCCTCCTCTCCTCCCCTCTCTCCTCTCTCTCTCTCTCTCTCTCTCTCTCTCTCTCTCTCTCTCTCTCTCTCTCTCGTCTCTCTCTCTCTCTCTCTCTCTCTCTCTCTCTCTCTCTCTCTCTCTCTCTCTCTCTCTCGTCTCTCTTTTTCCCTCTCACATTTGTCAACACTGAAGCACATAGTCATGTAGTCATGGCTGGCCATGGAGTGCTCTCCATGGGTTGTTAGAGCTAAACACAAGTGTTAGGTCCTCTGCCAGACTTGGTTCACACCTTGCTGCTCTCAGACACTTGCTCAGCAACTGGATAGTTCTAATTTATTCTTTAATATTTATGTTTCTCTAGGGTTGCTGAAAAACCAGTCTATAGATAACCAAGATTTTATACTATGACAACTTCACTACACATTTATGCTATAATGGACGTTTTAAGTACTTTGCTATGAATTAAATTTTTAGGTCTAATAAGCAGGGGTTTCAGACTTAAAGATATAAAATTAAGTAATATGATGGAGTCATGTGTACATTATCATCTCCTCTTTAACCTCTGATACTTTTGTGTTCTCAAAAAAAAAAAAAAAAAAGAGACCCTGTTGGCCTGGTGGCACACACTTGTAATCCCCATGCTTGGGAGGTGGAGACAGGAGGATCACGCAGGTTCGAAGCCAGTGTGGCTGGCTTAAGAGACCCTGTTTCCATATAAAAAATATATATATAAATGGGTGTGGGAGTATAGCACAGAGGTAGAAGGGTTTCCAGGAACCCAAGTACCACCCAAAAAAAAAAAAAGTAAAAAAATCAAGCCAGCCAAAAAAATCAATAACAAATAAAAATCGATGATATAAATATAGAAATATTATAGTTTATTGATCAACTGAATCTAGAACACTGTCATAATACCTAAAAAGAATACATTTCTTTCAATCTTGAATGAAAATCATTTAGAAAAGAACCTATCTCTACATTTCTATGAGAAGATTTATTTTAAGATATGAAAAGTCAAGACACAACCAAAAATTTAATATGTGTAATCAACATTAAAATTAAAATTTCTAAACCAAAAGACTCCACAAAGTGGGGGAAAAGATTAAAATATTTGGTCATACAAAAATGCAAATCTCAACTTCTAGGACGATGGTGACCGAGTGAAGCAACACATGCCAGTCCTGCTGACACCCAATCTCTATGGCCTTAAACAGCATTCTAGCCGGGCGTGGTGGCGCACGCTTGTAATCCCCGCACTTGGGAGGCAGAGACAGGAGGATCACACAGGTTCGAAGCCAGCCACGCGCGCTGGCTTAGGAGACCCTGTTTCCAAATAAAAATGTAAAAATAGGTCTAGGAGTGTAGCCCAGAGGTTGAAGGGCTTCCAGGAACCCCAGTACCACCAAAAAAAAAAAAAAAAAAAAAAACCAGCATTCTACAAAAACCAGAAAATAAATACCAAACTAGAAAAATAACAAGATAAGTAGAAGACAGCAGGAGGGAAAATAAGGTTAGAAGATCAATAAGAAAGCAGAAAAGAAATCTACCCACCTTAGGGCCACGGGCACCACAGCGGCACCATCTTACCTCCCTGTACCTGACTCCAGAGACAAGCAGGAAAACAACCAAGGTCCCGAGGTAAGTGGCTACAGATCATTGGAATTGTAAGCCATCAGCTCCTCTTGCACAAACACCAACTACAGCTTTCAGCAGTGGTGGTCGAGCTCACCATGCCCTCTAGAAATCCACAGCAGTGCTCAACACCACCAGAAAAGAAACCCGCCTCCCTTGCAGCTGTGGGCACCACAGTGGCGCCATCTTACCTCACTGCACCTGACTCCAGAGATGAACAGGAAAACAACCAAGGTCCTGAAGTAAGCAGCTGCCAACCATCAGAATTGTAAGTCAATGCCAGGTGTGGTGGTGCACGCTTGTAATCCCAGCACTTGGGAGGCTGAGACAGTAGGATCACATAGGTTCAAAGCCAGCCTCAGCTACTGAGTGAGGCTCTCAGCAACTTAGTGAGACCCTATTTCCAAATAAAGTATAAGATAGGTCTGGGAATATAGCCTGAAGGTAGAAAAGCCCCTGGGCTCCACCCTCAGTACCACACACACACACAAAAAGAATTGTAAGTCATCAGTTCCTCCTGCACAAACACTGGCTACAACTTGTAGCAGTGGCAGCTGAGCTCACCATGCCCTCCAGAGATCCAGAGTGGCACTCAACAACACCATAAGTGAAGCCACCATCCCCACAAGGGAACACCCAGAATGGCACCCCCGGGGACTCATGCAACCCCAATAAACTTCCTGGGTCTGAGACTTTGTGGTTCAATCTGGCAAAGGTGGGAATGGAGTCAGCTGTTGGACATAGCAGAGATTCAGACAGACTCAGGTTCTGTACCAGTGGAAAGTGTGTGGGGAGAACTATGCTTAACATAAAATCCAACTAATAGGATCTCTGGGATCACCGCAAATCACCAAATCATAGTGAATGAGGAGAAGTCAGACCGCACTAGCCCTAGCTATGGAGAATAAAGACTCTCACATTGAGTGTGGTCTCAGAAGCATCCGCCACCTATGGCGGCAGGGAGAGACCAAGACTCCACATTTGTGGAAATCATGCGGATGACTTGTGCTTAACACTAGATCTAGCCCCATCCATCTTCATAGACCGATACCATCCATCCACATCGACTGAGAATGACTCAGAGAACCAGGCTTGCAGCAGGAAAGGTGTGATGGTACTCGGTGTCTGCACAGAGAGAGACTACAGAGGCCCAGTCTGCTGAATATTCATACATTTATACAGTTGCATTAATTTGTTGTTGCTATTGTTGGGTTTTTGTTGTATATATGTATGTGTATATGTCTGTTTGTTTACTTTTTCCAAACGCTCTCCCAAGCTTCCTCGCTTGTACATACCTACTCTTCTCTCTATCCATTTTCTTTCTTTTTTCATTTTTTTCTCTCTTTTTTTTCTCTTCCTTCTCTTATATTAAATCTACTTCATATCACTATACAAGAAACTACATTGGTTAGTGGAGTACTACTACATATTCACTATCCCTAATCTCTACTATATACTACCGTACCAAACTCATACTCTCATTCTATTCAATCCTATCTGAGGCTTTACCCTATTCTTGCATTTACTACTTCACGTCCCTCCTCACTCAAACTTCACTGTTGAATACAATACAACTTGCCCTTGGATATAGATTTCTCTCAGTCCCTAGCTGATACCTAAATATTGAGATAAATCTATCAAAAGCAACAGATACAAACTTCTGAAATCATGAGAAGGAGAAATAACAAGGAAGCAATGAGCTCCCATACCACAGTAATAGAACCTGACAACAAACAAACCCAGCAAAACTATCTCTCAGATTAGACGGAGAAATAAAAATCTTCCACGACAAACAGAAGCTGAAGGAATTTATGTCTTCCAAACCAGCACTAGAAAAAATATTCAAAGAGATTAACTACAAAGAAGAAATAAGTAATACACACCAGAAACAGAGAAACAAAAATTTCCATCCAGCAAACAACTAAGCAAAGAGAACAAACACTACCACAAACAGAATTTAAATCTCAATATGTTAGGAATTTAAAATCATCTCTCAATAATCATACTGAACATAAATGGCCTCAACTCCCCAATAAAAAAGACATAAGGTGGCCAGGCGTGGTGGCGCATGCTTGTAATCCCCATGCTTGGGAGGCAGAGACAGGTAGATCGCGCAGGTTCGAAGCCAGCCTTGCTGGTTTAAGAGACCCTGTTTTCAAATAAAATATAAAATAGGTCTGGAAGTATAGCCTGGAGGTAGAAGGGTTCCATCCCCAATACCACAAAAAAAGACATAAGGAGGCAAAATGGATTAAAAACCAGAATCCATCTATCTGCTAACTGCAAGAAACACACCTACAAGTAAAGATAGTAACAAACTCAAGGTAAAAGGCTGGAGCAAGGTAATCCATGCCAATGGAACTCGAAGACAAGCAGGAGTAGCAACTATATCAGTATAGTTAGACTTCAAGCCCAAACTTATTAGAAGAGACAATGCAAGTTATTTTTTACTGGTAAAAGGAAAAATCCAGCAAGAAGAAATGATAGCCAACATTTATGTCCCAAACATCGAGGCAGCTACTTTCATAAAACAAACTCTTTGTGACATTAAATCACAGATAAATCCCAATACAATAATACTGGGAGACTTCAATGACCTTCTCACACCAATAGACGTATCTTCTAGACAAAAGGTCAGTAAAGATGCCTTAGACCTAAAGAACACCATCAACCACAAATAGACCTATTAAACACATATAGAACATTCCACACAACTACAGCAGAATTCACATTTTTCTCAGCTGCTTATGGAATCTTCTCCAAAATAGATTACATCCTGGGCCATAAAGTAAGTGCTAGCAAATCTAAAAATGTGACCATAATGGAATAAAACTAGAAATCAAACCTAAGAAGACCCAGAGAAACAACATAAACATGTGGAGACTACACAACACACTGCTGAATGAAGAGTAAGTCATAAAAGAAGTAAGGGTGAAATCAAGAAATTTCTAGAAACAAATGAAAATAGAGATACAACATATCAAAACCTCTGGGACATTTTGAAAGCAGTATTAAGAGGAAAATTCATAGCACTGAGTGCCCACATAAGAAAAACAGAAAAATCACCAAATAAATAACCTAATGATACACCTCAAAGCTCTTGAAAAATAGGAACAGTCTAACCCTAAAGCCAGTAGAAGACAGAAATTTATTAAAAATCAGAGCAGAAATCAATGACATAGAGGATTTTTAAAAAATACAGAAAATCAACAAAACCAAAAGCTGGTTTCTCAAAAAAAAAATAATAAGATAGATAAACCACTATCCAGATTAACCAAAAAGAATTAACCTAAATTACAAAGGTAAGAGATGAAAAAGAAGATATTATCACTAAGAGTGTAGAAATCCAGAGGATTATCAGAAACTACTTTGAAAAACTATACTCCAACAAAATAGAAAACTGAAAAAAAAATTGACAACTTTCTACATAAATACAACCTTCCTAAACTGAGTTAAGAAGGTATAGAAAATTTAAACTAACCAATAGCAAAGAGATTGAAACAGCAATAAAGAGCCTACCATCAAAGAAAAGCCCAGGACCAAATGGTTTCCCAAGTGAATTTTATAAAACTTTTATAGACAAGCTAATCCCAATGCTTTTCAATCTATTTCATGAAATAGAAAAAAAAAGAGACTCTCCCAAATACATTCTATGAAGCCAATATCATATTAATACCAAAACCAAATAAAGATAGCTTAAGGAAGGAAAATTATAGGCCTATATCTTTGATGAACTTGGTTGCAAAACTGCTAAACAAAATGCTAGCAACACACATTCAAAACTACATCAAGAAAATCATACACCATGACCAGGTAGGGTTCGTTACAGGAATGCAAGGCTTGTTCAACATACAAAATCAATCGATGTAATTCATCACATAAACAGAACCAAAGACAAAAATCATATGATCATTTCAAGAGATTCTGAAAAAGCATTTGACAAAATCCAACATCCATTTATTCTAAAAGCACTGCAGAGAATCAGAATAGAAGGAACAAACCTCAACATCATAAAGGCCAACTACAATAGGCCCACAGCCAACATCATATTAAATGGGAAGAAATTGAGAATTTTTCCTAAAAACAGGAACAAGACAAGGATGTCCATTATTATCACTTCTTTTCAACATGTACTTGAGACTCTAGCTAGAGCAATAAGTTAAGAAAAGGAAATCAAAGGAGTACAAATATAAAAAGAAGAACTCAACTTTCACTATTTGCAGATAATATGATACTATAGTTAGAAGACCCAATAAACTCAAGCAAAAGGCTTATAGAACTGATCAAAAAATTCAGCAAAGTATCTGGATACAAAATCAATCTTAAAAAATCAAAAGCTTTTCTGTATAGCAACCATAAATCCACTTAAAAAGAAATCCAGAAAACACTTCCACTCAGGATATCCCACAAAAAAATAAAATACTTAGGAATAAACTTAACCAAGGAGGTAAAAGACCTCTAAAAAGAAAATTTTAAAACATTGAAAAGAGAAATCAAAGAAGACCTTAGAAGATGAAAAGATCTTCCATGTTCATGGATAGGCAGAATAAATATAATCAAAATGACCATATTTCATCCAGGCATGGTGGCGCACGCTTGTAATCCCCACACTTGGGAGGCTGAGACAGGAGGATCATGCAGGTTCGAAGCCAGCCTCAGCTGGCTTAAGAGTCCCTGTTTCCAAATAAAATATAAAATAGGTCTGGGAGTGTAGCCCAGAAGTAGAAGGTCCCTGGGTTCCATCCCTAGTACCACACACACAAAAAAAGACCATATTTCCAAAAGTGATCTGCAGATTCAATGCAATACCCATTAAATTACCAAGGTCACTCCTCACAGACATAGAAAAATCAATCCTTAAATGCATTTGGAACAACAAAAAACCCATAATAGCAAAGATAGTTCTCATCAACAAAAACCATGCAGGAGGAATCACAACTTTAAACTGACTTTAAACTATACTACAAATCCATAGTACTAAAAACAGCATGATACTGGCACAAAAACAGATACATAGAACAATGGAGCAGAAAAGAAGACTCAAAATCAAATCTGCATACTTATAGTCTATTGATTTTTTTATAAAGGGGACAAAAACATACACTGGAAAAAAGCCTGTTCAACATATGATGTTGGCAAAACTGGTTATCCATATGCAGAAAAATGGAAATAAATCCCACTTTCTCACCCTGCACAATAGTCAATTCAAGATTGATCAAAGACTTAGAAATTAGACCAGAAACCTTGAGGCTCCTTGAAGAGGGCATAGGTCCAACACTGCAACACATAGGCACAGAGAAAACTTTCTCAACAAGACCCCAAAGGCACAACAAACTAAAAAGCGAATCAATACATGGAATTGCATTAAACTGAAGAGCTTCTGTACAGCAAAGAAAACTATCAAGAACCTCAACTGAGAGCCAACAGAATGGAAGAAGATTTTTGCCAACTACTCTTCCAATAGAGGACTAATATCTAGAATATACAAAGAACTCAAGAAACTCACAGCTAAGAAAACAAATAACCCAATCAAAAAATGGACAAGTCAGCTATACACTTCATGAAAGAAGAAATTCAAATGGCCAATAAATTTATGACAAAATGCTCAACATCATTGGTAATCAGAGAGATGCAAATCAAAACTACCCTGAGATCTCACTTAACTCTAACTAGAATGGTAATTATTCAAAACACAAACAACAACAACAAATGCTGGTGAGGATCTAAAGAAGTGGAAACTCTAAAACATTGTTGGTAGGATTGCAAATTAGTGCAAACACTTTGGAAAACAGTATGAAGAATCCTCAGAAGAATGATAACAAACTTACCATATGATCCAGCAATACCACTTCTGGATATCTATCCAAAAGAATAGAAACCAAACTACCAAACTAATGCATGCGTATCTATGTTCATAGCTGCACGATTCACCATTGCCAAACTATGGAACCAGCTAAGATGTCTAATAACAGATGCATGGATTACAAAACTATGGGATATGTACACAATGGAATTTTACCCAGATATGAAGAAAAGCACAATTATATCATTTATAGGGAAATGGATGGAACCAGAGGACATTAATCTAAGTGAGATTAGTCAGTCATAAAAAATAAGAAATCAAATGCTCTCCCTAGTATGGGGAAGCTAGGAAGAAAATAGGTAGGAGGAAATCTAGACAAAGAAGGAGGTACTTTAGATGAGCAAATAAGGTGACCTAATTGAGGGGATGGGAGGGGGGAAGAGAGAAATTCTCTAATGCACACGAGGACAAACATATCAATGTCAATCACTAAGCCAAACATGAGAAGGAGGAAGGGGGAGGGAATGGGGCAGGAATTGGGTAAGGGCTAACTGGGTGATGTGTACATATGTCTCCACCATTTTGTACCCCCATTAAGATATATGACGACAATGCACCAATAAAAAATTTTAAAATAAAATAAATGCAAAACTTTAGCAAATTAATAAATTTCATAAAGTACAGATAATAGTTGAAATTTATAGATTCACAAGGTTATAGTATTGTATTTTATTTATGTTTTATATTTTCCATAACAAAAGGTTTTTCTGAGTGCCATATAGAGTATTAAAGGGCAAATGGCAAATCAAAAACATCACTCTGCGTGAGAAATAAGGAAAATGATTCAGTATATCTAAGGAGTTCTTACATTTCAACTTTTAAAAGATGCCTGTGAATAAAAAGAAGGGCAAGGGAAATGAATTGGCAGTTTAATCCTCAATAAACACTTGAGAAAATTTCCTATCACTGATAATCAAAGATATTCAAATTAAACAGTAAGAGCTGATGTTTTACACATCAAATAAAATTTTTAGAAAGTAACATCCTTTTTTCTGAATCTGGGACAAGGCCATTTTCACTTCTATTCATCATTGTACTGGAGATTTTAACTAACCCAGTAAGAGAAAGAAATGAAAAAAAGCATAAATGTTAGAAAAATAATAATTTTGTCATTGTCATTGGGATTGGTCATAAGGCGGAAGATGCCATCTCAAGAGAGATAGTTAGGTGAGTATATGAGATCATCTGAGGCCTAGGCTCAGAACTGGCAACTATTATGTTCCTTAAATTCTACTGGCAAAGCAAGTCACAGGCCAGTTCAGAGAGAGATCCCAAAGTCTCTTTGCCAAGGGCATAGACACAGAGAGAGGCTGAGGAGGAGGAGCACTTGTGCAATATACCACAGTCCTCCCACATTTCGCTTTAAAGGTCTTCCTTTATAACATATATGACATAAGCCAAGTGTGGTGGCACATGCCCGTAATCACAGTACTTGGGAGGCTGAGATGAGAATCATAGGTTTGAGGCCAGTCTCATTCACTTAGCAAGGCCCTCATCAACATAGTTAGGCCCAATTTCAAAGTAAAAAAAAAATAAAATAAAATAGGGCCAGGGTCTTAGCTCAGTGGTAGAACACCACTGGCTTTAGTCCTCAGTAACAAAAATTATATATGTGATATGATATAATAATCTATGATATAATAGAATTTAAAGGTCCCCCCCCAAGAACCAGCTCAATAGTTTTATTTTGTTCTGTCCTAGTTTCAAAGTTATTAGAATTCTCAGGATACTTGTAGAACAACAACAGAACATTAGGAATCATAGTTGTGTATAGTGTGACCTCCTATGCAGAAACAAAATACACTGGAGTGGAACTAATGATTTCTCTTGGAAGTCACTTAGATATTTCAACCAAGACTATAATGTTCCACTAGGGAACAGTTTTCAAGTTCATATACTTTATGCATGCTTATTAAACATATTTTATTCATGTACATGTATATAAGTAACCATATTCAGTACAACAGTACAAATATATAATCAATATAAAAGCCAAAGGAATAAACACAAAATCAATCTTTTGTGCTGAAAATTGGCCAAAATAGCCATTGGTAAGATACTGGAATCGAAGGACACTGGGATTCAAGACTTGCCTGGATGTGATAAAAATACCATTAGAGTTGACATCTGTAAGAAAATAACCCATTCCAGTGTCAAAACTGGAAAAAATCTGTGTGTGTGCGTGCGAGAGAGAGAGAGAGAGAAAGAGAGAGAGAGAGAGAGAGAGAGAGAGAATGTATTACTGAGGGTTGAACCCAGAGGCATTCTACCTCTGAGCTATAACCCCAGCCCTATTTTAATTTTTATTTTGAAAGTGTCTCACTAAGTTGTGGAAGGTCTCACTAAATTGCTGATGCTGACCATGAAACGTCAATCTTCCTGTCTCAGCCTCCTGAATAATGAGATTACAAACATGCACCACCACACTTGGCTCATTTTTCAAAAGATATTACACCTAAACAATAGGATTGTCAGGCCCAACAATATAACCATCAATATAACCATTTTAAGCTGGGTGTGGTAGTGCACGCTTGTAGCCCCAGTACTTGGGAGACTGAGACAGGAGGATCCTGTTTCAAGGGCAGCCTCAACTACTTAGTGAGGCCTTCTGAAACTTAGTGAGACCTTGTTTCAAAATAAGAAATAGGGCTGGGGTGTAGCTCAGAGGTAGAATGCCCCTGGGTTCCACTCCTAGTACCACACACACACTATATATATATTTCATGTACATGTATAGAAGTAATCATATTCAGTACAATAGTACAAATATATAATCAATATAAAAGCCAAAGGAATAAACACAAAATTTATTCTAGGTATATATGCTTCACCCTGATTCGTTGTGATTCACATCATCCTCACAAAATACTCTATAGAGTATTAATACTCTATGAGTATTTTGACAAATGCTCTATAGAGTATTTTGACAAATATTGTATAGTATGTAAAGAAAAAGACAATGTGTTCATTTTAAACCCACCAGGGATGAGCTGTTTAGAGAAGTGACTGGCTTCTGAACACAAGCAGTATTTGGATAATGCTTTTCAGAAGGAAGAAGCTGTCACAGAAGAAGATAAAAGAACAGTAGTATCTACAGGTTGACCTCCAACACAATGCCCAGAGTACCCAATATTAGGAATCAATTTAGAAACGTTGGGAAAGACTTTAAAGTCACCCACATTAGCCAGAACGAGGTGCTTGCTTGAATTCCTTCTACAAGCTTTCTTGACACAGAGTGGAGCATTCATTGCCCAAAGGCAACCCTTCTTTGCAAGCATGAAATGAAATGATGCTATGGGGAGTCAGTTCTAGTAATAATCCTGTTTGTTTACACATCCTTTACTAGTGCCCTCCATGTTGGTTCTAGACTTAATCACATGATTTGCTTCAGCAAATGAGACAGAATCAAGTATGATGTAAGCAGATATCTTTTAAAATACTTACTCACTAGAGTGTGTCTTCTTTCTGCTCTTGGATTCCTGCCAACCCAAAGAGCAAACAAACCCAGGCTAGCCTACCGGAGAATGAAAGTCACACCACCGAGTCACCTCTCTTGCCCCAGCCAATAACTGGCTAATGGCCAGATCCATGAATGAAGCCATACAGAACCAGCTAGGCCCCAGTAGACCTACCAGCCCACCGCAGACACACGGCCTAACCCAGCCAAGTGCAGCCAAGATCTGCAGAACCATTCTCCCCAAAAATGTGAATAAGTGATTGTTTTAAGCTAAGATGTTTTGCAGTGGTTTATTGTATAGCAAAGGCTAACTGATAGAGATCAAGTGTCAGAGGCCACTCCACTGCCCATGCACCTGGGCACAAGCAGGATAGAGGCCCGCTCAGGATTGTGCTGTGGGCTCAGAGCACAGGGACAGTCCCCCCACACACTCAGTTGTGACCATACTCACTGTTCTTGACCACCTGTGTGCCCTAGAACTGGAGCAAGGCCAGGGGGCCATTTTAATGTCTTTAGCCACACTGAGGACCTCCAGGATGAGTCTTTATGTCCCCCACAATGGCCAGGACTGAGAGCCGTCCTATCTTCTTTCCTGGATATTTTGTCTTCTAGCCATCTCTAGACTGCAGGTCTCCAAAGGCCCAAGTTCCTAAAGGCCTAATAAATAAAGATCCACTAAATCTTAGAGCACTAGAGCATATCCAGTTAATTGGTGCATAGATTTTGTTAGCCTACAAAATGTATTTAACACTGATAACAGAAGTCCAGAACTAAATGCCTCAAAGGTCCAATAAGCCAAGGGAAGTAGCCTCACCCCTCACATGTCCACCACTCATTAAAGTCCCCTATAAAAGAAGAGCCTGACACTCCCAATGCCCATATTCCTCTCTGTCCCACTTATGGGGTAGCCCACATTCTCTCTTGAACTTCTATTTCTTGCTTTCCTAAATAAGTCTCTTTTTATGTCTCAGATTGGCTCATGCTGAATTCTCTTTCATCACATAAACCGAGGACCTTGTAGATCCTCGCTGAGTCGACCCTCTTCCATGACAAAGGTTCTAGCTCCAGGTCAAGGACCAGCCAACAAACAATGAGTGATGTGAGCATTTTTGCCTCTATCATCTTGTACTCCATTAAGATGTATGACTATGATGCACCAATTAAAAAAAAATTTAGAGAATTATCAGGGATGAGGAGTCAACACTACAATGGGGTCTGCTAGACAAGCCTAGGGCTAGGGAAAGGGGACACGGCAAAGAGGGCTGGATTTAGGCAGGTTCTGGATTGGAGAAAGTGAGGCTATCTGAGAACTGCCATCCTCCTATCTCAGCCTCTCACATGCTGGGATTACAAGTGTGCGCCACCATGCCCAGCTAAGAGCATTCTTGATTCCCATTAAGACACACTCAGGTACCTCGGCAGGCCTCCCCCAAACCTCCACTGGTTTAGATGACCTTCCTTGGAGCACCACAGGCCACATCTTGGCAGCCCCTCTTTGCGTTAAGCAACACCTCTGAGCCTCCACATCTTTATCCTGAAGGTGCAGTCCACATGTTGTCTATCCTGCAGTATTTTTTGCAAGATTTGTGGATTGCACAATGGATCCAAGGTAGCCACGGTAGAAGCCAAAGGAGATTACCGTATCTAACGCATTTTTCTTCACATAGTAGACTTGTGTTTATGCTTTGTAGACCTTCGCTCTTCCCACTTCTCTTAATGAGAGAACTGTGGGATTTAAGCTTTCCCTATTAACATATTGACACTACTGATTTATCAAATTGGCATAGAGGTTAATGGCACAGACAGGTCTTGGTTTCAGGTCCTAGCATTTCCATTAAATGAGGTATTTGACCTTGGAAAAATGGCTTAATCTCTCCCCTTAGTTTTCTCATTGGAAAAAATCAATGTAATGATAGTTTCTACCTTTTGAAGAGTGAGCTAAAGGCCACATAGCAATTTGCACTGCACCAAGCATTCAGTTTATAAGTGTTTGTTATTATTTACCTTTTCATCATGGTTATTCTCACCTTTTCTTTCGGTTATTAGCAAGACCACAGAGACATAGAACACAGAATAAGCAACTCCAAAAAGAAAGAAAAAGACACATACACACGCTATGACCTCGTTACCTTTATCTTTAAGGCCTGATGTCAGGACAACAGAATCTTCTAGAAATAGGATGGCAGGCCTCTGCTGACACAAGATTGAAGGGCACCCAGAGTCCCCCCCCCCCTCCAGCAACCTTGCTCTGGGGTATAAGGAAAAGGACCACGACCACATATATACATACGCACGCGCGTACGCGCACACACACACACACACACACACACACACACACACACCTGCTTAAAACCCTCTGCTTGTTGTTCATTGCAATTAGAATAAAATTCAAACTCCTCTCTCCCTGGGCCACTCCTCGGCCTTATTTTCTTCACTGACCTTAACATCCTCTAAAATTCTATCACCAATCTGTTTCCATAGTTAGGGTCCATCTCTCCCCACTCACTAAAATGCAAGTTCTATGAAGGCAAACCTTCATGCCTTCTTCATGCCATGTAGCCCAGCTCTGAACAGAGTCCACTCACAACAAGGAGTCAATGTATAAATAAATGTCTAATGAGTGGATATTAACTAATGGAAACAATACTACAGTATGAGCTCTGGAGTGTGGAATCAACAGGAGTTTTTGTGCACATCTCCAAAGAACTTACTATTGCCCCATTTTACTTAATGAATGTTTGCTGGATGCATGGGTAAAATTTTGAGCAAATTTTCTACAGAGAAAGGGAAATAGCTTAAAACTAAAAAAAGAAAAGGCCAACAGCTGAACAACTTCTTATTCTAGGACTTTGTTTCATCCCCATTTAAATAAAGGAACTAAGAATTCCTGTCCGGCAGGACCGGCACAGTGGCAGTGTGGACCAGTGGACTCAACAAATAATGTGAGCCCGGAAGCAGAGAACTGAGCTTTGGTTCTATACTAGCCAGCAGATGGCTTTGACACCTTGGGTCTGCTGTATCCCTTTGTGATTCTCACTCCTTCTCCAAAAACTAGGGCATTTGAAACCGATTATTTCTAAGATCCCTCCCACTGCTAAACAGAAATTTGGTGATTCCAATCACTCCTACAACCCCGCAGGTTGACTGAAAGCTATTCACTGTTCCCTGAAGGAATCCCTCACTCAGCAACTTGCCCTTTCCACAGCTGGAGTCTTGGAGTCCTGGCCCTTTCTGCCTAACAATGTAGGACAGACTCCCCAGATGTGCAGAACTCTCAGCTTAGAAGGGAGGAGGATCCTGCTGTCCAGGCCCCATCACGTCAAAATATATGTATGTGTTTGTTTGGCTTTGTATTTCCTTTGTGCAACTCTAAATAGCACTTAAAAGAAGAAACCAAACTCAATGACAAAGTTTCCCCTCTTTCTCTTTCTCTTTCTCTCTCTCTCTCTCTCTCTCTCTCTCTCTCTCTCTCTCTCTCCCTCCCTCCCTCCCTCCCTCCCTCCCTCCCTCTCGTGGAGGAAGGCTGGCTCCCTGCTTTTCGGCTGACCCAGAATTGCTAATTTTGCTGAATTCCCCACTGTAAATACCTCCTCATTTACCACACAGTGGAGGTCTGATTCCTTCCTACTGAGACAAGTAGTTTTGCCTGCTCCTTTGGGCTTTTAGTATTCTTCCAAATTATTCTGATTGATATAGACCTCCATCCATGCTAATTATGCATAGCTTCTCTTATAAAGTGTGGTTTCCATGGCAACAGTGAGGGGAGAACAGGTGTGCGGAAAGCTGTGCTATATTAAATGACAGTTACCCTCTGCCTCTCCTAGGCAGATTGCTTTTCTCTGCATTTATTTATAGCAGGCAGTAATTAATCTGTGTGAATCTCATTGCTGGGGGGTGGGGTGCTGAGGGTAGGAAGAGGGATGCAGAATGATTAACAAGAGTCCTAATTATCCTCATACCTTCAAATCTGAGAATTTCGTCACCATCAGATAATTCCAAAGTAGAATTGTTGAACTTTCACCTTGCATAAATTTCAAGGCTATCATCTGTTGAGAGGGAGAGAGAGATAGAGATAGAGATAGAGAGAGAGGGGGGGGGAGAGATTCCTCTAGCTGCTGATAGACACCTGTGCCAGGCCATTTTGTGTAAGGCTACAAAAGTGGGTCTCAGGGCCCTCCCGAATGACCTGTCAAAGTACAAAATTAGAGCAGGCCAGTGACCCAGACTCCGGGGACTGCCCAGTCTCACATACCACAGCAGAAATTCTACCACAAACAGAGAGGAGAAGCAGAGCTGCATCACTTGGAACTGACCTCCTGTGAGGCTCAGGATACTGCTGAACAAAGAAAATTGTTACAGAAGACAGAAACCTGGGCTCCAATATAGTGTCAATGTTGACTCTTTACCTCTCTAAGCCTCAGTTTCTCTATAAACTGATAATGTTAAACCAGAAAATCTCTTGGGTTTTCTCCAACTCCCAGGAGTTGTAGTCTATAGGTCAGACTGAATTGATGTTTGCTGCAGTAACAAATAATCCCAAAATGTTAAATGCTTCAAAAACAAAACTTTATTTTCACTTCACTTTAGGACTACCATAGGTCATTTGGGGGGTTCCTCTGTGCCAATCCCTCTAAGGCTGATGGAATTGCCTGTCTCTGAAATAATGCTCTGGGAGTTTCATACCAGAAATGTATTGATTGCTTGCTGTAACTATTATTGGTCATGTGTTTCTTGCCTACCCAAAAAGAGCTAGAAAGTATAATCCTGCCATTTGCCTAGAAGGTAAAGAGTTGGAAATATTTAATAAACATTAATAGTGATGATGAAACTCTTAGTGTTCATGCTGAGAAAGTCCCTGTGCACTCTATGCGGATCCCAGGGTATCAATGACAACCCTGAAACCAGGCATAGACATAGGGTGGGAAAACAATGAGCGGACATGCCAGAGTCATTCATTACTACAGCAGCATGTTGGAGTAGTAATTGTTGTTGTTGCTGCCTCTTTCCTCCATTTTCTAAATTTGTTTCAATGCTATCAAATTTGGGTCTGTAATTAGAAGATTAATTCATGGAACTCAGCCTATATGTATTGGAGGCCTGTTCAAAGTAGGAGCTGTGCTCTACATAAAATGATTAAGCCAGGCTCACCCATGACTCTCCTCTAGGACATAAGTGTGTGTTACTAGTGGAAGGATGGAGAAAAGCCAGGATTCTGAAACAACCAAGAAGAGGGTTTGCACAGTGGGGAAATAATGTGGCAATGCTACAGAGCTAAATTGAGAGAAAAAAACACTCAAGTTGACCACTCGAGGGGGAAGCCACAGGAACAAGGACGTCCAGGTGCTTTGAGGAAAAAGATAGAAACCTTGGTTTGGGTCCTACATAAGGTCATACATAAAGGCCAAAGGAAAACTCCAGACCTGGAGTGCATGTTAGAAATGGATGTGTAGATGTATGAATTGCCTGCTCACAAATGGTAGATTAATCCATGGAAGTACATGAGGCTCCCAAAGAAGAGGAGATGAGAAGAGACATCCATGAAGAAGACTTGAAAGATGACTCCTTAGAGGCAGAGGGGTGGAGAGCCAGTTATAGGGCCAGGAGAAGAGATCCAGGAGGTTTATCTGTCAGCAAAGTCAAGAGAGCTCAAGGCTTCACCGTACTTTAAGATGTTGTAAAGCCACAAGGATGAAGAATGGCCTTTTGTTAATGCCATTACAGCTCTACTTCAAAACAACCAAAGCAGATTCTAGAGAGGAAGGAGAGAGGTGGTCAGATAGCAAAGGAGGGAAGATGAGCAGGTAGTACAGACATGGGAGCCGTGAACACAGACAACTCTTTCAAGACATTTGGGACAGCGAGAAGGCAGAACTGTAGTCAAGAGAATGATGGGTTTCAGGCAGGGAGGGTGTTTTAGTCAGCTGTGCATTCCTGTGATCAAAATGCCTGGTGAGAACAACTTGGAGGGGTACTTTTATTTCAGCTCAGGCTCTGAGGTTCAGTCCATGGTCATCTGGCTCCACTGCTCTGGGCCTGAGGTGAGACAGAACATCATGGCAGAAGAGTGTGCTGGAGGAAAGCTGTTCAGCTCATAGCAGTTGGGAAGCAGGGAGAGAAAGAGAGCAAAAAAGAGGCCAGGGAGAAAAGGAAACCTTCCAGGGCATTTCCCTAGCAACCTAGCTCCTCCAGCCAGGCCTTAGCTCCCAATGGCTCATTTAACTATCAGTGGATAATAACTCATTTGATGGATTAATCCACCAATGATATCCAAGCCCTCATGATCCAAACATTGCCCCACCTCTGAACCTTGCTGTGTTGAGGATCATGCTACCAACACATGAGCTTGCAAGGACATTCCAGATTCAAACCATGATAGGCAACAAGGTTGAAAGACACTGCTCTCTTGCCTCCCTGAGCCCTGAATGTCCTACAGGTTCTTTGTGGATTCTCACAACACTGAGACCTGCTTTGCAACTGAAAATTACAATGAGTAGAAACTGGGACGACCACAGCAGTACTCTTACAGGAATCTCAATACCTACAGGCTCATCAAAGAAACAACTGAGGTTGCTAGAGGAAGAAGGTATGGATTACAAATTTCCAAAAGCCTTCTGAAAACAGTATATTAATTTCATGAAAAAACTCTTTCCCTGATTTCCTAGAACTTACAAGAAGTTTTCAACTAAAGTCCAAAAAGGCACAAGACTGATAGATTTACTTTTAGTTCTTAAAATCAAAACAATTTTTCAGCCATTAAGTAAGAAGTTTTATCTTCAGGTGTGAAAATAAAGGCACAGAGAGGGGAAGCAGGTTTTTTTTCAAGGCTTTCCAGCTTCTTGGTTGTGGAGTTGGCCCTAGTACCCAAACTTCTCCCACTTCTTCCAAAATCTTCCCACCTTACCACACGGCTTCCCACAGAGCTGAAGTTGGAGATCACGTGACATGGTAATAGCACTTCTTGGAATTCTATTATTCTCAAGATTTGGGGAGTTGACACAATAGAGCTGGTATTGTTTTGATGACCAGGTCATCAAATAACATCAGGTAAATTACACTTGCACCTGCTACAGCCACCAGCGTGATTCTCACGGGGAAACAACCCTCAGAACCCTCAAACTGCTTAATTCTCTGATTATGGTGGAGTTTTCACAAACACACACACACACACACACACACACACACACACACTTTTTTATTTTTAAAATGACCTGGAAAAAAACAATATATGATCCAAGAGCAATAAAAACAAAAGGAGAAAATAAGGAACCAATACATATGCCCTCCAAAAAGGAAACTTGTCTTCAAAGTTAGCCTGCCTTGTACTTAAAAAGAGAAGAAAAGGAGGGGAAAATAAATTCCATGTATAGTTTTAGCACAGAGTTTTAGCACAGAACAGGGAAACATTGAAAAATATATATATCATTCTCCGTGGATTTCCCAAGCACCACAAGAAACATCAAAAAATTATTGAATTCCCAATTACCACCATCCATACATATGTTTTTCACAGCTGGAAAACAAAGTTGAACAGGACAAGCATACAGAATACAGATGCACTTGAAGGCGTTGCCAATCCCGAAAGGGGTCAAGCAGTTCAGAAGTCGAGCTAACAAGAGAAGATTTCCCATGGGAAAGTGCCTGCCCAGGAGCATGAGAAATATTGTTCATCTGCTGAGACTCAGAGTTCCCTCCATGAAACATGGGACAGAGAGCCAGGCTCAAAGCTGACCTGAATGGCCCCCTGTGTTTTAAGCCTGTTGACTCTTTATTGCAAAAATTGAACAACACTAACATCCCTCCATCCTCAAATCATTGGTACAAGCAATGAAAGAAACTCATAAGAAACCAGGCATGGTGGTACATGCCTGGAAACTCATAAGGTACTAGGCAAGGTACTGAAATCTGCAATTTCAGTCCTTGGGAAGCTGAGACAGGGGAATCGCAGGTTCAAATCCAGCCTCAGCTACTTAGTGAGGCTCTCAGCAACTTAGTGAGACCCTGTTTCCAAATAAAATAGAAAATAGGTCTGGGAGTGTAGCCCAAAGGTAGAAAGCCCCTGGGTTCCATCCCCAGCACTACAAAAGATAATAATAAATAAATAAATAATAGCTGAGGATGTAGCTCAAAAGTGGAATGTCTCTGGGTTCAATCCCCAGAACCATAAAAAAGGAAACTTTTAAGGATTACCCTCATTTTATCTATGTCTCTAATACAAGAGCCTTAATAAAGGTATTTGAATCTCAGGACAAAAACAAAAATGGAGCTTCCAGCAGATGATTCCCCGTATCCAGTGTTCTTTCAACCACCTCCGCCTGACTCGTGTCACACACAGACAAATTGTACTGATCGTTTATCTTCCTCGAAGATCCCGGAATGAAAACCCGCCCCACGGACATTTCTTGCAAAGATTCTCCTCTCTCTTTGCCTCCTCCCAATGCTATTTTGCAGCTCCTCCACTGGGTTGGCCTTGCGACATGCTCTGATCAATGGTCTGTGGCAGAAAAGGCGTTAAGACTGGACCTCGGGAGCCCTGGGCAGCATCTGCCCGCTGTCCTGAAATCCTGGGCCCATCATACGAACAAGCCCAGGTCAGCCCTAGTGCACACCACTCTTAACACACTCTGTCTTTCCACAGTTAGGAGGATTAAGTTAAACCAATGATAGAGAAGTAAATTTAAAGCCAAAACACAGTATGGAAAACATGGCTTGACTCTACATTAGTACTTCTACCACATGTAAAAAATAAAACAAATGCCATTTAAGGCTGGGTGTGGTGGCACACGCTTGTAATCCCAGTATTTGGGAGGCTGAGACAGGAGGATCGCGGTTTGCAGACAGCCTCAGCGACTTAATGAGGCCCTCTGCAACTCAGTGAGACCCTGTCTCAAAATAAGAAATTAAAAAAAAAATAGAAGTTGGGGTATAACACAGAGGTAAAATGGCTCCGGATTCCATCCCCAGTACCACACCAAAAAAAAAAAAAAAAAAAAAAAAATCCATTTAATGAAGCTGCGCAAGGGGTATTGGAGGAAGGAAGTTCTGCTCTGACCGCTCGCATAACTGAATCTCCGGTGCACGCTTGCCAACCACATTCCAAGCCCACACTCCCAACAGCTCACTGAATGTCGACACTCTTGTGACCTTCCATCCCTCAAATCCAAGTCAAATTTTACACCCCGAGCCCAGCAGCAGACTACTTTTTGTTTGGATGGTTTTTATTTTTTTATTTTTTTATTTTTTTTGCTGCAATTTCTTGCATTCTTCTTTTATTTCCTGGAATGTACAATGACAGAAAGACCAAAGTTCAAATCTTAGCTCAGCTACTTAATTGGCTGTTGAATTATTCCTGATCCAAGGGTAGGGTTCACGGCAAAGAACCACAAATCTCTTTGACCTAAGCTTCCTTACAATTAATTTGCTGCCTAAAAATAGTTTTATACTAGCAGGGGACAGAGGGAGGGAGTGTTAGCCTCACCAACATCTCTGGAGAAACAGCCGAGGAAACTACACAGAGACAGTTCCTAAAAATCTATCTGAAAGTTACAGGATGTGGCTTTTTCGGGCGTGACATGCCACAGGAACAGCACCAAGAGCCGTGATGTTTCTGCATCTTGTTATACTTGCTTAATTAGAGTTTGTCTGTCAAAGGCGGAGCTTAAGCAGCAGTCATCAAAAAGGCGTAAGTATCTCAGCACCAACCCTCCTGCCCCAGAATTTAAGTAAAACCAATAAAGGGCACAAGGAAGTGCCAGGGTGCCCTGGCTGCCTCGCCGCGGGATGGTGGGATGGGCACACACCCTCCAAGCTCGTGAACCAGCCCAGAATTGAAGCACATTAGCAGGTGTCTATCCAGGAAGCTTCGCCTCCCATCCACTAGCTAATTTATTTAATGTTCCACTCTATTGGCACCTACTTTTTCTTAAGATGCACTATCTGATATACTCATATTTGCTATTTCTTCTCTGGCCAAGAAAATTCATAGGTGATAATGACAGATGATCCTCTGCCTACAGTGACAACTTTTTACTTGTGGTAACTATGGCAACGGCAAAACCGTGTGGCCAGGTATGGTCTGTTGATCAGTACTGTCACTGCTGCTGCTTAGACAGGGGACTGGGTGGGTCATCTGAGTCCCATCATGTTAGCATCACTGTGGGGGCAAACATTGTGCTTCTGAGTGAAAGTGGCCACTTTATTGGATTTTCAGAGCTGGACCCTGAAGGGCAAGTCTAAATAAAAAAGCCTGGGACATTCTTAGGTGGGAGTTACGGTTAGATATAAAATGGCCTCTTGAAGAGCTCATAGATTTGTATTTAGAGGCAGGCATGATGGTGCACACTTGTAATCCCCACACTTGGGAGGAGCAGACAGGAGGATCACGCAGGTTCGAAGCCAGCCATGCTGGCTTAAGAGACCCTGTTTCCCAATAAAGTATAAAAATAGGTCTAGGAGTGTATCCCGGAGGTAGAGGGGTTTCCAGGAACCCCAGTACCACCAAAAAAAATTGATATTTAGAACTGATGTAATTGGGTCACGAAGGTGGTAATTTCAGAAGTGGATAAATTCATTGCAATTAATTTACCTGGGTGGTACCCAGTAGGCTGGTAGGGTATGGTTGGTGGAGGTGGTCCCTGGGGGGTTATAAATAGCTAAATAGTTCCTCTTCTCCTTGCTCACTCATGTCTGTCTGTCTGTCTGTCTGTCTGTCTCTCTCTCTCTCTCTCTCTCTCTCTCTCTCCCCCTCCCTTTCTCTTTTTCTCCTCTCTCCCTTTCTCTTTTTTCTCTCTCTCCTCCCTCTGTCCATCTGTCTCTCTCTCCTCTCTCTCTCTTCTCTCTTCTCTCTCCTCTCTCTCTGTCTCTCTCTCTCTCTCTGTCTCTCTGTCTCTCTGTCTCTCTGTCTCTCTATCTCTCTTGCTTTTGGCCCCCATGATGTAAACAGCATACCACATCTCTTTTTCCTCCACCATGCCCTGAGATCCATGGTCCCCAGCCTCACATTGACTAAGCTCAAAACTGTAAGAAAATAAATCTTCTTTCCTCCAAATTATGTAGTCAGATCTTTAGATTATGGCTGCAAGAATGCTAACCAGGACAGTGAGAAAAAGCTAGGAACCAACCCCAACCCCAGATCCTAGAAACTCAAAGATACTTCACTGGGATGTCTTCAGAGACCCCAGCCAAGGCAGGTCAGCAAGACCTGAGATGAAATTTTCCCCTGGGATGGTAAAGGCCAGACTAGCACAAGAACCAGCGTGTCCTTGGGAGCATACTGGTCCCAGACAGTTAGGTCTACATGAGGCCTCCCCAACACAAGCATGCTCATGCCTTGGTGAATTTCCAGTGGATGCTTTTGCACTACGAAGGCAGAATAGGATAGACACAGAGTTTACATTACCTGCAAAACCTAAAACATTTGCTCACTGGCCCTTCGCAGAAAAAGTGTGCTGGCCCAGCATCAGAGAATGATTGACTGAGCTCATGATGACAGGAAAGTTGTAACCTTGGAGGCCACCTCTGGAGCCTCACTGGGTACATACTGGTGTCAGAACTCACAGCTAGCTAAGGCTAGAACCGAGTCTCAAACCCATGTCCTTGTGATCCCAAGTCTGTACATCAAGCGGATCTGTACACCTGCTCTCTGAACCCCTTTGAACAACTTCCCAGCTTCATAGCCAAAGCATCTTCTTTTGGGATGAGAAATTTAAGTCAAATATTTTACAATGGTTCTACAAAGGAAGCCACAACCAATATAGCAAACCAGCCATTGATCTACTGCCTGGCACATTCTGTCTATGGGCTGCACATTCTGCCTATGGTGCACATAACTGGAGCATCCAGTAGCCTCTGCCCCAGCTGCCCACCCAAGGTAGGCAGTTGTCCATCCATCTCTCAGCCTCTGACCAAACCCATCCTGGTACAGCCCTTCTGTTGCAGCATGGCATACCAGGAGCCTCCTTCCCACAATGGCACCCCCACCACCAAGTCTCTCTGCATGCCTAACTCCATGCCTAACCTCAGCTCATCTGACCCCATAAGATCGTTACTGCTTGCTCAGTTCTCTGAACTGGCTCTAGTCCCTAAAATTCAACAAAGTTCATCAAAGAGGTCTGAACATCTTTTTCCACATTTGTTCTTCCCCGGGTACCTGTTAGAGTTACTTTTTAGTCTTTATCCATGCTATCTATCATTGCTTAATAGTCTTCAGACTAAACTTCTCTAGTGTTGAAGTCACCAAATACAGTGATTGGATGTAGATTAATTCAGAGAACTTCAGCCAGTGACAGAATTGCTGTTGCTGTCCTGAAATCGCTTTCAGAGACCTGCCCCCCCCCCGGGAGGAAGACTCCGAATGCAAGTCTAGATTGGCAGCAATTACTGGGACTCAGCCCTTCTCTGCTGAGAGTAGATTCTTCTTTGAATAGCCCTGGGAATGTGCAGATATATGCTATTAAAAGCGATCTGTCAACCAGGCAGAGTAGTACATGCCTGTAACCAAGGTAGTTCAGAGGCTGAGACACGAGGATCGTCAGTTCAAAAACCAGTCTCAGCAACTTAGCCAGGCCCTCCACAACCTAGTAGGACCCTGTTTTAGAATAAAAATAAAAATGTCTGGAGGTATAGTCCAGAGGTAGAATGCTTCTGGGCTCAATCCCTAGTACCAAAAAATAAAAACTAAAGTTAATTGTTGATGAAAGAATGAGTGAATAAACGAACAGCTAAACTCAACTGTGACTCAGGGATAAAATGCAATGAGGAGTTAAATGGGCAATCTGGAAAAGAGGCCAGTATGACACAGAAACACGGAGATTTTTATTGACACCACAAAGCATTCTATGCAACATCTTGAGTCCATTTCTAAAAAGTGGTGTTTTTTCCTAAGTGCTTATAGATAAGCTGAATCTATCCATATTAAAATGTCTATTTCAATCCTCTTCCATTTCTGCTCCCTCATATCTCCATAGCAACCCACAGCCCATAATAAACAATCAGAGCTTTTCTTCAGAGAATTATACAAAGAACGCTTTTTATGTTTTTCTTCAAAACCCTTTTTTCCCCATTATGAAAATCTAACATTTCATAATATACACCTCTGTGAATTAGTCCACATGAGCTCTGGAATCATCTAAGAGATGAATGTTTTGGTGCCGTAATATATACCCTCAGTTCTATCGCTACTCCTTCCAACGTCCAACAACTGTTCATCAAAACTCTCCGTTGCAACCAGATGTGGTGGCACATGCCAGGACTTGGGAGGCAGAGACATGAGCATCATGTTCTGGGCCAGCCTCAGCAATGTAGCAAGGCTCTCAGCAACTTAGTGAGACCCTATTTCAGAACAAAAAAATAAAAAGGCCTGGAGGTATAGCTCAGAGGTAGAATTCAGTTATATAAATGTTTCCCAGCAAATAAAGAGAGGTGAGGGAAGTGTCTTGTCCCTGCCATGTGATAATGACAATCCCCAGAAGCTGTTATCAAAAGAGCCCCCTTCTAGGTTTCAGATAATGTCAAAGAAGAACACCTGTCTCTGCCTGAGCTATGGCTGTATCCGGTTGAGTGTGTCTTCAGGGGCTTGTGCTGGGACCTTGATTCACAGATGGTAATGTTGGGAGGTAGAATCTTTAAGAGTCGGGGCCTGGTTGGAGGTGGTACTTTCAAGAGGTTGCACACTTTCGATAAACTGTGAGGATAACCTTGGAAGAGACCATGGGAATCCAGTCTCTCCGGCTTTCTGTTTGTTGGTATATGCTCCTGCACATATTCCTACCATGATGCAACCCACCCTGATGTGACTCGGCCAGGAGGGTTCTCCCCAGTGCTGAACCTATGCCAAAGCCATGCCTTCAAACCTCCAGAACTGTAACCTAATAAGTATTTTTTCTCTATAAGCATCCAACCTCAGGTATTTCCTTATAGCAGCAAAAAAAAGCTCAATAATACAGCTGTCCTCTGCTAAGTAGCTAAAGTTTCCATATGCCTTGAGAATCCATATTGGTAACAAGTATTTTAATTCTATCTCTGTGAAATAAAGAAAGTTGATATTTGTTAGACTTTTCCATGATCCTAGACATTGCACTTGGTTATTTATGTGACTTTTTTTTTTTTTTTTTTTGGTGGTGGTGGTGGTGCTAGAGATTGGACCCAGAGACCTTGTACCTCAGACTTATACCTTAAGCTCTATTTTAGTTTTTCATTTTAAAACAGGGTCCCATTAAGTTGCTGAGGGCCTTACTAAGTTGTTGAGGGGCTAGCCTCAAGCCTGTAATCATCCTGTCTCAACCTCTCAATTACATGATTACTTCTAATCTTCATGATGGTTCTTCAAGATCTTACAGGTGTGAAAACAGAGATTCATGTTAAATAAACTGTTGTTAAGAGATCGATCCAGATAGTTCTGGAGATTCATTTTTCTCTCTAATCTTTGGTGACTTAGCAAGGTACAATGCCAGTGGGTCCAAGTTACCTCTTCAAGAAGAATGGGTGAATTATCAGCCCAGTTGCTGGGCTCCAGAGAATCCTTCTTCCAGATAATGGTGAGGAGCTCCTGTTGCCATGTAGCTGCATGGACAGTTTTTCCTCCCCAAAACTATGGTCGTAAAGAACCTCATGGATTCAGACTCCTCTCTTCTGGAACTCTGCCCATGGAACTACACACACCCAGGGCTAGACCCAGCGACAGGAAGGAGAGAAGACTGAAGGTTGCTTTCCCCAACCACTTCCTTGTTTATGAATTTTCTCTGCACCCACCCCCTCCCCTTCCTCGTACATGACCCCGGGATTGGCACTAATAATTTCATGTATGTATATAGTGTTGACTGAAGTGTTTCCTTCATTGAGTCTCCCTTCCCCCTCTTATTCAGCACTTTTTCTATTGATATTCTGCAAGCCATCCTCCCACTTATATTTTTACTAGCCCATTCTACTAATAAGACCATATATTTTAAGTGTATACTACACCAAATGAAAGATATATGAAAGCTCATTAAGCCTAGGTAAAAGCACTTTACCTCATTATTCATCAGGAAAATGAAAATTAAAACTGAATTGAGATAATACTAGGCAGAAGACCTAAAACTTTAAAAGACTGAAAATATGCAGTATTGGAACTATTTTACAATGCCTTATAAACCAGGCATAGCAGTGCAATTCTGTAATCCCGGCACTTGGGAGACTGAGACGGGAGGATTACAGGTAGGTAGCCAACCTCAGAAACTTAAAAAGACCATCTCAAAATGAAAAATAAAAAGGGCTGAGGGTGTCGCTGAGAGAACACTCCTGCATTCAATCCCCATTGTCAAAAAAACAACAACAGTGTTTTATAAAGTTGAACATATGCCTATTCTATGACTCAGCAATTCCATTCCTTGGTATTTCCTCAAGAGAAATGAAAACATATGTCTACAGAAAGATGTGTACAAGAACAGGTAAAGCAAATTTATTCATAACAGCCAAGGTGTGGGAAACAGCCCAGATATCCATCAACAGGGAAATGGATAAACAAATCGAGGTCTTGTCAAACAATAAGAAATAAACAAATCGCTGACACAACACCATGGATAAATCGCACCGGCAGCTCGCTAAACAGTAGAGCCAGATACAGAAGTACACACCATTGGGTTCCATGGCATGAAATCCTACAGCATGTGAAACTAACCCAGAGGGTTAGAAGTCAGAATGATGCTACTTTGAGGGATTATTGATTGGTATTATTGGATTGTTAGGATTATTTATTAGAGTATAAGGGAACCTGGGCAATGGGTAACAGTAACCTATGTCTAAATCTAAGCAGTGCTCACCTAGGGTATCTACTAGGGCAATTTCGCCAAGCTTGACACTTAAAATAATACATTTTGTTTTTAAAATGATAACCTCAACATTAAACCGAAGAGCTTCTGTACAGCAAAGGAAACTATCAAGAACCTCAACTGAGAGCCAACAGAATGGGAGAAGATTTTTGCCACCTACTCCTCCCATAGAGAACTAATATCTAGACTATACAGAGAACTCAAGAAACTCAGTACAAAGAAAACAAATAACCCAATCAAAAAATGGGAAAGGGAACCGAATAGACACTTCATGAAAGAAGAAATTCAAATGGTCAATAAACGCATGGAAAAATGCTAAGCATCATTAGCAATCAGAGAGATGCAAATCAAAACTACCCTGAGATTTCACCTAACTCCTACTAGAATGGCAGTCATTCAAAACACAACAACGAATGCTGGCGAGGATGTGGAGAAGTGAGAACTCTACTACACTGTTGGTGGGAGTGCAACCACTTTTAAAAAACAGTATGGAGGATCCTCAGAAGAATGGGAACGAATTTACCATATGATCCAGCAACACCACTTCTGAATATCTACCCAAAAGAATGGAAACAAAACTGTCAGACTAATGCATGTGTATCTATGTTCATAGCTGCACAGTTCATCATTGGAACCAGCCAAGATGTCCATCAACAGATGAATGGATTACAAAACTGTGGGGTATGTACACAATGGAATTTTACTCAGCCATAAAGAAAAACACAATTACATCATTCACAGGGAACTAGATGGAACTGGAGGACATTATGCTACGTGAAACTAGTCAGTCACAAAAAATAAGAAATCGGATGCTCTCCCTAATATGGGGAAGCTAGAAAGAAAATGGGTCATAGGAGGAACTCTAGACAAAGAAGGGAATACTACAGATGAGCAAATAAGGCAACTTGAGGGGATGGGAGGGGGAAGAGGGAAATTCTCTAATGTTCATGAGGTACATTAGCAAATATATCAAAGTCATTCACTAAGCCAAACATGAGAAGGAGGGAGGGAGAGGGAATTGGGCAAGGGCTAATTGTGTGATGTGTGCATATATGCCTCCACCATCTTTTACCCCATTAAGATGTATGACTACAATGCACCAATAAAATGTTTTTTAAAAAATAATCTCAATTAAAAAAACAAAAAGGTGAACATAAAATAATATGTAATCCAAAATCACAAGATTTATGAAGAACAATTGGAAAAATATAGACCACAACAAAAGCCACACTAGGGCCTCGGGTCTCCTGAAACACATTCATTTCCCCCCCACACACCGGTTCTTCTGCAGGAAAGCAGGGCCCTCACCACACGAAACAAGCAGACTTTGTTCCCTAATGGAGCACAGTGCCCATGCTCAGCAAGCGGTGTGGAATTTGGGGTGTTCATTTGGACAGTAAATCACAGCTCCTGGGGATAAGAGTCCTTTAGCAGCTTGGGATTTAAATACCGATGTGTCAACATCTGCCTCTGATGACTCAGATTTAATCTTCACAGTGACCTTGTAAACTGGCAGGATTATTAGAGCCAGCCTCAGAGACACAAAGAATATTAAAGTTGTTTGTCAAAAACCTCTCTGCTTCTGTCAAGAAAAACTCCAGAACAGAGGAACACACGTGCTCAAGACCAAAGAGCCTCCAAATGGAAGCAGAAGGAAAACCGCGCCTCGCCACCACTTTGCCAAGAACAATCAGCCGCAAGGATTCAAGTGCTGTTGTTCACAGCCTCAGAGGGATTGGAAATTCCTCTGAGGGATTGGAGCTGTCACCTTGTAGCGCTTTCAGATTAAAATCACATGCCCCTTGGCTAGCTCTTTGTCTCCTCCTCCTCTACTGAAGTCAATTATCCAGAATGATCGCCTCAATTCTTACTGGATTAAGTGACCAGGAATCTGATTTTGTTGTTGTTGTTGTTGTTGGTACTGAGAATTCTACCTCCAAGCTTCACCCCTTGCTCTATTTTATATTTTTATTTTAAAACTGGGTCTTGCTAAGTTACTGAGGGTCTGGCTAAGTTGCTGAGACTGACCTCAAACCTACAATCCTCCTGTCCCAGCCTCCTCAGTACTGAGATTACAGATGTACCCCACCACACAGCTTAGGAGGCTGATGTTTTTAAATCCTTTTTCCATCATTGCTAGCAAAGATCCTTAGGCAAATCACATCAGCTCCTCTGAGCCCAGTTTCTTCATCTGTGACATGGAGATGAACGTTAAAATAATATTAAAAGAGCAGAAAGGCCTAGCTCAAAAGGTAAGCCCTCAGCTATTGGGCGCTGCATCCAAAACCTCCACCTGATGCAACCCACATAGTGCTCCCCACTTCCCATCCCAAAAACAGACTTGGGAATATATCTAATCCAACCACTGCAGGAACAAGCCCCGCCAGGGCTGTGGGTTGACCAGCAGCTGTCCATACGGCCTCACACGGGTCTTGGATTCCCGGCTTATGCCTGATAATGAAGGACTAGACATGCTACAAGGCACTCTTTTCTTTTTTTTCTTTTTTAAACATGGCAAAAAAATTTATTGGTGCATTATTATTATACATCATAGTGGGATCCATTGTTACACATTTGTACATGCACTTAACACAAGGTGGTGAGTTTCATTCCCCAAAATATCCCCTCTGCCGCTTCTCCTTCCTCTCGCTCAGCTGCCTTCCTCCACTCCACTGGTCTTCCTTTTTTTTTTTGGTGGTACTGGGGTTCCTGGAAACCCTTCTTCGGGCTACACTCCCAGACCTATTTTATATTTCTATTTGTTTGTTGTTGTTTTGTTTTGTTTTGGTGGTACTGGGGTTCCTGGAAGTCCTTCTACTTCTGGGCTACACTCTCAGACCTATTTTATACATTTTTTTTTTTTTTTTTGAAACAGGGTCTCTTAAGCCAGCGTGGCTGGCTTCAAACCTGTGTGATTTTCCTGTCTCCGCCTCCCAAACGCAGGGATTACAAGCGTGCGCCACCACGCCCGGCTATATTTCTATTTGGAAACAGGGTCTCTTAAGCCAGTGAGGCTGGCTTCGAACCTGCGCAATCCTCCTGTCTCCGCCTCCCAAGCACAGGGATTACAAGCGTGCGCCACCACACCCGACCTCACTGGTCTTCCTTTTATTTTCACGAGATCCCTCCCTCTTTCTTCTTTCTCTCTAGCTCCCACATATGAGAGAAAAATGGGTGACCCTTAACTTTCTGAGTCTGGCCTTACATTGCTTAACATAACACTCTCTGGTTTCATTTTTCTGCAAATGGCATAATCTTGTCCTCCTCTTCCTCCTGCTCTTTCTCCTCCTCTTTTTTCATGTGTGTTTGGTGGGAGAATATACTGGAGATTGAACCCAGGGTCATTCTACCTCTGAGCTACTTCCCCAGCCCTATTTTATTTTGAAACAGGGTCCCAATGAGTTGCTGAGAGCCTCACACAGTTGCCGAGGTTGGCTTAGAATTAGCGATCCTACTGTCTCAGCCTCCCAGATGCTGAGATTACAAACATGCACCACCACACCAGGCTTATTGTGCTTTATGGCTGAATAAAACTCTGTCGTGCATATATACCACACATTTATCTACTGACAGACACCTGGACTGATTCCATAACTTGGCTCTAAGCATGGTACTTGGAGGCCCTGCTCATTGGGCTGGCCGCAGCCCCTCACGTCTGAAGGTTAAGGAAACTGAAGTTCACTAAGCTAAGCTACCTTCACAAAATCTCACAGCCAAGAAGCGGAAGTATCACATTCAATACCTATGTCCACGGCCTTCAAGAAAAGAAGGAAAGCTGAAATACAGTGTCGTGTGCATCAACAGATAAATGGATTGCAAAATTATGGGGGATACAAGCAATGGAATTCCACTCAGCAATAAAGAAACATAAAATGACATCATTTGCAAGAAAGAGAAAGGACCTGGGCTATGCTAAGTGAGATTAGCCAATCACAGAGGGAAGGGTCATGTGTTTGCTTTCATAGGCATAGGATAGGGAGTAATTGGGATACAAGAGAGACTCAAGATGATGAGGAGAAACTTTAGGGGAGCCAGGAAGGAGATCTAAGGGTAGGGGTGGAGGAAGACTTAGGTTCATTAATAGAAATACTACCATAGGCTATGTGTACACATGGGAATATATACCAGCGTCAATCTGGGTACTTCGTATTGGGAGTGGGGGAAATGGAAAAGGGGGCACCAAAAGCATGTGCATGTATGGCATTGTCAAAATGATTTACATTATGATGTGAGACTATAATGCACCAATAAAAGTGTGCACGCACACACACACACACACACACACACACACACACAGTGTCACATGAACACACAAGAAGTAACAGAGTCAGCATCTGCTGCCAGGTGCCCTGGGCTGAAAAAGCCTGTGCTGTCCTCAATCCGACACAGTCAGCAAGCCTTGGGGGGGGGGGGGAGGCCTGGTTAGCTGTCCACTGCTGGATAGCCGAACTCCCCAAACTCAGTGTGTTAACACAGGTATCTTCTTTATTTTAATAACTGGATGGAACAAGAGCTGAGGAATTCAATTGGAAATTCAGGACACTAAGGACAGGAAATCCAGTTTCAGGATGGCTCCTTCACTCCGTGTCTGGGACACCTTTTTGCTCCTTGGCCGTTCTCTCTCTCCACAAAGCACATCATCTGATAGTTTCGGGATAATCACACTTCTTAGAAGGCAGCTGGCTCCAAGAGGCAGCCAAGGGCACGTCCCCGAAGTGGCTTCGTCACTGCACCATACCCCATGGGTCAAAGCAGTATCAGGTTCAACCCTAAGCCAAGGACTGAAGAGACCACACCTCCTGAGAAGCAGATGGCAAAGCCACACTGGAGAAACACCTGTGAGATGGGAGAGGATCCTACGGCCGTCCTCGGAAAACATAATCTGCCACAGATTCCTAAGTATTCTGTATCTGCAAGTGAGAAACTCATTATTCCTATAACCCAATAACAGCAATAAATTCAGCTGCCTGCTGATTATAAAATACTTTTTTATGAGGCATGTGTCATTATATGCTCATAAAACGCTGTGCGATAAGCATTGTTTACAGAGACCGAGGCAAAGGAGTGTGTGTAAAGGTTGACACACAGGAAAGGTCCGAATCCTTGGGTTCCCATGCTTGCTCTGCCTGGTTAGTCAGAGGCGAGCGGGAGAATGGGCTTTTTGTTACTGCAGGGCATCTGTGAAGACCTGTGGCCTTATATATTTAAAGGTTAAATCACTGCAACGCAGACCACGAATAAATAACATTTGTGGCTCTCCCTCTCTTGTTTCTGACACCATCAGAACTCTATCCTGACAGGTGTGGGGCTCGGTTTCTAGGTAAGGTCTGCCTAGAGCCACTGGGGATAAAACAAGACCTGTGAAATCAATGAGAACAAGAATCCCGACTGTGGCTGCCATTCACCGTCCCACCAGCCGACCTTCAGCTTCCCAATAACACAGTCTCCATTGGTCCCGTGGGTCTTAATGATGAGAAGGAAAGACCAACAAAGACTAAGATGTTCTCTTTATACCTTATGTCCCCACAGGAATCATCTCCCTCTTGAGAATGAATAAGGAAGAAAGGACACAATCCCCGGTTACCTCCACGACTACATTATCACGAAAGGATGCGTTTCCGCAGCTCAAGGTTGAACACATTCACGAAACTTGAGCCAAAGGGGAAACATTCAGATCGACTGAACCACGAAGCATCTTTCAAACTATGCCATTACATTTTTATTTATGAACTCTTTTGCTTATGTTTTCCCCCACCCAGATTATAACTTGCACCAAAGCAAAGGCAGTTGTGTATTCTCTCTTGTTCACACCTGTCCCCAAGGCCAGCCCAGAGATGGTCAAATATCAGGTGCTCCATGGATGCTTATTGAATGTAACTTCTTAGCTACTACTCTGACTTTATTTATCTTGTTCATCTCTACGTCCCAGATGGTGCAGAGTGGATGCTTAATAAATGTTTAATGAATAAGTAAAAGAAACCAAGAACGGGGGAGGAAAACAAAGGGAGAGGGAGAGGCCTCGGACTTGGAAGCAAGTCTTGCTTGCACCTGCAGTGATCAAGTTTTGCAAAAGTCGTTCACCTCCCCCCGCCCTTGAATTTCCCAGATTTCTGAGCAGCCCAATCCCTACCACCACTGTGAACAAGCTGCTACCTCTTGCCTTGGGTGGAAAATATGATCGCGGCAACTGAAAATACCATTACTGAAGAATTTAATCTCACTTGCAAGATCTCACAGCAATGACAGATACAAGAGATGAAATAATTAGAACCAGAAGTTTGTGAGTTTCACATAAAATGTGGTTTTAAGAGAAAACCACAAATTTATTTGCATGTTCTTTAGACTTTAATAACATCTCTACCTCTCTGTCCCTTCCCAGGAGTTTCATCCCCTCTCCTCCTCCTCCTCCTCCTCCTCCTCCTCCTCCTCCTCCTCCTCCTCCTCCTCCTCCTCCTCCTTCTTCTTCCTCTCTCTCTCTCTCTCTCTCTCTCTCTCTCTCTCTCTCTCTCTCTCTCTCTCTCTCTCTCTCTCTCTCTCCCCTCTGCCTTCCTCCACTCCCTACCCCAACAAGTTTAGTTTAGTGAAATCTGGGTTTCCTCCCTGGAGCTCTCTCCTCTCTGTTCTATAGAACGTCTGCAGCCCAAACACGTCACTCGCCTCCCACTTTTCTACTTGCCTCCCAGCAGAGAGGAGATACAGTGGTCCCACTAAAGTGTCCTGCTTTGTTTAGCACAGGGAAAGAGGGTTCTGTGCAATCATCCTTGTTCTGCATGAGTCACCCTCCCGGAGCCCCTTCCCCGAGCCTGGGAAAGCTGATGCTGGCCAAGCCCTGAGCAGCTAGCTCACCCCACTCCCTCCACAGAGATAAAGCCACCAGCCTGGCACACACTGCAGGCATTCACTGTCTGGAGGCTGTGTTGGCAACACAGTGGACAGGCCACCGAAGCAGCTGAATGGGGGACCCCACCCAGAACTTAGAGAGCTCCAGGTAGGCTTACAGTTCTAGATGCTGCACTCCTGACTTGTCAAGTCCATTTTGCACCCATGCAAGGCATGATCAGGGGAGAAAGGACCAGCTCAGAAAAGCCATGCATCTCTACTGGCTTAGGCGGGAAGCCCTCAGAATTCCTGCCTCCAGTGTCACAACGGGGGCCTCCCAGGAGGCTGGGAGGTCATCCTGGGGAGAGGGAGTCCCCTATGGACTTCTGCTAAAACTGAGCCCCAAATGCCAGGAATGGGCACCAGCAGAATGAACCCACTGGCCTCGTCATTCACCCATAGATGGTTATGAGGCCTCCTGGGTGCCGGGTACACAGAAGGCAGCACACAGGGAACACGGAGGTCCAGCTCCTTCGTGGTCCAGGGTGGGGATAAAAAATACACACACACCCATTCCATGTCACTCATACCTCAGAGTAGCGTAAACGCAGATCACCAAGTGACTCTCCTGGGGATTCTGCCTGATGGCGCACTTTCTCTTGGCTTCCCCTCCTTTCCCATCCAATTCCTGCAACTACCTTGCACCCCACCTAAGACGAGATGTCTCTACAGAACTCCAAAGGGAGTCAGAGTCCCGACCAGTGCCATCGATTAAAGATGTTCCCCTGCCCCCGCACTACTTCTCCCTTCTTTAAATCATAGACCCTCAGAAACTGCAATTCCAAGTCATGGATAGACCCCAGCATGGTGCCACACCTTTAATCCCAGTATTTGGAAAGCTGAGATAGGAGGATCACAAGTTTGAGGCCGGCCTCATCAATTCAGTGAGACCCCCAGTCACTTAGTGAGACTGTTTCAAAAAAGTCAAAAGGGCTGGTGATGTCGCTCAGAGGTAGAATGCCCTCCAGATTCAATCCTCAGTATCAGAAAAAAAGAGTCCTGAATAGGGAGGGTAGATGTGGGATTCGGAGGAAGTGATGTATATCCCCCCTCCTGCTGTGCAGTTTTCTTCCGCTTAGCCACCCTTAGCTGGTGGAATGGAAAATGCAAAATGAAAAGATAGCACTTTCGCCGGGCATGGTGGTGCACACTTGTAATCCCCGTGTCGGAGACAGGAGGATCGCGCTGGCTTAGGAGACCCTTGTTTCCAAATAAAAATATAAAATAGGTCTGGGAGTATACCCCAGAGGTAGAAGGGTTTCCAGGAACCTCAGTACCACCAAAAAAAAAAAAAAGAAAAGAAAAGATAGCATTTTCCACCAAGTTCCAAGTGTTGACACCTACCTAGAAAATGGACACTGAATGCCCAACAAGAGGACCCTGTACTGCCCAAGAGTGACCAGAGAAGTCACGGACCCCATCCCAGCTGAATTCTCAAACAAGGGTGGAGGAAGGACCAGTCCCACCAAATACATGTAACAACACAGTAAGAAACAACAAATAATAATTTTGTTATGATGACAGCCCCTCCCCTCAGACATGCTATTCCCACACAGCAGCTTCATAAGAAAGCCCCTCATGACAGGAGGCCCAGCTTTGGGTGTAGAAATTCTATTTCAGGTCATGGCACTTGGGCTTCCACCCTCTACCTTGATTCTATCACCAGAGTTCTCCCAAAGAGGACTGCAGGTGACCATCCACTGAGTTCACCATAACCCCAGCTAGTGAAGGCCCACCACACCACCATGTTACCTTCCAGACACATCCCCCTGTTTCCTCCTCAAGCCACACTGCACTACACTCCAGCAGCCGAGTTCCCCTGCCCCTTAGCTTTTGCTCTCATGATTCTTCTGTCTCCTTCTGATGTCTGCCCAGACTGCCAGGGATCCTGGCCAAGTCCCATGGGGCCTTCTTGGCATGGGATCAGAGTGTACACAGCTTCTTCAAGAGTCAGAGATTTGATTCAGTAGTGCTTCTGGAGATGAAGAAAGAAATGGAAAGCCAACAGGTGAGGAGCAATTGGCCAGGGCAAGCCCAGTCAGCTGGGAATCTCGTGTCTTCTCCAAGCTCAACTCTCCTCCCGCCCTGGCTATGTCCAGATGTTTTCAAAACCCACCTATCATCAGAATCAGAGACTGGCTCAGATGTAAATATCTCACCACAGGGATTTTGAAAGGCGGGAGTGAAGGCATATTGCAGTAAGCAGATGTCATTAATAACCAAGCTCCTCGCCCCTTCCCGTACCCTGCCCTCTACCACGTCCCATTCTGGATCCTCTCCAATTTGGGCTCAGAAACTGACTTTCTTTGGCCAGTTGAACAGACAAGAGTGAGGACTGGCTACTCCTGAACCCAGACCTCAAGAAGTCCCTCTCGGTCTTGCTCCTCTGCAATGTCCTAAGAACGGCCCGCCCAGGATAGACAAAGGGGAGGTGAGACAGTGGGGCAGACCTCAGCCCTTCCAGACTTTCTCTCCAAGGACAGCCATTTTCCAACAGCCATCAGGCCCCCAACCAATAAGACATGTGCAAATACCCAGCTGAGACCATGGAAGACACCCAAACGAGCCAGGTCTGAGTCATCAACTTGCAGCTTCTTGGAGTAAATAAACGTTTCCTGTATCAAGCCACTGAAGTTTAAGATGTTTCCTTATGTGGCATTAGCCTGACAACAGAGAGATGGTACACTCAGGCACCTGCCTTTGTATCAATTATTCTACAGTTTACTGTGTGGCTCATCAGGAATACCACAGCCTTGCCCTTGTCTACCTGTATCAGAAGAAGCAACTGGCTAAACCTGGCGTGGTGGCTCACGCATGTCATCCCGGTACTTGGGAGGCTGAAACAGAAGGATCGCAGGTTCACAGCCAGCCTCAGCAACTTGTGAGGCCCTCTGCAACTTAGTGAGACCCCATTTCAAAATAAAGAATAGAATAGGGCTGGGAGTGTAGGTCGGGGGGAGGGGGGTAGAATGCTACTGGGTTCAATCTCCAGTACCACATAAGAAAGAGGAGGAGGAAAAAAAGGAGGAGGAAAAAGAAGAGGAAAAGAGGAGGAGGAGGAGAAGGAGGAGGAGGAGGAAGAGAAGAGAAGGAGGAGGAAAAGGAGGAGGAGAAGAGGAGAGGAGGAGGAGAAGGGGGAGAAGGGGGAGAAGGGGGAGGAGGAGGAAGAGAAGAGGAGGAGGAGGAGGAGAGGAGGAGG